>NC_085138.1:90073265-90750765 GCF_035046485.1 Aedes albopictus | reverse complement strand
AGAAAGAGTTCTTGGAGCTCCTCACTTAGAATAAAGGCTTGATGAAATCTTAAGAAACATTTCTTGAAGTATCGTGAATAGAAAAATTCCTGATGGAAACCTTGGAAGAACACCTAAAGGATTCATTGAAAGAATCCCTGTAGAATTTTTTGGAGGAATCTCTGTGAGAATTCTTGAAGAAATTTTTACATTTTGTTATTAGAACATCTGAAGTATTTCTTCGGAATATCTTTTGGATCTATTTCAGTAATTACTTTGGAAATTCGTGCAACATTTTTTAGGATCTCCTTTAGAAGTCTACAGTAGACAGTAGACTTCTGTCCATACAAAAATTTTGGAATTTGTATGGAGCATAGACTTTGGCCAGAACCCCCCCCCCCCCCTTCCCACAAAAAGTCTACGTGGTTTATGAACGGCCCCAAACGATGCATCATCCTTTTCCCCGTATTATTGTTACAACGTCATCTGCGTAGCTCATTGTCACCAAGCTATTTAGAAGATCGCCAACAATTAAAGACCTCAAAAGGAGTGAGGGCTCTTTAATCGTTGATTCGCCCAACTTAGGAGCCATTCATAAACCACGTGGTCACTTTGGGGGAGGGGCTGGTTCGGGTGAAGACTACGGTCCATACAAATTTAAAATTTTTTGTATGAACGAAAAAACACGCGGGGGGGGGGGGCGTTCGGAATCTCCCAAAAAATGACCACGTGGTTTATGGACAGCCTCTCTGAGACAATGCACCGATGTTTCAGCGTAGCAGTTATGCAGTCTAAAATGGAGCCATGAAAGCCCAGTGTATTCATAGCTGATCTAATTGAAATATGTGAAGCATTATCATAAGCACCATCAAAGTAAAGGAATGCACAAAAGGCCACTTCCTTGCGTTTGGTGTTTTGCCTTTCTCGTACACCAAAGTGTACTGAAAGGCTATATGTTCACTCAAAAACAAATTTTCGATAGAAAGTTCGGAGGTTCAAGTCACATATACCAATCAATTCAGTTCGACGAATTGAGATGATGTCTGTATGTGTGTATGTATGTATGTCTGTGCGCAAAAAAAAAGTTCACTCACTTTTAAGGCACTTCCCATTGGCCATTGGATTTTTTGGATTATAGCTCGAATCGAACCGAAATTGCACCGCATTGTTTGCCATTAAAAATGGTCCGGATCGGTCAAGGCGTTCCGGTGTTCTGGCCATTTCAGTGATCCGGACCAGCACCGGTAGAATTGGCCGTATAAAAATGTATCTAGTCCCATCATGCGACACATCAAACTGCGACGATTTTTGTAACCATTAGCATGGTTGACGAATTTTGTGCGGAAATCAACATTAGAGACCAGAAATTCCATTAGGGCTCATATAGCCGAGGTGGTAAACGCACGGGTATTCAGCATGACCATGCTGAGGGTGACGGGTTCGATTCCCGGTCGGTCCAGGATCTTTTCGTAAAGGAAATTTCCTTGACTTCCTTGGGCATAGAGTATCTTCGTGCCTGCCACACGATATACACATGCAAAATGGTCATTGGCAGAGGAAGCTCTCAGTTAAAAACTGTGGAAGTGCTCATTGAACACTAAGCTGAGAAGCAGGCTTTGTCCCAGTGAGGACGTTACGCCAAGAAGAGGAGAGGAGTCCAGAAATTCCATGATGTCGGCCCAAAAATCAAGGTAGCAGTTTAATATTCAAGATGGCGAATGGAGGAAACCATGTAATATGGGTATTTTTGATATAAGGAAGATGTCCGGAGTCCAAAAATGGCGACCAGAATATTCAAGATGGCGGCTGTTCAATGGAGTTTAAGGCCCTAAAACCATGCAATTTGGGTATATTTGGTATGGGGAAGATGACTGGAGTTCAAAAATGGCAACCAAAATATCCAGGATGATGGCCTAAAACCGAAGATGGCGGCTGTTTTAGGCTCGAGAACTATGCAATTTGAGTATATTTGGTATGCAGAAGTTGTCCGGAGTCCCAAAACGGCGACCAGAATATACAAGATGGCAACTACAAATTCAAGATGACGGTTCTAAATTCAAGAAGGCGGCTGTTTAATGGAATTTGAGGCCCTAAAACCATATAATATAGGTATAAGTATTTTGTATGAGAAAAATGTCCGGAGTCCAAAAATTGCGAACAGAATATCCAAGATGTCGGTCTAAAATCAAAGATGGCGGCTGTCAAATGGCGTTTTAGGCTTCGAAACCGTGTAGTATGGGTAAATTCGATATGAGGAAGATGTCCGGAGTCCAAAAATGGCAACCTGTTTAGTGGCGTTTTAGGCTCTAAACCATACAATATGGGTATATTTGGCATAGAGAAGATGTCTCTCTCTCTCTCTTCTTGGCGTAACGTCCAGGACAAAGCCTGCTTCTCAGCTTAGTGTTCTATGAGCACTTCCACAGTTATTAACTGAGAGCTTCCTCTGCCAATGACCATTTTGCATGCGTATATCGTGTGGCAGGCACGAAGATACTCTATGCCCAAGGAAGTCAAAGAAATTTCCTTTACGAAAAGATCCTGGACCGACCGGGAATCGAACCCGTCACCCTCAGCATGGTCATGCTGAATACCCGTGCGTTTACCGCCTCGGCTATATGGGCCCCTATAAGAGAAGATGACGACCAGAACATCCAAGATGGCGGTCTAAAATCCAAGATGGCGGCTCCAAATTCAAGATTGCGGCTGTTTAATGGAGTTTTATGTTATCAATATATATGGGTATATTTGGTATGAAGTTCAAAAATAATGACCAGAATATCCAAGATGGTGACCTTAAACCCAAGATGGTGGTTCCACATTCAATATGGCGGCTGGTAAACGGAAATTTAGTCTTTAAAATTATGAAATATGGGTATATTCGATATGTAGAAGATGTCCCGTCCGAAGTCTAAAAATAACGACCAGAATATCCAAGATGGCAAACTTAAATCCAAAATGGCTGCTCAAAATTCAAGATAGCGGCCTTTTCTTAAAATTTTGAGACTCAAACATCATCTTTGTATTTCTAAAATGTTACGCCAAATTTCCTGAATTTTCTAAAACAGTAAAATTACGATATTTTTTTCAATTTTGAACGATTAAAACTTACTTCAAAAAATCACTCACAAAATTGCATTCAATCGAAAGAAAACTGCTGTTCTACCGAGCTTTCAGTACTGCTCATCCTTGCCTTCATCGCAATGTTCCCCAACAATGCAATTTCAACAACGTCAATCTCACTCTACAACAATCCCATCACCACTCCGAAAAATAAAACCACCGAAAATCAATTCCGGTAACAGTTGTAAAATTCCGGCAGCAGGAAATTGGATTCCATCGACGAAACTTGTCGACCAACACAAAAAGCAAACCTTTTCCCAATTTCTGTGGCATTGCATTTTGCGTCCAGGTGAGCCCGCCGAAATTCCGTTACAGCCAGCCACCGCATAAATGCCCACCGTCGCGCCATGTGAATGCCTTCTGTAGGGTTAAGCCATTCCCCGTCAGCAGTATAGGTGGGCGAAACACGGGCGTCATATTTATAGCCATTTTTTTGCGCAATTATTTTTACGCGTGCTACACTGAAGTTTGTTGTCGTTCTGGTTTGTGCGCTGCTGTGATGTTCAAACTGCCACCCAAAAATAACCTCCATCATGATTGCAAACCCCCACGCACACAAACACACGGGGGTGGGTGTCAAATAATGACCTTGCCGGTGCGGTGGCCCTGCACCTTCAATCCCTTTCCTTTCGTGGCGTTTGTCGGCGTGTGGTTTGGCCACAGCTGTGACGGATGCTTGAACGTGTGCCGGTTTTTCGGTTTTGTTTGCTGCCGGAAATTTGCCGTCAATCAAATACCCGGTGTGTGTATTTGCGTAAATACCCCGCAATTGATGGTGGCCGGCGGCGGCGGTTCAAGCAAATACCAAATACATATGTCAAACAACTTGCAGATTTTGACTAACTAAGTGGGTGTACTGGAATGGTTACAATATACTTTGAAACATGTTCGGAATCGTTCGGTATTGTGAATTTGGTGGTTCCTCCATGGGTCAAATTAAGAAAAAAAAAAATATATTTGTGATATCATTGTGCAAACATGAAGTTTGCCGGGGCCCATGGCGTAGTGGTCACACGTTTACTACATAAATGGATGGTCATGGGCTCGATCCTAGCCCCGGCACTAGCAATTTTTCGTCAGTTGCTCTTCCCCCCGACAGCGACTCACACCTGTCCCTCTTCTGGGCATTTACTCTAACGGACCAGGATACTTGGATGGCAACTTGTAATGTACCCCCAATCGGACTGGAAAAGGAACAAAGAGCCAGACATTAGTCCTGTTCAACGACGTAGGTTGAACTTGCTCGAAGTTGCTGCATCCTACTCTTACCCATTTGTCAACAAACGGGAAAGAGCGGGATGGAGCAAGTTCGAACAAGTTCAACCTACGTCGTTGAACAGGACTATTCCTCGTGCTCATCATTCTACCATGGACAGGGTAGAAAGGTGACCGCAGCGCAAAGGCAATCACAAAGGCAAATGGACAAAGGATTTTTCGATTTCTGAGTAAGATCAACTCAGCCACTGAGTAGATTTTTTTTCTCTGTGTAGTAGAATTAAAAGAGAATACCAAGATTCCGAAAGGTGATATAAAGATTCTCATGGGAGACTTCAATGCATAGGTTGGTTTCGACAGTTCGGACTATGAGCATGTCACGGAACGTCATGGTCTCGGAGAAATGAGTGAGAATGGAAAGCTGTTTGCAGAGTTTTGTGGCAACAATGATTGGGGGATCGATCTTTTCCCATCGACCAGTGCACAAAGTGACATGCGTTCCACGTGATGGCGTCAGGGAAAATCAAATCGACTTCATCTGCTTCAACCGGAAATGGATACGGAGCCTTCTTGATAGGCGGAATAAACGTAGCGCCAACATTGTGTCCGACTATTATCTCCTAATCGGTGCGATTCGGCTGCGCATTGCGAGGATCCATCGACAGGAGGAGAAAATCGGGCGTCGGTTCAACACACGCTGACTGGAAGAAGCTACGGTGAAAATGACTTTGATTGAGGAGCTGGAGAAGATTAATGGAGCGCCATCAAGAAAGCCGAGAATAAATTGGGCGAGCTAAGCACCCAAAGAAAGCAGTGGACTACAGATGACACCTGGACAAAGATAGAGGAACAAAGGAACGCCAAAGCTGCGATAGAGCGAGCGAAAACACGAGGAGCCAAAGCCGTAGCCGGCCAGCGTTATTCAGCTCTCGAGAAGGAAGTGAAGCGCTCATGTAGACGCGACAAAAGAGCGAACTTTCTAGTCGACGAAGGCGAAAAAGCCAAAAATATTGGTGACATTCGTCTCCTCTACGATGTCTCACGTCGCCTTAGTAGACCAAAGATGAATGCTACGATGCCCGTGAAAGACACATCTGAACAGCTATTAACTATTAACGTGATAGCAATCGCTCCGGGTTAGCAACCGTCTTTGTTATTTTTTCATAACAGTTCATTCCACTACAGTATGCGGCAGAAAAAAATGCGAAAGTGTTTTTCAACTTCAAACATCATTTTCGTTCATTTGACATTAACCAATCTATGTTTCAACGTTCCATGATCTATAATAGGCTAGTTTTCTGAAAAGTTAATTAAAAAATTTCCCATTTTGGTCACTAACCTTTACAGGGCGGCGCCTGAAGATGAAGACAACCAGAATTTTCAAACCGCAGAAAATCACACAGGTCGCTAAATTTTGCATCTGATAAAACAAAAATTTTGATTTTCTCTACAATATCATCAAATATATGTACTTATTTCATCTGGTATGTGAAACTACATGGCTCTGGATCAGTGTGGTCTGGTTGTTCAACGAATTTGAGCTAATTTTGTTACTGTTATAGTCATTTTGTTTAATGACCAATGGGCGCGCAGTTTATCGATATCCGTTTATTAGGCCTACATTATCACATGTTAAACATCAAATGTGTTCATTTTTATTTTTCAGTGCTAGAATATAGACATTGACTGATACACTGTCATGAAAAAATAGTCATATATATCCCATATTTAGCGTGTAATAGTGCCTTGAACTTTTCGCATTTTTTCCTGCCGCACCCTGTATAACACTCCAACCAGTACAGACGTATTAAATAAAGCTTGTCGTTATTTCACAAGTGTTCGTGTCCTTACTCGAAGCCAAGTTCCTCAACAGGTTATGGGCACCACGCAGAAGGATCTTACCTGCGCAATTCCGCAGTTGACACATTCCAGCGTAACGGGACACCGCGAGGAACTAACTTTCGTTATCAAATGACGTCTGCAATCGAATGCAATGTTCATGATCATATGGTTTAACAGGTTTTATAACAAGCTTATTAGATGTACTTCCTGATGCAATACTTGTTCTATGGGGTTTTGGTTCCAATTTACTTTATATAACATGTTACATTTCGTAACGGGACACCATCGCAGAAATCTTCTTTTTAAAAATTTCAAACTGAAATGCGTATATTAGCTCTGTTATGAGGTTTTGAACAATAGAGTCTTCTAGACATTTCTTCTTTGGATTGATGTGAACAAGATTGCCGAAGTGAGTTTTACTGGGAAATGTATAGTTTCGGAAATGTTCTTGATTTAGTTTTGGGAGCGCAGCGTTACGCTCGCGTGAAAACAGTGTTTTGCTAATGGTGTCCCGTTACGGCTAACGACATCAAGTTGTAAATCAAATGCTTTGCTAGATAAAATGATGGTGTCTTCGGCAATGTTCTTCAGACACTTGGTAGCTGTCCGACAGGACTCAAATAGGCCTTCAAACCCGCTCTTGCCCTATGGTGGCCATCGGAATGGGCCCTGGGGAACCTGTTTCGAGGTTTATTAAACCTTCACGTACCCGATTCCCGACAACTCATTTTCAAAATGCTGGCATTTCGTCAATTTTCATCCGATTTTTTTAAAGTCGCCCTCAATTGATCATAAATTGGTGCGAGTTTATTATACTCAAGTGGCCGTTAAATATTCGGAACCACTCTGGTGATATTCCGGATTGTGCAGGGGTCAGGGGGTTGTCAAAATGGCTAAAAGTGATTATTTCGAGTGTTGTTGTGTTTGAACCATCGATTTTCAGCGAAATTTTTGTTGCGAACAGTGAAACACAGCTGCTGTAACCAAATTAGAATAAGTTGGCCCATCCGAATCCCCGTGATAGGTTCCGCGGGGCCTCATTGGGGACACTTCTGGTTTTCAACCTAAACATGCCGTGCGACATATCAATCTTCATGATTTCGAATGACTGAGCCAGAAACGATAGACTTAAGTATGTATCAACTAATTTGGCCACCCCGGAACATATAGCACAGGTTCCACAGGGATGTCATCGGGGACATTTCTAGTTGGCAACGAAAACATGCTGAGCGGCGTGTCCATCTACATGATTTCGAAACAATGGAATAGAAAAAAATGACTTAGGTATGTATCAACTAATATGGCCGCTATAAAACACCTGGAGCAGGTTCCGCGGGGGCCTCTAAAACAAAATAACACACACGAAATAATCACTTTTAGCCATTTGGCAAATCAGATCCCTTCCCCACCCCTGACCACAGTACAACCCGGAATATCTCCCAAATGGTTCCGAATAATACATGGCCACTTGAGTGTAATAAATAAGCACCATTTATGATCGATCGAGAGCGACTTAAAAAAATCGGATGAAAATTAACGAAATGCCAGTATTTTGAAAATGAGTTATCGGGGGTCGGGTACGTGAAGCTTAATTGTATCTCCAAAACTATGGTTGTGCGACGTATCTATCTTCGCGGTTTTTCCACATTCTACAGTATAATGATCCGAAGAAGATTCTATTATATCTATACTACATTCTTCCAACACAGTCTTTTTAAGCATGTGTCGCATGTTGCTTTAATCCTTTATTTGAAGGCTCATGCGCCTTGGGAATGAAGGAACCAATTTTATTTGAAAAAAAAAAAAAATTACATTTTAAAGGGGATTTTTCTTTTATACTATGTTAGTTTTGGGGAACCGTTAAACTCGTCGCTTGGTCGAGGTTAGAGAAAACAATGTTTTATTTTGGAAGCGATGGGATTATGGGGGCTTTCCGTTGATATTTAGCTAACGACAACCAGTAACAATACAAACAAACGGATTTCGAGAAGAAAAAAAGGTTGACAACCAAAACGACAAGAGGGAGGTCGCTAGACTTTTAATCAATGGTTACTAATTTATGTAGTCACAAAAAGTAAATCAGTGCCATTTTCGTGATGCATTTTATATTTTTTTTATTTTCAATAAGAATATAAGCTTCAAAATATGTTTGTCGTCATAAAAGCAAATTATACGGTGATTAATGGGGTAAAAATGGAATGTCAACCATCACTTCGGAATTTTCATGTTTTGAACGTTGTGTGATTCTATAAGCCTTTTTATACATCATGGTGGTAATTCATTGGACATGTTGAAAAGGTTATAGCATTCAAAGAGTATGCTGTCACAACAAAACTTAATAAAATATCACTTATTATACTGATCCATTAGAATACCTGCCATTTCTTTACGTAGCTTTCGTAGAGCTGAGAAGCGGGCTTTGTTCCAGTAGGGCCGTTACACCAAGAAGGATAATGTAAATATATACCACCTACAATATCATTTCATCATGGTTACAGTTTATCGGTCAAATATTTGATCAAACCAAACTTATTTATCCACTTATGAATGTCTTTAAAATTTTCGTAACGGGACACCATGTCTACGTACCCATTGTAACGCCTAAGATAAAGCGTCGATCCAGGTAACCCATATGTTGGAAGAAAGGTCTCCACGAGTACTAAGAGAATCCTGAAAATCCATTTTCTAAAGTTCGTAATAAATTAGTTATTACAACAAATGTGCTATTTTCGTAACGGGACACCATTAAATTGCGGCTATTGCAAAAAGTGCTTAAAACATATCTAAACCCATTTTTATGAAAAGATGTTTTTGGGTGTATAAAATATACATTATTATACTACATTTACAAAAAATAGGTATAATGTTTTTGAACTTTCATAGGCAAGCAGGCATATTTGAAACTTATCAATGAAAAATTTCATTTTTCTTACATAAAATGCTATTACTTCACCTAACTATTTAAATAAGTTACCAGTCAAATTTTAAGTAAAACATATGGTTTTCCTAAGATTGAATCTACCCTTTTTCATATGCTGGAAAGTTTGGGGCAAAACAATCACTTTGAAATTTCCCACCCTTGGCGTAGAAGTGCGTGGAATGTGTCAGTTGCGTGAAGACACTGGAGGATACGAGAACTGGAACTACCTATCCTGAGCTACCGTATCAGGCAGCTGGAGTCTCGGAGGTGCTGACGGAAGATGTTCCGGGTCAAGTAGCCGAGAGGACTGAATTCCTGGAGAAGGACCGCAAGGGAAAAGCGCTGTTGGTAAGCTGCCTGGCGGACGACTGCCTAGAGGTCGTTCGGGAGAAATCAACGACGAAGCTGATGTGGGAAGGTTTGAAGGCAACGTATGCAAAGAAGTCGATTACAAGCCAGACCCTCATCCGGAAGCAGCTGGCACGGCTACGCATGAAGAGTGGAACCAAGATGAGAAGCGACTTTCTCGAGTTCGATGGGCTGGTAAGAAAACTGAAAACGGCAGGTGCGAACTTGGTTGAAGCAGATTTGGTGTCGCAGCTGTTTTTAACGATACCGGACTCATATGACCCGCTTGTGACAGCCTTGGAGAATGTAAGTGAGAAAGATTTGACCTTGGATTACGTCAATCAAAGGCTGCTGGCAGAAGAGTCGAAGCGTGCGGACCGTGTGGAAAATGAGCAATCGGACTTTGAAGAGGAAATGCCGCAGCATTCACAGGACACCAGGAGAAAAAGCAGAAGTTTACCGGAAAATGTCACGGCTGCGGTAGACGGGGGCATCTCAAAAGGGATTGTCACTGGCAGAATCATTCCGAAGCCTGGGCTCAGGAGAGGGAATCGGTGAGTTTCATGGCTGGTAACGGAACAAGTCGGATCAAGAGCAAGATTGTGTACAAACTCGATAAGGTACCCCGGGGCAAGTGAGACATATTCAGAGTTTTTGTTCAAAGGGCTTAATATAAGTTGCGACAAATAAGGTAACATAAATAATAAATCTCTTATGTGAATGACTATGTTAAGAGATTAAAATAAGAAGAGGTTTATGGTATCGTGAATAAATTACGTAACACATAACATATCTCTGGAGAAAAAAACTTGAATCAACTCTAGTAGCTCATGCAAAATAAATTGATTTTTTTTAACAACAAGTTACGGCGCTTATTTTTTTTAACAAAAAGTGAAGCGACAAAAGATTTCGAAACTTGGTCTCTTTATTGTATAGTAGACCTGTTCACTGTTTTGACCTACCCGTGTCACATCAAATTATCAATCCACATGCAAAAACAAGTCTTCAGTCCAAAAATGAGCCAAATTGATAAAGGTTTAGAGGTGTATCAAATCGATTTTGTGTTTTTTCAAGCATTTTCACGAAAATGTACTTCAATATCCAGAAAATTGTACCAAAAAGGTACCGAAAATACCGTTAAAATATAGTTAAAACAATACTCTACAACTTTGCCGAAGACACTACGGTGTTTAAATTGCGTATTTCAAAGTTATTCAACAATTTTCGTTAAAAAAACACCAAAAAATAAAATATTTTTACGATTTTCCATGTAAAAGTCATGTAGTTTTACATTGTTTTAGGTGACTAATTTTATGAGCTATTTCTCCTATGTGTTACGAACATTTCGTCCATACATCATTCTAGTGTAGAAATTCGTTTTCATTGACTAATTATCAAAAGTTTGTCACGTTGATACTAAAAATTGTACAGAGTTGCCAGTCATAAAATAAAACAAAGTTACTCATGATTTAAACGTCATTACACTTCTTTGTCATAACATTGTAGAATTACATGACTTTTATATGTAAAATCGTAAAAATATCGTGTTTTTTCGTGATTTTTCAACTAAAATTGTTGAATAACTTCGAAATACGCAATTTAAACACCGTAGTGTCTTCGGCAAAGTTGTAGAGTATTGTTCTAACTATACCCTAACGGTATCTCCGGCATCTTTTCGGGGCAGTTTTGTGAATTTCTGAGTAAATTTCTGTGAAAACGGCTATAAAAACACAAAATCGATTTGATACACCTTTAAATTTCATCAATTTGGCTCAATTTTGGACTGCAGACTTGGTTTTACATGTGGATTGATAATTTGATGTGTCACGGAGAATCGGAGAAAAAAAGTTTCAAAGTGAACAGGTCTATTGTATAGTTGATTAATCTCACCGATATTAAATCTGGGGTTTCGAGATTTTCAGTAATATCTTCTCCCTTACATAATAGAGGTCAGTAGTGTGCGGTAGTTCGGCAGCAGCAAAGTTTCGCGCGTTCGCTTTGCTAGATTTTTGCGATTTTATTTTCTCTGCGGGGCTCCGACGGAGTGTGCGGTAGTTCGGCAGCAGCAAAGTTTCGCGCGCTCGCTTTGCTAGATTTTTGCGATTTTCTTTCCCCTTCTCTCTGCGGGGCTCCGACGACGGGACGCCAAGCAGTCAGTAGTGTGCGGTAGTTCGGCAGCAGCAAAGTTTCGCGCTCGCTTTGTTAGATTTTTGCGATTTTTTTTTCCTCTTCCCTCTGCGGGGCTCCGACGACGGGACGCCAAGCAGTCAGTAGTGTGCGGTAGTTCGGCAGCAGCAAAGTTTCGCGCGTTCGCTTTGCTAGATTTTTGCGATTTTATTTTCTCTGCGGGGCTCCGACGGAGTGTGCGGTAGTTCGGCAGCAGCAAAGTTTCGCGCGCTCGCTTTGCTAGATTTTTGCGATTTTTTTTTCTTTTTCCCTCTGCGGGGCTCCGACGACGGCACGCCAAGCAGTCAGTAGTGTGCGGTATTTCGGCAGCAGCAAAGTTTCGCGCGCTCGCTTTGCTAGATTTTTGCGATTTTTTTTTCCTCTTCTCTCTGCGGGGCTCCGACGACGGGACGAGTGTGCGCGCGCCGTGGTTCGAGTCGGTTCCGAATTTTTCGCTTCCCTTCGGCGCTAGTTTCCAATACACTTTTAGTTGATAAAAAATATTTTCTTTCATTTTTTGCATTTACACAAAAGAGTGAAAAATGTTACTTCGGGTTCGCCGGTAGAGAAAAAATCCGGGCGCCGACAAGTGAGTCGCGTTCAGTGTATTTCTGTGTGGAATAGACTAAAGGTTTCTGCTCCCTAGTGGAGTGGAGACGCGCGATAGAATTTTCTTTTTGGCTAGTTCTTGCGTCGAAAAGTGGTCGGTTGTTAACGGCGGTTTGTGTATATTGATCCATTGTCAAATCATATCACCAACCATAGGTGACTCCCGGACTGACAATGTACCTTACCCTACTAACAAAAAAATCCTTCCTGAGACAAACGTGGAGATGCAGCGATTCGCGGTCTTTTTAACAACGTTTGTCTTACTAACATTCCCTTCCATCCTCGATGACCGTAAGGACGTGGCCGGCGCCGTTATTGACCTTATTAAAGTTGAGAGCTCTCGACCTGTGTACATTGAGAATAGTAAGCTAGTCCCAAGCCCTATTCATTGGTTCCTTGTGCAATTTCGATTGCTCTTGTCAATCACGGAGTAGCAACTACGAATTGTGCGGTCATCTATGCTCATGCTCATGCTCAATATCTTCTCCCTTACATAATAGAGAATAGTAAGCTAGTCCCAAGCCCTATTCATTGGTTCCTTGTGCAATTTCGATTGCTCTGGTCAATCACGGAGTAGCAACTACGAATTGTGCGGTCATCTATGCTCATGCTCATGCTCATGCTCATGCTCAATATCTTCTCCCTTACATAATCTTACGATCATTAAATAATATTTTTTTTAATCATAAATTTTGAAAAGGCCATTTCCCTATTTTAATTTATTATGGACGGTATCCAATTTATTGTAGCTCAGAAGAATTCGTTATGCAGCGGTGAGTGAAAAAATAGTGGAAAATATTTGGGGAAATGGGAATTTAGGGAACCCAAGCCGACGTGGGCTATGCTGCCATTTAGGGATGGTCGATTGAAAGGGGGTGTTAACGTAGTAGTAATCGCTCAGGGCTAACAGCATAGCAACCGTCTTTGTTATTTTTTCATAACAGTTCATTCCACTGAAGCGTATCGTTATTTCACAAGTGTTCGCAGGGCCGGATCTAAGGGGGGCCGGAGGGGGGCAGGGCCCCGGGCCCCCACATTTTAGGGGCTCCCACAAAAACCTTTTTCTTGCTAAAACATTAACAAAAGCAAAGAAAAGCTTATTTGCTCATGGCTTTTGTATCTCCGAGGGGCCTCCACATCCGCTCTGGCCCCGGGCCCCCACAATCGTTAATCCGGGCCTGAGTGTTTGTATCCTTACTCGAAGCCACGGCATAAATGTCACAAGGCAGGCTAGTAACCTATGTAAACATCATGTTTGGATGTAAACATGTGACGTCGTTCTTATCGTTTTACGTTAATCAAATTGATGAGGAGTACTAGATCATTGTGGAAACGCTTATGAACGATTTGTATTACGTCATCAAAAAACTGTCAGATTTCCGGAAGGTATCACCTTCTAAATATTGTACACCGTGCTCGAAGCCAAGTTACTCAACCCGGCTGACCAGCTGAAACGCTAGTTCGAGCACTTTGAAAAACCTTTTATCAAGTGTCGGCCACGCCACCTACACTTCAACATGATCCACCAAGGGTTCGACGCATTACCCGTGTCAACGCCGAAGCTGCGTTCCATCAGTGCAGGAGATAAAAACAGCTATCCGTAACATGATACCGAACAGGGCCCGGGGTAGATCGCATATCAGCCGAGATGTTTCAACTGTTGCATCAATTCACTGGCGTAGCCACGGGGGGTGGATATAGGGTTAAATCCCCCCCCCCCCCCCCAGAGCCAAAATATATAGGGTTAAATCCGCCCCCCCCCCTCCAGAGCCAAAATTTTTGGAACAAATTATCAGTATAAAGCGCTTTGCGACGAAAAATTTTTTCGGCTGCGCCGCTATTTTCAAACTTCGAATACAATTACTCATTACTGTATCCAAAATGTAAGTGACAAATCAAAAAATGTATCATTGACGGTTGAAAACCCCTCCCAGAGACAATTTCTGGCTACGCCACTGCATCAATTATTCTGCAACATATGGGAAACCGCGACATTTCTGGTCAACTGGCAAGGCGTCTAAGTAAATTCAATTTGGTTGGGTATCACGTTACTGTGTATCGTTCTCAAAGTCCTCTGCAAAGCTATCTTCAAGCGGATACAACTCTGTTAGCGGCTTTTCGGGCCCGTATGAAGTTGATCACCAATATCAACTTCTTTTCCCGATCAGCCTAGATAGCTGTGTAGTGTCGGTAGCGGTTAGTTCAACTGGCTAAGAATAGCACTACGGACCGCCTGTTCCAGTGGTAGGAATCCACTAATCAGGTGACCCCCTAATTCATGGTGTTATGCGGCTTTATGCTTACCGTGCCTAGGAATGAATGGCTAGGGGGGTCTAATAAAAACCTAACCGCAAACGGAGCCTGTGGAGTACCAGGGCACCCTCCACAGTATTTGCCCTTACTGTGCTAACCGGAGCAATAGCGCGGTGGACCTTGTGTTTCTCCGAGACAATCAGCTGCCCTTCTTCAATCTCATACTTGAGGCTGAATAAGGGCGGGATTATGAAGATGTTATTAATTAGTTTAGATTTTCACCTATATGGTTTCGCATTATGCGTTTTACACAGTGTATTCTGTGCATCCTCGCCTTTGGCGCACTCAATTCGATACCGATCTGGCTTTAATGTTGCTGTTCTTTTTTGTGCTGTGATTGTTAAAAGTTTAATCTTGCCTAGTTTGGGTAGTGGCTACGGTTAGGATAGCTCAGATCAATCTTCAGCACAAAAGAACAGCAACGATCAATCTTTGTAGACTTATGCAAAATGGTACAGCCCAAGTGGCGTTAGTCCAAGAACCTTACTTTCGTAAGGGGAATTTCTATTTAGGAAACCTTGTGAATCCGGTGTTTGCTACTTTCAGTAAAAATGAAATGGCAAACTCACGTGTCATGCCTCGAGCATGTGTGCTTGTCAACAACGCAATCGTTGCTACACTCATCTCTGAACTAACTACCAGAGATGTATGTGCTATCATAATAGATGTATCTGTTGGAAACCTCAACAGGAAATACGTTTATTGTTCGGTTTATTTACCGCATGATGAACCATCCCCTACGGATGCTTTCAAGCAAGTCATTGCATACTGCACTTCAAAAGGCCTTCCGCTAATTGTTGGTAGTGATGCTAATGCTCACCATATAATCTGGGGCAGCTCAGACATCAATTTGAGAGGCTCCAGTTTGATGGAATACTTGAGTAGTACAGATCTTGGATTACTTAACATAGGCAACCGCCCAACCTTCATGGTATCTGGTAGAGAGGAAGTGTTAGACATAACGCTTTGCTCTAGCAGAATTAGTCATGAGCTGACCAATTGGCATGTGTCAGATGAAGAATCTTTATCTGACCATCGTTACATCTTGTTTGAACATGTGAATTTTACTTCGCAAACTTTGCGTTTCAGGAATCCCCGGTCAACCAACTGGGATCTCTTTACCGATTTGGTTGCAGCCAAATTTCATGGATACTCACCATCAATTGACACTCCAAGTGATTTAGATGATGCCGTTGATACTACAACGGCCTTCATCATGGAAGCTTTTGAAGAAGCCTGCCCTCTGCGGTCTATGAAGACCACAAGAGGAACCCCTTGGTGGAACTCCAATCTGGCGAAGCTCAGGAAACAATGTAGAAAAAGTTGGAACAGACGACGTTCGGCTGGATCGGAGGCTTTCAGGTCGGCTCGCAAGGCCTACCAGAAAGCTCTTCGGTCTGCTGAACGATCCGGCTGGAAAAACCTTTGTACAAATGTTTCCAGTCTGAGTGAAGCCAGTCGATTGAACAAAATCCTTGCAAAATCTAAGGATTTTCAAGTGAACGAACTTCGTTTGCCAAATGGTGATTTCACTTCCTCTGATGAGGAAGTTTTAGAATGTTTATTCAGTACACACTTCCCCGGATGTGTGGATATTACATCTTCGGATGAACCTGATGTCTTTTCTTGTAGTTATGATTCTTTAGCTTCGGCTCGGAGTATCATAACTTTAGAATCGATTGAATGGGCACTTAATAGCTTTGCTCCTTTCAAATCTCCTGGGGCAGATGGGATTTATCCTATTTTGCTTCAGAAGGGATTTGATCATTTCAAACATGTTTTGAAACAACTACTTGTTTGCAGTTTTGCTACAGGGTATATTCCCAAATCCTGGCGGGATATTACTGTGAAGTTTATTCCGAAAGTGGGTCGCGCGTCGTATGAAGAAGCAAAGAGCTTCAGACCTATCAGTTTGACCTCTTTTCTTCTGAAATGCTTAGAACGCATTGTGGATCATCACATCCGTGATGTTTATCTGGCCAATGTGCCTCTTCATGTGAACCAACATGCTTACCAATCTGGAAAGTCCAACTGTGACTCTTTTACACAAAGTTGTTTACGATATCGAGAAGGCATTCGCTCAAAAGCAATCCTGCTTGGGTGTTTTCTTAGATATCGAGGGTGCCTTTGACAACGTGCCTTTCGATGCCATATTGGAAGCCGCACGGGGTCATGGTATATCTCCAATGATTTCCAATTGGATTCACCAAATGCTCAAAAACCGACATCTCTTCTCGACATTGCGTCAAGCGGCGATTAGGAAATTGAGTGTTTGTGGATGCCCCCAAGGGGGAGTCTTATCACCACTTTTATGGAATCTCGTAGCAGATACGCTATTGAGGCAACTCAATAATAGCGGTTTTCCTACTTATGGTTTTGCCGACGACTACCTAACATTGTTAGTCGGTATGTGCATCAGCACCCTTTTCGACCTGATGCAAAACGCTCTTCAGGTAGTTGAGGGTTGGTGTCGTCAATATGGCCTTTCGGTAAATCCGAGTAAAACATCTATTGTTCTTTTCACGGAAAAGCGAAACCGTAATGGTGTTCGAACTTTACGTCTCTTTGATTCTGAAATCAATGTGACTGAACAGGTAAAGTACGTTGGAGTCATTCTTGATTCCAAGCTTTCCTGGACACCTCATGTTGAGTTCAGAATCAAGAAAGCTTGTATGGCCTTCGGGCAATGCCGGCGAACCTTTGGTACAACTTGGGGTCTAAAACCCAAGTATATCAAATGGATCTACACAACTGTTGTTCGGCCAATATTGGCCTATGGATGTCTTGTGTGGTGGCAAAAGGGCGAAGTGAGAACGGTCCAATCAAAGTTAGGCCATCTCCAAAGGATGTGCTTAATGGCGATGTCTGGAGCGTTCTCTTCAACTCCCACGGCAGCGCTCGAAGCTCTCTTTGACGTTGTCCCACTACACATTCATCTCAAACAAGAAGCACTTTCTTGCACTTACCGTCTATGGGTACTCGGTTTACTAGAGGAAACTCCTGTGAACCGCAGTTCAACACACACCTCGTTGTTTCCACTTTTGGTGAATTGGGACAAAGTTGTCCGTGCTCCAAGTGATCTTACAATTGCTTGTAATTTTCCATATAGGACATTTTCCACGAAATTCCCTTCCCGGGAAGAGTGGACATCTGGTTATCTGGAGAGAAGTATTTCAGACGGCATCGTATGTTACACTGATGGCTCCCTTCTAGAAGGTCGAGCAGGTGCTGGTGTTTATTCTCGTGAGCTAAGGCTGTATCAGTCTTATTCACTTGGCAGACACTGCACCGTTTTTCAGGCCGAAATCTTTGCTCTTATGTGCGGAGTGCAATCAGCACTTCAGCAGCACGTAATGGGCAAAGTAATATACTTCTGTTCAGATAGCCAGGCTGCTATTAAAGCACTTGCTTCGGCCAACTCCAGGTCGAAGATAGTTATCGCTTGTCGAACTCAAATTGAGGAGCTGAATTCAGCAAACGCTGTTCACCTTGTATGGGTACCTGGCCATTCTTCCATCGCTGGAAATGAATTGGCTGATGAGTTAGCTCGCACTGGAGCATCACATGACTTCATTGGCCCTGAGCCAGCTATTCCGGTATCCAAGTGTTGGGTGAAGCTTCAGATTGACACCTGGGCTGCCACTCAGCACAAACAATACTGGAATAGTTTGGAGTCATGTCGTCAAACAAAATTGTATTGTACTGAGCCATCTCTAGGGGTGGCAAAGTATCTAACAAATCTGTCAAAGCAGAATTGCAGCATGCTGGTCAAAGCATTGACTGGCCACTGCCGACTCAGTTATCACATGGCGAATATTCAGCAAGCTGATTCATTTGCATGTGATAGCTGTGAATCCGATTATGGAACTTCGTATCATTTAATATGTAACTGTCCAGCTTTTGCGCAATTGCGTTTCCGAGTACTCGGGAAACACTTATTAAGTGAAACTGACTTCAGAAACCTGAATCTTCAGGACGTTCTGTTGTTCTTGACCCGCTGTGGTAAAGAGCTATAGGCTCTCTTTACGCTTTATGCATTATCACAGTGCCCTTCTCAGGGCGCTGTTCGAACCCATTGTGGCACGCTTATGCGTTATTACAGTGTCCTTTTCAGGACGCTATGTGAACCCATTGTGGTACGCTTTTGCGAGTATGACGATCCTATTCCCTAACCTGTCCTTTCCCATCTCCTATCCTTTTTCCTTCCCTTCTCCGTCAGGTAAATGATGAATAGGCTCGTGTTCATGGCGATGGCACAAATTTCCCAAATGGAGGAGAACGTGCCTCTAGAGCCGACCTACTGATACCTGAAGGGTTCGACGCATTACCCGTGTCAACACCGAAGCTGCGTTCCATCAGTGCAGGAGATAAAAACAGCTATCCGTAACATGATACCGAACAGGGCCCGGGGTAGATCGCATATCAGCCGAGATGTTCCAACTGTTGCATCAATTCACTGGCGTAGCCACGGGGGGTGGATATAGGGTTAAATCCCCCCCCCCCCCAGAGCCAAAATATATAGGGTTAAATCCGCCCCCCCCCCCCTCCAGTGCCAAAATTTTTGGAACAAATTTTCAGTATAAAGCGCTTTGCGACGAAAAATTTTTTCGGCTGCGCCGCTATTTTCAAACTTCGAATACAATTACTCATTACTGTATCCAAAATGTAAGTGACAAATAAAAAAAATGTATCATTGACGGTTGAAAACCCCTCCCAGAGACAATTTCTGGCTACGCCACTGCATCAATTATTCTGCAACATATGGGAAACCGCGACATTTCTGGTCAACTGGCAAGGCGTCTAAGTAAATTCAATTTGGTTGGGTATCACGTTACTGTGTATCGTTCTCAAAGTCCTCTGCAAAGTTATCTTCAAGCGGATACAACTCTGCGGCGGCAGCAAGCAGGTTTCCGTGCCGGACGATCCTGCGTGGACCATATTGTCACGCTCCGTATCATCCTGGAGCAAATCAATGAATTCCAAGAGTCTCTCTACCTGATGATCATTGATTACGAAAATGCTTCCGACCGTCTTAAACACGAAAGCATGCGGGAAGCGCTTAGGCGCAAGGGTGTGCCTGAGAAAATCATCGGCCTCATTGAAGCACAGTACAGGGCATTTTCGTGCAGAGTACTGCACAACAGTGTCTTGTCCGATCCCATGCGGGTTGTTGCTGCAGTAAGGCAAGAAAGTATACTATCACCGCTTCTATTCCTCATCGTAATCGACGAAATCCTGGTAGGTGCGATTAATTGTGAACCAAATCGTGGGTTGCTGTGGCAGCCCATTACCATGGAGCACCTAAATGATTTCGAACTGGCAGATGACGTTGTTCTCTTAGCATCACGGCGCTCTGATATGCAGAGTAAGCTCGATGATCTTGCCGATCGCTCCTCGACGGTAGGCTTTACCATCAACGTCACAACAAGACCAAATCGTAGGATGTAAACACGGTCAATCCTTCCAGCTTTACGGTAGCTGGGAAATCAGTGGAGAATGTTGAAAGCTTCCAATATTGCGACATTTGCACCCATTTAGACTCGGCCGAAATTCATTTTCATCACAGTCGAATTTCACACACGACTTCGCAGCGGCAGGTATACACAAGTTCGGTTGAGTTCATGACAGGGGCGTCGGATGCACGACAAGTAAACAAAATAAGTTTAATTAGTAAGAAATTTCGCAAGGAATTGATGATTCAGTGGATTCTCAAATTATCACAGTAGTCTAAACATTAATGGGAAACCCAATATCTTGGTAGCCAAATGATGGTCGATGGCGGCACCAAGATCGACATAGGTGCACGGATCAAGAAGGCGAGGGCTGTCTTTGCGAGTTTAAGAAATGTAGGTATGGAAAAACAACCAGATTAGTTGACGCACCAAAATTCGAATTTTTAACTGGAACGTCAAATCTATGCTGCTATTTGCCAGTGAAACCTGGTGTGTATCAGTGGAGAACATGCAACGGCTGCAGGTCTTCATCAATAGATGCCTGCGGTATATAATTCGTGCATGGTGACCTCACAATTGGATCTCCAACGTAGAACTCCATCGTCGATGTCATTAAAAGCCGATAGCGACAGAAATTCGGGAGCGAAAGTGGAGGTGGGTCAGCCACACTCTACACAGGGACGGAAACAAAATCTGTAAGAAAGCGTTAGATTGGAATCCAGCAGGACATCGCAGCAGAGGCAGACCCAGAGGCTCAGTCTCAATAACGAAATCAAGCAAGGTGACAGAAATTTGACCTGGCTACAGGTCAAGGTGATGGCTGGCAATCGCCCAGGATGGAAATCTTTCAATTCGGCTCTCTGCACCACCGTGGGTGCCCAGAACTGAAAGTAATTAGTACAGTATTGTTCCGATTTTATCACGTCCCATTTCAAAAATGCTTCTGAATATTCTACAAAATCTATATGCATTTCAAATATTTTTAACGTTGCAAAACGCGCCTTCAACATTCATCTCGAAGAAGAGGGGAAACATTTGCTCTCAATTGTAACAAAAAATGAAAGAGAATTGAAAGACTGACACACGGAGGCCGTGATATAATCGGAACAATACTGTAGTAAGAACCTCTTCTAGTCTATTTCACTAAGAAATTTTTCTGGGACCTGGTGCTCAGTACGCGTGATTATAAAGACAAAACTCCTTCATAGCTCTTGCGCACCACATGAAAATGTCACTATGATCGTGCATCTTATACAGCAAATATCTATGTAAATATCTCAACTTTTCATAAGGAATAACATTCAAAAGTTATTGATTTTCATCGTCTTTAAAGCCATGCTCCGCACGTATTGATACCGTAACCCCGAGCAACAAACCCCCCACTTGGAAGGCTCACAACAGCTGCACGATAAGCCACCCCATAGGAAGAAATCAGAGTGCCGAACTATGTTGCTCTTTCGATGCCCCTACAAGTATGTTTACATCCAACGTAGGTCGATAGCTATGAGAGCAACCGAAGAATGCCTCCTACTGCTCCAAACGGTTTAGGAAGATTTTCTAGGCACAAGTTGTTTACGCTGCCGGCTCCGGCTTCGACCGGCTCGACACTAGTACAAGAAACATTGAAGCCGAACAGCACCAAAGTTGCTGCAACGGTTCAACTTTTGCTCTACTACTGAGTGAACTCCCGACCTTGCACACTTACTCGAACAAGCACACAATGCCTTGCGTGTTGTAGGAACGGGTTGCTGTAAAGGAAAGCCCGAAAATCTTGGGAGAAATGACACTTTTGCTCTTCGGCACCATAAAAAGCGCACCATTTACGAAGGATTCGGCTCCGCTTCAGAGTAGCAGCAGTAGGGGGTGGTGTCACACTACAGGGAATTCCTCGCAGGCAGCACGATCTCCTGCTTGTAGTGATTCAACTTTTGCGCCAGAATCTGGGACGAAAAGTTACAGCACAGTCACACTACTGTACCTCCGGGGCTCCTCCGGGCGAAGTGTTTGGGTGGAATAATAATTTACCATCAATTTCACTCCCCATCTGGCACTGAACGTCGTCGGGTACGTTCGCTCCTATTATTTACTGAAAGATGCAAGGCGCAAGACATCCAGACATGCAGTTGGCTCGACGACAGTGTTGTAAAATGTTCATTTTTCATTGTGAAACTTGAAAAAGGAAACCGTTGCACAGAAAGTTATCCAGAACGACACGGTGGTTTCTCTCCGAAAACTATTGAATACAGGAATCGATAATGGTAGGTTGACGTGAAATCCATCATTTCATCAATATAGTTTGGAATGGATTTGAATCAATTTTCATTGTTGGGTTACCACTTAAGGTGACAAATTGCCATTGTCTTGAACGAACATTTTTTTTATGAAATTTAGAGTGAGCAATGTTATTCAGATTTAAGATATATTAAATTCGATGGAAATGGGAAAAATGATTCTGGAAAATAAAATCGTGGTGGTTTGGACGAAATTGAAGAATTAAAAAAAACACCTCATGTTACCATTCATTCCTAGATAAAGTTTTAAAAATGAGGTTTAAGCCAAAGCACAGTGCCAGAATCGATCATTAAACAAATTTCCCACATAAAACATTCACGAAGGTAGGAAATCTTTCCCCCCAAATCAAAACAGGTCAGTTAACCCACGGCACCTCGATGTTAACGCCCACTCATGGATGGGCACCCCACACCCAGTTGCTCTTCCCAAAGCCTATCGGATACCGAACGTCTATACAAAATTAGGGGTGAGTGAAATATGATACGCCCTGATCGTGTGGCATCGCCGCACCGCACCGCCGACATGGGATTATGAATAATGAAGGCCCCAACGGGGATACTACGTAACAATCGTGTCATCGTTGGTTGGCCTCGACCTTGTCCTCGTCATAATCATGGTCGGCGACCAACAAGGTAACCCGACAGGGAAGTTGTAATCGAATGTCGATTTCAGGATGTACAAATGTTTGTAAATGTGTCAATTTGTAGGAACTGTAGACATAAAAATCGTTGATAAAAGAATATCAAGCTAAATACTGTTCCGCACATTTCCAACATATATGGTAGTTATGACAGATACGTATTTTGACCTCAACGATCTTACAGTATTCATACGAGACACTGAAGACGATTAAAAAATTGATGTCGGAATACGTATGCGTTCTAGGACGCAAACACATAGCTAAAATTAAATGGAACAGTATTTAACTAGATTTTCTTTTACTTACAGATTTTCTACCAACCCGCCCCGGTTCATTATCACAATAGGGTTAGTTCAAACCAACGAACTTGGTTTTCAGCTGGCTATCGCTTCTAATTAATATGCAGAAGGGTCTGGATTCAATCCCTGGCTCGTCCATTTCCCCCTACTTTGTATTTCTCTGTCTACTTTTTCTTCAAACATCTCATGCATAAACGTATGTTTATATCTATCGCAAAAACTAGAGAATGATTAAAAAAAAACGTTTCCCTGCCCTCCAACTTTCACAGCACAGTTCAAGCGAACTGTGCCGCTTCACAGTAATCTACACACAACCTCACACTTCAGCCTGGCATCCATACACCAATGCGTGAGCCCCTGTACCAAAAATAAACATTTGCCAACAAAACTACGACATCTGCATGACCTTGTGCAGGTGCATAGGATTTAACGGATTGTAATCATCATTTCCACTCCATTCCCACATTAATCTGCGACCTGACGTAGCAGGTGCCATTGTCGCCTCAAAATAGAAGATCATCAATACTGCCTGTTGATCCCTGTTACGACCCCTCGGTCGATGCGCCGCATCAAAAGGATTGACAATATCACGGTCGAGTATGCACCGGACTTAAACTATTGAATTCATTACTCAGGTATAACCTCGGGTATCTCATAATCGGTGAAGAATAAGCGGTTAGCCTAATTTAAATCCTAATGTTACACATAAATTAATAATATTAATACGATTCACCTTAATTGCCGTGACATTTCTCACCTGCAAAAGATCTCAATTGAAACCGTACTGTGAAACAAAGCATACAAATTCTAATTGAATTTACGTGCGAACGTGGAGTATTCAGTAGCGAGAATACGTGGAGAAAATTCAGTAGCAAGAAAACGACGGTAAATCGGTAAATATTTAGAATTTGTATGATTTGTTTCGCAGTATGGTTTCAATTGAGATCTTTTTGCAGGTGACAAATCTCACGGTAATTAAGATGAATAGTTGAAGAATATAAGGAGTAAAAATGCTAAACGTAAGTTTAAGCAAAAAAGCCTTAATTCTCTGTATTAATTTTCAGAGATTTTTTAATACAGCTGAGCCGAAATTTGTTATGGCAAACCCAATTAGCTGCTGGTTGAGGTTTCTTGAAACATCACAGAAAAGTGGCAAAAACCATCGATATTTGCTACCAGATCTCATCAGAGGGATGCGTGCTAATAATTGCCTTACGATTTCCTGCTTTATTTGCACATTTGAAGAAATTTTCTGTTTTATGGTGCAAAAAGTTTCCATAACAAATTTCAATCGTGAACCGAAAGAACAGAAGAAGAATAAGAAACTCGGAAAGTTCACCGAAAAACGGGACAATTCACCAGGCCACGCGCACTACCATACTATCTTCATACCCGTTTAATTCCATATATCCTGGGACACGCCACCGGTGCGGCACGGTTTGGTGTTTTGCCCATGTCTGAATTAGAAAGAGTGCAGAACTTCAAAGAAATGTATGCGGAACTTATTAGAACATTATTCACGATTTCTGAGGATTTGTATAAACTAAGCAAAATTTCATTTCCGATTTTTATTCTTTTTCTCGTAAATTTTAACTTATGCTAGTTCTTAACACATTTCATTTCTAAATTATAATAATTTGTTTGATAAAAAATGGTGATGAAATCCTATTAAAACATGCATGTTAATTTAGGAAGAAAATCTTCTAGAAATTTCTGAAAGTTATTTTAACATGTGCTCGTATAAAATATGAATACGGCCAACATTTTTTCCACGACATTGTTTAATGTTTAATTCATGAGTTACACATATTTAAAAAAAAAGCGAAAACCTCCAAAAACTTTAAGTTTTTAAAAACTATTGAAAAAGTTCAGTGATAACTATTGATACAAAAGTTACAGATAGGTTGAATTTTGACAATAAAAATGCACCAAGACAAAAAATTATGTAGCCGAAAATGCTGAAGTCAAATCACTATGATGTCTTCGACAAATATGTTTCTTGTGTGATGACCAATAAGATTGCTGTAGACACCATAGCTATCTGCCTTCAGCATTTTCGGCTACACAGTTTTTTGTCTTGGTGCATTTTTATTGTCAAAATTCAACCTATCTGTAACTTTTGTATCAATAGTTATCACTGAACTTTTTCAATAGTTTTTAAAAATTGAAATGTTTTGTAGTTCATCACAGAAAAATGAAAACAATCTGATGAGACATAACTGAGATATGGCAATCCAAAGTTGACTAGTTTGTATGGGAAAACGGCTTTGGTGCATTTTTATTGTCCGATACTGTACATCCTTATGTGACTTCTGGTTTGCTGGGAAACCCTTTGGCATTTTTGTTGGTGACTATATACCAAACAACTTTGTCGAAGACCGCAAAGTGATCCAACGTCTGTGAAAAAAGTTATACCCTAGGCAAAGTGAGGCAAAGAATTGAGATTTCATTATTGATATTATTCCTTTACATGTACTGGAAAAATATCAAAAATGTTTCGCCTCACCTTACCTAGGGTATAACTTTTTTCAGAGACGTTGGATCACTTTGCGGTCTTCGACAAAGTTGTTTGGCATATAGTCACCTACAATAATGCCAATGGGTTTGATTATTGAACACTTACAGCGCCACCTAGCGGTAAAATTCGAAAACTTAAAATTTCTGCATACATTTGGCCAAGTTTTCCCATACAAACTTCAAGCGTTTTGAGCGCCCCCTTAGGCTCAACCGATTTTGCTCAAATTTTGAACGTAGCTTCTGGGAGTCCAAAACAACTGATTTAGGAGGAAAGACTTGGCATTTTTCGAAATTTTTGTTTTTCATATAAGTGTGGGCCACCTTATTCTCCATAATTACATATTCTTGAGAAAAAAATCCACCTCAAGTCAACAGACATTAGCCAGGGATTGTTGGAAAATAAGCTGATGAAATGCTGCTAACTAACGTCATTTTTACAGAAATTTGGTATGACAATTTATACACAGAAGTATAACGTTTGTAAGACACTTTTACATGGATATTTACGAAATCATGTAAAATATGTTTTGAAAATTTACCGCACATTTCTCTTGGAATTTTCTAACAAACATTATGGCTACAAGGGATAAAAAAACGCTCTTAAGCCTGATTTTGAAAAGTTTAGCTGAATAAACTGTTATTCAGCTTTTTTTGTTGCTTGTGTATTCAAAAATATTCAAGATTATGTCAACAAAAAATAACAACTTCTATCAGGTTTTTAAAGTCACTTGCACTATGTATTTTTGTTCGAAATTTATCAGCAATTTCGCGAAATTCCGCTTCATTTCGTCAAAGTCACTTTTTTGAAAGCGAAACTTTTAGAATTTGACGAAACGAAACGAAATCAAAAATAATAATTTTCGCCCTGCTGAATTCCGTGTAATTCTCAAGCTGATTTTACACATTAAATATTGTACTATGCATGACGTAAAAAGAGAGTTTTAAAAATACATACTTTTACAAAAAATCTAACTTTTCTTTATTTTTACGCACCTGAACATATATAACTTCTTAAGGACAAGGTATTTGGAGTACATAGCTCAAAATTTCTAGAGCACCGTTTTTAGAACCGTTGAACGGATTTGGATGAAAATGCATCACGCTAATTGTTCAGTGGTTGTCAACAGCGTGATGCATTTTAATCCAAATCCGTTCAACGGTTCTAAAAATGGTGCTCTAGAAATTTTGAGCAATGTACTCCAAATACCTTGTCCTTCAGGTACACCTGAAAATTTTCTAAGAAATCCCTGGAGAATTGTTTCCAGGATTTCTTTCGAAAACGGATACCTTTGGAAACTCTCAACTGTTTCATAAAAAACACGAATTCTTGAAAATTACTGCACAAAAATTCCTAAAGCAATTTCTGGATGAATTTCTAGGCAATTATCTAGAAGAATAACTAGAGAAATGCCTAAAGATACCCCTTAAACTCTAAGAAAAAAAAGCAAGAAAAACTTCTGAAAGAACTTTTTAAGTAATGAAAGAGCTCTACAAGTAAATAGTAAGAAAAACAATGATTGGGAAATTTCTGGAAGAATTTCTCAAAAAAAAAATCAAAGAAAAAATTCAAAAGAAATTTTTTAAAAATGCACACAAAGGTACTAGTGGAACTATTGAAGAAGTCCCTTAATAAATTACTAAATGAATGAATAAATAATGTATAAATGACGGGCTTGGTGGTTTAGTGGCTTCCGCTTCTGATTCATATGCAGAAGGTCCTGGGTTCAATCCCTGGTCCGTCCCTTTCCTGCTACTTTGTATCTTTCTATCCACTTTACATATACTCTCCTCTCTAAATATTCATCTAATGTATATCCATATGCTCATAGCCATCGCTAGAGCCAGAAACGGTTTCTGTTTCTTCCAATCTTCACAGCACAGTATCAATCTATCAAATAACGTCTACTAGTCATGAAATCAAGCGAACTGTGAAACTTAAACTTCATAGTAATAATCGTAGCATTTGAAGAACAAGTAATGACACATATTTGTTCTGAACATTGCATGTTGCTAAGTCTTGTCATTCACATGTTATAAGCAGTTTTAAATTTAAAACGACGATTTCTTGAAATGCTTATATCTCATGGAGTTGAAAAAGTTCCTTAAGCGGTATTTGGAAGTTTACAATAAAGCCATATTTGAATCAAAAACTACTAGAATGTTCTTTTTAAATAATAATAAATCGACACCAAAAATCCCCTTGGAAAATCGAAAATCTACGTATAACTCATAAATTTATAGATAGAGTCAAACTGTCGTCGAAAAAATGTAGGTTTTTACCATACCTACAAGTTTTCCATACACGAGCTTTTTATGTAAAACGTTAAACTAAAGTTTGAAATTAACGTGGACCACCCTTATCGATTATTTGGAAAAGATGCAGCAAACCAATGCAAACAAC
This sequence comes from Aedes albopictus, assembly GCF_035046485.1. Taxonomy (NCBI): domain Eukaryota; kingdom Metazoa; phylum Arthropoda; class Insecta; order Diptera; family Culicidae; genus Aedes; species Aedes albopictus. Next base: position 90,722,648 of record NC_085138.1, on the reverse strand, counting down.
TTCTCTGAAGACACCAAACGCCTAAAATTAATAATAACATGGATAGCAAATTGTTTCCTGCTAAAACGTGTATTCGGACCATTGTGCACTGAAAAAGAAGAATTGGAGAACCTACTGCGGGTATTCATAGAAAAATGTATAGAAAAAATCCTTGAAACACACAAAGGAATAAATAATGGATTAATTTCTGCAGGAATTGTTGATTGAATCATTGGAAAAAATTTTTAGAAAATCCCTAAAGAAAGGCCTGAATATATCCAACGCATTACCGGGAGGAATACCCGAATAAACTATTAGAGAAGCCCATGAAGGAACTTCCAAAGAATTCTCTAGGTAAATTTCCAAACGAATGCCGGTCAAAACCCCTGAATAAAAGGAGTAATACCTGATGGAACCTCTGAAAAAAATCCAGCATTGATTTCTGAAAAAGTTTCTGGTACAATTTATAAACTACTGAAGGAAAAGCTTAGAGGAATTTCAAGAAGAATATCCAAATCATCGTGTAAAAAAAATTTCTGGTATACCGTCGATGGGGGTGACAATGGGCTGGGGGTGAGATTGGATCAAAACGGAGAAACATAAAATTTGAAATAGCTATCAACTATCGCTAATTTATATTGAAAACTTTATATTATTTCAAAGGGGAGATGTTTTTACACGTCATGATGCAGAATAAGATGTTTTGCAATAATCGTTTTTTGTTAAATTTGTGGCTAAACTTATATGATGAAACTACTAGTAAATCAATCTGAAAAAAATTCTCCTTTGTAATGTTTCACACAAGTACCTAACCATAAATTTTCTTATAAGTGGTTAGCTGTAGGTATTACCTAGTTGATGCAACGAAAAAAGTGGGCTGTCATTGCTCTTTTTATTAAAAAATTCAATATTTTCGACCCTATGTCAAAATATTAAGAATGGGGGTGAGATTGGGTCAAGCAAGTTATTAAGTGCACATAACCTTAACTAAAAATTAAACTTGTTATACAGTCCCCATTTGACGTTAGAGTGGTGCCATGTTTACCGTATCTTCATAAAAGCATTTTTTCGAAAATATGTGCACTTTCGAAATATCGTGAAACTACCAGACGGTAGTGGGACCCAGGAAATACTGGGGTTATAAAACCGGTAACATAGCACAATATCGGAAAGTTTTTTTTTTGGTTTTTATTTCTGTGTTCAATGTCGGAAAGCAAACGAACGTCGAGATGCGACATACGTGATTGCTTGCGTGATTGCTTATTGAGTGTTTAACTTGAGCTTTATGAATTAAGAGTGGCATATAAGGATCATTCATAAAATACATAAAAATACTAAAGAACGAAAAATAAGTCTACCGTTGTACTAGAACTCATACAAAATTTATTAAAAAATCCGTTTAAATGTTATTGCGGGAGAGGGTCTAATAATGTGAAACGCTGTGTAACATAACATTTGAACGACCCTCTATCTTGAGATGGAGTGATTTGCTTTGGCAATACAGGGGCCAATGATCATGTACATAAGAGTTTATAAAGGAGGGTTTGGATACACATTTCTTATAATAGGCTTGGCTCCCGCTCTAATAACCCTCTCAACCACCCACTCAAAACAAGCCAATCAGACGGCGCACAGTGCAGTGTGACGTGGTCAAACAAATTAACAAAAATGTTCCAAAATTAGATGTATTAAAATAGCAGTTGCACCTTTGAATTTTGGCACACATTTGATTTATTGCATATGCTCACCAACGCAATTTGTTCTTATACAGCATTTTTAAATTTATTTAAATTCATACTTTGCCCAATATTTTCACCAATTATCCCATTGTGCACCGCTTTATTTACATTTTGTTGACAACTCTCTCCTCTCTTCTCTCGTACTTTTTCTCTCTGACCGTAGAAAACTATCGTATTATGGGGTGTCATTAATTGATGCAATTAAATGCATAAACCACGAAAGATTGTTCTGTTAGCTATTTAAATCACATTGGCAGTATGATTTTTAAAATAGTTTAAAAAATATGCAAAATCACAGCCTTGTTTCGTGATAAACATGAACTGCGGATTAATCAATTTTACCCTACGTTGAACAATACCACCCAGTTTGACGGTACGCTTTTTCATTCTAGCGAACCGCGATGTAAATTGATTCGAGTTTTCGGCCACAAAAGTGGAAAACGCGTAAGTTTTTCGCGATAAACGGTAGGTCAGGCGAAAGTGAGTACTATTTCAAATAATCGATCAACTTGTTACAGTGCTGTGTTGTGTAGAAGACTGTTAAAAAGTGATTTGATAAAAAGGGTGACGCACCTGTCGAAGAAAAAAAAAGTGCAGTGTGTGCTACATTTTGGCACGAAATTGTGAAAATATTCTGAAAATTTCAAAGCAGTACTTCCTGACGGACAAAAAATATAGTTGTCTACCACAAGTAGCAACCTGAGTGCAATTTGAGAAGGTAAGCAATATAATTTTGAGAAATTGTTCGCTAACTTCCGCGCTTCTCGATGACTATGGTGAGGGGAGGGAGGTAAAAGGGACAGAGTGGCGGCCATACTCGCTGCCATTTCGTAACCCCTGCAACTATGTCCTTAAACAATCTTTCAATGCGCCCCTCCCTCATTGTAACCCTCCCTCCTCTCATGGAAGTTGAAACTTTAAATGAGGATGATTGTGGTTTCAAAAAATAGTGATACAACATACAAACGTTATTTTATCAAATTTCAACCATTTTTTCGGTAGTATTAGCCCTTTTAGGTGGATTAATCATCTTTTAAAATTACCTAAGTTTTTATTCGTCATGGTTACATTGTATTTTAAGTAGGTTTACTAGATATGATTAATAAAATTAAATTATATTCTCAGATAGGCGATTTCGAATACTTTTACCCATTCTCACCCCCTCTAAGGGGTGAGATTGGGTCAATTTTCAATCATTTGTAGTTTAGTAAGCAATTCATATAATGTGATATTTTCTTGCTAAACTATCATTTTCACATAGAAGAGTATACATACATACCAAATAAAAAGTTATTCCGACTTCAACTGCATTTGTTATTTAACAAACAATCTTTGAGTATCCTTTTTTGACCCATTCTCACCCCTAACGACGGTAGCATGTTTTGAAGAAACATTTGAAGGAATACCTGGATAAATTTCGTAAAAAAAATTAGAAGAATTTTTAGAGAAATAACAAATAAAAACAGCTCGAAAAAATTCTGATAATATTTCAGAAGATATTCCTTCAGAAATGTTTGAAGAAATATATGAAGGCATATAATCATGACCTGGTGGAATTTCTTATAGAATCTTATAATTCTTTTAGGCATCTAAGGAGGAATTTCAAAAGGTGTTTCTGAGGAAACCCGTGGACCAGTTTCAATATTATAATTTTGAGAAATTTCCTGAAAAACTCCTGAAAAAGTTCCAAGAAAAAATCCTGTGGGAATTCCTGGAAGAAAATTTGGCAGAATCCCCAGGAAAATTTTCAAATAAATGCATGGATGGCGATGTGATGTAAATGTAGTTTTGAAAGGATACTAAGAGTAAGCTTTAGAAAAATTCTTGCTAGAATCATTCCTATAAACTCTTCCAAAATCTTCTTGTAAATTTCAAAATCTGTAAACATTGCAGACATTTTTAGGAAATTTCTGCTGGTTTTTCTGGAGGTAATCCCCGCAAATTTTCTAGAAATTTTATAAAGAATTCTTGCAAAATTCACAGAAGGAATTATTTAAGCTTTTGTTAGTTCGTCATTGCGTTGAGTTTGAAATGATTTTTATCCGTGAAATATTCCGTTTTTCTACCCGTATTATATCAAACCTATTTTACATTAATTGTATTAGTTGAATTTGATGCAAAAAAAAATGACTTAACGGCAAAATCTTTGGTAACCAATCCTTGTGGTCGAGTAATGATTTTTTGTGCAATTTCTCATCGTAATAGGCTGTTTTACCTCAGGCAAATCTGACAGGAAAAGGCCTACTTTCCCACACTAAATAAACAGTGCTGTAATGATTTATTACAGCACTGATTTGCGTTGCGTAATGAACCATTACAGCACTGTTTTGAGTTTTGATCAACTTCTTGTTTCTTTCTGGACGCCGTTTTGAAAAATTATGACAACTGCACAGCATAACCTACTATGGTCAGATTTTCTTAAACAAGGCTATGAACATCAGTGTGCGGTTTGATGGAAAAGTTTTGTTAAAAACCAACCCCAAGCTGTAATTTATGAAATTGCAAAAAACGTTGTCCGCAACTCGGTGCAGAACACGATTTTTATAGCACTAGTCGTAATTATCCACCTCGGCAAGCCTCGTTGGATAAATGTACGACTCGTGCTGTAAAAATCCTCATTCTGCACCTTGTTGCTTAAACTACTATTAATGAACTCAACATATACATGAAAAGATGGATAAATGTTTTTAATGTTGAAACTGTTGCCTTTCTTACAGGCGTCTTTTCATCGTCAACTGTGATGAGGATGAACAATTGGCTTCTTTAACGATGTTGAGATAATTCGATATTCTGAATCTGCATGTCAAACTGAGCAGAAATCCATATTTTCATGAATTTTGGAGCCTGGAAACCTATTTAAAAATAAATTTGCAGTTTATATGGGAGCGATTTGTCGAATCACCCCTCGTCGCAGTTTGTACTGGGCGGAGCTGTCAAACAGTTGCCCACCTGTCAAAAGCTGATTTCAAAAAATCTCTTTGAAATTGATTTTAGATATCAAAACAAAGTTCTAAAAATCTGAAAAGAATCATAGTGACTCAGAAAAAGGTGCTCTTTCGTATAAAATCAAAATATCAATACGTTTTTCGAAATTTAAAAACTAGGGGTGGGTAATGTCTGAGACATAACCGCATTGTTGACGTAGGACAAAGGCTGGAATGAGGTTCCGACTTTTATATATTGAAATGGGCCCTTTAATTTGAAGTCTTAAATCAGCTGATTTTTCGTGTCATTGTTGTCCGACCTTCGTAAATAAATGCATAACGAATTTATCACATAACGTCGGTTTCCTGCAATAGGGGCACAACTCAAAATATGTCATTTTTGAGATTTTGATGGCAAATGATGAAAAACTATGTAAAATTTCATCTCACAAAGACCCGTTCCAAAATTCGATGAGAAACGCGAGATTTGGGCATTTTCACCAATTTTCCGCAGTAAGGGCACAACTCAAAATCAGTCAATTTTTTCAATAGTCGTTGAAAAATAGTTGTCAAAAATTCATGAAACAGATAGTCCTTCAGCCCCTTTCAATGATACAACAATCAAAATTTGTTTACTTTTATCAAATGATGAGAGAAATAAGTGAATTTGCAGGAGGTGCTTCATGATTGCCAAATTTCAAACGCTTATTCTGAAAATTCACATTTTTTGAGTTGTGCCCTTATTGCAGGAAACCGACGATAAAAGGCCTACACAATGTATGCTGGCAAAATTCAAATCGGCGGAGTGATGTGTTGATTAAAGTTGTTACCTATGTGATCCATTTCACTGAACGCATTCATAAGATGTTAATTAGTTAAACCTTCCGTAACTCGCGCGGTTGGCCATCACTTGAGGGTTGAGTATTATTTTATTTTGAAGATAAATGTTCAACCGTTGTTTGAAAGAATTTTCGTCGAAAGGAAAGAATGATTATAATATTGAAAAGCGTTAAGCCATAGCTTCCCAAACATCATATTGCGATCGCAACAATCATTAAAATAACTAAAATTGCCGCTATGAAATGAACAGATGGAGCCACCGTAGCCATGTGTATTTGACACAACTCAATTGGGTTCTTTAGGGGTATCCAGATTATTGCATAATCGGAATCTCCGTCCAAAAATTAGTCGAAATCCAAAATTTCATCATTTTTGGTGACCGGGAACTATTTTTAAAATGCATTTAAAGTTTGTATGGAGAAAATTTTTTGGTCGGGGTGAAATGTCACTTTATCGATTGAACTGTCATTCTATCCACGGAAATTAAAACTGTTTTGTTTATTTAACCATCAAAACAAAGAAATTGGAACGCAATAAATTCACCTAATACTCAGAAAAATGAGCTCTTTCGATTAGGCTAAAGAAAATGGTAATATTTAATTCACTAAACAACCCAATTGCTGTTAACGAAATTTTAGATAATTTTGATTGCAGTTTCATGAAATATTCTAGATTCAACAATACGTTGTATAGTTACGCGAACAACAATTAGAGGCCGGCTATACTGTTGCTAAGTTTTCAGTCTGTTGCTTTTAATTATCCGATTCATAACTCTGGAGGAATAATTTTCACTGGTCCTGAAAAGAACCTTTTAAATAACAGGAGATTTCGGCAAGACAATTGAAAATTATCCGCACTGAATGCTGGAAGCCATCGAAAACTGCCATCGCTTACTGCCGTGGATGAGATTCCTGGTTCTTCTTCTTCTTCTTGGCGTAACGTCCTCACTGGGACAAAGCCTGCTTCTATGAGCACTTCCAAAGTAATTAACTGAGAGCTTCCTCTGCCAATGACCATTTTGCATGTGCATATCGTGTGGCAGGCACGAAGATACTCTATGCCCAAGGAAGTCAAGGAAATTTCCTTTACGAAAAGATCCTGGACCGACCGGGAATCGAACCCGTTACCCTCAGCATGGTCATGCTGAATACCCGTGCGTTTACCGCCTCGGCTATATGGGCCCTGTTCCATATAGCCTGAGATGCCTGGTTCCAGATTCTAGAGATTCCTGGTTCTATCAGCTAAATAGCCGAGAGTCATCGCAGGATTGGTGAGCAGCTGCGGAGGTGACATCCATTCCCTTTGACTGATTCAACGAAAATGACGGAAGAAAACAGAGGTCACTGCTTTTATTCCCCTTGATTAGTAGATTAGGCTCCTCCCATTTGGCTGGCTTTCCAGTTTATTTCGTTTGCATGACCCGCCCCGAATGCTCCAGACGCATCAAGCAACTAACCAACCGAGAAATGAGCAAACCACCAGCGGGTAACCAAACGATCAACTTTTAAGCGCAAACCGACATTCGGTTCTTCAGATTTGTGCTCTAGAAAATTCTAGGTGTGGCTTCGTCATATATTCACCTTCGAACATTTTCGAAAATTGTTTAAACTTAATTTTAATTAAGCAATGTTTCACGCAAAATAGTTCGGATAGAATAATGCGTTGTTAAATTCCGGGTGGAACCATTAGGCCATTAGTGACCGGTTTCATCATTATTGCTGGGCCACCAAGTATTCAATCTTTCACTTCTCAATTGCACCACACTTTTCTCGTTCGATGGAATGAAATTAGCTGATTCACAAACTCTTAAGGAATAATTAACGGTGGTCCTGAACAAGACCGTTTGATTAATTGACGATTTTAGGAACGAAATGGCATGAATTCACCATGTCACGCAATGCGTGTTGGTTTTCTCCGTGCTGAATGATAAACGCCACCGAAAACTGGACCGCCGTGGATTACAATAATGACCAGTTTCACTATTGCTGGCAACGATGCTCTGTCTTTTGCTTTTTGGTTGCACTACATCTCGATCGATGTTGGAAATTATCCAATTAACTCTTGAGGAATCATTTTCGATGGTCCTGAAAAGGACCGGTTTGAATAATGGACGATTTTGATGCATTCAAAATGCCATGCAATGCGTGTTGGTTTTCGCTGCGGAGTGCGGAGAATGCTGGACGCCGTCGAAAATTGGCCCACCGCCGCTGCCATGGATGCGATTCCAAGTGCTATCATCAGCACGATATCCGAGAGTAGTCGCTGGGTTGTTGTGCTGCTGCCTTGCTGGAGGTGACATCCACCTCCAACCTCCTTGACTGATCCAACGAAAATGACGAAAGAAAACAGAGAACACTGCTTTTATACCCCTAGATTGGCAGATGAAGCTCCTCCCATTCGGCTGGCTTTTCAGTTAATTTCGTTTGCATGACCCGCCCCTTATGCTCCAGACGCATCAAACGATTAATCAACCGAGAAATGAGAAAATTTCCATTGAACGGATAATGTAACCAAAATATTAGATGATTTAGATCATTTTAATTTGGAAAATGTTAGAATTGAAACATTTTTCACGCAAAATGGTCCGGATATGATAATGCGTTGCCAAAGTCCGGGTGGAACAATTAGACGTCATAATTGTTGCTGGCTGAGTTACCAAGCATTCAAAATCATTCACTTTTCGGTTGTACTACACTTTTCCCGTTCGTTGGAATGGAATTATCCGATTCACAGCTCTTGAAAAATCATTTTCGATGGTCCTTAAATTAGGAGGAAAATTAAATGAATTCACTATGCCACTATGCGTGTTTGTTTTCTCCGCACTAAATGCTGAACGCCACCGAAAACTGGCCCGCCGCTTGCTGCCGTGCATGCGATTAATGACCGGCTTTGCTTTTGCTGAGAAACGCCGCTCTGTCCTTGCTTTGCACTAGGTTCACCTTTCTCGATCGAGGGTGGAAATTCATCCAATTAACTCTTGAGAAATCTTTTTCGATGGTCCTGAAAAGAACCGTTTGAATAATGGACGATTTTGATGAATTTACAATGCCACGCAATTCGTGTTGGTTTTCTCCGCGCTCAACGCTAGACGCAATCGAAAACTGGCCCGCCGCTTGCTGTTGTGAATGAGATTCCTGGTGCTATCAGTACGATAGCCAAGTGTCGTCGCTGAGTCGATGTGCCGCTGCCCAGCTCGAGGTGTCACCTCGACGGTGGTCGAAATGGAACTGACGATCAGCTCTCGCATGATCGCATTCCTTCCTGCATCGTAGTTGCCCCCACGATGCGCACCAATCAGAGAGCGTTGGTATACTGAACGAGAAAATTTGTCCGCTACCCATATTTATAGATTTCAGCGATTTCAATGTCTAACTTTAAAACAACTTTTCAACTATTTATCAATGATTTTTAGGTTCACCGAATATTACAAATTGAACGCGGGAGTTTCATCTCTCGGATAACGGGATTTGTTTATCATTTCGTTCAGTGGGAAAGGTACTGTGAGCGTTTAAAATCTTTCACTCAAACGTAACGCTCTTGGTTTCATAAATTTTGAAATGACACCGGGTATAGAAAACAGAGACGTAGTCCTACGTCAAAACCCATTTGAAACCTGGAAGGCCATCAACCTTGTCATTTGCACTCTTTCATTTACGACAGATTACTACAGAAGTGGAAGAAGCTCGAAAATGACCTAATGACAAAATCTTCGGTATACCAATCCAAGGGTCGTAAGTTCAAATCTCACCTGAGCTGTGGATTTTTACGGAACTTCACTAATAACTTTACCATCTTTTCACGTGTTGAGTACATTAAATAAATCATTAAAAATAAATAAAACCGGCAAGAGCCTAAAATGCTCTCACAGTCGGGCAACCTTCCATTAAGGTTATTCTTGGCGACGGACGGCGACCGCTCGACCAACTGATCGATTCATTCGGATACCGATAGTTTACCTATGTGTTCGTCACCTGCCGTTGCATATTTCATAAGCCCTTGATAGATGGACTATTTACACGCTTTTTAGAAGCATGTTGGCCGCGGATGCGGCGTCCTATTAGGTAATCCCGGCAGCGGTTGGGAAAACGGACAGTTTCTATAAATAGTGCCACCATTCGTCCGGAGACCACCAATGCGTGGTCAATCCGGATAATCTATACGCGTGGGCTGCATCAGTTTGTCCGTGCTGTGGACACGGAATCTTTTCTCGCCGTTAAGCTGAGGAGAGTAGTGGTCGCGTGCTGAGATTGTGATATCTAGGAACCACTCGAGTCGGGTCTAGTGGGCGTCAGTCAGTCAGCCGTCCAATCGCACTACTAACTACCATCAGCTTCGTTCTGTCCCCATTAATTTGCATAATCCTTGCTCGTTTACTACTGTGAACAGTGGGCCAGAATGGTTAATCTCCGTTCTTCAAATATTTAACAAAAAACAGAGATATCTGCAGAATAATGTTAACAAACAGAGAGCTGGAACATAGGCGACCATGTCCTTTCCAAGTCCTACTCTGTAACTGGAAGGAACAGTAAGAATCGCACAGATTAACTATGGATTTTTGGAATTAGCTAATTCTCAACATGCATAGCTCTGCTAGCTGCTAGCTACCACCGGCGAAGGGAAGGAAAGTTAGTTTAACGGCTGTTGTTCACCTCTGCGTCTGCATCTTCACAGTTGTCTTGGGAACAAGCTTTTGTAAGTTTTTCTTCCCTGCTTAATTCCTCAACTTGACCCACTGTGCACTGCAACTTCTCCCTTGCAATCCGAAGTGCGTTGTCGCGGATGGCATTCCGCCTTCGGTAAGAAGAGAAGTCTTCCATTTCACAACCATTAATCATCATTACGAGGCTACAGGTTCACAGTATCCCACATCTTAATCCATCCCCTGCACCGACCAACCGACCATCCGTTGTTAAAGGAATAAGCAACTGGCCATTTCCAGCATAACAAGAAGTTGAACGTACTTCAAAGTGCAACACCGACCGGTGCGGTGATCTAACCAATTTTCCAGTTAGACAGCAGCGCTCACTCAACTCCGGTGCGTAAGCAAGCACTAACCATTATCCTAATCAGTGCATTTTGCAAATTAACAACCAACCTACTCGGGGATCGGTTTGTTCTGCAACACTTCTCACTCTCGGGGTTGGGTAATTGCACTGACGACGCTGGGCGCCATTTGAGTTCACTTGCCGTCTTGCGTGAGGAGGAGGAGGAGGAGGCGGAGAGATTGAGAAAATTGACATGTAATTATGGTGTTAGATGCCACTTTGATTGCACGGGCGCCCCATCTACCTAGTGGAAGGTGATGGATGTTTCCTTGAAGTTGGAGACGCTATTGCGTGCTTCTGGGGGGAGGTGGATTGGTAATAGGATATCGGATTCCATTTAAATATGAAACACAATTATAGCTTGTGCACGAGGACTGGATCAAGTTGTAGAGTACAATTAAGTGATTTATAAATAGCTATGTTTAATTGAGACTTGCTTCAGCATATTTTAATACTTAATTATTCCGTTTCTATCGTTTCAGAACTGGTGAGAATCACGGCACGTGGGAAAAGACGGTTGAAGTGAACTGTGAGTCAAATGTGAAGTTGTCTATCGTTAGTTACATATTGCATTCAACTGCTTTAAACAATTATATTTCTGTCGACTTGCTTTATTTCGTTGTTGAGACTGCGCGACTATGAACCTATGGGTCTACCTCTGCTGCGATGTCCTGCTGGACTCCAATCTAATGCTTGGTTGCGGATTTCACCCATGCGTAGAGTGTGGTCGACCCACCTCCACTTTCGCTCTCGAATTTCTGTCGCTATCGGCTTTTGATGACATCGACGATGGAGCTCCACGTTGGAGATACAATTGTAAGGCCACCATGCACGAATTATATACCGAAGGCATCTGTTGATGAAGACCTGAAGCCGTTAAGTTTCTCCACTGATACACACCAGGTTTCACTGGCGTATAGCAGCAAAGATTTCACGTTCGAGTTGAAAATTTGCGTCGATTAATCCATACATTTCTTGAACTCGCAAAAGCAGTCCTCGCCTTCTTGATCAGTGCACCTATGTTGATCTTGGTGCCGCCATCGGCCGCCATTTGGCTACCGAGATATTGGAAGCTTTCAACATTTTCCACTGATTGCCCAGCTACCGTAGAGCTGGAAGGGTTGACCGTGTTTGCATCCAACGATTTGGTCTTGTTGACGTTGATGGTGAGACCTGCCGCCGAGGAGCGATTGGCAAGATCATCGAGCATGCTCTGCATTTCAGAGCACCGTTGACCTAGGAGAGCAAATGACGTTGCCAATTTGAAGTAATTTAGGTGCTCAATGACAATGGACTGCCACAGCAACCCAAGATTTGATCCACGAACAATCGCACCTAGGGTAAGTGTGCCCATCGTTGTGGTATTAAGGTAAATTCATTTTAAAAACAATGATCGTACCATCTAATGAAGGGTTGCAAAAGGTTGGTTGGTAGTTTTCTATCCAAATTTGTTTGGAAAAATATGAAAACTATCGTTTCTCTCTGTTTTCGATCATAAATCGCTTACCACAACATTAGGCACACTGTTCCTATTATGGAGGTAAAATTTAATTTTGGTTCCTATTGTTGCGGTATCCCATTGAAATCATATGGGATACCGAAAAAATTAAGAACACCACCGCAACAATAGGAACACAGCAGCAAAAAATTTAAGGAAATATTTTTTTAAAATAGGTTTTTGGGGCAAATCTTAAGCACACAAATGGTGCAATCTCATAATTTAAGCATAATACATCTACTAAAAATGCCTTTTGGTAACATTTCAGTCGAAAAAGTGTTCAATTGCCACTACCGCAACATTAGGTACTACCACAACGAAGGGAACAATTACCCTACCCAGTGAAGAGAATTGTCAGACAAAAAAGGCACAAAACAAGCAACAAAGGAGACGCGGCGATTACTCTTTATCCCAACTGGTAACAGATAATGACATGATCTCGAATTTTTTTGTTGCAGACAAAACGGAAGCTGAATTTGTTGCGTACTTTTCAACTCGTGGATAATCAATTATTACTAACCCAAAATCGAAACTTTTTGATGACACATCTTCAGCAGCGTTGCAGTGTTTACCGACTCGAAGTTACCGCTCGAAAATCATAATGCAAGGCTTAAAAATCTCTGAACTAGTGGTGCACGATCTTTGTCCTATTGGCGATTTGATGTTACAGGAAGAAGAAGAAGAAGAAGAACGATGGTATTTTGAAAAAATCCTATCCCTATAACATAGGGGAAGTTTGTAAAATGCCTCTATAAAATCTAAACCAAAATCTAAAATCTAATAAAGATTTGAATAAAACAAAACCTAATCTCGCCGATTAGAGGGTGACAATCAGACGCAATGTCGGCGCTATGTTTGATCCACACATCAAGAAGGCTCCGTCTCCGTTTTCAGTTGATGCAGACGTGGATGACTACGGAATTGAAGGGACTCATCCGTCTTGAGAAGTTAGAGTCGTTATGGATACAGATTAATGGAACTGTTGGGGAAATTGAAGCACGCAAAGCTTGTGCGGAGCAAGAAGGCCTTAAGGACAGCCAATTGGACATGGAGAACCGTTACTACGATGAGAAATGGTTTCAACACACTAAAAAAATCTCAATTTTAAAAGTGATACAATTGATCGAACTGCCTGAAAAAGCTTTGACATAAACATGAATGTGCCACATTTTCACACTTTTTGTGACGTACGTATTAAGTTTATATTGTTTGAGTTCTTCCAGCCATAATTTTAAATCACAGAACTGATAATTTAGTTCTCTATGCTGTAAATTTACGCGATATGTTACAGAAACATAATGTTTACTAAAGTTGAACTGTTAGACAGCACCTTACAAAATCAGATGAAGACTGCAGTCGATTGGAAATTTGTTTAGTTTATTACGAAGGTGAAACAGCATGAAAACCGCTCATAAATTTAACACCAAGTTGAGCCACAAACCTGGAATTGACAATCCGTTGCCATCAGCCGATGCAGTGGTAAACGAAAACAGCCACGCTCAGTCAATCAGAAGGCGGCTTTGTCTCAGTACATACATACACACTAAAAAAAATCTCAATTTTAATAGTGACACAATTGATTGAACTGCCAGAAAAAGCTATGACATACACATAAATGTGCCACTTTTTTACACTTTTTATGACGTACATACTTTGAAAAAATCTTGTAATTTTGTGTCATATAAGTCCGACATATAAAAGCAACATATTTGACGCAAAATTGTGTGAGATCTCATTTTTACTTGAAACGGAAAATGTTTGACTCGTGTAATTTTACCGCAACAGCTCAGCGCGTCGGCTGCTTGTATATGTGAATGCCGGGCAACTCACTGGAACAATCCGTTCCCAGCCATCTTAGCAAACTGCAGTAGAATCACTTGGCATAATACGGAACCTCACGGTGATGGCGACTTGCTCCGCCAACAGTCCACTCGTCAAAGAGGCAGCATCACACTGACGACGACCCCGTCATGGTGCTGGCTGTCACTGATGCTTGCTAGGGGAAACACACGCATGGGAAATGCTACTCAGCTTTGTTCATACCCCACATTCTCCCTCTTCTCCGAAAAAAAAAGTTTTCTTACTAGCAGGCTTGTTATTTTTACGCTCAAACCCTCAATTTCGTTCTCTTCATCCTTATGGCACCAATGCCTAGGGGCGAGACAGATCTAACGAGAGCAAATCTGTGCTCGAGGTGTTGCTCAGAATTCCTCACAGTTCCTCAGAATTTCTCCCATTTATGCCAAAGTGTTATCTGGCACCAATGTCAAACTGCCAAAGTGTTGCGTGTGCTGAATGAAAATTGCAGTTTTAGGGATGTCTTTCAACAAATTTCGTCGATCATCGATAAAAGGAGTAACTCAGAATTTCTCAGAGTTGCTCTCGTTTGCACAGTGCCTTGCCCCTAGACCAATGCAACAAGATATTGTGTATTCAGTTCAAAGTTGGATTATCCCGACTGTTTGTGAAACTGTTCAGAACAGTCGTCGAATATCGAGGGGGTTCTCGATGTATTCTATAGAAATCGATCAATCAGCAAATTGATTTCGAGCACACCATTATTCCAAACATTCAGGTCTTCAAGAACTTCAAACATAGGTAATTATCTTGGTTCTTATGTAAATTGCCTTTATTACACCTTATTTTAGAAAATGCAAAACATTTATCGCGGAAAAAATATCCTCATAAATTTATTAATTGATAAACATTGCATCTGAACACCCCTGACGTCCGCGCCAAAAAGCTGGCGGCTTGGCTGCCGGCAACAGCTGATCAAGGAATCAGTTGGCGCCCAGTCAGCTGTCCTTGTTTCACCAATTGAATGTTTTTAAATACGCGTTTGCGCGCGAAATCTTTCACGCTCATTTTTGCTGTCAAATCCGTCAGCAACCGTTCACCGACCGTTTGAAACGTCGACTGTTTCAAATGGTCGTGAACAGTTTGGAACTGGACGGTCAATACACTTCAAGATACAAGAATTAAGACGAATGGCCACATTTACTTTTTTGTTTAGTAAACGCACTTTTGTTAATATCGAACCTATATCATTTGATTGATAACTTGCAATGCTAACCGATCATCTATGGGGTTTTGCCGAGCTCCAATAAAAATAACTACAACACACGCAGTTGGGTGATGCGTCTTCTCTCCTTCAAACGCACGTCTCGTTATGTAGCCGGCCCTGTTTTTCTCTCACTCAAATCAATCGTTATTCACGATTGCGAAAATTCGACGCATTCAACGAAAACGAACATATTTTGTAAGAATTATTTGTCAAAAAAGAAAAAAAAAACAAGAGATTAACGAATTTGAGATTTATCAGACTAAAGATTCCGTATATCATACAACTCCACTTTCAATGCTTCAATGTGATGGTACAGATGGACCATATATAACACACAAATGTCCTTCATTATACGAAAATAGATTCTACAAAACGAGTTCGAAAGAGGTTCTACAACATATTTTCAGTGGATATGTTTTCATTGCGTACTTCGAATTTTAAACTGTTTTACGATATGCAATTTTTATGGGCGGTTTTCATTACACGTCCCTGCATTTTCCTCACGCACAGCTTTCGGCAGTTATCATGCAACGCCATTTCCTTAGACGGGTTTCTTTACACATCGCTGCATTTTCCTGATGCAAACAATTTTCGGCAGTTTTTCAATAACGCCATTTCCTTGGACGGATTTCATTTCACGTCCCTGTATTTTCCTTATGCAGAAAAATTGTCGGCGGTTATCCAACAACGCCTTTACCTTGGACGGTTTTCACTACACGTCCCTGCATTTTCTTTATGCAGAATAATTTTCGGCGGTTATCCAAAAATGCCGTTTCCTTGGACGGTTTTCATTACACGTCCCTGCATTTTCCTTATGCAGAAAAATTGTCGGCGGTTATCCAACAACGCCTTTACTAGCGTGGTTCAAAAAATCGTTTTTGCTCCACACCGCTTATTCGATTCCTAACCAGATTTTATGCCTCCTCCCAAAATTTGAGCTCATTTGGTTGAAAATTGAGACTGCACAAGCCCTTCAAAGTTTGTATGGGAATTACTATGGGAAAACGATGTTTTTCATTCAATCCACCGTAGCTTTTCCCCAAGTGCCCTAGTGGGTTAGTCGACCCTTGGTAATCCTAGGCTACTCTATCAGCTACAACTTTTCTGAAAACCGCATTTAAATCGGACGCCTCATTAATAAGTTATCGATTTGTATCCAACTGGGCGAACTTTAACAGTGATCCTCCAGCCTCCCAGCAGGCAACATTGCTGCATATGGCGCCAGAGATAGCACACTGAAATCATGGCTACTATGTTTCACTGCAAAATGCAGTGATGCCCACCGAATAGTTTAACCATCATCAGTAAAGATTTCGATTCTGGATAAAAATCGGTAACTAATTAATGGGGCTTCCGATTTGAATGCGGTCTTCGGCAAAGTTGTAGCTGATAGAGTAGCCTAGGATTACCAAGGGTCGACTAACCCACATGGGCACTAGGGGAAATGCTACGGTGGATTGAATGAAAAATATCGTTGTCCCATAGTAATTCTCATACAAACTTTGAAGGGCTTGTGCAGTCTCAATTTTCAACCAAATGAGCTCAAATTTTGGGAGAAGGCATATAATCTGGATAGTAATCGAATAAGCGGTGTGGAGCAAAAACGATTTTTTGAACCACGCTAGCCTTTACCTTGGACGGTTTTCACTACACGTCCCTGCATTTTCTTTATGCAGAATAATTTTCGGCGGTTATCCAAAAATGCCGTTTCCTTGGACGGTTTTCATTACACGTCCCTGCATTTTCCTTATGCAGAAAAATTGTCGGCGGTTATCCAACAACGCCTTTACCTTGGACGGTTTTCACTACACGTCCCTGCATTTTCTTTATGCAGAATAATTTTCGGCGGTTATCCAAAAATGCCGTTTCCTTGGACGGTTTTCATTACACGTTCCTGCATTTTCCTTTTGCAGAAAAATTTTCGGCGGTTCGACACGCCATTAATTTGCCCAACCAAAAACCCGAGCAAAAAAAACCAACCCAACCAACCAATGCCGCGAGTATTTTACGGCAACATTCACAATAGTCAAACACCTCTACCATCATGCACATCAACCTGTTTGCATTTACCGTTCAACCGAGCGACAACACGAGCATGTACGATCCGAGGAATCAACGAATGCGCGACCATCTATGCCGAGCAAGAACATGAAGAAACATGCATGCAATCATCGACCGACCACCTATCCACAGCGTGCTACCAGTCCACTATGGGCCAGAAATCAAAATTTCGCGACAAAAGTCAAAAAAGTTGTTTTTCTAAGATCAATCAATTTTCATATTTGTATGGTTATTTGGGCTATGTTTGATTGTATACCGACTGATTTTTTCGATTTGTAACAAAATTGTATCGTTTTTTGTATGGAGAAACTTCTTATAAGCGGAAATTCTCGATTTTAACCAATATTTAGAAAAATGTTATTTTTGGTGAAAAATGTGCCCAACAAGTAAAACGCATACATTTCCGAAAAGTAAATATAGTATATTTTGCATATTTGGTGCACAAATTGCGATGCTTTTAAGCTCAAAAAGAAAATTTTACAATATTTACTCAAATTTTACGGTTTATTTGCCAGTGTGTTCCAAAAGTAGAAGTATTCGACCGTATTCGACATGCAACCGGTCTAGGATGCTAGTTTGGACTCTTCTTTTTCGAATGCTTCCGGACTTTTTTGCGGGAGTTTGCGGGAAACCAAGTTAGAGTAATTTTAGTGCTTGCTTTAATTTTTCAATATTTCACGCTGGGCTTCAATAATCATCTACTCTTACCATTACGACGCAATGACTTTATGACTTGCGAAACAATATACATAGCAACAAACAACTACCATTCTGGAAGATTTTGTTTCAGATATAAATGTGATTATAAGCATTTAAATCAAGACCACACACTTACTCAATGTGCAAAGTATATCAATCCGTGTGATCAATAAAAAAATAAAATTAATCCAACGTACACACTTATGTACAGATGGATACATTATTAATGAAATTAGGGCCAAATCCACAGCTTAAGTGAAATTTGAACTCACGACCCTTATATGCTGCACAAGTGCTTTACCGACTTAACTACCGAGCCAATCAATGACACGGCATTTTGAATATTTCAAGGAAAATTAAAAATTTCTATTTATCGCAAATATATCCATCCCACTCGCACATATGTACGAAGAGCGAGCGTAATTTATTTATTGTTCAAATACCGGCTCCGAGTCATTTAGCCGACTGTCATTTGGATGATTGCCGATTAGCCGGACGCCATTTGGCCGAACGCCTTTTGGCTGAATGCCGTTTGGGTGAAGAAGAAACGATCGTGCCACTGTTCTCCTCATCAATATAACTCAAAATAATCGCCTATGATTAAAAGGAGGAAAATTCTCTGATAAAATATTGACAGTTTCAACGCCAACTTACCCCTGAATTGTGAAACTAGAAAGAATAATCAATGATTGGAGGAAGGAAAAAGGAACAATTAATGATGATCAAATTGGAAGCTAGAATGTGAAAAGGAGTCTCTGAACTATTTTGAACATAATTCGGCCAAGCGACATTCGGCCAAATGCCGGACATCTGAAACACCTGAGCAGCAGATTTTTTCACCGAAAACTTATCCCTGTATACATAAATTGAGCTTATTAAAAATCATAAATTCGTGTGGTCAATTGATGTACCGAAACTTTGCACTTTGAGTAAGTGTGTGGTATTGATTTAAACACCTACAATCACAGTCTTACCTGAAACGAAACCTTTGTTGCGTATTGTTTCGCAAGCCATAAAGAGATTGCGTCGTAATGGCAAAAATGGATCTTAGTGTTGATGGTTATTGAAGCACAGCGTAAAACACAGTTTTGTAAAATTAACGCATGCACTAAAATCACTCTATCATGGTTCCCCGCAAATTCCCGCAAAAAAGTCCGGTAGCATCCGAAAAAGAAGAGTGTCAACTAGCTTCCTAGACCAGTTGCATGTCGAACACGGTCGAATACTACTACTTTTTGAACAAATTGGCAAATAAACCATGAAATTTGAGTAAATATTGTAAAATTTTAATTTAAACTTATCGCAATTTGTGCATCAAATATGCAAAATATACTAAATTTACTGGAAATCTTTATCTTTTTCTTTATGGCTCGACATCCCCACTGGGACTTGGCCTGCCTCGCTTCAACTTAGTGTTCTTTGATCACTTCCACAGTTATAAATTGAAGGGCTTTCTTTGCCTGCCATTGCATGAATTTGTATATTGTGAGGCAAGTACAATGATACACTATGCCCAGGGAGTCGAGAAATTTTTCCCGGCCGGAACAGGGTATCAAACCCGCTGATTCCAGATTGGCGATCCATAGCCCCAACCACTAGGCTAACTGAAGACCCGCTGTTGGGAAATGTAGGAGTTATATTTGTTGGGCACATTGTTCACCACAAATTACATTTTTCTTAATATTGGTTAAAATTGAGAATTTTCGCTTACAAGAAGTTTCTCCATTCAAAAAACGATACAATTTTGTTACAAATCAAAAAAATCAGTCGGCATACAATCAAACATAGCCCAAACAATCATACATATATAAAAATAGATTCATCTAAAAAAAAACAACTTTTTTGAATTTTGTCGCGAAATTTTGATTTCTGGCCCATAGTGCAGTCGACAACAAAAATCAACCACGTCACCGCGCCTTCGTTCATGTGTTTGTGCTAGAACCAAGACTAAAACAGAACGCGGTTGGAAAAAACAAAAACTTTCCGCGCTCTAGCTTTCTCCAGGAACCGCAGAATTGCAACACCCACTTCACTGTGTTTGCAGCACCACCACACACTTCACACACCAAAACGATTTGTTTTCTCTCACTGTTTTTATGCCAAGTGATTCTACCTATTTTATGATTAACTTGTTATTGATTATGATGCACTCCTGGCAGGATCGCCAATGTGAATGCCGGGCAACTCACTGGAACAATCCGTTCCCAGCCATCTTAGCAAACTGCAGTAGAATCACTTGGCATAATACGGAACCTCACGGTGATGGCGACTTGCTCCGCCAACAGTCCACTCGTCAAAGAGGCAGCATCACACTGACGACGACCCCGTCATGGTGCTGGCTGTCACTGATGCTTGCTAGGGGAAATACACGCATGGGAAATGCTACTCAGCTTTGTTCATACCCCACAGTATACATGATTGAGAACTGTGATATTTATAGCAGATAATATTGAAAAAAAAATACAAAAAGTTCCAGAATGTCAGTTTTCGATCTTGCTCTCTCGGCTGACTCACCACGTTGAAGAGAAGGCAATCGAAGATGTACAACTTCTACCATAAACTAACTTGCCAGTTCAGCCGTCGCGTCGTCACTGCTGCGTGTATGTATGTAATGAACTGAGACAGCCGTCATCTCAGCCAAGCACACAAAGCCTGAGTGCCTGAGCCTGACTGAGCGTAGCTGTTTTCGTTTACCACTGCATAGGCTGATGGCAACGAATTGTCATTTCCAAGTTTTTGGCTCACTCCGGAATTAAATTTATGAGCGGTTTTCATGCTGTTTCACCTTCGTAATAAACAAATTTCCAATCGACTGCAGTCTTCATCTGATTTTGTAAGGTGCTGTTTGACAGTTCAACATCAGTAAACATTATGTTTCTGTAACATATCGCGTAAATTTACAGCATAGAGAACTAAATTATCAGTTCTGTGATGTACAATTATGGCTGGAAGAACTCAAACAATATCAACTTAATACGTACGTCATAAAGAGTGTAAAAAAAGTGGCACATTTATGTGTATGTCAAAGCTTTTTCTTGCAGTTCGATCAATTTTGTCATTATTAAAATTGAGATTTTTTAGTGTGAAGGTTATCCAAGGATGAGTGTTTTCAGAAGCAATACTGCGACTTTATGGCCGAATACCTGGAGCTCGGTCGCTGTCACATGCGACTGGTGGATGGCTGCGAGGAAGATACAGTTAAAAAATTTTTTCTTCCCCACCACCAGGGGGTTTAAAAACGTGAATTCGCCTTTTCGTCATAGGTAACCTGAAGGTATACCGATCTTGCACCTTTTATCGATAAGAAGTGATATATACTAATAGAATGAGACACGCGACTGGCTGTCTGTTTACTTCAATAGATAAGATAAGATAGCCACTGACTGGCTCCGCTACTTCAGATTTCACTTTCAAACATCAAGCGCAACAGATAGAAGACCTTCAAAAGATCTTGAGTATCCACGCGTACTGGAGTGCCACTTGGGATTTTTTTATATCAAGGACTTTTACCGAGAACGCGGTGCGTCGTGTGTGAGCTTCAAGTGATGGAAACACCATGGGAAACACCTTTTCTGATTCATAAGCACCTTGAAACCCATGATTTCCATGATTGTATTAAAATAAGGTAGAATTTTCGATAACAAAAATTAAAACCACCACCATTCTGTCATACTTTAAAGCAATACATACAGTGTATCAAACAATTGTCCGTACAGCAATTTTTTGGTCAAAATAATTTTTCATTCAAATGTTTACAACTTTTTTTATACGTCAACCAAAAACGTTGAAACTTTGACCAATCATAAACCATATATTGAAGCTCCATTGGTAAAATTGTTAGAGAGATCAAATAAGTTTTCTGAAAATTATAGAACTTTTAGTTAAACTTATAAAATTTTTGAACACATTTTCAAAACATTATATCTCAATATGTACTCGATGAAATTTTTTCAATCTTTTTTGTGTTACAGCTTATACCTAAGGCTTTCATATACAGCTTCGTTTGAGGATTCATATTCACTACAAAAAATATGAAAAATCTGTGTATGTTCAGAGCAATATTTGTAAATTTATCATATTTTGATCAATAAAAGTGCCAAGTGTTTTCAACTCTTTTAAACTCTCTCAATGTAATATTTTTATACAGGACCTACTAAACTACATATGAAGAGTAGGTCCTTTGCGTTTTTCGTTCAGTTGATGCACTTTTATTGGTGGAAAACGTTTGGCAGATTATATGTGCAAAATATGGTATTTTTCTAAATATCGTCAACTACATAAGCACATTTTTCATATTTTTTGTAGTGAATATAAAACCCCAAACGTAGCTGCATATGAAAGCCTTAGGTTAAAGCTGTAACACAAAAAAACTTGATGAAGTTTCATCGAGTACATATTGAGATACAATGTTTTAATAATGTGTTCAAAAATATTATAAGTTTTACTAAAAGTTCTATAACTTTCAGAAAACTTATTCGATCTCGCTCAAAATTTCACCAATGGAGCAATAATATATGATTCATGATTGGTCAAAATTTCAGCGTTTTTGATTGGCGTATAAAAAAGTTATAAGCATTTGAATGAAAAATTATTTTGACAAAAAATTTGCTGTACGGACAATTGTTTGATACACTGTATAGTAAAACCTTTTTTTATGCATGTTATTTTATGCACATTTCATTTATGCACCTTTTTATGCCCTGCATAAAAAGAGGGAAAGCTTCTCTGAACCAATATTGTGCATAAGAATATTTAATAATGACGAGAACTATTGCAATGACGGCAGGGGGTGTTTACATGGGAGAGCGGAGGAAGGTTACAGGGGCGTATCAGGAGGTTCCCAGGGGTTTCAGCGGGGTACCAGGAGATCTCAGGGAGATTTCGGGAGTCTGAGGGAGTTTCCGGAGGAGTTTCGGGGGTTTCGGAGCCTTTCAGGTGCGTTACATAGGGTTCGAGGGGGCTTACAGTATGCGGCAGGAAAAAATGCGAAAGTGTTTTTCAACTTCAAACCTCATTTTCGTCCATTTGACATTAACCAATCTATGTTTCAACGTTCCATGATCTATAATAGGCTAGTTTTCTGAAAAGTTAATTAAAAAATTTCCCATTTTGGTCACTAACCTTTACAGGGCGGCGCCTGAAGATGAAGACAACCAGAATTTTCAAACCGCAGAAAATCGCACAGGTCGCTAAATTTCGCATCTGATAAAACAAAATTTTTGATTTTCTCTACAATATCATCAAATATATGTACTTATTTCATCTGGTATGTGAAACTACATGGCTCTGGATCAGTGTTGTCTGGTTGTTCATCGAATTTGAGCTAATTTTGTTACTGTTATAGTCATTTTGTTAAATGACTATTGGGCGCGCAGTTTATTGATATCCGCTTATTAGGCCTACATTATCACATGTTAAACATCAAATATGTTCATTTTTATTTTTCAGTGCTAGAATATAGACATTGACTGATACACTGTCATGAAAAAATAGTCATACATATCCCACATTTAGCGTGTAATAGTGCCTTGAACTTTTCGCATTTTTTCCTGCCGCACCCTGTAAAGGGGATATTAGAGGCGTTTCAGGGAGTTTCTGAGCATTTTCAGCGTGATTCAAAAGCGTTACGAGGGGGTCCGAGTTTTCGGGGGTTACTGAGCTTCTCAGGTGCGTTACATGGGGTTCGAGGGGGTTTAAGGGGGATTTTAGAGGCATTTCAGGAAGTTTGAGAGCATTTTCGGCGGGATTCAGAGGCGTTACGGATGCCTTACGTAGGAATTTTCGGGGGTTTTGGAGCGTCTCGTTTGCGTTATATAAAGTCCGAGAGGGTTTTAGGGGGATCTTGAAGGCATTTCTGGAAGTTACAGAAGATTTTTTAGAAACGCCATCGCATAGCTTTGGAAACGCCACTGAAATACTCTTTGAAAAGTGTTCTTGAAACCCCCTCATACAACCCTGACCTAAAATGGCTCGAAATGCCTCTGAAACCTTCGTAATCCCATTGAAACGCACTTGAAATCATTATTATCAATTTGGAATGCCTTTGGACGCCTTTAATAGGGTCCATAAACCCCCTGAAATGCACCTGAAGAACCCTTGAAACGCCCCTGAAATGCTATCAAACGCCCCGAAACCCTCTAGGAACGCCCTTAAAATGTTCCTGCAACACCCTGAAACTCTTAAATTACTCTGAAATGATTGAAATATCTTGAAACGCCCTTCAAACCCCTTGCAACGCCTTTTAAAGGCTCCTGAGATCACTTGAATAGCCCTTAAGACCTCTTGAAACGTCCCTGAAACCCCTTAATACTATTGAACTGCCCCTGAATTCCCCGTAATCCCATTAAAACGCCTACAAATCTTGACAGACACCCCTTAAAAGGCTCCTCAAATCCTCTGAAACAACACCTTTAAACGCATCTGGAGCCCCTTCGAACCCCCATTTTTTTGGTTCTCTTGGAACTTTCTGGCAATCCCCTTTGCCCCACCCCTAATACCCAGGAGCAAGACGTGTTCTCGCGAACTAGATTCCCTTATTGAAGCCCAATAAATTGCCCTCTTTTTATGCCATTTTTAATTTATGCACATTTTTAAATTATGCAAACCCATCCATGTGCATAAAAAGAAGTTCCAGTGTGTATCTGTCCAGTCCATCTGTCGCAACTGCTATCTGGATCGCTTCTGGATCACAATCAGGCGCATCATTTAAGAAAATCAAATGCTGATGAAAATAATACAACACGTACACAAACTACTTGACAAACTGTTCATAGATGTCCAGAAAATCTTTGAAACAATCTTCCATTTTTTTTCCATTATTTTTTTTAATAACTTCAAGGATTCTGAATTTTGTGTTTATATGTGCAATCTAAATGAAGCATTTTTAAAGGAAACATTTCACCAAGTTTCTCGTAGTCTACCACTTACTCTCATTTTTTCTGCATCTAAATACACCCAGACAACCAGGGATCGCATGAAGATGCACGCTGTACATCGTATAAAGTATTATTTTGAGTAACTATCGCATATACAGTATGTATGGCTGAGGGACAATTTTCATTGCATATGATGTTATTTTTTGAACTTATTGCGATGTATCCGATAAAATCATATAAGAGTGCAAAATAATTTTTATCTTGTATGACTACATCGTAGTAGACGATATTCTGATGTTTTATTGCGACGAACTTTGCTTATTCACAAAAGCGTTCGAGCGAACACGCAAAGTGTCAATTCTGGCGTTCGATTTGAATAGGTCCTATCAGCATAGGAATCACAGCAAACATACGACCTAATCAAATCAAACGCCAGAATTGAATTCGCATTATTGCGTACTGCGATGGTTATACGACTCCGCTTGGTACTTTTCTTATTAGGTCAGTTTATCTCGCATTGGTGTATAAACTGAATCGCATAAAAGCAAAAATAAACTCGTTAAAAAGTGCATACAAAGTCGCATGAGCTAGAATCGTTAACGTTGGCATATTGCGATGTGATACGTTATAACAATGAAAAAGGTGCTCTTGGAGTGCCAAAAAGCTACAAGAAAGTGGGCAGTCATCATTATGGAGACAAAACATTTTACATAATCATCATTTTTGTTTTGTTGACCTGATTATTAACAATGGGTTGTGCCAGCAAAAGAGGGGTACCGTAAACCGGGGTCAAATTGATCTTCGGGTCGAAATTGATCACACGTTTTTCGGTTAGGTTTAGCATATTTTAAGTAATTTCCTTTCAACTATCGTGGGAACCGATACTAAACGATATTTGCTTGGAAACTATTTGAAGTGTGCTTTAACTAACGAAAAATCGTCTGATCAATTTCGACCCGGAGATCAATTTGACCCCGGTTTACGGTAGTGATAACTGTGCGGGAAATCACGCTTCGTCATTTTGAGCTCCAGATAGCCTACCGAACACGTCCAACGCAGGGAAACCAAGTGCATTCCAACAAAAAACTGAGGTGAGTTAGAATGCCATGACAATTAGCCAATGTGTTTCATAAGTAGTTTTTGGTGTTAAGTATGAAGTGTGGCTCGATAATCCAAAGGTTGTTAGTTCAATACTGAGGTGACAAGAATTGTTTTTTTTTGTCAAATATTATAAAGTCGCATAAGATGCTATATTACGTTGCAAAATGCCCACCGTGCATCGCATAAGATATCGCTTTAAGTTATATAGCGTTATTATTTTTCCGTCAATGCACGTATAGCGCTTCCACTTTTGTACGTATAAGGCACTTTTAATGCACCTTATGCGATGTAAATTTACCGCATATATGTACGTAAATCGTGAACATAAACTTCATTATACGTGCAAATTGGTTGTCTGAGCAATAGCTTGGACAGCAACAGCCGGAGTCATAGTCTCATATGAAATGTACTAATGGGGTTGGATTTTTCTACCTCACGCGCATGAATCGACGTGGGGGCACAATTGACCCAGCGCTGCGAACACTGACCCTGACTGATGGTATCACATCGAAACGCGAGAATGAAACTACGCGAAAGAATAACACTTTCACACGCGGAAACCTGACCGGATGGGGTTGTCCCTGCCATATCATTAGCAGAATCGTCGAATATTTTAACACAATCGCAAGTTCTTCTTTTGAAAACTATTCACTTTTTAGTAAAAACTTTAAGAATTTCGAATTTTATTCAAAAATTAAAATTCTCTATATATGCAATGAAAGAATTTGTCCGGCATAATATATAGGAATTTATTTTGCAATTTCATTGTGATAAACCATTTTGAATTTATTCAGGAATTCTCCCAGTAATGTCTTGTGGATCTCATTCCATAATTTTTTCAAAACTTCGTCTTGAAACTTCTTTGAAAATTAAACTATGTAGAAACCACTTTTTAGCAATTCATCATCGTAATAGGCTGTTTAACCTCACGCAAATCTGCCAGGACAAGGCCTACTTTCCCACACCAAATTAGCAGTGCTGTAATGCTTAATTACAGTACTGATTTGCGTTGCGTAAAGAACCATTACAGCACTGTTTTCAGTTTTGATCATCTGCTTGATGCTTTCTGGACGCAGGTTTGAAAAATTGTGACAACTGCACAGTATACCTTGCTATTATCAGACTTTCTTAAACAACATCAGTGTGCAGTTTGATGATAAAGTTTTGTTAAAAACTATCCTCAAGTGGTAATTTATGAAATTGCAAAAAAAAAAAACGTTGTACGAAATTCGTTGAAGAAATCGATTTTTACAGCACTCGTCGTATTTATCCAACTCGGCAAGCCTCGTGCTGTAAAAATCTCCATTCTGCACCTTGTTGCGCAAACTACTATTTCAGAAACTCCCTAATGAACTCCTGTGCATATTTTTTTTTTCGGGAACTCCTCGAGTAATTTATTTAGTAAATTATCTGACTATTCCTTTCAAATTTCATAAGTCATTTCAAAGGAAATTTCCCAGGATTCTGATTCTTGCTTTGGAAATTCTCGAAGTTATTTCTCCCGATTTTCCTTAAAAAAATCTTCAGGAAATTATTTTAGATTTTTTTTTTGGAAATTGTATTTATAATATCACTGATAATAGCTTTAGGAATGCTTCCGGAAATTAATTTAGAAATTCTTTTTGTAACTTTTTGCGAAACCCTTTGGAATTTTATTTTTAAAAGTATACTATTGGTCATTTTTTTTTTTGAAAATCCTATAACAGCTACCGCTGTAATTCTTCCGGCAATTAAATAAAAAAGTCCTCCGTCAATTTTTTTGAGTTTCGTTGAACATTTCTTTATAAATTTCGTTTGTTATTCTAAAAAAATCTTTGAAAACACTCTTAAAGACTTCTACGAAATGTCCTCCAGGAATTCTTAAGACAATTACTTTGGAAATGCTTCCAGCAGTTTCTTTAGATATTTCCCGTCCTTCCAACAATTTCTTACAGATTTTTTTATAGAAGTTCCTTCAGAAATTCATGATTTCTTCCGGCAGTTTTTCTGGCAATTTATATTGCAATTTTTTAAGCAATTGCTGTTGATGTTTCTCGGTAACAATTTAGCATTTTTCTTCCAGAAGTTTTTTTTCCTGGAATTCTTTCTACAATTCCTATAAAAATGTCCCTCGTGATTTCTTTTTTTATGTCTTTATTTATGAGATTTTCAGCTCATGTGATTTCTTTATTTTTTGCAATTTTTAAGAATTCTTCCGGAAATAAAACAATTTATTCAAAGGAACGTCCGACATTTTTTAGGAATCTAGTATTCTGACCATTTAATAAGGAATTCTCCTGGTAATTTTGCAAGGATTGAGTTCTTCAAGAAATCCTTTAAAAAGTTCTGTAAGAAATCATCAGGAATTTGCTGGAGAAATCCTTCCCTCAAGAAATAGTCGGAGAAATTTGTAATGGATTTACTCTTGAAGAAATTTTCGGAGTCTAATTGTCAAAGAAATGTCCAATGGAATTCCCAAAACAATTTCGAAAATACCATAGCAAATTCCGAAAAAGTTTCTAAGTTTATTCTTAAAAAAATGCTGTAGCTATTTCTGAAGATGTTTTCGAAGGAATTCCAAAATAAATTGTCGAAAAATTTCGGTCGAAATATTTGGTCTGAAAATATTTCTGCAAAAGATACTGAGGCAGTTTCCGTAGAAAAGTCCAAATAAATTGTCAAAGAAATTTGCGAAGAAATTGCCGGAGAAATTCCTGATATAGTTTTCGGAGGAACTCTTACAGATTTCGCCAGAGAAAGTTGTTCAAAAATCTGGGGTGAATCATGTTTAAAGTCTCCGAGAGATTCTTCTGAAAAATCCTTAACCCTTCAGGACGCATGCCGTTGAAAAAAGTACAACACTACCATGAACGGTGCAGTTTTATGGTCATATAGGTGCGCATCCTGAAAGGTTAAAGATATCTCCGAGATTTCCTCCTGGAATTCCTCAAGAGGTGCCTTCTGAAATATGTCAAAAGATATCTCTGGGAATTCCGTTGAGGATTCCTGCAGAGATTTCATCCATTTTTTCCTCTTGCATGTTTGTTTTAGGAAATCGGTACTCTGATAATTTCTTCATGCAATCTTCCGAAATTTAGAAACTCCTTCGCAACTGTTTCGAAATTTTCTTCAGTAATTATATTAGAAAGTATTTTAGATATCGTTAAGAAATCCCTCCGGCAATTATTTCAACCTGCCTGATGCATCACCTTGGGAACAACTCACTGACCTAGTACGGTATGGGTCGAAAATGACCCTAATGCGAAAAGAAAGTTAATTACTTCCTGCTGCAATTATTTTGGAAAAGAAATTACCTAGGAGTTAGAAGAAAGAAGGTATCAGAGAAATTTTCAAAGGAATTAACCCTGTCCCTAAAACCGAAATTGATGAACTTCAACAGGAAATTTCTGAAAAGCTGCTAGATTACCTGAGAAAACATTGAAAAGAACACAAGAGGAGCCATTTCTGTAGATATTCATAAAAAAATATACCAGAAACATTACGCAGGCGACCATTGAAAGAATTTCCAAAGTAAATGCTCGAACAATTTCTTAAGAGAAGTTCAATCAATTACTAAAGGCGTTTCCAAAGCAATTTCTAAAACCATTGCCAGAGGCATTCCTAAAAAAAATGAAAGAGGAGTTACCAAGAAAACTAACGAAGTTCCTTAATGAAATTTCTGGAATTTTTAAAAGAAATTGACATGCCGTATAAAATATCAAGAAAAAGTCTCTTAAAAGTTTTTTTTTCGTAAATTTGTCTAAGAAGTAATTGGAAAAGTTTCTAAATGGATGACGTGATATCTCAAAAATTCTTGAACAATTGTTACTCATTTTCAAATCTTTTCGCCAGTAATTTCTGAAAAAAAAAGATGTTATTATCGGGATTCTGTCACATTCGCCCGAATGACAAACGCCCGAATAGACCATTCGCCCGAAAGCCATCCGCCAGAACGATTCCATGCAATTTCTTAGGACAAGTTTTTTTTCTGGTTTGCCATGATGAAAGTCTAAGGACAGACGCATGTTGTATTTAGTATCCGACAAATCGCAAGAACAGCTGGACTAGCGCCAATAATAACACAGCGCAACATTTTTTTGTCTCAAAAGCAAACTTATATGTCTCTGATAGATTTTGGGCCGCTGAATCCGAATCCGGGCTCAGATTTACTCCAGCACGTCAGAATGTTGAGCTATACCTCAATTTATAGGGCAAAATATGCGATTTTGGGCTTTTTTCACTGCCAGCCATTAAGCATGGAAATATATTGTTTTAACAATCGAAAGGTAAATTGGTCAATTAACATCTAAATTAACGACTTATGCAAAATATTTCGTTTTACCAAATCAAATTTGATAGTTTTAAGCGTTTTAAGGGGCCCATATAGCCGAGGCGGTAAACGCACGGGTATTCAGCATGACCATGCTGAGGGTGACGGGTTCGATTCCCGGTCGGTCCAGGATCTTTTCGTTAAGGAAATTTCCTTGACTTCCTTGGGCATAGAGTATCTTCGTGCCTGCCACACGATATACGCATGCAAAATGGTTATTGGCAGAGGAAGCTCTCAGTTAATAACTGTGGAAGTGCTCATAGAACACTAAGCTGAGAAGCAGGCTTTGTCCCAGTGAGGACGTTACGCCAAGAAGAGGAGAGAGAGGAGGAGAGGAGGAGTTTTAAGCGATTTATTTTAGGAACGATATTTCCCATACAAGTCACCCTCCAAAATTTGCATGCAAATTTACTTTCGGGCTTTATTGGCTGATCAGTAGTACCCTATTTTATCGACTGAATTTTATGGACAAGCTTTAAGTTCTTGACTGCTTATAAAACGCATCAAAAGTATGCTTTGATTTAAAACTTTTCACATTCGCACTTGATCCAGCGAAACCGTTTTCGAGTTCAGTGCTCGGGTCGAGTGTTTGAACATAGTCATTCTCAAAAACTTATAATAATCCCATCCGCCCAAAAAGTTAAAGTTATCACTACGCAAAACTTTAGTTCAACTCTTTCAAAACAACAATAGCACCAAAGAAAAACAGCCAGCGGAATTTTAACCTCTGTGGTGCATGGTGCGGTGAATCAAAGCTAGACGGAAAATTTCGCAAAAACGCTAACCTTTCTTCTAAGAAAAAAACGCTTTCTAGTGAACTCTCCGCCGTTCCCACAGCAGTCAATGACTGCACTGTCCCAAGAACAAAGGAAACGTCAGCCATCGGAGTTGTTGGTTGGTGGAACCCTGAGGTGCGCTCGCTGTTGGTAATTGGGTGGGTGGGGAGCTCGCTATTGGAGAAATTCTATTTCAGGCTGCGCTATTGGCTGTCGACTGTTTGGGGCACGGATGTTCTGAAAGGCCATCGAACGGAAATGAATGAATATGCATGCACGCATATAACCTACGATTCCATCAGATAGGCACAGGAAATTGAATCGATGATGCTGCCTATGTGGTCCTCTGGCTGTTTGGAAATCGAATCTTTGATACGCCACGCTGCTGCTGCTTTGGGCTCATGCGTGCCTTAAGGCAAGATCAAACCCCCTGTTAACCATTTATCAGTCGGGCTTGTGCTCCAAATAAGTCAATCCCTTTCACCTATCCATCAACTCACATTATTCAAGCATCTCGAATTTATCAGCACGTCAACTCAGTTTGGCAGCAGGAGGTAAAATTGGGCCAAATTGAATTGCTTGTCAATGCATTCTCCGGAGTTTCGGTGGCAATCAGCATCAGAAAAAAAATGCAAGCCCAGCAAGACGTGTCACGGATATGATGTTATCTTGCAATCTTGATGCTTTTTTTTTCGTTGAGCTTTGGTTCCTTCATCGGCAGACTGTGCTGTCAGTCAGCGATGAGGGTTTCTTGGAGCCGTCGTGATTCTGGTACTCAGTGGTTCGAAACAGCTGGGAAAGCTATTGACTTTAATCCGAAGATCCCATCAGAAAATCCACAAAAAATAACCGTAAGGAACTCCCTCCAGAGATTCCTCCAGGAACTTCCTCAAGGGATTCCTCCAGGAACTTCCTCAAGGGTTTCCTCCAGAAATTCCATCCAGGGATTCCTCCAGGAACTCGCTCGGGGATTCCTCCGGGAACTACCTTCAGGGATTCCTCCAGGAACTCCCTTCAGGGATTCCTTCAGGAACTCCCTTCAGAGATTCCTTCAGGAACTCTCTTCAGGGATTCCTCCAGGAACTTCCTCGGGGATTCTTCCAGGAACTCCCTTCAGGGATTCCTCCAGGAACTCCCTTCAGGTATTGCTCCTGGAACTCCCTCCGGGGATTCCTCCAGAAACTCCCGCGGGGATTTCTCCAGGAACTCCCTCCGGGGATTCTTCCTTCAGGAACATGGCACAAGCTCACCAATATAGTTCTCTTTTAATCTTCTACGCAAATAATTCTTTCTCATAATATCAAGAGCATATTTCCTGTTTCAAGCCACCGTGCTGCACTCGTCACTGTATGCTCGAGATCATCCATCCCATCCTATCTAGGATTTCCCGTGAGCTCAGCCGAACGGTAAACATCAAGGCAGACGTTGCTTTTCGTGCTCTTCGGGAGCATGATTGGCTCCCGTCCATCCAGGATTTCATTGATTCATCAGGTTCCCGTTCTGATGTTGATGATGCTGATGATGAAGGGATGACTGTTACATACGACCAATCCCAATAGACGACGGACGGCGCACAGCAACCAGCCAGCAGCGGTCTCGAATACATCCCCAAAGGGTCATGAACATGTGACATGTGCCCCCACGGCGCCGGCGGGTTGATTGAGGGCATATGCCTGAGGCGAGAGTAGCTTTACGCTGTTGCTACGTGTGTGCATACATCGCATCCGTCGGTGAAGCTTTTCCCTCGAAAAAAAAGAAAGGGTTCCATGATTTGGGATAATGGATTACGCGCCGTCGAGGATGGCGTTGACGATGACGATGCGATGGAAGGTCGGGTCAACTGTCATACTATGGGTGAGGTGGAAGGAAGGTCATCTAGGAATCAAGGGTTCAGAATCATTTGTCTTTTTTCGTTATTTGAATATAATTGCTGACGATGGAGGACGTGTGGGACAGAATGAGGCTCCTTTATTAGTTTCATTGGAGGACAGAGGAAAATTTGAGTAAGATGAGGACTTTTAACAAAATTAGTCTTCTATATCCTATTTATCAATCTTCTATCTTTCATATCATATATTTTATATTCCCTTGTATCATCTATCATCTATCTTCTATCTCCGTTCATCCATCACCCATCTGTCATCTTATAGCTTGTATCTTCCACCTTATATCGGGTATCTTCCATCTTTTATCTGGTATCTTCCATCTTATATCTGGTATCTTCATCTTTTATCATTCATAATCTTTCTTCTATCTTTCATGAACTGTTTTCTATTTTTCATATTATATCTTGTTTTTACCATCTTCTGCCTCGCGTTATCTTTCTTATATCGTCTATTTTTGTCATCCATATTTCATCTTCTATCTTCCATTTAGTATCTTGTATCTTCCACCGTGTATTTTCCATTTTATGTCATCTTCCATACTACATTTATATCCTCCATGGTTTATTTTCTATAGTCCCTTTGTGTATTCTATCTTCCAGTTGATATCTTGTATCTTCCATCATCTTTTAGAGTGAGACTTATGTTGTAAAATGATGGTCAAACTAAATAATCAATATGTAAGGATGACGCAAAGGGTGTGAGGGCAGAAGTTTTCTAGCTTGTAGCTTCTAGCTTCTAGCTTCTAGCTTCTAGCTTCTAGCTTCTAGCTTCTAGCTTCTGGCTTCTAGCTTCTAGCTTCTAGCTTCTAGCTTCTAGCTTCTAGCTTCTAGCTTCTAGCTTCTAGCTTCTAGCTTCTAGCTTCTAGCTTCTAGCTTCTAGCTTCTAGCTTCTAGCTTCTAGCTTCTAGCTTCTAGCTTCTAGCTTCTAGCTTCTAGCTTCTAGCTTCTAGCTTCTAGCTTCTAGCTTCTAGCTTCTAGCTTCTAGCTTCTAGCTTCTAGCTTCTAGCTTCTAGCTTCTAGCTTCTAGCTTCTAGCTTCTAGCTTCTAGCTTCTAGCTTCTAGCTTCTAGCTTCTAGCTTCTAGCTTCTAGCTTCTAGCTTCTAGCTTCTAGCTTCTAGCTTCTAGCTTCTAGCTTCTAGCTTCTAGCTTCTAGCTTCTAGCTTCTAGCTTCTAGCTTCTAGCTTCTAGCTTCTAGCTTCTAGCTTCTAGCTTCTAGCTTCTAGCTTCTAGCTTCTAGCTTCTAGCTTCTAGCTTCTAGCTTCTAGCTTCTAGCTTCTAGCTTCTAGCTTCTAGCTTCTAGCTTCTAGCTTCTAGCTTCTAGCTTCTAGCTTCTAGCTTCTAGCTTCTAGCTTCTAGCTTCTAGCTTCTAGCTTCTAGCTTCTAGCTTCTAGCTTCTAGCTTCTAGCTTCTAGCTTCTAGCTTCTAGCTTCTAGCTTCTAGCTTCTAGCTTCTAGCTTCTAGCTTCTAGCTTCTAGCTTCTAGCTTCTAGCTTCTAGCTTCTAGCTTCTAGCTTCTAGCTTCTAGCTTCTAGCTCCTAGCTTCTAGCTTCTAGCTTCTAGCTTCTAGCTTCTAGCTTCTAGCTTCTAGCTGCTTCTAGCTTCTAGCTTCTAGCTTCTAGTTTCTAGCTTCTAGCTTCTAGCTTCTAGCTTCTAGCTTCTAGCTGCTTCTAGCTTCTAGCTGCTTCTAGCTTCTAGCTGCTTCTAGCTTCTAGCTGCTTCTAGCTGCTTCTAGCTTCTAGCTGCTTCTAGCTTCTAGCTTCTAGCTTCTAGCTGCTTCTAGCTTCTAGCTGCTTCTAGCTTCTAGCTGCTTCTAGCTTCTAGCTGCTTCTAGCTTCTAGCTGCTTCTAGCTTCTAGCTTCTAGCTGCTTCTAGCTTCTAACTGCTTCTAGCTTCTAGCTTCTAGCTTCTAGCTGCTTCTAGCTTCTAGCTGCTTCTAGCTTCTAGCTGCTTCTAGCTTCTAGCTGCTTCTAGCTTCTAGCTGCTTCTAGCTTCTAGCTGCTTCTAGCTTCTAGCTGCTTCTAGCTTCTAGCTGCTTCTAGCTTCTAGCTGCTTCTAGCTTCTAGCTGCTTCTAGCTTCTAGCTGCTTCTAGCTTCTAGCTGCTTCTAGCTTCTAGCTGCTTCTAGCTGCTTCTAGCTTCTAGCTGCTTCTAGCTTCTAGCTGCTTCTAGCTTCTAGCTGCTTCTAGCTTCTAGCTGCTTCTAGCTTCTAGCTTCTAGCTTCTAGCTTCTAGCTTCTAGCTTCTAGCTTCTAGGGGGAAGAGCAACTGACGAAAAATTGCTAGTGGTGCTTGGATCGAACCCATCACTATCCACTTATGAAGTGAACGTGTAGCCACTGTGCTACAGGCCCCGGCTAGCTTCTTTCTGCTATATTTTGTCTTCTATCTTCTTTGGTCTTCATTTAATCTTACTTTTATCTTCCATTTATCTTCCTTTTATCATTCTTTTATATGCAATTAATATTCCTTTTATCTTCTTTATATCTTCCTTTAATCTTTTTTTTTATCTTCCTTTTATTTTCCTTTTATCTTCATTGTATCTTCCTTTTATCTTCCTTGTATTTTCCTTTAATCTTCCTCATATCGCTGAAAATTTTCGACTGGAAATGCTATGTTTTGGAGGTTTTGACTTTCTCAGTCTATGGAATCCGAACGATTAAGTTAGCATGGAAGATGCCAATTTAATCGTTTGGATTCCCTAGACTGAGCTTCCTTTTATCTTCCATACAAAATACTATATCATCTTATTCCACCATCTAGAGTTTATCTTGTATCTTATAGCTCGTATAGCGTTCATCATTTATTGACAATTTACCATGTTCTATCTTCGATAATATATCTTGTATTTCCTATTATTTCTTCTATTCTTATCTTCTTTTTTATCTTCCGTCTTATATCATGAATCTTCCACCTTTTATTTTTCTTCTTTGTTTATGGATCATTATTTTCTATCTTCTTTTTTCATGACCTACCTCAATAATTTACTGTTTCCACTATTTACTCAAAATAAAATGCCAAACAATAATTTCATCAGCTGGCCGAGTAATACCTCAATTCATAAGGTTACTTCCAACCTGCAACAGCAAAACACTTCCCAGTCATACAAATTCATTTTCAATACCCACGTCATAACATGCCAATCATTCGGCTCCTTCCAAGGTGTAACTTTAATAAACGCCACATATCATCGTATGCGACTATCGGTCGGACTATCGTTCTCAGCTGCAGTAGTGCAACCAAATAAAGCTCATAAACTTGAACTGCACTGCACATTTTCACACAGACACACACACATAACACATCGCCGTCTTCGTCCTCGCTTAAAAACTCGAGCACCAAAAATAGCAATCCATTTCCACATTCATTCGTGTCACGGGAGGGACCCACCTACGAAGGGATGGAGGAGTCTCGCAAATGTTCACAGCACTCGATTCGGTTCCACGTGTTAGCGTCAAATCGACTGACTGGCTGACTGGCTGGCTGGTTGGCTGCAGTTAAGCTTCCACTCAAAAATTCATTTCTTTGTCGGCCTGGAGGATATGAATGTAGTACCTATAGTTCAGGATTGGTGGAATCATCGAGTGCTTTTGGCAGGACGATTTATTAGGATTTGAGGCGTTTGGTCGATTCGACTGAAAAAAAAACACCGACTGTTGGATGTAAAGTGGGAAATGATTGGAGTCTAATACGGATTCTATTCGTTCATTGTATATCATCTATGTACTGTCTTCTATCGTATATATTCCATCTTATATATTTTATCTTCCTACTTCTTTCATCAATTATCTGAAGATAGATTTCCATCTTCCATATAATATATTGACTCAATTCTATCGTACATAATTAATAATCTTTCTTGCATGTTTTATCATCTATCCTCCATATTATATCTTGTATCTTCCATTTGCTATGGTCACTTACCTATACTCTATCTTGAATCTTCGACCTTCCATCATCCATCTTTTATCTCCTGTATTTTATCCATTACATTGTAATGAGTCTCTTTCGTTTTATAACTGTTATCTTCCATCTATCTTCCGTCTTATAACTTTTATATTCCATCATCAATCTTCGATCTTAAATCTGCTTTATTTTTTTTCTACTATCTTCCATTTTCTGTTACATTGGAAGAGAAAAGACATAAGATCTAAACTGGACGATACAAGATAGATGATGGAAGATAAAAGTTATAAGACAGGAAATAGAACATGGAAGATATATTATGGATAATAGAAAATTAAAGTTCAAAAAATGCAATATAAAAGATGAAAGATACTGGTAATGGATGGAATACAGAAGATAGAAGATTGAAAATGAAATTTAAGTGATTGACAATGGCAAATGGAAGATACAAGATACAATAAAGGAAGATAGAGGGTAAAAATGCAAGACAGACGACCAATTATATGCGATAGAATAAGTAACACAATAAACAAGATGTGGAAGATGGAAGTTTGAATAGAATAGACAAGCTTATACATAGAAGATTGAAATTTGTAGATAGATAATTAGATGTAGATGAATATTTGTGCACCATTTGGGATGGTTTTGGACATGGAATTTGAGTCTCGATTATTTAGGATTTGAGGCGTTTGGTCGTTTCGACTGAAAAAAAACGCCAACTGATGGATGTAAAGTGGGAAATGATTGGAGTCTAATGCGCATTCAATTCGTTCATTGTATATTGTCTAGCTACTGTCTGCTGCCGCATATATTCCATCTTACATATTTTATCTTTCCTACTTCTGTCATCAATTATCTGAAGATAGATTTCCATCTTCCATAACTCAATTCTACCGTATATTTTTATTAATCTTTCTTGCATGTTTTATCATCTATCCTCCATATTATATCTTGTATCTTCCATTTGCTATGGTCACTTACCTATACTCTATCTTGAATCTTCGACCTTCCATCATCCATCTTTTATCTCCTGTATTTTATCCATTACATTGTAATGAGTCTCTTTCGTTTTATAACTGTTATCTTCCATCTATCTTCCGTCTTATAACTTTTATATTCCATCATCAATCTTCGATCTTAAATCTGCTTTATTTTTTTTCTACTATCTTCCATTTTCTGTTACATTGGAAGAGAAAAGACATAAGATCTAAACTGGACGATACAAGATAGATGATGGAAGATAAAAGTTATAAGACAGGAAATAGAACATGGAAGATATATTATGGATAATAGAAAATTAAAGTTCAAAAAATGCAATATAAAAGATGAAAGATACTGGTAATGGATGGAATACAGAAGATAGAAGATTGAAAATGAAATTTAAGTGATTGACAATGGCAAATGGAAGATACAAGATACAATAAAGGAAGATAGAGGGTAAAAATGCAAGACAGACGACCAATTATATGCGATAGAATAAGTAACACAATAAACAAGATGTGGAAGATGGAAGTTTGAATAGAATAGACAAGCTTATACATAGAAGATTGAAATTTGTAGATAGATAATTAGATGTAGATGAATATTTGTGCACCATTTGGGATGGTTTTGGACATGGAATTTGAGTCTCGATTATTTAGGATTTGAGGCGTTTGGTCGTTTCGACTGAAAAAAAACGCCAACTGATGGATGTAAAGTGGGAAATGATTGGAGTCTAATGCGCATTCAATTCGTTCATTGTATATTGTCTAGCTACTGTCTGCTGCCGCATATATTCCATCTTACATATTTTATCTTTCCTACTTCTGTCATCAATTATCTGAAGATAGATTTCCATCTTCCATAACTCAATTCTACCGTATATTTTTATTAATCTTTCTTGCATGTTTTATCATCTATCCTCCATATTATATCTTGTATCTTCCATTTGCTATGGTCACTTACCTATACTCTATCTTGAATCTTCGACCTTCCATCATTCATCTTTTATCTCCTGTATTTTATCCATTACATTGTAATGAGTCTCTTTCGTTTTATAACTGTTATCTTCCATCTATCTTCCGTCTTATAACTTTTATATTCCATCATCAATCTTCGATCTTAAATCTGCTTTATTTTTTTTTTCTACTATCTTCCATTTTCTGTTACATTGGAAGAGAAAAGACATAAGATCTAAACTGGACGATACAAGATAGATGATGGAAGATAAAAGTTATAAGACAGGAAATAGAACATGGAAGATATATTATGGATAATAGAAAATTAAAGTTCAAAAAATGCAATATAAAAGATGAAAGATACTGGTAATGGATGGAATACAGAAGATAGAAGATTGAAAATGAAATTTAAGTGATTGACAATGGCAAATGGAAGATACAAGATACAATAAAGGAAGATAGAGGGTAAAAATGCAAGACAGACGACCAATTATATGCGATAGAATAAGTAACACAATAAACAAGATGTGGAAGATGGAAGTTTGAATAGAATAGACAAGCTTAAACATAGAAGATTGAAATTTGTAGATAGATAATTAGATGTAGATGAATATTTGTGCACCATTTGGGATGGTTTTGGACATGGAATTTGAGTCTCGATTATTTAGGATTTGAGGCGTTTGGTCGTTTCGACTGAAAAAAAACGCCAACTGATGGATGTAAAGTGGGAAATGATTGGAGTCTAATGCGCATTCAATTCGTTCATTGTATATTGTCTAGCTACTGTCTGCTGCCGCATATATTCCATCTTACATATTTTATCTTTCCTACTTCTGTCATCAATTATCTGAAGATAGATTTCCATCTTCCATAACTCAATTCTACCGTATATTATTATTAATCTTTCTTGTATGTTTTATCATCTATCCTCCATATTGTATCTTGTATCTTTCATTTGCTATGGTCAATTACCTATACTCTATCTTCAATCTTCGACCTTCCATCATCCATCTTTAATCTCCTGTATTTTATCCATTTCATTGTAATGAGTCTCTTTCGTTTTATAACCTTTATCTTCCATCTTACATTATCTGTCTTTCATATCCTATCTTCCGTCTTATAACTCTTATCTTCCATCATTGATCTTCTATCTTAAGCCTGTCTCAGTCTTTCTACTATCTTCCATTTTCTGTTACATTAGAAGAGAA
This sequence comes from Aedes albopictus, assembly GCF_035046485.1. Taxonomy (NCBI): domain Eukaryota; kingdom Metazoa; phylum Arthropoda; class Insecta; order Diptera; family Culicidae; genus Aedes; species Aedes albopictus. Next base: position 90,682,808 of record NC_085138.1, on the reverse strand, counting down.
AAGACATAAGATCTAAACTGGACGATACAAGATAGATGATGGAAGATAAAAGTTATAAGACAGAAAATTTCAAATGGAAGATATATTATGGGAAATAGAAAATTATAGTTCAAAAATGCAATATAAAAGATAGAAGATACTGGTAATGGATGGAATACAGAAGATAGAAGATTGAAAATGAAATTTAGGTGATTAACAATAGCAAATGGAAGATACAAGATACAATAATGGAAGATAGAAGGTGAAAAATGCAAGACAGACGACAAATTATATGCGATAGAATAAGTAATACCATAGACAAGATGTGGAAGATGGAAGTTTGAATAGAATAAACAAGCTTAAACATAGAAGATTGAAATTTGAATATAGATAATTAATAAGAGAAGATATAAGATAACATACATAAGATGGAAGATGAAGGACAGAAGATAGTAGATAGAGGAGATATGATAAATGATGTCACATGAAAGATAAAGATAATGAATTGCAGATTGAAAATACAGAATAGATGGAAATGATGTTTGATTTAAGATGTAGGATAGTGATGTTATACTGAAGACATGAAATTCAGAACAAAGAAGATATGAGATATAATATGGAAGATAGAAGATAGACGATTGAATGTAAAAGATGAAAGTTAAAAGGTCCAAAACGAAAGATGGAAGACTGAAATAGAAGATATGGGAAACATTGAAGAAAAATGGTAAACCATTGTAGATGGAAGATACAAGAAATACTATGGAATATATAAGAGAGAAGATAGAAAATTTAAAATAGATAACAGACAATACAAATTGAAAAACTAGTTGCGAACAGATGATGCCCAGCAGGGCATTTCTGTTCCCATTATTGTCAGTGTTACACATTTCTAGCTGAAAAACTTCTTCGTTTAGAGGAGGATCTCATTACCATCAGTAGGTTAAAAACAAAGTACATCTGCATTGTCCCGGAATGAACATTCCCCAAAATGCACCTGCTCCTTTCAATTTGTCCAACCCAAAGTTACTCATACGAAACAACGAACTCCGTGGATCGCGTGGTTCTAAAATCCCCGTATGATGGCACACTTGTTTCGAACCTCCGAACTTTGTGTTTAACCTAGAATGTTGCCATTTTCGAAAAACAGACAAGCTTGTAGCGTTGCCGTAGCACTTGCTTGCAAACTCGTGCTGTGGTCGTCGCATTGACGGCGCTGATGATGACGCAGTGCGGTTTGTTGATGCTACTACCAACGGTGCCATCTCCTCATGGTTAATTAAACTGCGGTTTTGCACCAATTGGCATTACGACGACGACGAGGTGTGGCGGTTTTGGGTGAAATATTGTGAGCCAGTTCTGTGGGTTGTTGTGAAAGCACAAGCAATTACCTAGAGTTAAGTGTTTGTGAGGAATAGACAGACTCTCAATATTTCTCGAATACATTCTGAACCAGTTTGATAGGATACAGTTTTGGACCTGAATAGTGTCATTGGAAATTGCGTTTTAGCCTGAATGTAGGCTGGAAATGGACATGGTTTTGGACTTAAATTTGGGTCTTGATTAGAACATTATTGTGACTTTTAATTTGAGCCTCGTTTTGGACTTGAATTTGGGCTTTGGTTTGAACAACACTAGGGCTTGGATCTGTTCTTGAACGTGAACTTGGATTTGGACACCGTTTGAATCAAGGTTTGGAGTTGAATGTGGGCTTTGATTTGAACATGCCTGACGACTTGAATTGGAGTCTTGATTTGAACACGATTGTGACCTTGAATTTGGACACCGTTTGGACCATGCCCAAGTAACACACATGTTATATAAAAGTTACGACAGCGCAAGTTTTGGTTGTATAGAAGTTTATTTTACGTTATTTCAACAAAATGTTAGAATTACGTAAAATAAACTTCTATACAACCAAAACTTGCGCTGTCGTAACTCTATTATAACATGTGTGTTGCTTGGGTGGTTTGGACTTGAATGTGGGCTTGAATTTAGACATGTTTGAGGACTTGAATTGTAGTTTTGATTTGAACATGATTGTGACCTTGAATTGGACACAGGTTTGGACTTGAATGTGGGCTTGAATTTGGACATGTTTGAGGACTTGAATTGTAGTTTTGATTTGAACATGGTTGTGACCTTGAATTGGACACCGTTTGGACCATGGTTTGGATTTGAATGTGGGCTTGGATTTGGACATGTTTGAGGACTTTAATTGGAGACTTTATTTGAACACGATTGTGACCTTGAATTTGGACATCATTTGGACCAAGGTTTGGACTTCGATGTGGGCTTGAATTTGGACATGTTTGAGGACTTGAATTGGAGTCTTGATTTGAACATTATTGTGAACGTGAATTTGGACATCATTTGGACCAAGGTTTGGACTTGAATGTAGGATTGAATTTGGACATGTTTGAGGACTTGGATTGGAGACTTGATTTGAACACGATTGTGACCTTGAATTTTGACACCGTTTGGACCAAGGTTTGCACTTGAATGTGGACTTGAAGGTTTGAACTTGAATGTGGGCTTTCATTCGGGCATGTTTGAGGACTTGAATTGGAGTCTTGATTTGAACATGATTGTGACCTTGAATTTGGATGTCATATGGACTTAAATTTGGTCATCATAGATTTGGATTTGAATGTATCCGAAAACCGACAAAAATCTACTGAAAAATACCGGGAGGAATCTAATGAAGGTTTTTCGAATAGGATCCTCACATCTCCGGGATAAATCATTGGGATAATTTCCATTTAAAAAAAGGAGTTCCCAGAAAAAAAAAATGGAAGAAATCCTTTGAGAAAATAGGGAGGACTACCTTAAGACATACCGGGTTTGAATCACAGGAATAAAATCATAAAAAAAATCCCTAAAACTCCAGAAGGCGTTGCTGAGAGATTCTTTGAAAGAATTTTCAAATAATTCCGAAGTTTATATGAAAAAATTTCTAAAAAAAATACCAAGTGGAGCTAAGATTTCCACGAGCAACGCCAGAAAAAAATCCGACACAAATTCATTCACGAATTTCGAGAGGAATCTGATGAAGATTTTCGGAAGAAATTTCTCGAATGATTTCCGGGAGAAATCCTGGAGGGATACATCGAAGACTTCTGGGAGGAAACTTTGGAAAAAAAAACGGCCAAGAAAAATGCTGGAAGGAGCTCTCTCAAAGATTCCGAAACGAAAACGAAGAAGAATTTCACGATTATTTCGTATTGAAAGTTCCGGAAGGAATGCCTGTTTGATGTCGCAATTGAAATACTGGTGGAAATCCTTGGAGGACTTCACGAAGTAATTCCTAAAGATTTTCTACAGAAACATTCGAAAAACTTCTGAGAAGAATTCCGAAAGAAACCCTTGGGAGAACTCTGGTTATAATCTGTGGGAAATTTTCGAGTATAACCCTTGGAACGACGTCGTGAAAAAATCCAAGATTTACCGGAGATGCCCCTGCACATACACGGGAGCTAATCTTTGAAAAAATCCCTGATGCAGTTTCGAAGCAATTTCGGTAGATGGAATCCTAAAGAATTTTAAAAAGAAATCCTTGGAAAATTTTCTCAACAATTTTTTTTGGAGAAATTCCAAAAGCATAACTGTTACGATTCAAGGGCAAGTTTCCAAGGGGATCCAGTAAGAATATTTAGGAGAAAACCGGTATCAATGCCTGGAAAAATCTAGGAGAAATGTTTATGAGATTTTCCGAAAAAAATGGTTCTTTCAGGATTTATCAAAAAAATTTCGGAATGATTAAAGAAACAAGATTTTTTCAGGATTTCCTAGGAAGGATTTTAGCAAAAAAAATCTCCAAATATTTCTTCAGGTATCCCTTTGAAATGCATTACTAATCAAGAATTTCTTTGAAACTATCTTCAGGAATTCTAAAATAGATTATTGGAGGGATTCTCAAGAAATTTCTTAAAAGTTTCATCTGAAAATTCATCGGACTAGCGATACGGAGTCTTGGGTTCGAATCCCACTAAAACAAGTGGTTTTATTTTCACAAACTAAGCTCTCAATTTGTCAATTAAACGTTCTTTGCCTGAAAATTCTTCAAATTTTTACGTCAAAATTAGTCATCTGGTGTTTTTTTCTCAGAAATTCCATCGGAAATACCCCCTGGAATTTTTTTAGGAATTTTTAATGGTATGCATGCAGGGATCGCTGCAGAAGTTCGTACAGATATTCCTTCAAACAGTTATAGAGGAATTCAGGAGTTTTTCTTTGGGATTTATCCGGGAATTCTTCTAAAAATTTCTCAAAAAATTCTTCTAAGAATTTCGCCTGGGGTTTCTATAGGAATTCCTCCAAATATTTTATCAAAAGGTGCAATTGCAGGAGATTTTTTTCCACAGAGATTCTGATATTTTTTCTGAATTATTTCAGAAATTCCTCTAGGGGTTTCCGTTGAGAAATTCAGAAATTTTTCTATAACTTTTTCAGGAATTATAGATTGGAATTTCACCAGAGTTTCTTCAGGTATTCAGGGATTCTCTCATGCATTTATTTAGATATTCCCTCGAAAATTCCTGAAAGATTCTTCTAGATGTTCCATACGGGGTTTCTCCGGAAATTCCTCTATGGACTTTTATGATAAATTTAGTCCTTTCTTCAGGGATGCTTTCAATTTTTTTACGGTGATGCTTAAGAAATTTCTACAAAAATTCTCTCAGCAATTCCTGTAGAGATTATTTCAGAATCTATTCCTTGCCATTTTTAAAGTATTTAAAGGATTTTTACATAAAATTCTTCTATGAATTCCTTTCAGAAAGTTTAATTTATCCGGACCTAAATGCCAATTGCAGAGGGATAAATTTTATCAAAGTATTCAAAGATTTCTAAAAAAGAAAATTATTTTTTTTTTAATTTCTTCTGTGGTTCTATCACAATTTCTTCACATTTTTTCACGTTTTTTTTTTCTGCAAGATCCTGGTAGTATGTCAGTGATTTGTATATACTTATCGCTTCAGCACTTGTAAATGAAATTCTTCTAAGAGGTATCTCTAGGAATTCTTCCAACGGTAATTAAAAAAATCCTTCAGAGATTTCTAAGAAGTTCATTGAGAAATTTTGAGAATTCAACCAGTACCTTTGTTTGCAATATCTGTAAAAAATATTGTAGAGATTAATTCAGTAGCTCTTTTACGGATTTCTTCAGAAATGTCTCAAGACATTTTTCGTTGAAAATTTCCAAATTTTTGTTCAGAAATCCATCCAATAAATTTTCAAAAAAATCTATTAGGAATCTTTAAGAGTATCACCCAGAGTTTTTTGAGGGATTCTTTCGGAAAAAATCCTGGATATTTCTCAGGAAATTTCTCAAAAAAAATCTTCTGAATGTTCCCCCAGGAACTTCTCCATTCTTCAGAAATTCTTTTAGATTTTTTTCCTGTGACGCTTCAGAAATTTCAGCGAAGATTCTATTGGCAACTCCTGCAAAAAATACTCCAGAATCTGAGCTTTGACATTGTATAAGGAGTTTTTCTGTCGGATCTTACGTACTACCTGGAGAGATTTCTGAAGGTCATTTGGGGATTTTGTTATACTAATCCCATCAGAACTTGCATAAGAAATTCTTCTTAGAATTCCTTTCAGAGGTATCTCTAGGACTTTTCCCAAAGTAATCTTCAAAAACTCTGCCAGGGATCTCTCAAAAATGGATTGAGCAATTTTTCCAAGAATTCACCTAGTACCTTTGTTATTTCTGCTAAAAAAAAAGCTTGAGAGACCTCAGAAATTCCTATACGTATTGCTCCAGGAATCCATACATAAATTTCTGAAGTAACTTTCCTGGGAGTTACTTCTAGAGCTCCTCCAAAAGCTTTTCATGTTTTTTTTTAGAAATTAGGGAAATATCGTAAGGAGTTCCTTCGGGTATTCTCCCTGGCATTCATTCAGGAATTCCTCCACTGATAACTTCCTGAAATTGCTTCAGAGGTTTTTGTTCAGAAATTTCACCAGAAAATGTTCAATAATTTCTTCTAGGAATCTTTGAAAGTGCCTAGCACCTGATTTTTATACGGGATTCTTTAAGACAATCATTCAGGGATTTCCTTAGAAAGTTTATCTGGGATTCTCTCAAGAACTCTTCCCGTATTATTATGCAATTTTTAGCCGAAAATTAAGATTTTTTGCTTGCAATCTTCAACTGTACAACTCGGACTTTTCTAGGGTAGTCCTTTAGACATTTCTTCAGAGATTTCAGTACAATGTCTCCAGATTTTTTGAAGAATTCTTCCAGTTTTTTTTGTATAATTTCTGGAAAAACTTCTGAAAAAAATCCTAGGCGAAAAACTGAAACTTTTTCCGCAGGAATCTCTGAAGCAATCCCAGAAGATATTTCTGATAGAATCGGAGGAGTTATTTCTAAAAAAAAACTTGTAGAGAGCTCTGCAGGTATCTCTGAAGCAATTCCTCAAGGAACTACTGGATGAACCCTTGAAAGAATTTCGGAAGAAGTCTCTTGTTGAGGATATTTCCATAGAATTCCTTAAAAAAAATCATGGAAGAACTTTTGAAGAAATCCCTTGTTGAAACTCCTGAAGAATATCTTAATTTTCGGGAAAGCATCTGGAGATAGTTTTGAAGAAATGTCTGAAGAAATCCAAATAGAATCTCTGAAAAAATGTCAAAAAGTACCATTGAATACATCTCTAGGGAAATGTCCAAAGAAATCTCAAGGGTAATTCTTAAACGAATACTTCCCGAAGAAACTCCTCAGGAAACCCTCGATGGATTTCCTAGAAAAGTTTATAAAGGATTTTTTTAATTGAAAATTCGGCAGAAATACTTTTGAAAATGCTTGAAGGATTTTCTGTAAGTATTTCTAGAGCAATCCGTGGACGCATTTATGTAGGAATTCCTGGAGAAACGCCTAGATGAGCTTCTGTCCAGAAATGTATCTAGTATGTTTTCCTTGGCATTACTTCCAGAGTTCCTTCAGAAGTTTCTCATGTATTTTATTCTTCTAAGAATTAGGGAGGCACCATGAGAAAATTCTTCAGGTGGACTCTCAGGCATTCATTCAATAATTCCTTCACAGGTAACTTCAGAATTGCTTCAGATTTTTTTTCGTAAAATTCTACAAAAAAAAATGAAAAAAACTTCTTCCAGGAATTATCAAAAGTATCACACGGAGTTTTATAATGATGATTTAAGACAATCCTCCCGGAATTTCTTTACATTCATTTTCAGACATAGTAGTTTTTTGTGTAAATTCCGGAAAAACTTCTAAAAAAACCCCCCCTGGACAAAATATCTGAAACCATTGCTGCAGGAATCTCTGAAGAAATCCCAGGAAATATTTCTGACAGAGCCGCAGGAGTAATTTCTGAAAAAAAAAAATCCTTGTAAGAATTTCTGTAAGAATCCCTGAAGAAATTTCCGGCAAGAATCTCTAGGAGATTCTCTGAAGAAACTAAAGGAAGAACTTTTGAAAAAAATCTTAAAGGAATCCCTGTTGAAAATTATGAAGGAATTCCTGAAGAAGTTTACGAAGCATTTTCCAAACGAACCCTTGAAGAATTTCTAGAGTAATCCCTGGTGGTGTTTCGGAAATTTGTGGATCAACTTTTAAGACAATATTGAAAGAAAGCAGCCGCTGGAGGAGTTTCTGTAGCAAACCTTGGTAGGTTTTGATACCAAATTCCTAGAGTAATTTCTGATAGAATCCATGGAGCAGAAGGAATCCATTGAAGACTTCCTCAAGTATCTTCAAACATTTTTTGGAGGAATCTCATAAAAAGTTTCTGAAGGAACCTCAACAGAAAATTCTTTCTGTACTTTCTGAAGGAAATGTTGGAAGAGAATTTTGGAAGAATTTCTGAAAAAAAAAATTAGAAAGAATTTCTGAAGAAAATTTTGGAAGAAATTGTCAAGAAAATTTTGGACGAATTTCTAAAGAAAATTTTCGAAGAATTTTTAAAGAAAATTTTCGAAGAATTTCTAAAGAAAATTTTCGATGAATTTCTATTTTAAAATAGTTCCTGAAAAAAATATCTGAAGGAAATTTTATAAGAATTTCTGAATGAAGTTTTGGAAGAAGTTTTGAAGGGAATTTAGGAAGAACTTCCCAATGGAAATTTTGAAAGATTTTCTAATGGAAATTTTGTAAGAGTTTCTGGAAGAAATTTTGGAAGAATTTGATAAGGAAATTTTGGACTAATTTCTGAAGGAAATTTTAGAAGAATTTTTGTATCAAAATTTGGAATAATTTCTTAAGGAAATTTTGGGCCAATTTCAAAAGTACATTTTGGAACAATTTCTGAAAGAAATTTTGGAAGAATTTTGGAAGGAAATCTAAAAAGAATTTCTGAAGGAAATTTTGCAATAATTTCGGAAGGAAATTTTGGAAGAATTTATAAAGAAAATTTTGCTACAATTTCTTAGGGAAATTTTGGAACAATTTCTGAAGCAATGAGTAAGAATTTTCGAAGGAAATCTTTGAAGAATTTCTGAAGGAAACTTTGAAAGAATTTCTGAAGGAAATTTTGTAAGAATTTCAGAAGGAAATTTTAGAAGAATTTCTAAAGAAAATTTTGGAACAATTTTGAAAGATTTTGGAACAATTTCTGAAGGAAATTTTGGAACAATTGCCGAAGCAAATTTATAAGAATTTCTGAAGGAAATTTTGGAATAATTTCTGAAGGATATTTTCTAAGAATTTCGGAAGGAAATTTTGGAAGAATTCTAAGAAAGTTTTGGAACAATTTCAAAAGAAATTTTTTGAATAATTTTTGAAGGAAATTTTGGAACAATTTCTGAAGCAAATTTGTGAGAATTTCTGAAGGAAATCTTTGAAGCATTTCTGAAGGAAACTTTGGAAGAATTTCTGAAGGATATCTTGGAAGAATTTCTGAAGGATATCTTGGAAGAATAGATGAAGGATAATTTGGAAAAAAAATCTGAATTTTGAAAAAAAAGTATCCAATATCACAAAAAAGGTTTCCAAGTATGGGAGAACAAAAACAATAAGAAAGCATGTTATTTATTTGCACTTGGATTTAAACTTGTGGTTGTAAATTCCTATCAATCCAATTCGCATTGCCAAAACAATCTCTGCAATGAGTTTTCCAGAATGCCAAATTAACTAAACTGTTCATCTTGGCCCGGGATCCGTACACGCTCATCTGCATAAGCTACTTTTAAGTGCACTTAAATTACTTTTCCCGCTGCTGGGACATCATGGAAACCCGAGCAGCCAAAAAAATTGCTCCAGAAGGGAGAGAACCTAGCAAAAAACAACAAATTTGCTGTAATTTATGCAACCCGTGCGACACCCTAGCCAACTTTCGCGAGTGGCACGTTCGGGTTAAATATGGCGCAGCCACGGCCCATCCGTATAGGACGCAAAATACGAGAACGAGAACGAATGGCTGGCTGGCTCGTTCCCGTGAAACTCACACAACTTGTGCATAATTTGACGATGATGTCGTCGTCGTTCTGGAAGGTGGCAAAAACTTCGATGCATGCGCATGACATGGGCTGCACTGCTCGTTGCTCGTTGAACTATTTACTAAGTGAACGCTTCAAGTTGACGTGACATTTTAAAATAAATTTTCCCCGGCGATAATTAATATTCATGAACTCCGAGGGGATAAGGGCCGTTCTTCTGGCTATGCGTTGTTACACCTTCTGTTTGTTTCATGGTTCCTGAAACATTACAAAACGATCATGGAAACATTCCAGAATGATTTAGGTAACATTCAAGAATGATTCTGAAAAAAAATCCAGGATGATTCTAGAAATATCCCAATGAGTTTTCAAACATTTAAAAAATTTTTCATACTCCAGAATTATTCTGGAAACATTCAAGAATGATTTAGCAAATATTCCATAATGATTCTGGAAATATTCTGAAATGATTCTGGAAATAATCCAGAATATTTCTGGAAACATTCTACAACAATTCTGAAAGCATTCAAAAAAATCTGGTATTATATCTTTATGATTGTAACTTCGGCAGATATTCAAAAATGAATCTGGAAACACTAAAGAATGATTTCTGGAAATTCTCGAAACAATACAGAATGATACTGGAATGTTCAAGAATTATTCTGAAAATATTTCAGAATGATTTTGAAAATGCTCAATAATTATTCTGAAAGCATTCCAGAATAATTCGTAAAACAATCGAGAATGATTCTGAAAATATTCCAGAATAATATGAGAAATATTCCAGAATGATTCTTGAAACATTTTAGTTTTTTTTTAAATACTCCAAAATGGTTCTGGTAACATTCAAGAATGATTCTGAAAATATTCCAGAATAATTCTAGAAATAGTCCAGAATGAGCCTTGAAACATTTCAGATTTTTTTTAATACTCCAGAATCATTCTGGAAACATTCCATAATGATTAAGCAAATATTCCTTAATTATTCTGGAAATACTCCAGAATGATTCTGGAAAATATTCCAGAATTCTTCCGGAAACATTCAAGAATCCAGAACGATTCTGGAACTATTCCAAAACAATTCTGCAAACATTCCAAAAAAATCTGCAATAATTTCTTTATGATTGTGACTTCAGCAGATACTCCAGAATGGATCTGGAAACATTAAAGAATGATTCTGCAAACATTCCAGAATGATTCTCGAAACATTAGATAGTGATTCTGGAAATATTTAAGAATGAATCTGAAAATATTCTCGAATGATTTTAGAAATAGTCCAGGATGAGTCTTGAAATATTTCAGTTTTTTTTCTTTTTCGAATACTCCAGAATTGTTCTGGAAACATTTTAGAATGATTTAGCAAATATTCCAGTAAGATTCTAAAAATATTCCAGAATACTTCTGAACACATTCCAGAATAACTCTGAGAACAATCCAGAATGATTCTGGTAACATTCAAGAATCCAGAACGATTCTGGAACCGTTCCACAACAATATTGAAAACACTCAAAAAAAAAATCTTGTATTAATTCTTTATGATTGTGGCTTCGGCAGATATTCCAGAACGAATATGGAAACATTAAAGAATGATTCTGAAAATATTCCAGAATGATATGAGAAATATTCCAGAATGATTCTTGAAACATTTTAGTTTTTTTAATACTCCAAAATTATTCTGATAACATTTAAAATGATTCTAAAAAATTTAGTAAAAATAGTCCAGAATGAGTCTGGAAACATTTCAGATTTTTTTTAATATTTTAGAATTATTCTGAAAACATTCCAGAATGATTTAGATAATATTCCATAATGATTCTGGAAGTACTTCAGAAAGATTCTGGAAATATTCCAAAACACTTTTGGAAACATTTCAGAATAACTCTGGGAACAATGCAGAATTATTCTAGAAATATTCAAGAATGATTTAGTAAATATTCCATAATGATTCTCAAAAAAAATTCAGTACAATTCTGGAAATATTCCAGAACACTTCTTGAAACATTCCAGAATAACTCTGGGAACAATCCAGAATGATACTGGAAACATTCCAGAATCCAGAACGATTCTTGAACCATACCACATAAATTCTGCAAACATTCAAAAAAAACTGGTTTAATTTCTTTACGATTGTGACTTCGGCATATATTCCAGAAAGAATCTGTAAACAATAAAGAATGATTCTAGAAACATTCCAGAACGATTCTCGCAACATTACAGAATGATTCTGGAAATATTCAAGAATGATTCTGAAAATATTTCAGAATGATTTTGAAAATACTAATTATTCTGCAAGCATTCCAGAATGATTCGTTGAAAATTCAAGAATGGTTCTGAAATATTTCAGAATAATATGAGAAAGATTCCAGAATGATTATTGAAACATTTTTGATTTTTTTAAATACTCAAAAATGATTTTGGTAATATTGAAGAATGATTCTGGAAATATTTCAGAATGATTCTAGAAATAGTCCAGTATGAGTCTTGAAACATTTCAGGTTTTTTTTTCGAATACTCCAGAATAATTCTGGAAACTTTTTAGAATGATTTAGCAAATATTCCATAATGATTCTGGAAATACTCCAGAATGATTCTGGGAATATTCCAGAATACTTCTGGAAACATTCCAGAATAACTCTGGGAACAGTCCAGAATGATTCCGGAGACATTCAAGAATCCAGAACGATTCTGGAACCATTCCACAACAATTCTGCAAACATTCCAATAAACATCTGGTATGATTTCTTTACGATTGTGACTTTGGCAGATATTCCAGAATGAATCTGGAAACATTAAAGAATGATTATGGAAATATCCAAGAATGATTCAGAAAATATTCCTGAATAATTTTGAAATTACTCCATAACAATTCTGGAAGAATTCCAGAATGACTCAAGAAACATTCAAGAATGATTCTGAAGTTATTACAGAATGATATTAGAAATATTCCAGAATGATTCTTGAAACATTTTAGATTTTTTTAAGTACTCCGAAATGGTTCTTGTAACATTCCAGAATGATTCTGAAAACATTCCAGTCAAATTTCTGGTATTGCTTGTTTACGATTGTGCCTTGGGCAGATATTTCAGAATGATTCTGGAAACATTCCAGAATGTTTCGGAAGCATTCCAGATTAATTCTGAAAATATTCCAGAATAATTATGGAAGCATTTTAGAATGATTCTGGAAACGTTCCATATTCTGCATGCATTACACAACAATTCTGAAACCTTTCCATAACAATTCTAGAAACATTCCGGAATAATTTGGAGAAATTTCCAGAAAAAAATGGAAGCATTCCAGTACTTTTCTGGACGCAAGCTCATTTTTATGTTTTCGAACTGGCTTTCTCAGTCTAGGGAAATTCAAAACGACTGGTTTTGTATTGCCCGACGTTTCGGCCTTGTGTATTTGGCCTTTTTCAAGGGTAAACTAAAATAGAATGCATAATTTGGTATTATAACATAGAACGGAAAACATAACATAAAACCATAAAACTACACCTACACTGTCTGTCGTTCTTCGTTACATTTAGTAATGCCGAGAGTATCATTGCGTGCTTCTTGTATGCCTAGGTTTTCTAAAATAACACTTATTAGGGACATTTATCATTTTATCACATTTAAAGACTTACGAAATAGTTATTTAATTTTTGGTTTTGGGACACTGTACTGGACACACCTATTATCAACGACCTGGACTGTGCTATTACAATATGACTTTCAACGGTTGGTTCAAAGATGGCGGGTGAAACAAGGTAGAGCTTTCGTGTAGTTGGATAAAGTTTATCCGTAGAACTTGATCTAACATTAATTGTGTGTGCTGTGTGTGCTATTGCTAGGTTGCTCTCTGCGAGAGTTGGCTTTTTTGATTGTATGCAATATGCCAGCGTAGGCTGTATTGAGGCCATCTACGTCAGTGCGGAAATTTATGGTATTAGATGTGTTCTGTATATGGCACATTTCTAATATTGGTAGGGCGGTTGATCGGAAAGTGCGATCTACTATTTTTGTGCCGTCGAGATTGAAGGTGTGGTTGTGTTCGATCATGTGTTGTGTGAGAGCTGTTTTTGCATGAGTTATGTCTGTTGGTGTGTTAACAATCTTGTTTACATCTGATTTGTGTCCGCTCATTCGCTTTTTGAGTTGGTTGCTAGTCATTCCGATATAGACTCCTTCGCAGTTATTGCATGGAGTACTGTAGACAACGTTATGTTGATCATTTGGGGGGACTGGGTCTTTGATTGTTTTTAGCAGGGATTTTGTTGTTTTGATGTTTCTGGTGGCTATTTTTACCTGATCATAATCTTTTTTCAGGATGATGGAGATGGTACGGGTCAGTGTTGGAATGTTTGGCATCGATCGATAGAGGACTTCTGTGACTTGGTGATGATGATCTCGTTGCGTGCTGTTAATTTGTTGTTGTTCTGTTGGTGGATTTGCAGCATTCGGTGGCGATGGATTCGGTAGCGGTGTCTGTAGTGGTGGTGGAGGTGGCGGAGATGGCAGCAGCAGTGTTGACGTTGGGGTGATTTGTGGCAGCGCAGGAGGTGGTGGTTCTGGGGATGGCGGTGATGGAGAGCGATGCGGTGGTGGTGGAGGTGGTCTTTGGCAAGTGGGTGGTGGAGGCGCATTGTTGTTGGTAATGCGGTTCATCATCCTGTTTATGAGCGAGGAGGGATAATCGTTTCTCCTCAGATTTTGGAAAATCTGATTCTTCTGTTGTTCGATTTGGCCATCCGTGGAGAGCTGCAATACGCGTTTCATAAAGTTCATCGCTACGTTCATTTTCATGGCTGTTGGATGGAACCAGTCCCCCCAAATGATCAACATAACGTTGTCTACAGTACTCCATGCAATAACTGCGAAGGAGTCTATATCGGAATGACTAGCAACCAACTCAAAAAGCGAATGAGCGGACACAAATCAGATGTAAACAAGATTGTTAACACACCAACAGACATAACTCATGCAAAAACAGCTCTCACACAACACATGATCGAACACAACCACACCTTCAATCTCGACGGCACAAAAATAGTAGATCGCACTTTCCGATCAACCGCCCTACCAATATTAGAAATGTGCCATATACAGAACACATCTAATACCATAAATTTCCGCACTGACGTAGATGGCCTCAATACAGCCTACGCTGGCATATTGCATACAATCAAAAAAGCCAACTCTCGCAGAGAGCAACCTAGCAATAGCACACACAGCACACACAATTAATGTTAGATCAAGTTCTACGGATAAACTTTATCCAACTACACGAAAGCTCTACCTTGTTTCACCCGCCATCTTTGAACCAACCGTTGAAAGTCATATTGTAATAGCACAGTCCAGGTCGTTGATAATAGGTGTGTCCAGTACAGTGTCCCAAAACCAAAAATTAAATAACTATTTCGTAAGTCTTTAAATGTGATAAAATGATAAATGTCCCTAATAAGTGTTATTTTAGAAAACCTAGGCATACAAGAAGCACGCAATGATACTCTCGGCATTACTAAATGTAACGAAGAACGACAGACAGTGTAGGTGTAGTTTTATGGTTTTATGTTATGTTTTCCGTTCTATGTTATAATACCAAATTATGCATTCTATTTTAGTTTACCCTTGAAAAAGGCCAAATACACAAGGCCGAAACGTCGGGCAATACAAAACCAGTCGTTTTGAATTTCCCTAGACTGAGAAAGCCAGTTCGAAAACATAAATCAAATTCCAGTCGAAATTCACGAACAAGCTCATTTTTATAACTCCCTGTGTAATGTTATCTTTAAATTGAAGCATTCCTGCTGAGAAACTGTCCCGATCTAAATGGTCATAAAGAGAAAACTTCCGTTCCCACATTGCTGAAGGATCCTGTCCAGTAGCTGTTCCTGTCTGTAGGTACTGGCTCCTGTGACGAGGCGAAGTCATGAAGTGATCGTAAAAAGTAAATTCTTCATTGCCCATCCTCTGATGATGGCTGCGGCCATCATCATAGCAAGAAAACGGTGAAATATGCCACGGAAGCAACACTAGACACGGAAAGACACACAATGTAGAGGTACCTCTGCAACTACATAGGTGGTGTGGTAACTGGTAGTAGTCGTCGTGTGGGATTTAGAGCCTGCCACTGCAAAATGGATAATGCTGTCTCGGTTGAGGACTCCCTCGACAGGTTTATCCTCTGGGTGGCTCCATCTCCTCACTGACTGACTGGTGCTGAACTAACAGTTATACTACTGTGGGCTGGCTGGTTGGATGGCTGAAAAGCAAACGTAAAACAGGCGCCATAAAAGTTCCTCCCGGTTCTACGAGGTGGAGCCCATAATCTGTTAGCCCTGAAGTACATACGTACCAGCTCCAGTAGCAGTCAGCGGGATGGGGGAGGAACGGAGTGAGAGGTATGATTGCATCTAAAACTGTCAGATGGAAATGGGCGAGGTTAAATCATTATTTAATGAAGATGGGTACTTTAAGCTAAAGGTGGAAAAGGTTTCCCAAGTTTAAAGTAATCAAGTTGGAGGGAGTTAATTTTTTATTACTTTATGTCTCTTAGGGCCGATTTCTTCACCCTGGCTTAGGCGTTAAGCCAGGTTTAACTATATGGGTAAGCCTGGCTTACGAGTTAAGCCGAGGTGAAGAAATCGGCCCTTAATCTCAAAGTCCTTAAGTCAATTGAGCGCCATGCGTGAGTCTGGGCTGTTTTGGTGATATTTTTTTTCTCAAATCACCATTTAAATAGAGGGAGTGGAAACTAGAAAGATTCATGGACCACAACTCGTAGTTATGAGTCTACGCCGAATGAAGCAATCGCCTCCACAGGTCTCGGTCCTGGGCCAATCCCATCGACGTTTAAAAAAGATACTACACACCGTTTTCAGCCATATGATGTTCAGACTGAACATAACTTACACTAGACAACGGGCTACATTTTACGACACAGAGGTTCAATGATGAATTATTCGTTTGACGAAAAGTTTTCACCGACTGGAGCAGGCATCGAACCCACACTCCGTGTCTTACAAAACACCGCTAACCGCACAGTTACGAAGCCCACAAATTTAGAGTCCTTAGGTTCTTCTCAATTGCAAAAATCCGAAGTATCTGCGGCCTTCCACGAAGTCGATGGCCTTCCTGACACTCTGCTGAATATGGTTTTAGCTTGTCGTTTCTGCGGCATACGAGCTACGTGCCCAGCCCACCACACCCTGCCGTGTTTTATTCACTATACTATATTGATCTGGAACAATTTGTAGTGCATGCGACGCCTCTTGATGTCAGCAGCACCCAGGATCTCCGGTAAACTTCTCTCAACGTCCCCGATTCATGGCCGTGTAGAGTGACCAAAAGAATCAGAGTCTCGTACAACGCGAGTATTGTCTTCGTTCAGCTGATTTCGCTGCCGCAATTTATCTTCTCACCTCGCAGATAAAATCAATATCGTCATTAAAGTGTCGAGATAAGCAAATTCGTCCACAATACTAAACTTTTCTCCACTCAACACCACTACCACGGTAGGACCCACTTTGACATCATATACTTGGTCGTAAGCCTCCTCCTCCTCCTCCTCCTGATTTTTTCTTGCGGCGGATTCGTTTTTCGGCTACTTATTCGTATTGCCTATCACTACTTATTCCCTATATCACTCGCTGCTCTGCCGGGTCCCCGACACCCGCATCCGGTTTCTGGCAACATTCTTCTTGTCTGTTACCTCCTGGCACTCCTCGTCGAATCACCCATTCTTTTGATGTCTAGGAGCAGTGCCTAGACCGCGCTACCATACTCATCTCTCGGTGGACAGACTTTCACTGAGATCTGAATCTGAGATTATCGCTCTTTTTGATCTCACTTATCTACTCGTCCAGCTTCTGGGGTGATAGCCAGCTACGTTCAGCCTTAAGCTGGTTCACCTCGGAAAAGTCGTTCGGGTGCTAGCGGAAGATATTGGATAGGATACTAAAATCATCAAATCTTACCATCTTGGAAAGATGTCACAACACGCGGTAAACAAACGCACTGACAATCTGAATCTAGTCTACTCTGGTCCTCCAGCGTGCGCAGCTTTTTCTTTTTTTGTGCTCTGGTCTATAGGGCACTGCATGAAATTCTCTCCTTCTCTTTCACTCTTAAAGGAATTTTGTAAACAAAAAGGCCAAAAAACGTCAAAATCCCATACAAAATCAAAACAGTGCAGTGGCCTATTCTATTCTATAACAAACCCAAAAATAACGGAAATAAATAACCAAAACAGAACCAATGTAAACATGACACAGACCAACCACACTGACACTGTATACAAATACACTGGAATCTTTTTTCCAAGGACTGGGAAAACATGAAAGAAAAATGGGCATAAATTAAACCAGTGCATAAAAAGAGAGAGTTTTGTACATAAATTAAGTCTGCACTTCAGATAAACGAACTTAATTCTACAGAAAAGGTTTATCTACTGAGAGTCATTTCAGCCAAGGGGGTTTCCTGGGGTTTCAAGGGACCCTAAAACGAAAAGGTTCCAGGGGGTTTCAGGAGTGTTTTGAGGGGACTCCCGGAGGATTTGAAAGAACTTAAGATGGTTTCCAGGAATTGAAGGTGTGCTTCAGAGAGGAATTCAGGGAGCCTCGTGTAAAGGAAGGGAGTTAGGTTAAATCCTGCGAATAATCGCGACCATCACGAGACATTCACTAGAACCGCCTTTTGGAATCACCCTTCCCAAGATGATACGAACCAACTAGCATGTCACGTCTGCAATGACAAGCAAGTTGTGGATTCCATCCTTCGCATCTTTGCAGCGATGGCAGTTGCTGAGTCTGAGTGTGTTTCAGGCGGGTTCCGATAGAATCAGTCGCTCTGAGCAACGATGCATTAAGCTAGTATGTCACTCTTTGACCAATGCCAAATATTTGACCACTTTTGATAGTAAAATTTTGACCGAGGTGTATCGGGCATACACAAATATTTGTCACTGAAAAACGAAAGGGACAAACAGAGTCAAACAACTTGCCAAAATTTATCTGTCAAAAGTGGCCAAACATTAATTTGGCGTCTGCACTCAGCGAAGTAAACTACCGAAATTCATCGAAATACCTTATGAAATTTAGCCATAACTGTAAAGTATGGATGCCATAAGAATACCTCATGAAAATTGAACATGCTTAAATTACATAAGATAAACTTATGAAAAGAGCAGAAAAATCACAAAATGATGCAGACTGGAATCGATCCATGAGCGTCGAGATCACTGAGCTCGTGCCCAACCCACGCGGCTATCGACGCTTGAGAATATTGTGTTGCTAAATGTGTATAAAAGCCAAACTGTGAGTAAATTCTGCGTCATAGACCGACCTTATGAAAATCGTTCTAGCCGTTATGAATTGTTTAAAGGCCATTTCATAAGTTAGACCTTATGATTATCTTAGGTTTATTTGCCTGAGTGTGGGTAAAGAGTGTACGAGCACCTTTACGACCGAAGTGAGAGCGTGTACCGTAGACAGAGCGAACTGCGTAGTGTGCTCAATGTGTGCGTTCTAACGGAGCTATACAAATCTCACTACAGCAAAAAGAAAAGGAGAGTGTCATGACGCTCACATTCAAGCTATTCAGCTAATATGATTGTCACAAAACGAGGGTGACCGGGTCACGTAAATGGGATTCTATCTTCTCTAGTGTTAGTGCGTAGAGAGAATGAATCAGAATGCTCAGAGGCTATCACCCTGCCAAGCTTGGTTTCTATCAGCTTTTTTGTGACTTGTACGGCGATGCTTCATAGCCCTGGTTATGTTTGAGTCCTTCCAAAGTCTTTTCAAGAGGTTTAAAGGACATTTCAGTGGTACTCCACAGTTGTACCTGAAACCTCCCTGAAATACCCCCGAAGCGCATCTAGAACCCAATGAGACGCCCCTGAAAATCCCTGGAGCACCCTTGAAAACTCCCGGGGAGCCAAAAACACCTGTTAGACCCCTGGAGCTGCCCTGTGGCTAACTGAGATCTCCTGGTACCACCCCTGAGATCACCTGATGAACCCCTAAGACCCCCTGGGACCTCCCGCATACCCGCTGAGATTCCCTAGGGATCCCTGAAACGACCCTGAGGCCTAAAACTCAAAATGAGATCCCCTGGAGTCCTCCGGAATGCTTCTTGAACGTCGCTAATAGCTTAGGGAGGGGGAGGGGTCAAGTTTTCAGGGCGTTTCAAGCAGTTTATGGGTTTTTAGGTGGGATTCCGGAGTTTAAGAATCTTTTTAAGGGTCACAAGTGAGTTTCAGAAGGTTTCCATGTGTGTTGCAGGAATTTTAATGAGCGTTTTAACCCTCGAGCGATCGCGCTGTTGTATTTTGTACAACACGTTGAAAAAATCTCGCTTTTTGTGTTCAGCATTAGCGTGGTGCTGAGGATGGTGGCCAACCGCGCGAGTTACGGAAGGTTAAAAGGGATTTAATGATGTTCCAGATTTTAAGGGGGTTCTGGAAAGTTTCAGAGATTTCAATGGCTTTTCAAGGGGTTTTAAAAGCATTTGAATCGTTTCCTGAAGGTTACGTGGGGATTTCCAAGGGTTTTCAGGGGGTTGCAAATGGTAACGTTTTGGAGGGTTTCAGGGAAGTTTAATGAGCGTTTTAAGAATTTACGGTTTCCCTTCTGTATAGCTGTTTGGCTCGTCAAAAACCATCGGTTGTGGCAACGCAGAAGATTGACAGCTAGAAACCTTGCCATCAACCGATTCAGAAGTGTCGCTTTCCACAGTTGAAGCATCGCGTCTGTGCTATTGACACCTGTCACTATCAATGAGCGAACAGTCAAATATCTGTTTCTGGTAGGTTATCAGGTCCACATGTTCGCCAAACAATGAAGTAAATTTTCGGTTTGCAGCACTAAATACGATTCTAGTGTGAGCTGTAGGTTATACAGGTTGGACTCGATTATAGAGTCGGATTATGAGTGGTCCCAAACATATATCTGGAGAATGGAATGCTGTATAAAGATAAAATTTTGTCCCTCAGGGTCTGAGGGAATCCAGAAAAGGAAGACATTAGAGATGTATTGGACAAACTTGATCATGTGTACATGAAGCTTGTGTACGACTTCTTAAAACAAGCCGAAGTCTTCGTTTGATATCCCGTCTTGTTTTTCCACATATCCACCTCGTGCCTTTGATTGATACCCAGTCTTCTTGTTCCGCTTGTCCACCTCGTGTTCCTTCGAAAATCGTATGTTATCGTTACAGGTTGTTTGTCCACTCTACGTTTGACCAGCAGCAATAAGCCACATCAGGCTGCCATGTGTCAACGAAAAGCCCTCATCACCCTATCCTTTCCTCAAATATTATTGTTACCCCTAACCTCGATCAAACCGCGAGTTTTACGGTTCCCCAAAACTAAGATAGTTTATGAGTCAAAAACATATTACTGTAAAAAAAATACAACTGAATTCGGCTCCGTTATGCCTGTTGACGCATGAGCCTCAAATAAATGATAAGGTAAGAAAAAATGGAAAAAAATGACATCTTGTCTAGCCAATTTTGCCTAGTAATAAGTCATTTTTTTGTACCGCACTGTGCATGCCGGGAATCACAGTCAGAGACCCTTTAAACACCCTGAGATTCCTTTAACCACCCTACGACCTTCTCGCACCTCTTAAGACCTTCACTGCCGTAAATCGCCAGTCAGTCCCATCTGTAAAAAGTAGTTATTGAGAAACTGGACTTCAAAATTTTTAAATTTGATTTCTATATGAAATTTCGAAAAATCGCCCTGAATTGAACACTTCTGCGATTATCATGAAACTTTCACGAATTGTTTCAAACGTTGAAATGAAACTGCGAAAAATATAAAACACCCTAAATAAGTGTTCGGTTTTGTACTGCAGGGTACACAAGTTCGTAATGGGACTGACTTTCGAATACTTTTCATTATGGGACAATCTGACTTGGTGTTGTTTTTCCATTTTCAAACATGAACATGAACATGAACAAACTATAAATTTTTATTCACGCAGCTGAAAGCTCATCCGAAGAAAGATCGGAAACTGCCTTCAACTTAAACTTTCCCAAAATGCAGATGAGACTGACTTACGATTCACGGCAGTACATGTACCCCCATGAATGTCCCTGGAACTCCCTGAAATGCCTTTTAGACTTCCTGAAGCGCCCCTGAAGCCCATTGCGACATCCTGGTACCAACCTCCTCCCCCTTGTAACGCCTCTGGGACCCCTTGAGATCCCCTGAAGCTTCCGGAAACACCCCCCCCCCCCCCCATATCCTGGGACTCCCTGGAACTCCCTTGGAATGTCCCAAGGAGCCCCTGAAACCCCATGAGACTCCCTAAACTACTCCTGGGATTCCTTGGAAAGACCCTGAGACTACCTGCAATCTCCTGAAATTTCCTGGGACATCCTGGAACCCTGGTACACTCAGAGACTCCCTGAAGCACTCCCGAGTCCCTCCGAACCTCCTGAGGATCAGATAAAACAATCTTCAAGTTATCTGTCAAGGGTGTTGATTGGCCATACAGAGACAGAAACATGATTGTTAACAAAAAGCAAATGTAAGGGCAGATCTGTCATTTTGAAAATTGTACGCAAAAGTAGTGGATTGCGGTCCGGATTCACACTACCAAATTTGTTTTTTGATAGTTTTCAGTCAAATTTGTAAGTAGATAGCGACATTTAGATATTTCGCAATTGACAGTAACTTTTTATAGCTAAATCAAGAAAAGGCAGTTTTCTCAGTATTCTCGACTGTTTTGTTCTCTTCGTCATGGAGGGTTTGCTTAAAACCTGTTGAACTCAAAGTTGGCCTCAAATACTTCCCAACCAAGCTGAAATATACAACCAGGTTTCAGAAAATGTGGCCACCAAAAACCCCTCATGACGAAAAGAAAAAACCTGCCGATAATACCAAAGTCACCCTATGTTAGGTGGCGTGATACCATACCACTGACTAGATACAGAAAAAAAGATAAAGCACTGATGACCCCCACCGAGCCGGAAGTACACTTCCTACTGCCGATGGTTCACGCCTCTGCGATGATCATCTTTCAACGTCACCGGGGCCGCCATAAATCAAACCTTCAACTGGTAGTTGGTGATAAATCTTGACCTCCAGCTCCAGCTCCATTGATGCGTTGAGTGTGTGTTGCCAAAGATGCGCTTCCGAAGCAAGAAAGGAAACTGTGACTCAGCATTCAAGCATTCGCCCGTCATCATCGTTCGTTATTAAAATTCATATCCAATTCGACATGGACAAATTTATGGGTACGCCAATTAATTGACGGTATATGCATCTGATGGGAAACCTTTGGAACTTCTATCGTGTTTGTCATCCATGCTTGTCAGCGATGACAAGCGATAGAAGTTATTCCGGGGTCCTTCCTCTCTAGATAACTAAAATGATTGAAAACGTTTGTTGGAATATTGAAAAGTTGTATGAGTTTAGGGGCCGTTCATAAACCACGTAGACTTTTTGGGGGATCTGGCCAAAGTCTACGCTTCATACAAATTTCAAAATTTGTGTATGGACAAAAGTCTACGAGGGGGAGGGGGGGTCTCAGATGGCCAAAATTTGGTCTACGTGGTTTATGAACAGCCCCTTAGCTGCTGAGTTCAAGACTGTGTAAATGTTCGATTAAAATGATAGCTAATTTAGAAAAAAGCCCTAATTAATCCACCTAGCGGTAATGGCGCCTCTCTCGTGCCTTCGAAACCCCATTTCAACAAAACTCAAGTAACATGTTGATGAATATCGCACTTTCATACGTTTAACAAGAATCCATTTCGATATGGACCAGTAGGTCTGTGCCAATAAGGGAGAGAAAAAAAAAAGAATCCATTTCAAGGCATCAAAAATCATATCGTTTATCTGGATTTTGATATTTGGGCCTTAAAACCTTAAGAAAAAGCCGCTTTCTTGAATTTTTAGCAGCCATTTTGAATTTACGTTCGCCATCTTGGATATTCTGGTGGTTATTTTTAGACTCTGGACCGGGCATCTTCTACATCTCGAAAAAAAAACATATTTAATGATTTCAGAGCCTTACCCCCGTTTACCAATTCTTCTTCTTCTTCTTCTTTATGGCTCTACGTCCTCACTGGGACTTGGCCTGCCTCGCTTCAACTTAGTGTTCTTTGAGCAATTCCACAGTTATTAATTGAAGGGCTTCTTTTGCTTGCCATTATATGAATTTGTATATTTGATACACTATGCCCAGGGAGTCGAGAAAATTTTCCCGACCGGAAAGGGAACCGAACCCGCCGTCTCCAGATTGGCGATCTTGAATGTGGACACTAGCGTGCGCAGGGTTCTTCCTTAGGGGGGGCACTACAATGATGGTGCAATATATGATCATGGTGCAAAATAGAATCATGGTGTTACACGCAATATGAATTCCCAAGAAGGGGTTTCAACATGCTGTGGTGCTAACATCGCCAAGAACTTCAAATTGGGATTCTGAAGAAAGCTTCGAATGGTGATGATTTTAAGGCAATGCGAAATTTGATTATGAAATCATTATAAAATTTTGTAAACGTATCAAATACAATGGAAAAAAATAAAGAAAGGAGAAAGAAAGAATTTCAATCTTGGACAATTAGTGGAGAAGATTCCATAGAACTCTAGATAGAAAAATTCGATCGGAATCCTTGTTGCAATCTACAGAGATTCCACGAGTTCCTCCAGAAATTCCTCCAAGATGCCTTCAGGGATTTCTTCCAGGAATTCCTCCAGCAAAAAGGAATTTTCCCGAAACTATTCCTGGAATTCCTCCAGGGTATCCTCCACGGATTTCTCCAAGAGTTTCTTCACGATTTTTTCCAGGAATTTCTTCAGAAGTTCCACCAGTAATTTCTCCGGGAAGCCTCATATATTTCTTCAGATATTCCTCAAATAATTCCTCCAGGAATTTATCCAGTAAACACTCGAAGGATTTCTCCTGAGATTCCTCCTGAAATTTTTCCAGGATTTTTATTTAGGAATGTATGCCAGAATTCCTCCAATATTTCCTCCAGGGATTCCTCTAGGGATTGCTTCACGGATTCCTCCAAAAAATCTTAAAGAAATTACTCACGGAACTCTTCAAGGAATTCCTCGAGAAATTCCACTAAGAATCTCTGCCAGAATTTCCCAGTAATGTCTCCTGGAATTCTTGCAGTAATTCCTCAAAGATTTCCGCCAGAAATTCCTCCAGGAATTTACTCAGGAAATTTTCCAGGTTTTTTTTTCAGGAATTCCTCCAGGGGCTCATTAATGAATTTGTTCAGAAATTCCTCAAAAAATTCCTCCAGAAATCCCTTCAGGAATTCTTTCAGGAATTCTTTTAGGAGTTCCTTCAGACATTCCACCAGTAATTTCTTCAGGAAGTCTCATATATTTCTTCAGATATTCCTCAAATAATTCCTCCAGGAATTCCTCCAGTGAATACTCCACGAATTTCTCTATAGATTCCTGCTCAAATTTCTTCAAGTGAAAACCTTTTAGGAATGTCTGCCAGAATTCCTTTAATATTTCCTCCAGGTATTCCTCTAGAAATTCTCCACGGATTCCTCCACAAAATCCTAAAGGAATTTCTCCCGGAACTCTTCCAGGAATCCTTGAAAAAATTCAGGATCCTCAACACATTCCTCCAGGAATTTCTTCAGGAATTCCTCCACGGATCCATTAATGAATTTCTTCAGAAATTCTTCAAAAACATCCTCCAGGTATTCCTTCAGAAATTCCTCGAGGAGTTTTTTCTGACATTCCTACAGAAATTCCTTCAAGATGCCTCCAGGGATTTTTCCAGGAATTCCTCCACGGATTCCTCCAGAAAACCATAATGTAACTTCTCCCAGAACTCTTCCTGGCATTCCTCCAGGAATTTCTCCAGTAATTTCTTCAAAAATTCTTCAAAAAATTCCTCCAGAAATTCTTCCAGGAATTCCTTTAGATATTCCTCTAGGAGTTCCTTCAGACATTCCTCCAGTGATTTCTCCAGGAAGCCTCATATATTTTTCCAGAAATTCCTTAAATGATTCCTCCAGGAGTTTCACGAGTGAATACTCCAAAAATTCCTCCTGAAATTTCTTCTTGAAAAAATCTTTTAGAATTTCTGTCAGAGTTCCCCTAGAATGTCTCCCGGAACTCTTCCAAAAATTCCTCGAGGAATTCTGCGAGAAATTTTTCTAGGGAATTCTCCCCGGATTCGTCCAGGAGTTTCTCCAGAATTTTTCCAGAAATTTCTTCAGAAATTCCGCTAGGAATTGCTTCAGAAATTCCTCGAGGTTTTTTTTAGACATTCCCCCCAGAAATTTCTTCAGGAAGCCCCACATATTTCTCCAGAAATTTGTCAAATTCTCGGAAGAGTTCCGAAAGACATTCCCGGGGAATTCTGGCAGAAATTCCTAGAGGGTTTTCTGCAAGAATCCCTGGAAGAACTCCTGAAGGATTTTCTGGAGGAATTTCTGGAGTTCTGCCTCGAGAAATTTAAGAAAGAATTCCGGGAGGTAATTCTGGAAGAATTTTTGAGGAATTTCACAAGTAATTCATGGATGAATCCCTGAAAAAATTGCTGAAGAAATTCCTTGAGAATTTCCTGGAGGAATCGGTGAAGGAATTCTTGAGGAATTCCTGGAAAAGTTCCGTGACAAATTCCTTTAGGATTTGCTGGTGGAATCCGTGGAGCAATTGCTTGAGTAATCACTAGAGGAACTACATATTGGAAGAATTCTGGCAGGCAAAAGATTTTCTTTAAAGATTTTTCCCACAAGAAAATTTAGGAGAAAACTCTGGAGGAATTCTTGGAGATATTTTTTAAAAAATTTCTGGAGAAATATATGAGGCTTCCTGGAGTAATTTCTTGAGAAATATATGAGGCTTCCTGAAGAAATTTCTGGGGGAATGTCTGAAGAAACTTCTCGGGGAATTTCTGAAGGAATTCCTAGCGGAATTTCTGGAGTTTTTTTTAAGAAATTTCTGAAGAAATTCATTAATGAATTCTTGAAGGAATTCCTGAAGAAATGTCTGGAAAAATTCTGGAGAAACTCCTGGACGAATCCGTGGAGAATTCCCTGGAAAAATTCCTCGCACAATTCCTCGAGGAATTTTTGGAAGAGTTCCGGGAGATACTTTCGCGGAACTCTGACAGAAATTCTAAAAGATTTTTTCTAGAAGAAATTTCAGAAGGAATCCCTGGAGAAATTCTTGGAGTATTCACTCGTGAAATTCCTGGAGGAATCATTTAAGGAATTTCTGGAAAAAATATATGAGGCTTCCTGGAGAAATCACTGGAGTAATGTCTCCTAGAGGAATTTCAGGAGAAACTCCTGGAAGAGCTATTGGGGCAATTCCTGGAGAAATTCATGCACGAATCCTTAGAGAAATCTCTGTAGATTGCAACAAGGATTCCGATCGAAATTTTCTATCTAGAATTCTATGGAGTCTTCTCCAATTCTAGTAGCACTAATTATCCAAGATTGAAATTCCAACTTTCTTCTTTCTTGATTTTTTCTATTGCATTTGATAAATTCCGTGAATAATTTGTCCAGGGAATCCCCTACGGATTCCTTGAGGAATATCTCCAGGATTTTTTTCCAGAAATTTCTCCAGAGGATCCTCGTGGGATTAATTAATGAATTTCCTCTGAAATTACTCAAAAAATTCCTCTCGGTATTCCTTTGGAAATTCCTCGAGGAGTTCCTACAGACATTCCTCTAGAAATTCCTCCAAGATGCCTCCAGGAATTCCTCCCGAAAATACTATAGGAATTTCTCCCGGAACTCTTCCAGAAGTTCCTCGAGAAATTCCTCCTGGGAACAGTACACGTAATCCTCCAGGAATTTTCCCAGGTTTTTTCTCCAGAAATTTTTTCAGGAATTCCTCCAGGGATTCAATAATATTTTTTTCAGAAATTCTTCAAAAAATCCTCCAGGAATTCTTTTAGAATTTCATCTAGAGGTTCCTTCAGACGTTTCTCCAGTAATTTCTCCAGGAACCCTTACATGTTTCTCCAGAAATTTCTCAAATAATTCCTCCAGGAATTTCGTGAGTGAATACTCCAATATTTTCACCAGAGATTCCTCCTGAAATTGCTTCTAGAAAGAATCTTTTAGAGTTTCTGCCAGAATTCCCCGGGAATGTCTCCCGGAACTCTTCCAAAATTTCCTCGAAGAATTTCGCGAGGTATTTTTCCAGAGTATTCTCCATGGATTCGTCCAGGAGTTTCTCCAGAATTTTTTCCAGGAATTTCTTCAGGAATTCCTCAAGGATTGATTATTGAATTCCTTCAGAAATTTTTCAAATAATCCTCCACAACTTCCGCGAGGAATTGCTTCAGAAATTCCTCGAGGAGTTTCTTCAGACATTCCTCCAGAAATTTCTCCAGGAAGCCACATATATTTCCCCAAAAATTTCTCCAGGAAGCCTAATATTCCAGAGAATTATGAAATAATACCTCCAAGAATTCCTCCAGAGATTTCTTCTGATTTTTCTTGTGGGAAAAATCTTTTAAGAATGTCTTCCGGATTCCACCAAAAAATCCTAAAAGAATTTCTCACGGAACTCTTCCAAAATATCCTCGAGAAATTCTTCCAAGGATTTCTCCCGAAAATTCTCAAGGAATTTCTTCAGCAATTCTTTCAGGAATTCATCCATGAATTTCCTGAAATTCCTCAAAAATTCTTCCAGAAATATCTCCTGGAATTCCTCCAGAAATTCCTCCAGGAGCTCTTTCAGGGATTCTTCCAAAAAATCCTCTAGAATTTTTGCCAGAATCCCCCGGGAATGTGTTTCGAAACTCTTCCAAGAACTCCTCGAGAAATTCCGTGAATTATTTGTCCAGGGAATCCTCCACGGAATCCCTAAGGAATTTCTTCATGATTTTTTCCTGAAATTTTTCCAGAGAATCCTCCAGGGATTCATGAATGAATTTCCTCAGAAATTCCTCAAAAAATTCCTTACGATATTCCTTCAGAAATTCATCGAGGAGTTCCGACAGATATTCCTCCAAGATGCCTTCAAGAGTTCCTTCATGGATTCCTCCAGAAAATCCAAAAGGAAATCTGCCGGAACTCTTCCAGGAATTGCTCGAGAAATTCCTAAAGGGAATTTATTTTACACGTTATCCTCCAGGAATTTCACCAGGTTTTTTCTCCAGAAATTTCTTCAAGAATTCCTCCAGGGATTTAATAATAAAATTCTTCAAAAATTCCTCAAAAAAAATCCTCTAGAACGTTGGATTACAAGTTTCGACTAGATGATGGTTCACATTTGAAATTTTCGGCTCTCATTCTAATAGTAGGGGAAATATACTGTACCGACCGGCTGATAGCAGGTAGTATCCGTACACCAGCTACGGAATTCCCAAACCAAACCGGAACGAATGACCCGAAAGTGTACCAGACGGCGTGACCCCATACAACCCGACTGTTTGAACGTTTGCAAAATTTGTGTGACCTGTGGATCTGTGTCGAGCCCTGAAGATGGTCCAATAGCCGGACCGAATCGTTGGCGATGATAGAAGAGTAATCAACGCAATTTATTAGACTAAGATCCGAAAATTCCAAAAGTCATCCTCCAGAACTTCCTCAGGATTTCTCCAGAAATTCATCTAGGATTCCTTTAAACATTTTCCAGAATTTTTTCCTTGAAGTCTCATATATTTCTTCAGAAATTTCTCAAATAATTTCTCCAGGAATTGATCCAGTAAATACTCCAAAAATTCCTCCAGGGACTCCTCCTGAAATTACTTCTAAAAAGAATCTTCAAGGAATGTCCCAGAATTCCTCCAATATTTGTTCCAGGGATTCCTCCAGAAAATCCTCTAGAAATTTCTGCCAGAATTATTCCAGGGAATCCTAAAGGAATGTCTTCCTGAACTCTTCGAAGAATTCCTCCAGGAACTCTACGAGGAATTCCTCCAGGGTATCCTCCATGGGATCCTCAACGAATTTCTCCAGTATTTTTTTTTTTTCAGGAATTTGTTCAGGAAGTCCTCCAGATATTCAATAATGAATTTCCTCAGAAGTTTCTTTAAAAAATCCTCCAGAAATCCTCGAGGAGTTCCTTCAGACATTCCTACAGAAATTTCCCCTCGAAGCCATGAGTATTTCTCCAGAAATTCCACAAATAATTTCTACAGGAATTCCTCCAGTAGTTTCTCGAGAATTACCACCAGGAATTCCTCCAGAGATACGCCCGATTTTCTCCCACATTTTCTCAAGGGATTCTCCAGGAAATGCTTCACGGATTCCTCCTGAAAATTCTAAAGGAATTCCTCCCGGAACTCTTCCAGGAATTCCATCTGGAATTCCTCGAGAAGTTCCTCCAGGGACTCCTCCATGGATTTCTCCAAGAAATTCTCAATGAATTTCTTCAGGAATTCTTTCAGGGATTCATCCATGAATTTCTTCAGAAAATCCTCAAAAAATCCTCCAGAAATTCCTCCATAAATTTCTCCAAAAAATCCTTCAGGAATTCCTCCATAAATACCTCCAGTAATTCCTCCAGAAAATCATCTAGAAAAGAATTCTGCTAGGGATACCTCCATGGATTCCCACAGGAATTTATTCTGGTTTTTTTCTGGAATTCCTTC
The DNA here is from genome assembly GCF_035046485.1 of Aedes albopictus. Taxonomy (NCBI): domain Eukaryota; kingdom Metazoa; phylum Arthropoda; class Insecta; order Diptera; family Culicidae; genus Aedes; species Aedes albopictus. The sequence continues at coordinate 90,652,891 of NC_085138.1, read as the reverse complement.
AAAAATTCCTCCATGGATTTCTCAAGGAACTTCTCCTCGGTATACTCCACATAATCCTCAATCAACTTCTCATGGAACTTTTCTAGGAATTCCTCCAGAAATACCTACATGGAAGCCTCCAGGAAGCCTAAAATGTTTCTCCAAAAATACCTTGAAGAATTCATTCGGAATTTTCTCCTGGAATTCCTTCAGAAATTCCTTCTGAAATGCCTACAGGAATTTCTACAGAAATTCCTCCATGAATTTCTGCAGGGATTCCTCTTGGAATTCCTCCTCGAAACTCTATTTTTTTTTCCCGGAACTCTTCCAGGAAATCCACCATGGATTGCTCTAGGATTTTTTTTCTGGAATTTCTTCAGGCATTTCTTTAGAAATTGCTCCTGGGATAACTGCAGTAATTCAATTTCTCCATGGATTCCGCCAGGAAGTTCTTCAAGAATTTCTGTAGGAAATCCAGGGATTCATCCATGAGTTTCTTCGGATATTCCTAAAAAATCATGTCAGAAATTCCTCGAGGAGTTGCTTCAATAGTTCCTCTAGAAAGCCGCAAATATTCTCCCAGAAATTTCCCAAAGAATTCTTCCAGGAATTCCTCCAGAAGTTCTTCCAGGAATTATTGCATATTTTTTACAGAAATTTCTCTAGAAAAACCTCTAGGAAATTCAAAAGGGGTTTCTTCTAGGGATTTCTCCTGGGGATCCTCCAGAGATTTTTCCAGGGATTAATTCTGGGCTGCAAAACGGTGAGTCTATAAGGAGAGCGTTCTTCCAGGGATTTTTTCAGAAATTCCTGTATCAATTCTTTAAGGATTTTTTTCTGAAATTTCTGGAATTGCCTTCACGAATTTTTTCAGGAATTCCTCGTAGGATTACAGCATGGATTTCTCCATGAATTTTTCAAAGCTTTCTCCTGAATTACCAAGGATTTCTTTGGGAATGCCTCCAAGAATTCCTCCTGAAAATCCTCCAGGAATTCCTTCTGGATTGCCTTCACGGGTAGTTCCAGAAATTTCTCCAAGAAGTCCTCCAGAAATTCATCTAACGATTCTTTCAATTTCTCTACAAATTTCTTCAGGGTTTCCTCTTTAAATTCTCCCAGGGATTCCGCTAGGAATTCCTCCATAGATTCCTCCAGATATTCCTGCAAGGATTCGTCAATGAATTCTTCAAGTAATTCTTCCAGAATTTCATGCAAAAATTCTTTCAAAAACTCCTTTAGGATTTTTTTCAGCAATCAATCCAGGAATTCCCTTCAGGGATTTATCCTGTAATTCCTTCACGGATTCCTTCAGGAATTCCTCCAGGTATTACATCAGGGATATCTCTAGAAATTTTTCAGAGCTTCTTCCAAGGATTTTTTTATAAATACCACCATTTCTCCATTAATTCTACCAGAAATTCCACCACGGAATTCCTGCAAGATTTTTTCTCATGATTCCCCCATTAATTTCTCCAGAGATTTTTCCAGGAATTCTTGCAGAGATTCGTCAATCCAGAAATTCCTTCAGGCATTCTTCAAAAAGTTCCTTAAGGAATTTCTTCGCGGAAACCTACAGGCATTTTTCCAAAGCTTCCTTCAGGAAAGCCTCCAGAGATTCCTTCAGAAATTCTTCCAGGGATTCCGCCAGGGATTCATTCAGAAATTTCGCCAGCGGTTCTTCAGGGATTCCTCCAAAGTATACTCCAGGAATTCCTCCAGGGATTTGTCAAAGAACCCTTCCAGCAATTCCTCCAGAAATTTGTTCAGGAATTTCTCGGAATATTTCTTCAGAAATTCCTCCATGAATTCTTCTAGGAATTCTACGGATTGCTCCAGCCCGAGCAGAAGGGAATAACAACAGCATAATACAATGCGTTATTCTGGCAAAATAACTGTATAAAGGAATCTGTTATTTTTATGTTATTAACATAACATATTATGTTATAGACTTGCGTGTCATAAGCGGCAAAATAACAAATACCATAACAAAAAAATGATCCTGGCAGACGAATTTAATAACATATTTTGTTGGTTTTAATAACAACATAATAATAGTGAATTTGGAGAAAGTGTTAATAACAAATTTTGAACTTGAAATGTTATTAATAATAATCTAAAATCAAAACTTGTTATGATGTACAGGTAATACAGTACTGGACAGAAAAAAATACGCATTGACCGATTTCATACAACATGTTTAAGTTTGGAATCCCTGAATCTCAGCTTCTAGTGCACATATTGACTTTAAAATATAACTGGACTCTTTTAATAACTTGAAATTTAAAGTGTTAAGAAATAAGACTATTACATGTAAGATTTTCATTTCGAGAAAAATCAAAAAAAATAGTTTTGGTATAACTCTAAAATGATGACCAAGTTCTTGTGCAAAGTTAATCATACTAATGAAACACACTACGAAAATGGCAATTTTGCTATTTTTATGGAAATGAACGTTTTGCGACATTTTAAAAAGTTTTTCTCAGAATAATTTTGTCACGGATCAAATTTAAATTATTATAAATATCCAGACAAAAATTGAGATCGACCACTACCCAAGAAGCTGAGATTCAACCCTCAAACAATCAATGCGCACTTTATTTTCTCTAGCTACTGTTACTGTCGAAATTATTATAAAACACTGAGTTGAGATTTTGACTCATTTGCAGTTGGGATGTAATGCCAGGAAACGGCAGAGAAACTGATGAGTAAATACGCGCAAGCTTTCCATCACGAAATGCTGCAAAACAACGTAAATCTCGAATGATGCAGTTTTGATATCAAAGCTTGTTATTGTCGTGCTATTGATGATCAAATATTTGACCAATCATAATAATAAAATAATAACTTAACATGTTTTCCAACAAAATATATTATTCAGATATTATTTCATGAACGTATACTAATACTATGATCATAACAGAATGAGATTGTCCAACAAAATATGTTATGGAGAAGCAATGCTTTGATAAGTTAACAATAACAAAACAAGATATAAAAACAGGTTATGTTATTTCGCAGTTATTAATTTGATATTCTCCTCTGCTCGGGAGGAAATTCTTCAGGGAATGCTAAGATGAAGCATGAGATTTAGAGATGGTGTTAACATCAGTGACTGCATAAAAATCAAATTGCGTGCGGCAATAAAAGTTCATGATGTCACCGTGGTGTATAGGAATTCTAGATAACACTGAGATCATTGGGATGGTGCATGGAATACTGATATGGTGTATGGCATTTAAAGATGGTGCATGATGTCAGTATGATGCATTCGAGTTGACATGGTACATGAAACGCTACTTTGATGTACGAAACTTCATATAATAAAAATGGTACAATGGATGTGTAGATGATATAGTGAACGCCACGATTACGCTTGAAAATTTTTAGTAGTGCATAGAATATAACGACGGTGTATGATTTCGCAAATTTGTGTCTAATTTGATTCAAAGATGGTAACTGAGATGCTGTCTAGATGATTCTGTGAACATCATGGTGGTGCCTGGTATGCAAATAAGCTGCATGATGTCAGTATGGTGCATTAGTATCATCATGATTCTGTTATACTCAACATGTTTCATATTGAGGTGCACTTGCAATTCGTGCAATGGTGCAGGAATCTCAATGTGGCACGGAAATCAACATGGTCCAGGTACATGGAATGCTATTTCGTATGCGAAATGCCAAAATGGTGCATCAAATTCAAATGTAAACCCCATCATAATGGTGCATAAGGTGCCTTAATATTATATTGCATGCCAAAATGGTGCATGGAATGCTTTGAAGAAGCCACATGGTGCTAGATGTCACCGTTATTCAAAGATTCTCAATATGTTGCAGGGTTAGGTGCACGAATTGCAAAAATGGTGCATAGAATACAAAATAAATGTATTTAATGTGATGCCCACAACATAATGGTGCATCAGATGCCTAGATGATATAATAAATGATGAAATGGTGCTTGGAAAGCTTTGATGGTGCATGAAATTTAATGATGGTATGATCAGTATGAAACATTAGATTTCTAGTTGATTAAAAGACAGTGCATGATTCGCATATGTATCCAGATGATTTTGTGGACGCTTTGAAGAAGGTGTATGATGTTAGTGTACTGGCTATTTTGTATGACTAGGTGCACGAATTGCAAAAATGGTGCTTGGAATTCAATGTGGTGCCGAAGTCACCATGGTTCACGCACATGGAACACGAAATACCAAAATGGTGCATGTTATTCAAATATGGTACTGACATAACTAATTAGTTAAAAGATGATGCGTGAAATCAGCCTAGATGATTCTGAGAACATCGTGGTTGTGCATGGGATACTAAGAAATTGTATGTGTCAGTGGTACATTAGTTGCCACCATGATTTAGTGATTCTCAACATTGCATGGCTAGATCTAAGGTGCAAGAATTGCTTAAATGGTGCGTAGAATTTAATGTGGTGCGGAATTCAACATGCGTCAGGTACATGGAATACAATTTGGTGTACGATATGGAAAAATGGAACTTATGAAATTCAATTGTGAATAAAAATGCTTAGATGACGCGTGAGATGGTGCTTAGATGTTTCTGTAAACATCATGGTGGTGTGGTGTATGGAATACAAAGGAGCTGCATGATGTATTACCATGATTCTGTTATACTCAACATATTCCATATATAGGTGCACAATTGCAAAAATGGTGCAAGAAACTCAATGTGGCATGGAAATCAACATGGTCCAAGTACATGGAATGCTATTTTATATGCGAAATTCCAAAATGGTGCATCAAATTTAAATGTAAATCACATCATAATGGTTCATAAGATGCCTTAATATTATATTGAATGCCAAAATGGTGCATGGAATGCTTTGAAGAAGGCGCATGATGCTGGGTGATGCATTAGATGTCACCGTTATTCAAAGATTATCAACATGTTGCATGGTTAGGTGCACAAATTGCAAAAATGGTGCATAAAATACAAAATAAAAGTATTTTATGTGATGCTCACAACATAATGGTGTATCAGATGCCTAGATGATATAATAAATGCTAAAATGGTGCTTGGAAAGCTTTAATGGTGCATGAAATTCAATGATGGTGCATATCAGTATGATGCATTAGATTCCTAGTTGATTAAAAAATAGTGCATGATATCAGCACAGTGCGAAGATACCTATATGATTCTGTGAACGCTTTGAAGAAGGTGCATGATGTTTGTGTGCTGTATTAGTTCTCGCCGTTATTCAGCGATACTCGACATTTTGTATGGCTAGGTGCACCAATTCCAAAAATGGTGCTTGGAATTCGATGCGGTGCCGAAGTCACCATGGTTCACGTACATGGAATACAGTTTTGGAATACGACGTACCAAAATGGTGCATGTTATTCCATAGATTTCTCCATATGGTGCTGACATCTTTAATCAGTTAACAGATTATGAAATGTTAAAATGGTGCATGTTGTTCATTTTTTTAATATATAATAGGGGGGGCAAGTGCCCCCCCTTGCCCCCCCCCCCCTGTGCACGCTAGTGAATGTGGAGCCAGCATCTTGGATTTACAGCCGCCATCTAGGATTTTAGACCGCCATCTTGGGTATTCTGTTCGCAATTTTCGGACTCCGGACATCTTCCTCATTCCAAATACAGTCGAGTCTCTTACTAAACGAATTCTTATTAAACGGACTCCTGTTAAACGAACTCCTACTAGACAGGGGTGAGCATTATAGGAGACTAAGAGCTTATGGGATTTCGGCATTTTGGGGGTGTGGCCTATTATCTCGGGTGTGTTAAGAGTTAACGCAATACTTTCTTCGGCAAAGTTTTAGGACTCGATAAGATCTACCATTTAGAACTTTGGTTCATATGATTAGTTAGCAATTTGGCCGCTAGAGGGACCATCAACAATTTGATGCTAGATTGCACTACAGGAACCATATCAGGTTGTCAAGCAAACGTTACGATATGCGACAGCTCAAGACCCTGATCATTTGGAAGTGTCTTCGGGAAAGTTGTTGGGTACGCCAATAACTTACTGACGATGAGTTGCGAAGTTCGAAATTCCTCCACTGGGCGGCGCTAGTGAGCAAGTAAATTTTCAAAACCTCATATCTCAGAATCCCGATAACTTAGGAAGATGGTGTCTTCGGCAAAGTTGATCAGTATGACATAAACTTACATAAAAATAAACACTTGTTTCGCAATTCTGCCACTAGGCGGCGCTAAAAAACATGCAAATTTTAGAAATCTCATAGCTTAGAATCTTGATAACTTAGAAAGTTGGTGTCTTCGGCAAAGTTGATCAGTATGACATAAACTTACATAAAAATAAACACTTGTTTCAAAATTCTGCCACTAGGAGGCGCTAGTGAACTTGCAAATTTTAGAAATCTCATAGCTCAGAATCCTGATAACTTAGGAAGTTGGTGTTTTCGGCAAAGTTGATCAGTATGACATAAACTTACATAAAAATAAACATTTGTTTCAAAATTCTGCCACTAGGCGGCGTTTACTGCTTTTTTTCGTATTTTTTCGACTTTTTTGGGGGGTTTTCGGCTCAGCAAAACTAGTGTCGCTCCCCCCGATAACTTAGAAAGATGGTGTCTTTGGCAAAGTTGATCAGAATAACATAAACTTACATAAAAATAAACAATTGTTTCGCAATTCTTTAATTTTTTAATTCTTTTAATTCGTCTAGTTGTTTCAGCTGGCATACTCTTAAAAATTCCACGGAGGATTCCTTTCGAGTCCGACTGACATCAAAGTATACAACTAATAAAATAATTTTAATATGCATGCTGCCCAGGGGCAAAATTTCAAACCAAGTATCTCATCAATAAAGAATACAGTCTCTCCAAGATTGCAGAATTCTGAGCCATGAGATTTTCAAAATTTGCGTGATTACTGGTGCCTCCAAGAGGCAGAATTCTGACACAAGTGTCCCATTTTGTGCAAGTCTATGTCATACTGATCAACTTTGCCGGAGACACCACCTTCCTAAGTTATCGGGATTCTGAGATATGAGGTTTTGAAAATTTACATGCTCACTAGCGCCGTCTAGTGGTAGAATTGCGAAAGAAGTGTTTATTTTTATGTAAGTTTATGTCACTCTGATCAACTTTTCCAAAGACACCAACTTTCTAAGTTATCGGGGGGAGCGACACTAGTTTTGCCAAGCAGGAAAACCGCCAAAAAAGTCGAAAAAAGACGAAAAAACCCGGCAAACGCCGCCTAGTGGCAGAATTGCGAAACAAATGTTTATTTTTATGTATGTTTATGTCATACTGATCAACTTTGCCGAAAACACCAACTTCCTAAGTTGTCAGAATTTTTAGCTATGAGATTTCTAAAATTTGCAAGTTCACTAGCGCCTCGTAGTGGAAGAATTTTGAAACAAGTGTTTATTTTTATGTAAGTTTATGTCATACTGATCAACTTTGCCAAAGACACCAACTTTCTAAGTTATAAAGATTCTGAGCTATGAGATTTCTAAAATTTGCATGTTCACTAGCGCCGCCTAGTGGCATAACTGCGAAACAAGTGTTTATTTTTATGTATTGCTGACTGCACCCCAAATTGGACTGACACAATAGTGTGGACACACCTTCAAAGTGTGATTACCGCGCAGGGATACGTCGGATCGAATTGAGGTCTTCGGTGCACTTATTCCTTGTAAATGGAGGAATAAGTGCACCAAAGACGTCGAGGCAATCCGAGGCAAATGTGCACTTTTATCACACTTTTTAGGCGTACCAAAAAAAGTGTGATAGTCCAATTTGAGATGTAGTCTGCAATAAGTTTATGTCATACTGATCAAATTTGCCGAAGACACCATCTTCCTAAGTTATCGGGATTCTGAGATATGAGGTTTTGAAAATTTACTTGCTCACTAGCGCCGCCCAGTGGAGGAATTTCGAACTTCGCAACTCATCGTCAGTAAGTTATTGGCGTGCCCAACAACTTTCCCGAAGACACTTCCAAATGATCAGGGTCTTGAGCTGTCGCATATCGTAACGTTTGCTTGACAACCTGATAGGGTTCCTGTAGTGCAATTTGGTTGTTTAGTGAATAAAATATTGCTTTTTTCTATAGCCTAATCGAAAGAGCTAATTTTTCTGAGTATAACGTGATTTTATTGGTATCCAATACCTTTGTTTTGATGGTTAAATTAACAAAACAGTTATAATTTTCGTGGATAGAATGACAGTTCAATCGATAAAGTTACAGTTCGACAAACTTTAAATGGATTTTAAAAAAAGTTCCCGGACTCCAAAAATTATGAAATTTTGGATTTCGACAATTTTTTGGGCGGAGTAATCCTGATACCCCTAAAGAACCCAACTTAGTATCAAATTGTTGATGGTCCCTCTAGCGGCCAAATTGCTAACTAATCATATGAACCAAAGTTCTAAGGGAACGTTCAAAAATTACGTCCATGATTTGGGGGTGGGGGGGGGGTGTTGGTCTAGAAAAGTGTGGGTATAGAAAAAGTGCGTGACAGAGGGGGGAGGGGGGTCTAGAAATCCCGAAAAACGATGGACGTAATATTTGAATCTTCCCTAAATGGTAGATCTTATCGAGCCCTAAAACTTTGCCGAAGAAAGTATTGCGATAACTCTTAACACACCCGAGATAACAGGCCACACCCCCAAAATGCCGAAATCCCATAAGCTCTTAGTCTCCTATTAAGCGGATTCCTATTGCGCCCCCCGACCAGTGATCTTATAAGAGTCTCGACTGTATACCCATATTGCATGGTGCCTAAAACTCCATTAAACAGCCGCCATCTTGAATTTGGAGCTGCCATCTTTGATATTCTGGTCGCCATTTTTTGAGTCCAGGCCTCATCCTCATACCAAATGTATACATATGGCATGGCTTAAGAGCCTAAAACTTTATAAAACAGCCACCATCTTGAATTTGGAACCTCCATCTTGAAAATTAGGCTACCACCTTGAATTTTGGGCCGAATTCATGAAATTTCTGATCTCTAATATTTCCGCAAAAAAAATCGTCAACCATGCTAAAGGTTACAAAAAGCGCCGCAGTTTGATGTGTCGCATAATGGGGCTTGGTTCAGTTTTATATACGGCCAGTTCTACCGGTGCTGATCACTGAAATGGCCATAACTCCAGAATGCCTTGACCGATCCGGACCAATTTCAAACAATGCGGTAAAATTCCGGTTCGATTCGTGCTATAATCCGAAAAATAGGGCCAATGGGAAGAGCCTCAAAAGTGAGTGAACTTTTTTGCGCACAGACATACATACATACACACATACAGACATCATCTCAATTCGTCGAACTGAGTTGATTGCTATGTGTGACTTGACTCTCTCGAGCCTTCTATCGAAAATTCGTTTTTATAGTGAACATATAGCCTTTCAGTATACTTTGGTGTACGACAAAGGCAAAAATGTAAACTGTGACAGAAAGCTCGCAGTCTGCAACAATGGAACTCTGCAAAGAAAACTTAGCTTACCTAACTATAACTTAAGTTAGGTAACTTAGCAAGAACTATTTCAGTTGAGACACATTCTAAACAGAAGAAGAAAACTTATGGAATAAAAATTATCATCCGTGGCTATCGTTAAGATTATATAATGACCGATCAGACTTTCCAAAGACAGCATGCCACTATAGAATAATAATCAGTGTTGCCAGATTCTCAATGTCAATTCATCGTATTCCATAAGACTAGAAATAACAGCAACGAAACTATTTTCTTAAGTCGCCATACTGTTTCGAGCCAAGCATCATCGAGCTGGTAAAATGAACTATTTATCCAAAACTTTTCAGTTTTAATTATTCATCAGCTGACGAGCACAAAGCTCGTCCCCTTTCAAAACGTGCACACAGGCGGGCAGGGCATCATATATTTTCTCAGTCAGCCATTGTTGTACCGTCGTCCGTATCAGCTAACAAAGAATCAACACCGAAGCCAAACACAGTGCACAATGGAATAATGCACCTAACCGAGTTACCCTAAGTATTGCACGCCATAAAACAGCAGATGCCACCACCGTGGGGTTGAGGGTGGTGCATCAAAATCAGCTGCATTTTCAGACAACCCCATCCCGCGTGGAGCGTGGAGGGGCGAGCTGGCAGGCACGGCACTGAATTCGTCCGGACTGTTTTTGATGTTGGATAAAATAAATTCCACTGTGAAAGTGCCTTCATTCCACACGTTGGAGTAACGAACATACCGAGCTTTCATCGTTACGACAGCGCAGTACTCCCTCTGATTTGCTCGGATGCTTTGCCAGACGGCCGGCGGTGGGAAAGAAAGGCGAATAAATATACATATATCCTGGCTAGCACTAAACAAGGGGAAGTGGCTGTACATGGCGGGTACGTGTGAGAACCGAACGGGGGGAATGGGTGCATGTCCAGGAGTTTTCCCGTGACGACGAAACCAGGGGGATAGAGGTGGACGCTTTTAGTGCATTTGATCTGGTCATGGAATCTGAGTTATGTTAGAGCTTTGTTTCGGCAGATTTTTTGGAAAACACGACAGATTTAATTTGGGATTGTGCATTTCAGGGTTTCTCAACCAGAACCAGCTATTTGGTAACCAACTCGGCAAGCTTCTATGGACAAATGTACGACTTCTACTGGAAGAAAAAATCTTGTGTCTTCAGAAGTACCAGATGAAATTCACCCCCCAGCAGGGGTGTTTCAGAATGTTACTGTGACTTCAATGGGCTTCTAATGGGTTCCATTGAAATCCAGGGGCTTTCAAATATATGTTAAGGGCGATTATTTCAGAGGGTTTCAAGCGGTTTCAGCGACGTTTCAAGGAGTTGCAGTGGAGCACCCCTGTAAGACAAAGAGGTTCCTTGGAGGGTTTCAGATGGCTTCCAAGGGGTTTCAGCAATGGTTCCGGGAGTTTCAGATGGTTTCAGAGAAGTTTCGATGTATTTCAGGAAATACAAGACATGTTAAAGGAGTTCCAGGGGATTTTTGAAGATTCCGGGGATAATGTTCCAGAGGTATTTTAGTGGCATTCAAGGGGTTCTGAGAGGCCCCAAGAATATCAGAAAGATTCGGCACGGTAAAGGCTGGGTATGCTGCGCAATTCAGATCCCATTGTGATCCACTAGCCTCTGCTCAGCAACTCCTATCCCTACCTCCACGCGCTACCGGCCGGAAACTATGAGCAACCTTAGGGAAGATCGGGTAACCAACCCCGGTGGGAACTTTGGTCGTAGGCTGACAGGGAAGGGGGGGGTTTGCTTCGGCAAACCTGAGCGTCTGTTCTCCAGGAGGAGCGGCTCACAACAGCGTCTGATCCCCATGTTAGGGGCGGCTGATCTACGTCCGAGTGCCAGGGAAGGACTCTAAGCTCAACTGTGCACTATGGTCCTCCGGACAGTAGGGGGTTGGTGTTAGGTCCTACGAGCCAGCCGTTGTAACGGAAAATCAGCAACAGAATAATACGAACAGAGACCAACGACAACGACCCCAGCGAACAAGAAGGACTTGCAATTGGAAACTCGGTACGTGCAACTGCCGATCTCTCAACTTCATTGGGAGCACCCGCATACTCGCCGATCTACTGAAGGACCGCGGGTTCGGCATCGTAGCGCTGCAGGTGTATTGGACAGGATCCATGGTGCGAACGTTTAGAGGTAATCATACCATCTACCAGAGCTGCGGCAACACACGCGAGCTGGGAACAGCTTTCATCATAATGGGTGATATGCAGAGGCGCGTGATCGGTTGGTGGCCGATCGACGAAAGAATGTGCAGGTTGAGGATCAAGTGCCGATTCTTCAACTTCAGCATAATAAACGTGCACAGCCCTCTCTCCGGAAGCACTGAAGATGACAAGCACGCATTTTACGCGCAGCTCTAACGCAAGTACGACCGCTGCCCAAGCCACGACGTCAAGATCATCAAAGGAGATATAAACGCTCAGGTAGGCCAGGAGCAGGAATTCAGACCGACGATTGGAAAGTTCAGCGCCCGCCAGCTGACGAACGAAAATGGCATACGCCTCATCGATTTCGCCGCCTCCAAGAACATGGCCATTCGTAGCACATTTTTCCAGCACAGCCTCTCTTATCGTTACACCTGGAGATCACCACAACAAACGGAATCGCAAATCGACCACGTTCTGATTGATGGACGGCACTTCTCCGACATTATCGACGCCAGGACCTATCGTGGCGCCAACATCGACTCCGACCACTATCTGATGATGGTCAAACTGCGCCCAAAACTCTCCGTCATCAACAATGTACAGTACCGGCGACCGCCACGGTACAACCTAGAGCGACTGAAACAACCGAATGTCGCCTCATCATACGCGCAGAATCTCGTGGCCGCGTTGCCAGACGAGGGCGAGCTTGATGAGGCCCCCCTGGAGCACTGCTGGAGTACAGTGAAAGCAGCCATCAAAGACGCAGCCGAGAGCACCATCGGGTACGTGGAACGGAATCGACGGAACGAATGGTTCGACGAAGAGTGCAGCATAGTTGTGGAGGAGAAGAACGCGGCACGGGAGGTATTGCTGCAGCAAGGGACCCGACAGAACGTGGAACGTTACAAACAGAAGTGGAAACAGCAGGGAGAAAAAGCGCCGCCTGGAAGAAGCGGAGTGCGAAGAAATGGAACTGTTGTGCCGTTCCGAAGAAACACGGGAGTTTTACCAGCAGTTTTTAACGCATCCCGCAAAGACTTCGTGCCGCGAGCTGAAATGCGCAGGGTTAAAGACGAAGGCCTCTCGACGGACGGACATAAGGTGGAAGCAGCACTTCGATCAGCACCTGAATGGCGTGGAGAACGTGGACACGGGAGACCACGGCAACGGAGGAAACAGCGACACCAGTGCAGCGGAGGACGAACATGAACCAACTCCCACGGTGAGGGAAGTTAAGGATGTCAATCATCAGCTAAAAACCAACAAATCACGGTACGGATTGTATCGCAGCTGAACTCATCAAGACGGGTCCAGAAAAGTTGGACACCTGTCTGCACCAGCTGACGGTCAGGATCTGGGAAACCGAACAGCTACTGTAGGAGTGGAAGGAAGGGGTAATCTGCTCCATTCACAAGTAAGGCGACCATATGGAATGTGAGAACTTCAGAGCGATCACTATTTTGACTGCTGCCTACAAAGTGCTATCCCAGTTTATCTTCCGTCGTCTGTCACCTAAAACAAATGAGTTCGTGGGAAGTTATCAAGCCGGCTTCATCGACGGCCCATCGACAACAGGCCAGATCACCGTACGGCAAATCCTCCAGAAATGCCATGAATACCAGGTCCCAACGCATCACCTGTTCATCGAATTCAAAGCGGCATACGACAGTATCGACCGCGCAGAGCTAAGGAGAATCATGGACGAAAACGGCTTTTGTGGGAAGCTGACTAGACTGATTAAAGCAACGATGGACGGTGTGCAAAACTGCGTAAAGGTTTCGGGTGAACTATCCAGTTCTTTCGAATCTCTCCGGGGACTGCGACAAGGTGACGGAATCTCATGCCTACTCTTCAACATCGCTCTAGAATGTGTGATGCGACGAGTCGGGCTCAACAGCCGGGGAACGATTTTCACAAAATCCGGTCAATTTGTGTGCTTTGCGGACGACATGGACATTATCGCCAAAACATTTGGAACAGTTCCAGAGCTGTACACCTGCCTGAAAAGCGAAGCAACAAAAGTCGGACTGATGGTGAATGCCTCAAAAACAAAGTACATGCTGGTCGACCGGATCCGTCTGGGTAGTAATGTTACGATAGACGGGGATACCTTCGAGGTGGTGGAGGAATTCGTCTACCTCGGATCCTTACCGACGGCTGACAACAACGTGAGCCGTAAAATTCGGTGGCGCATCATCAGCGGAAGTCGGGCCTACTACGTGCTCCAGAAGAAGCTGCGGTCGAAAAAGATTCACCCACGCACCAAATGTACCATGTACAAAACGCTAATGAGAGCGGTAGTCCTTTCGGGACAGGAGACATGGACCATGCTCGAGGAGGACCTGCAAACACTCGGAGTTTTTGAGCGACGCGTGCTGAGGACAATCTTCGGCGGTGTGCAGGAGAATGGTGTGTGGCGGAAAAGGATGAACCACGCGCTCGTTTCGCACTTTACGGCGAACCCAGCATCCAGAAGGTAGCCAAAGCTGGATGGATACGATGGACAAAGCATGTTGCAAGAATGCCAGACAACAACCCTGCAAAGTTGGTGTTCGCGAAGGATCCGGTTGGCACAAGAAAGCGTGGAGCGCAGAGAGCACGATGGGCGTGACTTGGAGAGCATCGGGCGTGACCGAGGATGGCAGAAGCATTCAGAAAGTGTTAGAGGTGTTTAGGTGGGTCATGGAATTTCAGGGGGGTCAACGCATTTCAAATACCCTCAGAAATCTCCTGAAACATCCATAAAACCAATTTGATAACTGGAATTCTTCTGGAGCTTCCTGAATCCCCATGAAATGCCCCTGAATGTTCAGAAGATCCTCTGAAACCTTCTAAAACTCCCATAAAATCCTTGAAATTCCCTGGAACTTTAGAACCTAGGACAACTCAATTCTACAGCTCCCTGAAACCAAAACTTAAACAACCTAGAACCTCTTGTAACGTCGCAGAAATGCGGTGCCCCCAAAACTCTCTGAAATTTCTAGGAACTCCATTCCTCTTGAAACGCCCCAAAGATCTCTCTGAATCCTTAATGGTATGCCACTAACGCCTTCTGAAATCCCGATTGACGTGGTACCTGTGGGTTTTCTTGAATATTTAGATCCGTATGGTTTTGTTTCGTCACTAGGGTGACCATTTCTAAGGTTGTCCTTAACACAAGATTCTTCAAAACTAATAATTATAAAAAAAAAAACCTGAACCATGCAATAAAAAAAATATACATGGGTCTAATTATTTTCGAAGAACTACAAACCCACCAAGTATCACGGCATTATTTCGAATTTCAATGGAATGGTAGACCTACCAACTACTACACACACGAAGTCGAACTCCCATAGAAGACCCTTACAGCATAAATGTTTAACGTACTCTCGCTTAATGCTCTGCTGCACGGCTTCCCCATAGCAAGAAACAGAAAACTGAGCATCACCTGAATTCCCCCTTCGTTTATGAAAAAAAGCACATCTAATCCACACATAAGTAGCTCACAACCTCGGCGATGATGATGGTTCTATCAAACCATTCATGAATCATGAGCCCAACAACGGCAGCCGAAGCTTCGGCTTCAGGACAATCATCCACCCGCTGCTCAATCATCCTCCTCATCGTCATCTCACTTTGTCAAACTTTTGATGTGGTGTCACCGTCGTCGCTCACTTTGCATAGCTAAACAACTACCGTAAATCTCACCCGCTGCCCGAGCAAAGTCTGACAGCAAATCGAAAACTAATTTTGATGTTGTGATATTGCAAATTATGATTACTCAGGTTGATGTCGTTTTGGTCGTTTTAACGGTTAAAACATCAAAAATGAGAGCAGAAAAATGTTCCTGTGAGAGCAAGTTGAAAACAATTCCTGCTATCAGTGATGGCAAATTGATTACTGTTTTTGCTATCAGTGCGAAAAAATGGAAAAATCGTTAAATTTAAAGTTTTTTCGAATAATATGGGAACCTAAATGCAATACGTTAATTGCAATGATGGTATATCATTAGATGCTTTATAAAAAATCGCCTAGAAGTTTTGAAATGACTTGAAAACTTAAACATTTGTAATAATTTTAAATGATATCAAAATTTGAAATTGAAATTGATCAAGACAATCTGATATCAAAATATGATATCAATTTGCTGCTGATTACAAATCGTGTTTTCGATTTGCTATCATTTTGTTGTTAGACTTTGCTCGGGTGGCTGCTGCACCGTTTACCCTACACGGATGGCATACGTCTTTAGCCTGTCGAACGGTCGTCGTCTGTAGTTTAAGTAAAGCATACAGTGAAGCAGGCAGATGAAGGTGCGAGAAAAACACACCTGGATCCGGATTCTGGGGGGTATTTTCATGAATCTACCGGGCTTGGATCACTAGCGTCGTCGTCGTCATAGTCACTAAAAGCAATTGCCTTTTTTGCTTTTCTTTTCAACTCTGGAAATTAAGAAAGTATTGTAATTTTGCTAAACTATCAAATTTGGGAATGTAAGAAAAAAATGGGCGAAAAAAAAATCTGCCAATCTTGATATGATATATGGTGTGGGACCATTTGGGCAGGAGGACCTATTTTGGGCACTTGCTGCTATAACTTAGTCATTTTTTAACCGATTAACTTGATTTTTGGGACACGATCAAATACGTACAGTATCTAGCGATGATCAAAAATTCAAGTCAATCGGAATGAAAATTGACTAAGTCATAGCAAAAAGAGTCCAAAATGGTCCCAGACCCTATTGAGAAACCACTTTGAAATTGTCATGAGTAACTCGACAGCTATCAAAATATAATGTGCCAAAAACGCTTTGGATAATAAATTAAATATTTAAAATTGAACAAACCGTATTCTCCGATACCTTAGAAAGATGTAACTCGCGTCATTCTTACCTGAAAAAGAAAAAAAATGTGGAAAAAAGGCATTACTACGAGTAGTGAAACAAAAACAACTGTGGTAAATGTTCTGATTATTTTGACCAGTCGTCATAATAAACAAAAACCTGCGGTTTCATAAAGACGAACTTGTATTTAAATCTAGAGTTGCTGAGCACAAAGAACAAAAATATCAAATTCCTAACTGATTGCGAATGAACAAAACTTTGTTAAATGCACGAAAGACGTGATCACATTTGAAATTCCTTTTGGGATACCTACTTTGCTGATTTTCAGAAAACTAGCATCAGTTTCAAAATTTTTTACACAGAGTCATACCTTTCCGCAAATTATTTGCAAATTTCTTGCACAATAAAGCTCAACATACGTTTGGTAATATCTGTAAAAAAAAATCTAGGGAAATACGTTAAGAAAATAATTTTACCGAAGAAAACCGCTTTGTTTTTTTCGGCATTTTTTCAGATTTTTTTTTCTGGTAGTGTATTTGGAAATTTCTTCGTCAATATCTCTGATGTTCCATCAACAACAGTTCCTTTAAGTAATCCTTCGGCAATTTCTTTGGGAAATCATTCAACAATACTCGTCCATACTAGTTTGTTTGACAAAATACATATTTTTATTTTATTGAACATTTCCTTGAAATTTTTTAATACAGCTTGATCAATTATTTGAGAATCCCTTATGCAAGTCTTTTGAAAAGCCATTCGTTAGTTTCATTGACATTTATTCAACTATTTCTCTGGTAACTTCTTTGGAAAATTCTACGGCAATTCCTTTTCACTTTCTTCGACACTTTTCTTGGAATTTTCAGAAAATTCTTAGAATTTGAACCTACAGATCCTTTGTATACAAGGACTTGTTATGGCCAGTACTGTCATAGTAAAATCAGAGCTGGTTATTGAAGGTTTCTGAACTTAAATGCCTCCAATATTGGTATACCCTCACGGAAATGGTATATTTGCCTATCCATGCACTTCTTTGAAAATTTCCCCTGGTATTCCTCCATGTTTTTATATGCAAGAATTCCACCAGGAATTTTCCTTGAGGTTTTTCATAAGTTTCACAAACATATATTTACTAAGATTATGTTGAGACGACAATGAGGAACGCTACCCTACTCGCAGCAGCAGCAGCAGCAGCAGAAGAAATGTATCTCATTTGCCCAGAGAATAATGCAATCGCCGATTGCAGCAACCCAAATCTCTGTCTCTCTCCTGCATTTGATTTGTATAGAGAATTTTCTAGGCCTTTTGATTATCGAATTATATAAACGAATTATATATGAATAGTCAAATAAAGTAGTAGTAAGAATTGGGTTGTAATAGTTACACGCGTCTTTCAATTCTACCCCGGTTCCCCCAAGCTCGCCAGTAGTTTGTCCGCCTTGTGAACCCCGTTTCGGAGCGCTTTTTCGGACCCTCACGCTTACAGATTTCATTAGAAACACTACTCCAGGGAAAGTTTCTTTAAAGTTTCATGAAGGAACTCAACAGAGATTCTTGCAGGAATTTCTCTATGGATTTCTTCAGAAAATCAGATTTTTCCCAGAAACTTCTTCAGAAACTCTTGTTGGAATTCCTTAACAAGTTCCTATATGTAATGTATTTCTTATTAAAGTTTTCTTGTGATACCTTCAAGAACTCCTGCAGGAATTATTCCTTGACTTCTGATTTGTACAGGATTGTACGAGAAATTCTTCTCACAATTTCACCAGAATTCTTTTTGGGATTCCATCAGGAAATCCTCATGAGATCATTCAAAAATTAATTCATTCCTCCAAAATTCTTCCATTGCCTTCGTTTGTTATTTCAACAGAGATTCATGTTGAATGCTTTTCGGGAAACCTGCAGAAATTACCCGAGGGTTTTTTTGAGAAATATTTGAAAAAAACATGGAAGAAATATTAAAGAAATCCTTTTCTAAAATTCCCTCATCGAAAGAAGTCTCTGAAGATAGTTTAAAAAATCAGGAGGAATCCCTGAAGCATTTTTTCAAGAAATCTCTAGTCGAATTCCTCAAGAAATTCCTGGAGGCATTCAAGGCAGAATTTCAGGGAAAATGTCTTAAGAAGTTCCTTGAGAAACACCTGGAAAAACTTCTTGGAAAACCCTTGGTGAATTTTGTAAAAGAATTCATTGAGAAATAAAAAAAATCATGGAGGAGTTATCTAAAAAAGCTTCTGGCCTCTTTCTGAATTTACTCATGAAGTGCAAGTATTTTTAAAGGAATCTCTTTTTGGAAAATCTTGAGAAATACCTAGAAAAACTTTGCAGACGTTTTTCTATATATTTCTCAAGGTTGCAGTTCAAAAAAGACTGAAGAAAATTTTGGAGACGTTCTTAAAGAAATACCGTATTTTTATTTTTTTTTCAGAAAACGCTGCAACAATTTTTGGAAATTTTTATTAGGGATTCACGAGGAAACCAATGAATAGAAACTATGAAGAAACTGTGGTGAACTTTATAAAAAAAAACTTGTAAAAAAAATCTAAATGGAATCCATTTTTAACGAATAATCATGGAGCAATTTCAAAACGAATGCGTGGAAGGGTTTATCAAGAAGTTCTTGAATAAACTTCTTGTGGAAGCACGAGCAAACTTTGGAAGAATTTTTAAATTTTAAGGATTTTTTAAGAAAAATTGAAAAAAAAACATGGAAGAATAAGGGTCGTGAGTTCAAATCTCACCTGAGCTGTGGATTTTTTCCCAATTTAACCAATAATTTACCCATCTGTACATATGTACGTTGAGTTATTTGAATTTCATAATGGAAGAAATGTTAAAGACATCCTTTTCTGAAATTCCCTAATCCTTGACAGACAAAAGAAGTCTCTGAAGATAGTTTTAAAAAAATCACGAAGAATCAGTAATTTTTTTTTTGGAAGAATCCCTGAAGCAATTTCTCAAGTCGAATTCCTCAAGAAATCCCTGGAGGCATTCTAGGCAGAATTTCAGGGGAAATGTCTTAAAAAATTCCTGGAGGAACAGCTGGAGAAACTTATTGGTAAACCCCTGATGAAATTTGTAAAAGAAGTTGTTTTAAAAAAAGTGTTTGGCCTTTTTCTGAATTTACTCATGGGGTGGAATCTCTTTTTGGAAAATCTTGATAAATGCCTAGAAAAGTTTTGCAGACTTTTTTCTACACATTTCTCAAAATTCCAGTTTAAAAAAAATTGAAGGAAACTTTGCAGACGTTCTTGAAAGAATTCTATACTTTTATTTTTTTTTTTTTTTTGAGAAAATGCCGGAAGAATTTTTGAAAATATTCATTAAGGAATTCATGAGGAGACCAATTAAAAGTTTCCTAGAAGAACTCTTGGATGCATTTCAGTAGAAACTCTGAACGAACTCTGGTGAACTTTATGAAAAAAAAAATGTAAAAAAAATCTAAAAGGAATCCATTTTTAACGAATGATCATGGAGCAATTTCGGAAGGAATGCGTGGAAGGGTTTATCAAGAAGTTCTTGGATAAACTTCTTGTGGATGTAGGAGCAAACTTTGGCAGATTTTTCAAATTTTGAAGAATTTTTAAGAAAAATTGAAAAAAATCCATGGAAGAACTATTGAAGAAATCCTTTCTTGAAATTCCCTTATCCTTAAATAAAAAAATGATGTCTCTAAAGACAGTTTAAAAAAAATCAGGAGGAATCCGTGGAGAAATTCTGAAAGAATCCTTGATGAAATTTCTCAAGGAAGCTCTAGTCGAATTCCTCAAGAAATCCCTGGAGGCATTCCAGACAGAATTTCAGGAGGAATGTCTAAAGAACTTCCTGGACGAATACCTGGAGAAACTTCTTGGAAAACCCTTTGTGAAATTTGTAAATAATTCAGTAAGAAACAAACAAAAAATATGGGGGCCTCCAGTTAGCCTAGTGGATAAGGCTATGGATCGCCAATCCGGAGACGACGGGTTCGATTCCCGTTCCGGTCGGGAAAATTTTGTCGACTCCCTGGGCATAGAGTATCATTGTACTTGCCTCACAATATACACATTCATGCAATGGCAGGCAAAGAAAGACCTTCAATTAATAACTGTGGAAGTGCTCAAAGAACACTAAGTTGAAGCGAGGCAGGCCAAGTCCCAGTGAGGACGTAGAGCCATAAAGAAGAGAAGAAGAATGGAGAAGTTATCCAAATAAGTTGTTGGCCTCTTTCAAAAAGTACTCATGGAGTAAAAGTATTTTTGAAGGAATCTCTTTATGGAAAATCTTGAAAAATACCTACAAAAACTTTGCAGACGTTTCTCTATATATTTCTCAAGATTGCAGTTCAAAAAAACTGACGGAAATTTTGGAGACGTTCTTAAAGGAATTCCGTGTTTTTTAATTTTTTAAGGAAATGCTGCAAGAATTTCTAAAATATTCATTTAGGAATTCATGAGCAAACCACTGCATGGTTTCCTAGACGAACCATTTATAACGAATAATCATGGAGCAATTTCGGAAGAAGACGTGGAAGGGTTTAGCAAGGAGTTCTTGGATAAATTTCTTGTGGAAACACGAGCAAACTTTGGAAGATTTTTTTTTAGCAATGTTTAAACTTAACATAAAAGAAGCGAATTGACCTAATCTCAATTCGTTTTCCGACTGCGCAATTTCCACTTCTGTGGAAACTTCCAACCTTTTTCCAACATGTCAATTGGCGGAAGAAGCTATATTATTCAAAAAGATAATTTCATTAATCTCAAAGTAACAAAATCTGCAATCTCATAGGTAATTTTCCAGAAAAAAAAATAGTTAAAAGCTCTTTTAGCAAAAAAAAAATGAAACAAAAAGACAAACAAATCTCAATTTAACAAAGGAGCTTTTCTAGAAGTATTTTGTTCTAATATATTCGAGAGAAATGATAAAAAATGTAAAACATTTAAAAGATGATTATCTAAAAGTTAAATGCAATTTTTTGTTTTATTTTTTTTTTTTTTTTTGAGGACGAAAATAACAATTTCAATGTCTTTACCCATTAACGCTCAACGCCGTGTCTCACAATTTAAAGCTATGAATAAATTTGTTATCGACTACACTGCAGCTAAAAGTGCAACAGCATCAATCTGTCCAGGTTACCTCGTTCTTTCTGATCTGCTTAAAACGCATTCTCGATTATCACAAATGTGATGTTAATCTGGCTAACATGCCTATTCATGTGAACTCACATGCCTCCCAATTTGAAATGTCCACAGTGACTCTTTTACACAAAGTTGTACACGTTTTCAAAAAAGCATTCGCTCACACGTCTTTTTTGCTAGGGTGATCTCTTGAGTATTGAGGAAGCGATTGATGACGTTCCTTTCAATGCCATATTCAAAGTCGCATGACGTCACAAGCTACCTCCAAAGAGCTATAGATACTCTTCCTATAGCTTCCTCTTCCTGTGTCCTATAAGCTCTCGATGCGCTTATGCGTTCATTCCCTCTTCTAGGGCACCCCTGGCTATTTCATCACCTTTCCCTTTCCTAATTCTCATCCCTTGTCCCATTCTCTCTCAGGTAAATGAAGAAATAGGCTTAAATATGTGGCGATGGCACAAACGTCCCAAATGGAGGATAACGTGCCAGCATTATGATACCTGATACCTACGGGGTCCACCATGTGATTGTTGGGGTCCACTTTTGGATAGATCGTATTCTCTTAGCATATGAAATCGGTGACGACAGTGAACCCCCAAGATTTAACCAATAGTGGTCCCCTTGACTAGCAAATTATCGCTTTCCAGCTTGATTTTACCACATGTAACTGCTGTCTAGGAATATGAGTCATGGTCTCCTGGTGGAAGTTTAGCAGTAGAAACAGATTTGAACGGGAAATTTGAGAACAATTCCACTATTGGCGAAAATGCCCTAATGAGGGAACATGGTTCGCGAGAACAGGTCTTGCTCCTGGGCATTTGAAATGGGGCCAAGTGAGTTAAGTACCAGGAAGTTTCCAGTGAGCCCGAAATAGGGTGCTACAAGGGTCTACAGGGGCGTCTTACGGGGTTATTTCAGGGGATTTCAGGAGCCTTAAAAGAACATTCCATCAGGCTTCGTTGGCATTTTAAAGGGATGATGGGGATTTCTGGAGCATTTCAATAGCATTAAGGGGATTTCAGAGATGTTTCAATGGGCTTCAGCGGCGATTCAGGGGAAAGGGTCTCTCCTGAAAAAAATACGCCTTCAGAAGACGTTACAAAGTGGTTCATGAGCATTTCAGAGAATGCCATGGGGTTTCAGGAGCATTTTAAGGGTATTCCATGTAGTGGCGTTTGAAAGCATTTTACGGGGTTTCTGAAGCCTTTCAAAAGCTGGAGGAAAGGTCTTTGACAAAGTGGTGACCACACGGTTAGATACGGGAAGTAGGGAAGTTGGCGAAAACACGGAGAAGAATGTTAGAAGAGCCAAGAAGGTTGAATGGAGAACAACCTAGAACAACCTAGAAAAGTGTAATTAGAAGAGAAAATAAAAATGATGAAAAGCAGTTCTTGCCTTTAGCCTATTTTAGTAGAGAGCTTCACCCGAACTCGTAACACGCTTAGTACAGTGGATTATGTAAAACTACTTAACGCAGTGTCAACTACTTAACGCAGTGTAGACCTGAAGTAGTCTTGTTAATCTAGAATATCTCAAAACTATCTTTAAATGACTCATGATATGCCGGGGGATTAAAGATTACAGTCTTAAGCTCATTGTGAGACTAACTACTGTTATCATCAAGAGCTAAACATTAGGACAGTTTGGACCAAGGTAAGTAAAAGGAAGGTAATCCAATATGTCAGATTCCACCATCCGCCATATTGGAAAACCTAACGACAGCTGGCAAGTTTGTATTCAATTTTTTCACTAGTGAGATGACAAACAAAAACTTTCAGCCCTAGCAACGTAGCAACCCCACAGAAACCATGCACGCTTAACTTTCTCAGCACTAAAATCGAATAAACTCCATGACACTCATCGAGTGTTTCCTACTTACACGGATTGCAAATTAGCTCGTACACCCACTCAAGCAAATATTTTGCAATATTTTCGGCAAAGCAATCTCTTTTGGTTAAGAAATCACCATTGTATTCATAATTAACAAAAATGCGGGGGCACGATCAAATTTTAAACCTGGGGGAATATTACTCATTTTATGAGTGCCATGGAAATATGTCAACATTGGTTATCCGTGTTGAGAATGTTGTTGCCGATGCGGCGCAGCAACGCTTCTGTAGCGTTCTGCAGCATAAACAAACTGGCCGGCTGTCACCTTCATCCCCCCGCAGTGTGCCGCACTCCCCGCATCCACTAACTGCTTATACGCTAACACCTTCCTTATAAACATCTTGGTTTGGACGACCCTCAAATTCCATAATAATACTAGCTGTACCCGGCAAACTTTGTCTTGCCTACTGCGTTTTTTTGACGTTTCAAGTTTCTATCCAAGACCATGTCCCCGGTCACAAAATGTATGGATGATCGATTTTCAAAAACTCTCAATTTTTTCATGTTTTTTGCCTCATAAATCTTTTTTGGGTGAAAACCTTACAGAACAAAACGAAGACGATCAAAATCGGACCTTCCGTTCGCAAGTTATGCGCGGTCCCACGTATGCCGCTGCATTTTTATATATATATAGATAGAAGACTTCAAGTTGGTCCAGTCACCACGATTGATTATGAAACGTTACACAGTATGTCAGATATAGCTGATGTTACGAGTGTAGACCTGAAGTTCTGAACTCATAGTGTCTGAAAAAGCTATTTGAGAATGCAAGAGCTTCAAGGATCTCAGCAGATTATGCTATGCTATTCTTCTTCTTCTTCTTCTGTATGGCTCTACGTTCTCACTGGAACTTGGCCTGCCTCTCTCCAACTTAGTGTTCTTTGAGCACTTCCACAGTTATTAATTGGAGGGCTTTCTTTGCCTGCCATTGCATGAATTTTGTACCTTGTGAGGCAAGCACAATGATACACTATGCCCAGGGAGTCGAGAAAATTTTCCCGACCGGAACGGGAATCGAACCCGCCGTCTCCGGATTGGCGATCCATAGCCTTAACCACTAGGCTAACTGGAGACCCCATGCTATGCTATTATTCATGGCTAAAACACAAAGTTTTTATTGTAGATTTGAAGGGCTTCATTATAAAACAGTATGGACGAACCTGGGTGTCCCAAAGGTTTATAATAACATATAGTAGACTTTAGATTGGTCCAGTAACCACGGATAAATATGCAACGTTACTCAACATAGCAGATATGGCTGTTGTTACGAGAGTAGACCTGAAGTCCTGAACTCCAAGGTAGTTTGGCTGACCTGGAATATCCCTGTAGTGTCTCTAAATGACATTTGAGATTTCCAGAGTTTCGCGGATCCCCGCAGATTATGCAATACTATTATTTATGGAGAAAATACATAAAGTTATTCTTGTAGATTTAAATCACTTCATTATAGAACAGTTTGGACGAACCTGATTGTTCCAAAGGTTTAAAATAAAAAGTAGACTTCAGATTGGTTCAGTAACCACGAATAAATTTGCAACGTTACTCAGTATAGCAGATATGGCTGTTGTTACGAGTGTAGACCTGAAGTCCTGAACTCCAAGGTAGGTCTAAATAACATTTGACATTTCTAGAGCTTCATGGATCCCAGCAGATTATGCAATACTATTAATTATGGTAATAATACATAGAGCTATTCTTGTAGATTTGAAGGACTTCATTATAGAACAATTTGGACGACCCTAAATGTCCCAAAGGTTTATAACAAAGTAGTAGACTTCAGATCCAGAAACTGCAGTTGATTATGCAAAGTGACTCAGTATAACAGATATGGTTACTGTTACGAGTGTAGACCTGAAGTTCTGAATTCCAAGATAGTTTGGCTGACCCGGTATATCCCTATAGCTAGCCCTATAGTGTCAATAACTGGCATTGCAGATGTCAAGAGCTTCACGGATCCCAGTAGGCTATGCAGTGCTATTATTTGTGGCGAAAATACATAAAATTGTTCTTGTAGATTTGAAGGACTCAAAGTTTAGCTATTAGAACAACTGGTATATCAATAATTTCGTTCTTCCAAATTTCATGGTGTTTAGGATGTTCTAGGTTATCAATGAAGTCCCAAATACAAATTTCCCCATTTTTCCCTAATAGAGACTCAATTTGCAAAAACTCCTATATGACCCCTCCGGCTCCAAAGGATTAAGGGCGATTCAGGGGAAGGGGTCTCCCCTGAGAGTTAAGAACGCCTTCAAAAGACGTTACAAGGTGGTTCATGAGCATTTCAGAGAATGCCATAGGGTTTCAAGAACGTTTTAAGGGTATTCCTTGTGGGGGCGTTTGAAAGCATTTTAGTTTTTAGGAGTTTTGAGGGCATTATATTTATATATTCAAGATCAGGATCGTATCAGGAGGGTTTCAGGAAAACCCTTACATCCAAGTGTTTTTGTAAAGGCGTGTATGATAATCTATGAAGCTTCCTGAAATGCCTCCGAAATCCCCCTAAAACCTCCTTGAGACGCCCCTAAATGCCCCCTGAAACCCCCTTAAATGCCTCTGTGACCCACTGAACCTCCCCTGGGACCCATTGGGACCACTTGAGGAGCCCCCGAAGCCCCCTGAAACCTCCTAGGACTCTTTTGAAACGCCCCTGAGATCTCTTGGTACCCTGCTGAAACCGCTTGAGACTCCTTGCAACGCCCCTACAACTTCCCATTGCTCTCCCCTATAAAAGCCCAGCCCTCTGACCGCGACCGCCTTTACCATACACACTCAATCCTGAATTGCTTGTTCGGTACTTTTTTGACGAAAATAGAACAGCACTACGATTTCGGTAGTTTCGCTAATCGATTTGACTGAGGCTCAGTACAGCAACTGTCAAAAACGGGTACAAAAGGTAAACAATCCATTATAGCTGTATTCAGCTGTTCTAATTTCGTCAAAAAAATACCGAACCCGGTATTCAAAATTAAGTGTGTAGTTATCGTCATATTGCATTTTCTAATGCAGGGTTCTGAATAGTCTTCCACTTTTCATGAGGTCACAAAAAAAGGTGCATAATTCAAAATTGCATAAAAAACCTGCATAAAAAGTCTTACTGTAATAATATTAATAAAATTATTAATAAAATCTGTTAAGAATTGATCAACATCAATGTCACTACACAGTGATTCACTCAGACCATTTTTTCGGATCTCTGTTCCGGTCAGACAAAAGCCAACACACACGGATGAAAGCAGACCGACGACGACGACGACGACGACGACGACGACGACGACGACGACGAGAACTGGATAGTAGTTAACAACCTTCCGGCTGGGAATCTGGGAATCCACCCTCCACCCCCTTTTCTAAAATTACGACCGATGAAAACGACATGCCTGCCTTTGATTCTGGCTTCCGTAAGGGCTTCTTTTTGTGCTGGCGACTTCTTTAGGTCACCACACAGCTCACACCATCCCGAGCAGAGAAGCTTTCAGGCTACCTGACTTGATGTGGTTTGTATTGTCTGTCATTCCTCGTTCTGAAATAGTTTGTGGAGCAATGCATGGATTGGTAGTTCAGTCACCGACCGAGTAAAAGCTCTATGGTGTGGTCCAATGCCGGGCGCGTTTATTTTACGACGACAACGGGCTTTTGTACACCGAAAGGGACGGGCAGTGTACCATAACGCCGTAGTAATGCATTGGCTAAAGACAGTGGCATGAGTAATGGGTTCAAGGAAGGCTTAAGTAAGGCAGTCATATTGCAGCAGTGCAGTGGTGATCAGAAAATTCTGAATCAAATTGAAATAAAACTTGAAGATAGAAAACTGAATTGTAGACATTGACGATCTTGATGAAACCTCTAAGATTTACGACTATCAGTTTCAATGAAATATTAGCAACAAAATGTTGTGAGCAACAATAAAACCTCTTTAAAACTATTATATCTCATTTTTCCCCTTCAATCTAATTAAAATTTTAAAACAATATGTTTGAAGTAATTGATGGTACTATCTATAAAGAGTAACAACGCTCCTAGTATTCAAAAAGTCTTTCTATCCATTTCGTTGCCAAAGACCACCTTAAAACTCTTATAAACCATGTCCAAGTCCTTCAGCTCTTGAATGTCTTTCCCAGCATTTCTCACCCCTACTGTACACCAAATCAGTGCAACCGGAAGCATCCGGAAACAAGCACATGTATGTAGTCTGCACATATATGTATGCCCAACACCCAAGAGCAATGATGTTTATTTTGTGCAGAGCTGCTTTTTTCGCTGCTGTCGTTTCGTGTTTACGTCCGTCCGTCGTGTCCTGACTCCGTGGGCGGAAGACCAAGCAAACGCACCACACATCCACAATATGCTCCATTAGTAGCTGTACATGGGGACTAGGGTGGGTCAGCGTTAGATGGGAAAATTTTAATTCAACTCGGTTCAAGGTATCTACTAAAATAACTTAAGAAAATTCGCAAACGGATGCATCCCTTCACTATGCTCCGCATTCTGATTTAAATATGAATTGAATTCATTATGGAATAAAACCTTTCTTGTGTTTTTCTCTTGACCAGTCAAAATTTTACTGGAATCATGCAACCAGCGATAACAAAATATATGTCAATTTCTTGATTTTTACCTAGGCTAACCGAACCAAGTGGAATTTACAATGTTGAAATACTTTGACATCCATGTGTACAACAGGAACACGTGTTTGATGACAAATCGAAATTTGAACTGCGAAAATAAATCCACGTGCTCCGATGGGAATCGAACCCCCGATTTATAATTCGCTAGACGGGCGCTTCTATTCCTCGAGGCTACTGAGCCACTTGGAGGAAGCTTGTGCTTTTACAATTAATTTAGACGCTAGAGAAAACCGAAGAAGCTGACCCAGTCTAATAGGGTAAATACCTCCAGCGCAACGCAACGGATTGGGAAGGGAGCCTTTGGAGAGATGAGAAGCTCGTTTTCCACTGTTGTTGGTACCGGCGACGCGACGCTACGGTGGCGTTGATGCGGTTCTTTGGATTCACAAAAATGACGACAACACATTGTCGTCTTTTTTTATTCTCCACAAGAGGACGACTGGTACCTTAACATGCAACGCAAGGCTGCTAACGGCGGAGATGACATTTCCTAAGACTAGGTAGATGATGCAAGTGGGAATGTGTGCATTTGCGGTCGGATAGTTGTTCGAGGAAATGGGATTGAGGTAGATACAAAAAAAAGTCTAGATTGTGTGAATACACATCGTAAGGTGAATGCTTCATGGAAGATTTCTTCCGGAAATGAGCTTTGGTTTGACATTGCTTGACAATATTTCGTGTCAATGGCATGGAATCCACCTTGCACTCTTATGTGCTCATACCAGATAGCATGCATCCAAACGGAGTGAAGATATCTACTAAAAAAAGAATTCGAAGAGCGTTTCCCCACTTGAAAGCTGAATTTCTACGAAAGTCATTCAATATTTCCTTATAAAAATTCTACGGAATGTTCTCCAGCATGTTACTAGAAACGAGAACTTCGAGAACGTTGCAAGAGACTTGAGTGGAAAATAACTGGATTTATCTTTTCTATGATAATCACTAGGGCAGAATTGTATCTGCTTCGTCGCATCGTCTGCATGCCGAAATTTGACAATCGTGATCAAGTATGGTGAATCTGACCATGAGAATTTCGCATTCAGTTGACCAAGTGGTATTTTCATGTAGCTTCTGTTCACTCTCTCCTGGAACACCGTGTACAGTGTGCAGTTATATGCAGTCCAGTATATGAACAAGACTCAGAGTAATAGAACACAGCCTTAGATGTTCGCTTTACAAGTCAACGACGTTCCACAAGATCTCGACTTGCCTGCTTGTGATCACCAACGGTAACCCGAAGCATACCTGTAGTGGCAATGTTAGTAGTGGATCAAAAGAAAACAACATACGGCTCTCAGTAGGCCTTCGTTAGACATTGAGTCTCCAGTTAACCTAGTGAAGGCTTTAGATCTCCAAAGCGTGCTGTATGTAACAACTGAGAGTAAACGTAGGCAGAATATCGGATGAACTTGGCACGGAGGCAGAATAAATTAAGTTTTATCATGATGTGGTCTTCTATATAGTTGTTCCTCAACGTATCAAATGCTATTTTTCAATTCTGAGCCAAATCGAACTGGCGTGCTAAATGAGAGACTGGAGGTCATCCAATTTCCCATATATTTGCCAGCCAAATTTATGTGTCCAGATTATTACAGGTTCTGACTTAATTGGGTTTGGATTGCGTTGCAACTCTCGTTGCAATGCAATGGTTGCAATAACATCTTAATAGTGACAGCAGCTAGAGAATCATTCAATGCATATTAACCAGGACTTTTTGATAGATACTATGTTGATATCATCCGGCCCGAATTCAATTATAACCATTAATGAGACCACAAGTCTCTTCAGAATTACGAGCTAAATTCTAATTTTATGGAAACATGCCCACAGTGTCCAATTCCGATTGCTGTGTGAAACTGATTCATCTATATTCATCACCACACCGCTGCCTGCTGGTCTGATTGCCCGACATGTTCTTTGCTTTCAAACAACGGCGAATTTATACAATCTACTGACTCACAGATCATAGAATCATGACACCACCGGCCGTGTCCGTATATCAACGTTTAAAAAGTGACCGAACGTGAGCTGCAAATTGAATCTTTTGGCATGTGTCAATCTTCGGGGTAGTAGGACAGTAGGTAGTAGTTTTATTGGACCGAGATCAGCTCTCATCGTAATACAGGCCGCATTGGGATGGAACGTGCTTTGGATGAGGATTTGGGCGGTGATTGTTTGTTTAAGCCGTCGTCCGCCACTTGGTCCACCGATGTCGGTGCAGTGTCCCTGCGGGGACACGTGATGAACACATTCGGTGGAATGGGGTTGTGATTCCAAATGATGAATACTTAAAGTGGAAGCATTTTAAAGCTTTATTTATTTTTATTTTCTTCACCCTTCTTACACCTTTAACAGATAATAAAAATTTTATCCAGCTGAATAGTATAGAGGTCAATGAATTTTGGCTTTCATGTGGTGTGAAAGTTGAAAACAACTATGAACAACTTTTCCACAAACACTTATGACTCAAAACGTTTTTTTTTTATTGAAATAACGTCTTCATAGATGTTTCAGGATAGTTGACGGACATTTAATATAAAAAAAAAATGTGAAGCGGACAAGGCATGATGGTAAAAGCACATGACTATCAAGCCAAAAAATCGAAGAGAGTAATGTTCATCGCAGAACAATGATTTTTCCTGTCTTTTTAATTCAATTTATTTCAAAACCATATATTCCAATTTTTTGCTTTATCTTGCGATTTTTTTTATTTATTTTTTCTTCTGTATAACGTTGACTCCCAGCCTAAAAATTCAACAATTTATATAGTATGATCAGTTTTTTGCTATTAAAAAATAGACTTTTGATACAAAAAAATACTTACACAACCGTACTGACGTTACAGCGAATTTGAAAAATAAAAAAATAAATAAATAAGGATAATGAATCGGGTTTGAAAAATGTTATTCGATATTTGTTTTTGAATGTTTTAGTATATTAGTCAGAAATTTATTTTTCACATGTTATGTAAATTTTAAGACCATCACGAACAACGTTTTACAGAATCCATTGTATGTTTGATTGTTTTTTTTTTTGGATACTCATTTTTTTTTGTGCTTTAGGGTCACTTTTGACTCAAACCATACACTGCGACAACGAGCTGCTCCCAACGGAATGCGTTAGGAAGGTTCAGAACGATTCCATGTAGATAACAAAGTTAGGTATTTTTAATTGAAAATTGCATGTATAATTTGTTTTTAGTATTATAAATATGAAAAAATTGCTTCATTCAGTTTGTTTCAAAAATCGATGAGAAATAAAAAAAAATCGAGAAAAATATAGTTGCATTAAAATTTTGTGGCTGGAAAATAGCTTTTTACAGAAAATATAATAGAAAATCGAAGGGTAAGGTTTTAAAAAAAGAGATAATATGTGATATCAACGTGGATGAGCAATGAATAGTACTCTTAGTGCATGTTCCTTTTTTTCTAAAAATCCTTCAAGTATTCTTTAACACCTTCAAAGATGTCCGTTTAATCCAGAAAATCGTTTCCGAGTTGCATTTTGCAAAAGTTTTCTTAAAAATAATGCAAAACAAATAAGGCTGATGCAAATATTTAATTTTCAAAAATTCTAAAATATTGAAGAGGTGAAAACAACATGGCGGCCAATGACTGTATTTTAAATTTAAAAAAATATTTTAAGCAACACATTTTCAGTATTTTTTTTTAATTTTTCCCTAACTAATTTTTAACCGCCCCCACCCCTATGTGTGATTGAGGCGTATTGAGTTAGTGTGGTCTGAAATTGGATTGATTTAGCTTCGGTTGGTTCGTTCAAATTGTAGTTTTAGCATTCTGGAAATACTATAACCTGCCCTGAGGCAAGTAATCTCATGCCGGGATTGGATCTCAGCCTACGGCCCTTCCAATTTAGAAGGTGGCGCTTAAGCCACAGACTGTTGTAACAGACTAAAACGTTACATTTTGACACCATGAGAGGTCTTGGACATAAAAGAAAATTTTATTTGTATCGGCTCAACATGATGACTTAAAATGCAGGGGTTTTCAGCCTTTTGATACGCGTAGCACTTCATATCTCGCGTTTAGTATCATGCGGTCGTAACTACAATGATCGATTTCTCTTAATCGATTTTCTCTTTGGATTATTCCGGGAAATACGACCAATATTCGGATGGTCTCTCGGTGTGTTTCGATAAAGGACGACTAGGACTAGCATCTATAACATACATACATAGCTAGTCGCGTTCGGTAATTTTAACCGAAATCTCAACTGTTGAGCGTTTGGTAACGGTTTTTTAACAAAATTCTGTAAAAAAGAATACCAAATTTCGGTAAAATGTTATCGTTTATCTGTCAAACTCTAACGAAGTTCGATGAAAGTTAACGGTTGAGATTTCAGTAAAACATTACCGAAATCGGTGATTTTTTTTTAAGATTAATATATTTACCTTTATCTCATACTCCCTGTCTGACTTCATTTTTATAAATATCTCTCGCTTTGTCGATGATCACGATGAGCAGAGTATATGGGGTGATGATTCTCTGGCGATGTCTAGACCAATGACGACATTTTTGGCGAATGCAGGCAAACTGCCCATTCGTCAAACTTTCCCTCAAAGCTTTTCAACAAATTTCTTTCAAGATTTCGTATGACTTTCTCACCGATTATTGTAATATATTCTAGTTAATTTAGGTAGATGCCTTATTCAGTCTTGGAGTGTACTCAGCTGATT
The DNA here is from genome assembly GCF_035046485.1 of Aedes albopictus. Lineage (NCBI taxonomy): Eukaryota > Metazoa > Arthropoda > Insecta > Diptera > Culicidae > Aedes > Aedes albopictus. The sequence continues at coordinate 90,620,135 of NC_085138.1, read as the reverse complement.
AAATTCCAAAATTTGTTGAAAATTCCATAAAAAAGGTCATTGTAATGCTTCGGCTAATTACTAACAAGCCCCGATTTCAGCAATGAATTCCTGGAGGAATCTCTGAAGGAACCACTTGAGCAATTCCTGAAGGAGCTGCTGGAACGACTACTAAAATAATCCATGGAACAACTGTTTAGGAAATCTCTGCTGAAGATTCTGAAGTAATTCAAAGAATATAAAAAAGTCTCTAGCGATATTAGTATCGCTAAAGGAATTGCAGAAGAAATTTTAAAAAATCTGAAGAAAATTCTAAATGCATTGCCAAGTGTATTCCTATAGAAATTTCTTAAAAAAACACTGGATATTTTAAAAATCCATACATTGGTTTTCGGAATAAATTTCAGTAGGAATACCTGAAAAAACACCTGGAAAACCCTGCCCAAGCAACATTTTGAATGCCAATTGGTCTTGCAGAGGATTTGTAAACCGTCATAAAACCTGATATCTTTTATTTCGGTTTTATGATGGTTCTAAGAACCTCTTCTAGGCTGTTTGACTAGAAAAATATTACTTGGGTGGTGGAATATCCAACAAAACTTTTTGAAAAATTAAAAAAAAAATCGCGGAGAAATCCTCTAATAATAATCCAAAATATTTGTTTTTCATGAATTCCTAGAAATCTATACAGAAATTTGAAGAGGTACGCTTGAAGGAAATCCTGGAGGAATGTCTAAGAAAATGCATAGTGGGATATTCGGCAGAGTTTCTGATAAAATCTCTGTGCAAATTTCTGCATGAATCTTTGCAAGAATGTCTTCCAGCCTTTCCGTAAGAATCCTTATAAGAATCTCTGAAGGAATCTGTAGAAAAATTTCTGAAGGAATCCTTGGAGGTTTTTCTAAGAAATTCTTAAGAAAACCTTGAAGCAATTTCTGCATGGGAAATGTCCTGAAGGAATAGTTAAAGGAAAGTGAAGAAATCTTGGAAATTTACTTAATAATCTATTGTAGAATTTCCAAAGCAATTTTTGGACAAAACTCTTAAGAAAGGTTCTGACAAAATTTTGAAGGACTTCTGAATTTTGCATTCTGAATGTATCCGAGAATCATATAAAAACATGGAGTATTTTTGGTAGATCTCATGGAAGGTTTTCTAGAAGAATTCTTTGAAAAATTTCTCGAGGAATCTGCATGAAAAAAAAATCTGAAGAAACTCGAAGATGAATTTCTGGAACAATCTAGATATGTAAGATTTTTGGAAGGAATTCTTGTTTTCTAAAGGAATCCCTACAACATTTTTGGAAGTTATCCGTACAATATTTTTTTAAAGAGTTCTTGGAGAAATTTTATAAAAGAATATATGACAGAATATCTTTAGGATTTCCTGGGTGATTTTTTAAAACAAATCTACGAGGAGTTTCCAAAGGAGTCCCTCAAAGAATTTCTTTACGAATCCATTTGAGATTTTTTATGAACTCGTGAATTGAATTGAATCCAAGGATGGATTTCAGCAAGACTTCATGAAATAGTTATCGAAAAATCTGTGGAAGTGTTTTCAAAGGAATCCTTGGATAAATTTGTTAAGAAACCTGTTACGGTTCAAATATGTATCATGGTAAAGCCGTGGTTTTGTTAATAAATGTAACGATTCGTGCACCGCGTGTAGAGCACCCCTGCAACGATCACCAGTTTCAGACATCAGTTACCAATGCCACACACCTCAGACGCAGACCAGTCGATGCATTCGGAGAATTCGACGACCGATCGGCGATCGGCAACGAGAGATTGTTCGGACAGCAAACGCGTGGTTGAAATTAGTCCAGGTGGGAGGAGAGAGATACACCGTATCTCAGGTGGAGAGGAGACCTCGGTGTAGACGTCGGCTCTCTGGCGCAAGCAGAATTCTCACCGTCTATCGTGAGAGGCTGCGGTTCGTTCGTCTGCGATCAGTACTGCCCATGATCGCATAGTTGACGTAACCACCATTGACAATGTCAGCATTCATAAGCTAATATCTATCACATGTGCATAATTGTGACCAGTTTTATTCAATAGAGCACGACATGCAATCACTAGCTATATGTCAACGTAAAAAAATCTCAAATTTCTCATTATTCATTGTTAAAATTTCAAAAGCGTGTTGAAAACTACAGTGGCGCTTACGTCAACTATGCGATTATGGGCAGAGTATGCGCTTCTTCAGTAGTTGTCAGCCCGGGAAGCAAGCCAGGTGTGCTCACTTGGAGCATGAGAAGTGGAGTACGGAGGAAACCCTCATCCCGATAGACAAAGGGGTCTGTGGACGAGATTTGGTGGCGTTCTCGACGACACCTAGGCGGCGTGCAGAAGGTCGTGGGCAGGAATGGAAACTCTGCTAGCCTCGTGGAGGCGAAGATGGTGCACGAATCGTGTTAGGGAAGATTGTGAAGGCGTTTTTCATATCGAGAGCGGGCAGAAGTAAAAGAAACAGAAAATAAATCAATGTATGAAAGGTGATGTTCGGTCTTCTGATTAGACGAAGAGAATGCGCAAAACCCAAAAATGTTACAAACCTCTGAATGAAAAGCCATGGGAGATCTACTTAAAAAATCCCACGAAAAATTTGTGAAGGAACCCCTTGGGCAGTTTCTATAGGAATTCCAGAATTCATCTCACATTTTTTAAAAGAGTCCCAGGAATACCAGGAAGATTTTTTGACAAAAATTCAGATTTTCAAAAAAAAAACCTGGAACAATTTCTACAGCAAACCCCGGCGAAAGCTTTAGAATAAATCCTTGGAAGATTATTTGAGAGAATGCTTAAAGAAAGTTCCAATGGATTTATCAGAAAAAAAATGCAGAAAAGTCCCGAAAAAAATAGAAAAAAATTCTGCAAAATTTTCCAAAGTAATCCCAAACGGAATTTCTGCAGAAACTCACACACAATTTTCTTACACAACTCTTCGTGAAACTTCTGGAGGAACCCCTGGTGGAATTTCTGGAGAAATTGGAAGTTGCTATAGATTGGACTTCCAAAGTAACCCCAGTACAAATTTTAGAAAAAAAAAACCTTTTGAAATATTCTCAGAAAAAAAAAACTCTGAAATAGCCTCTGAAGGCATCGCTGAACGTTTAATTGAAGGAATCTCTACAGAAATTTCTGAATAAATGTCTAAAGAAATTTCAAAATTAATCTCTAAACAAATTTAAAAAAAAAATCCCTGGGGGAGTTTCTGCAAAAGTCCATTGATATTTTTTTTATTTAATTATTTTTTTTAAGAATTTTTTGTGGAATTTATGGAATAGAAGGAATTTCTGAACAAATCCCTGAAAGAAATTTCCGAATGAATCCATGGAAGATTTTTTGGAAGAATTCGTGAGGCAAATACAAATTTCCGATCAAGATTTTTAAAACCTTTTTTTAAGAATAATTTCTCAAAAAATTGTAAATTTTCTAAAGGAATCTCAAATGCCTAGAGATTTCTGAAGTAAACCCTGGATGAATTTCTCAAACAATCTCTGAAATGATTTGTGAAAAATCATGAAGAAATTTGTGAAGCAATCCATGCCAGATTTCGTAAAAGAATTCTTTATGACACTTCTGGTGGAACACATGGAAGATATTCTGAAACAATTTGTAACATGATGTTTTGATTAGGAATATTTTCTTCGGAAACCGTCGTAATACAAAATAATATCAAAATTTCAATTACCGTTGTTAGAAATAACAGAAGTTGATATAGTTCTGTTGTAAGGATTTTTAAAGGTGCATAATCACAACAAAATCTTGACTTAATTCATTATTATTTTAGGAACAAAATTATAACAAAACTTGTCAATTTCTTGATTTTGCTTTGGCTAACCAAGCCATGTGGGAAATTACACTGTTGAAATTGCTTTGACATCCATGTGCACAACAGAACATGTGCTCGATGAACAAATTGAGATTTGAATTATGAAAAAAAAAATCCACGTACTCCGGTGAGACTCGAACTCACGACTTCCAATTCGCTAGACGGGCGCTTCCATTCCTTCAAGCTACGGAGTCACTCGACTATCTCCGTCGCCAGCAGGCCTGGAACTGAACTCGATTCCACAGTCGCACATGGTTATCTTGTGCACAACAGTGTATGTGTTAGATGTTCATCCAATCCCATCCGAAGGAGGATTGGATTGTGAAAAGAAGATAACCATGTGCGACTGTGGAATCGAGTTCAGTTCTAGGTCTGCTGGCGACGGAAATAGTCGGGTGACTCCGTAGCTTGAAGGAATAGAAGCGCCCGTCTAGCAAATTGGGAGTCGTGAGTTCGAGTCTCACCGGAGTACTTGGATTTTTTTTTTTCATAATTCAAATCTCAATTTGTTCATCGAGCACATGTTCTGTTGTGCACATGGATGTCAAAGCAATTTCAACAGTATAACAAACTTGTTTAATTTTTTCAAACAGATGTATAGCAACATTTGTTATATTATACATTATGAAATAATGGCCTCTAACGACGAATTTCGTACCAACTCGACTTCGGGGTTGGCAGCACCCCCTCAGAATGTTATGAAATTTTGTAGGTTTCGAGACTTTACCTTTTCAAGCAACTTTGCATATTTTGTTTTTTTTTTCAAAATTAGCCTAGACTAACATTTAAAAAGAGTCAAAGTTTTTTAACCGTTTTTTTTTCACAAAAAAATAACTCGAATATGATAAGATGTACAAAAAAGTGATGTATGAGGGACATTTAGAGAATTGTCCAAGCTTTCATGAAAAAATATTTTAAAAATTCTAAATACATTTTTACACGTTAAAAAATATATTTCTAAAATTAAAAGTCAATTTACAGAAAATGCCCACTTTTTTATGTTTTCAAATTTTTTTTCCAAGAAAGTCAATATTGTTGCCTAACTTTCCTCCACACATCACAAGATGGGCACTTTTAAGGAAAAAAAGTTTTTCTAACAAAAACTTTTTCATGTTTGTTTTTTTAGCGTGTTGCGCATTAGCCGTTTTTTTCACAAAAAAATTAACTCGAATATGATAAGTTGTACAAAAAAGTGATGTATGGGGGACTTTTAGGGAATTGTCCAAGCTTTCAATAAAACATATTAAAAAAATATAAAAAAAATGTTTTACACGCTAAAAAATATCTTTTCAAAATTAAAAGTCAATTTACAGAAAAAGCCCACTTTTTTATGTTTTGAATTTTTTTCCCTCCATACATCACAAAATGGGCACTTTTAAGGAAAAAAAAATTTTCTAAAAAAACGTTTTCATTTTATTTTTTTTTTTGCGTGTTGTGCATTAACTCGTACAGTAATGTATCCAGAATCCTAATGACAATCCATTAAAACTTAATGGGCTCAACTACTTTTTTAATATCTTAACGTGCTTGACATTGAAAACGTGCTTGATATTGGAAAGGGCTCAAGACAAATTTGCTTTTAGGGTTTTATATCAATGAAAACGCTTGTGTATTGATGAAATATGTACATATGTATATGTGTATTCAATTATTTTCTTTTCTACAATATATACATCCTTCTTTTATACATTCTATTGTAACATTTTTTGAATATTAGATCTTTAGTCTATCTGAAACAAAGTAAACTTTTTTGGATTATCTTTTGAATTCGAAAACTTCTTCGCTTCAATTTGATTTTCAGAATGAATGAAATTTTTGTGTACCAGGTATTGTTTTTACGTGACTGTATGTGTATAGTTCTTCAAGTTCATCCGTCATTTTTGCATATTGTTCATTTGAAATAAAGCAGAAATTCAATTTTGTTATATGTATATCTGACTGTTTAACTGCCCAGTCATACAGTTCTCGAGGAGTTGTGATTGTTTTTCCATAATCTCGAGCAAGACTTGCTCGTTTTGCCATTCGCCAACAGCGTCACATGGACCTTTGTCATGTGAAGTTGCGAAGAAGTGCCATTCTGCTTCCAATCCATAATTGGACCGAAAACTGCACAAACTGGCAAATTTTTTTTTGTTCTTATAATGAGCTGCTGCTCCATCTTACATGAAAGTAATTTTTGAGAAATGAATCGATTGTTTAATGAAATCCAGCAGTTTTGATATAAATAACTGAACTGCTGTTGTATCGTGTGTAAGTACTTCAGATATTATTATAAAGCTCAAGTTTTCCAACTTATTTTCTTTTCTGTAGTACACTTCAAAGGGGTGAATGGTAACTTGAGAATTATTCCAATGGTAACCTTGAGCTGAGTTTTGAATGATAAATGAATAATTTTCTGAAAAGTCACAAATTGTTAATACTTCACCCTGTTTAAGAGATTCTTTTTTATCCCGCAAAAATGAGGATTGTTCTTTATAAATGAAATCATGAGTAATAAGCTTATCAACTTTTTCTACAAAATACGGAACAAACTCGTCTAAAGTCTTAGTAATAGTTTCCAAATTGCATCGATCAGTGGTTAGCCATTGTTGAAATAAAACCGATTCTTTATCATTCGCTTCTAATAATGATGTTAGTTCACTGGTTCTAGGCACACAATAATACAATTTCAGCAAACAGAATGCTGTTTTAAGCATTCAGATATCAAAACAAGCTGAGAAACAGGTTCTATTCCAGTTGGGATGTAACGCCAAGAAAAAGAAGGCACCCAAACAAACAAAGTTGTAATGCCCATTGAGTGTTATTAAATGGGTATAAGGATTCTTGATACATCCTGTACGAGTTAATGCGCAACACGCTAAAAAAAATAACATGAAAAAGTTTTTGTTAGAAAAACTTTTTTTCCTTAAAAGTGCCCATCTTGTGATGTATGGAGGAAAGTTAGGCAACAATATAGACTTTCTTGGAAAAAAATTTCAAAACATAAAAAAGTGGGCATTTTCTGTAAATTGACTTTTAATTTTAAAAATATATTTTTTAGCGTGTAAAAATGTATTTAGAATTTTTAAAATATTTTTTCATGAAAGCTTGGACAATTCTCTAAAAGTCTTTTCTATAGGTCTTGTCATTTTTGAGTTACATCGATTTTAAAAAATTCTTCGAAAAAAAGTTAGGCCCTCTTCAAATGTTACTCTTGAAAATTTTCGAAAATTTAAGTATGCAAAGTTGCTTATAAAAACCTAGTCTTTATGTCCACCAAGTTTCATTCGATTCTGAGAGGGTGTTGCCAACCACTGGTCGAGTTGGCGCGAAATTCGTCAACATAATTTCGTAACACGTTTATTGCCACACGCTATGTCTGAACCAGCAGATTATAAAAATTGAATGTACATCGGGTTTCTTTCCATAAAACATCAGTATTCAAGCTATATTTTCATTTGCAGAAGGTTTTAAAATATTATATCGGTGAAAATTTTTCCATACATTTTGTATGGGAGAGAAATTGACCGAAAATGAGGATTTCAAGCAAATTTGTATGAAAAACGGTCAAAAAGATGGAAAAATCAAAATTTCCCCGATAGAATATTTTGAAACCTTCTGCAAATGAAAATAAAGCTTGAATACAGATGTTTTATGGAAAGAAATCCGATGTATGTACATTCAATTTTTATAATCTGTTCGTTCAGACATAGCGTGTGCCATAATATAATAAATAATAATAAAATTATTTCAGTATGTGTAAGATTTTTTGTGTTGTCTCGAAAAAAGTTGATAATTTTTGTAATTTCGGTCAGCCAAGAGATTTATAAAAAAAACAACAAATTTGTTCTGAAATATATAACAGAACTTGTTATAATTTTTGAACACAACCAATTTTGTGTTTCCCTTGTAGTCGGGATTACACTTTAATGTTGATTATAGATATTTGAAAGAGGTCTCTGTCTCAGCTGGGATACAATACCAAATAGAAGTAGTGATAAAACGAAAAGGACTTCTCTTCTGGCTACAACAACAAAAAAAACATTTGGCCTTGATATTGAACTTCATAAAGCAATCCCTTTTCAAATTGATTGATCTCGTAGCCCTCGAACCGTAATTTCTTTTCCCTCCATCACAAGCGGAAGAAAGACATGAAAAGTCGAAAAGTGTCCCCCACCGCCGCAACGGTTTCGAAACGGACCATTAGGGAAAAATTATCTGTGACTTTCCGGTTGAACGGATCTTTGAAACATGGAAAGATTCCATCCGTTTCGTATCGTACTTTTGGGCAACTTTTTCTGCCCATGGCGACCCAGACTGGCGCCAGCTTCCCATTTCTGTCCATGAAAATGCTCCCCCCCTTCCCTCCCAGAACGTTTGAACAACTGTCTCATTAAAGGACCACTTTAGTAGCATGTTAACCTGCGGATCTCAGTTAGACTGATTCATTCTGGCTGGGTGGGAAAAGGTTTACGAAACCGAAATTGAAACCAAAAGCAGGAGAAGCACCGGAAGTAAGGTAAAAGAAAAAGAATGTGGTAATTAAGCTTCCACGACGATGGTGGTCGGCGGAGGAGTAAATGCGTTCTGAAAGGTTTTCAGTAGACAAGTACCCACCTTGTTTTTCAAGCAGGGTAATTATCTGATATGAACCGTGAAAAAAAGACGTTACAATATAGGAAGAGGGAAAAAGTTTTCGGTTCATAATGGGAAAAGGTAACTTTTCGACTTTCAAGCTTTGAAAAGGGCTTTCCGGTGTGGGCATCAACAGAAAATAATGCTAAAAATTGGGTGGAAGGATAGATTCTTCTAAATTGCTGTATAAGCAGCTCGTAGACTTCAGAGCTCTCGTTGAGAGTTCTGGTGCGAGAGTAAGGCCTTGATGTTGTTTTTTTTTTCTCTTTTTCGGCTAATCTGCTTCGATCCAGACGGTCGGCGACCAAGGATGTTTTCGATCATCTGGCAATCATTTAACTCATTTATCCATAGCTTAGTTCAGAAGCATAATATTGAAATGGGGTGTTCAGCGAACTTGTAGATAAGAGTTTTTCCTACAATTATCACCAAGGACGCCATATCCTAACTCTCACGGCGTGAGAGCGCTACCCAAGTAACAATTTTAATTTTATCAAAGTTTTTTAGCGATTCAAAAATCCTTAACATAAAACCATTGATGCCGACTTGAAAATGCTCTCGAGTTCTTGTATGCCTCAATAAGGCCACGTTCTGGCTAGTTGGCCCAGTCTTATTAGGGTCCACAGGACTTCGTATGCAAACCGGCTTAGGATTTCGGGTTGTATCATAATTTTATCAAACTTCTAAATAAAACCATCTTCTGACTTGTCAAATAATTGTTTTGATTATTTTTCACTCTCAATGTTCGATCGTCAGAATAAATTATGCTTGGTTGTTTATCCAGCCATCAATTGGAAAGATGCAGATATGGAATTCAGATTTGTTTTCCTATTTAATTCGTGTCAGAAGACATGCCACGGAAAATTTGTGGTGAATGTGACTGTGATAATGACAAAAACTAAGTGCGCTACACAAACTATGCATAATTTGGAAGTAAAATGCATTTAATTTACTCGGTGGAATTGGGTGCAAAAAAAGGTTTTTTCAACACAGCGGAGTTTAAAAAACATTATGTAATTTTTCTGACAAAATAAAATGACGGAAACGTGTTGTATGGTTTAATTTGATCTTAAGCTGTATGTGAAATTATAAAATTGAGTAATAATTTTTCTGTATTTACATGAACTATCCCGGCTAGGCGACATATTTTTCTGATAAAACTCGGTGTTCCTGATGATTCCTCCAATAGGGCTAACCCTCCTGAGGTAGTCATAACTGAGCTCATGATAGAACTAGCGGTTTTATCACAGCATTTTTTTGGTTTATGTTACGGCCACGAAATCTTTTGTTGGTTTTATGCATTGCCTCACAGTTTTGTGTATTTGTTTACAAAAAAAATCTGTCCGACAACAACCGCAAATGCAAGTTTTATTGAAATGGTATATAATAAGTGATAAAACCAATTCATGTCTACTTGCAAGTCTTTTACTGAAGATGTTTATAGCAGAAGTTATATGATAGTTTTATGGAACGCCAAAGGTTCAAAGTAAAAGACTACCACATAAAACTAATTTAGAACAACTAGCTTTTTGACATGCTCGTATAAAACCAGGATAAAACATGAATAAACCTTCAAGGCATGCTGATTGTTACTTGGGTGTTACTTGGGTAGTAACACCTACTCAAACTAAACGATCAAAAAATTCGATCGTTTAGTATAAGTAGGTGGTAGTAACACTTTAAAGCCGTAAATATGAGAGTTAGAATATGGCGTCCTTGGTGATAGTTGTTGTTTCTGAATTGAGATATAGACAAATGAGTCAAATGATTGCCATATGATCGAAAACATCCTTGTCGGCGACATCAGAAACTAGTTCTCGGGCCAGCAGATGGAGCAATAGATGGATGCTCTTATCAATTGGTGAGCTCGTTTCATGTTTTAAGGTACCCCGGGGAAAGTGAGACCTACTATCATGATTCCTTTACTATTTATTTGCAAGGCTTCATTATTACCTTGAGTTAACTACCCTCACCTGTCCCAGTGCATTTCAATATCTGGGGCAAGTGAAACCTATGAGAGTAAACGAGTTTCATGAGAAGGAATTCTGGAAATATTACAAACGAAAAACTCTTGGAGGAATCTCTACGGAAATTTTCTGAAGAGTTTCCTAGAAAATCCCTGAGGAAATTTCTTAAGGACGCTCTTAAGGAGTCTCTAGACGGAATTTCTGAAAAAATTTCTGGAACAATTTCTACAATTCCAACAGTTTAATCAATTACCTATATCTTAGAATACACTTTTTACATAGTGGCCTGGTCTCAGCAAGAATTACTCATAAGTATTTTTTTTTTAAGTTACCGACGTCTTACATTCACCTAATAAACCATTATAATCCATCTACCAAAAGATTTCTTACGAATGATGTAGCAAACTCTTATGCCACTCTTTTTCGTCTACTTTCTTTCAGAAATTGCATCCGAAACTCGCCACAACACCCATAAGGACCATCCACCGCAGACACCATCGCTTCAACTTCAGTTTATGCTCCACTGATGATGGCTCATCGTCTCCGGTTTAGTTGCAACTAAGCTTCGAGCCACAACTCAACGATCCGACCAAAATCAAGCCTGAATCCGACATCTCCCAGAAAAAAAAAAACCACACGCCATCCAAAGAAGTACCATGATGATGGAATCATCATGTTGGCAGCCAGACAACGACAGTAACATCTTCAGTCACACCCTCTCCATCATTGTTACTAACGAAACTTACTGCACCGGAATGCATCACAAGCAGCAGCAGCAGCAGCAACCACCACACGATACTGCCATGATGATGCGCATGATGATGATGATGGCAGCATAACTGGGAGTGACCACCAACTACCAGACAGCTACTGTACCAGCTTGCCTGCCTTTCAGTGTGACTACCACCCAGATGAGACGGGAGCAGATCTTCAAATTTGGCTGCCACCACAACCACTCGACCAGAGAGAACGATCAAGCCAACGAAGAAGGTGGGTTCCTTGTGTAATGCAATTGAAGCAGTTTTGGTAAATTCAACTACGAATATTAAAAGAAGAAGAAACGTGTCATAGTCGTTAGGGTTTTCCTGGACTTATGCAAGTATTTCAGCACTATTATTTCACAGATATCCAACGATGAGATTTCTATTTTTCTTTCAATTTTTCGTGGAAAATTCTGAAATATTCTATTGAAACTTATATTAAATTTTCTACAAACTTTCTACGGAAAAAAATCCATCCGGGCTATTACAAGTATTTCATTGACAGCATTTTTAAAAGACTTCACAAATTTCACAACAAAAACATTCAATAAATTCTTAATCATTCATATAAAAAAATTCTCCAGAAATATCAGAAAAAATGCCCAAAGAGAACTATTAACTTCCTAGTTCCGGTTTGGTGAGATAAATTCATACCAGATGAAGATTCCTCTGAGACTAACCCCAAGAATTACTCTGAAAGTTCCTCCTGTTATTCCTATGGGAATTCCTCACGAGATTCATTCAGAAATTTCTACAGTGAACTCCACCAGGGTTTGTCCAGGAAATTTAACCAAGAATTTCAAGAGATATTTTTTCGAATATTCCTCAAGGGATTCCTCTTTCAATTTCATTGGGAATTTCTTCGCGTTCTCCTCCACTGGTTCTTTCGGGATTTCATCTCGGCATTCATTGTGGGAAATCTTCAGGAATTTCCCTGGAAAATCTTCAAAGTACCACTCCGGAAATTGCTTAAAATATTTCTCTGGAAATACATCCACCAAAGATTTCCTCCGGGCTCCTCAAAAGGAATTCCACCATGAACTCTTCTAAGAATTCCACTGTGGATTCATCTAGCCATAGCTTCGAAAATTCCACTAAGAATTTCTTTTGGAACCGCTTCAGGTATTTTATCAGAAAATGCTTCAACTGTTATTTCGGGAATTCCTTCAGGGAAATTATTCAAAAATTTACTCCGTAAATCTTTCGAGGAGTGCTTTTGGAATCCCTCCAGAGTTTATTTCGTTTACTTCTCGAGTGATTCCTGCGGAAATGGCTCCAGGGATTCCTTCAAAATATCTTCTAGTGATCTCTTCAGGGATTTATCAAGTAAGTTCTTTTCGAATCCTTTCAGATATTCGTTCATGATAATTTCCAGGATTTTTCGGGAGTTACTTTAGTGATTCCGTTAGGGATTCCCTGGTATTCACGGCATTTCTGGAGGATTTGCCGTACGGTAAAGATCTGGTCCGTTGTCGACCGGCCGTCGATGAAGCCGGCTTGATAACTTCCCACGAACTCATTCGTTTTAGGTGACAGACGACGGAAGATGATCTGGAATAGCATTTTGTAGGCAGCATTCAAAATATTGATCGCCCTGAAGTTCTCACATTCCAAATAGCCGCCTTTCTTTTGTATGGGGCAGATTACCCCTTCCTTCCACTCCTCCGGTAGCGGTTCGGTTTCCCAGATCCTGACTATCAGCCGATGCAGACAGTTGACTAATTTTTCTGGGCCCATCTTGATGAGTTCAGCTGCGATACCATCCTTACCAGCTGCTTTGTTGATTTTGAGCTGTTGAATGGCATCCTTAACTTCCCTCAGCGTGGGAGTTGGTTCATTGCCGTCCTCCGCTGGCATTGTCGTTTTCTCCGTTGCCGTGGTCTCCCGTGCCTACGTTCTCCACGCCAGTCATATATTGATCGAAGTGCTGCTTCCACCTTTCGATCACCTCACGTCCGTCCGTCGAGAGGCCTCCATCCTTAACCCTGCATATTTCGGCTCGCGGCACGAAGCAGTACCGGGATGCGTTGAGCTTCTGATACACCATCCGTGTTTCTTGGTAAGGGGCTGTCCATTAATTACGTAAGGGTTTGTGGAGGGAGGGGGGGCTTGAGAAATCTTACGTGCCATACAAAAATTTTTGGGTTTTCATACAAAAAATCTTACAAGGGGGGGAGGGGGTGTCAGAAAAGCGCTAAAATTCCCTTACGTAATTAATGGACAGCCCCTAACGGCACAGCAGTTCCATTTCTTCACACTCCGCTTCTTCCAGGTGGCGCTTTTTCTCCCGAAAGAGGCGGGTCTGCTGTTTCCGCTTCTGTTTGTAACGTTCCACGTTCTGACGAGTCCCTTGCTGCAGAATTACCGTCCTCGCAGCGTTCTCCTCCTCCAAAACCGTTCTGCACTCTTCATCGAACCATTCGTTCCGTCGATTCCGTTCCACGTACCCGATGGTGCTCTCGGCTGCGTCGTTGATGGCTGCGTTCACTGTACTCCAGCAGTCCTCATAGAGCTCGCCCTCGTCTGGCAACACGGGCTGGAGATTTTGCGCGTATGCTGAGGCGACAACCGGTTGCTTCAGTCGCTCTAGGTTGTACCGTGGCGGTCGCCGGTACCGTACATTGTTGATGACGGAGAGTTTTGGGCGCAGTTTGACCATCACCAGATAGTGGTCGGAGTCGATGTTGGCGCCACGATAGGTTCTGACGTCGATAATGTCGGAGAAGTGCCGTCCGTCAATCAGAACGTGGTCGATTTGAGATTCCGTCTGCTGTGGTGATCTCCAGGTGTAACGATAAGGGAGGCTTTGTTGGAAAAAGGTGCTACGTATGGCCATATTTTTGGAGGCGGCAAAATCAATGAGTCGTAGACCGTTTTCGTTCGTCAGCTGGTGGGCGCTGAACTTTCCAATCGTCGGTCTGAATTCCTCCTCCTGGCCTACCTGAGCGTTTAAATCTCCTATGATGATCTTGACGTCGTGACTAGGGCAGCGATCGTGCGCCAGTGCCGTGACCCGTGGTGCAGTTTGTCCCATAGACGAGAGCCATAATTTCTTTAAATCTTTGCATTATTTTTGTTATTTTTATTTCAATGCCCAAAGGAATTCGCTAAGACTTTTGTGAATTACCATTAGGCTGACACAAATTTCGAGTTTCTTCCTCCACAAGAACTTGATGCAATCGGTGATTCCATGAACGTGCTGCTTGTTTTAGGCCATAAATACTTTTCTTCAAACGGCACACCTTATCCTCTTGTCCTTTAGCCGCAAACCCTGGAGGCTGCTTCATAAAAATCTCCTCCTTAAGGTTGCCGTGGAGGAACGCTGTCTTTACGTCATACTGTTTTACGATCATTCCTCGTTTTGCTGCTACTGACATCAGGGTCCTAAACGTGGTCTGCCGAACTACAGTAGCGAAAGCTTCATCATAGTCAGTTCCGTAGCGCTGACTGAATCCTTTGGCCACCAAACGTGCTTTGTATCTCGTAAACTTTCCTGTCGCATCTCGCTTGACCTTGTACAACCATTTGCAACCAATTGGGCTCCTTCCAGTGGGTAAATCAACTAAATCCCAAGTATTGTTTGCTTTCATTGCGTCCAGCTCTTCCATCATCGCGTTCTGCCACTTGGTTTTGTTAGTGGAATCCAACGCCTCTTTGAGATTCCTTGGCTCTCGTTCATCTGATTCGGCTGTGCACGCATACCTTTTTGGGGGTTGTCTACGGTTGGTCCTCATTGATCGACGCAATGCATTTTTACTCTCGACATCATTCGGATCATCTTCGTGATTGCTTTCAGTTCCGCTCGGAATAGTTCCTGCATCATCTAAAATTTTATCTTCATCCTCTGATATACTCATCATCATCATCCATACAAACGACACCAGACTTGTCCGCACGATCGCTCATCAAGGGAACAACAACTTCATCATTTGTTTGCTGTGCTTCAAATCGGGTTCCAGGATTGATCGACTCAAGAAACTTGACATCACGACTGATTGTGATTTTTCCGGTATTCACATCGAGTAAACGGTAGGCCTTCGATACTTCACTGTATCCTATGAACTTCAGCTTGATTGCTTTCTCATCCAATTTCGTCCGATCCTCGCTTGGGATGTGACAGTAAACATCGACACCGAAGGGGCGCACGTATCCAAGATTAGGCTTCTGTCCAAACCATCGATGATACGGTGTTCCTTCAACTGTCCTGGATGAAAGACGATTCTGCAAATAGTTCGCCGTTGCCACTGCTTCTCCCCAAAATCGATTGTCCATGCCGGCATCAATCAGCATACATCTGGCCATTTCCACAAGGGAACGATTTTTCCATTCTTCCACTCCGTTTTGCTGAGGGGAATATGGTGCAGTCAGCTGCCCTATAATGCCATTACGTTCCAGAAATTTGTTGAAACGCCTTCCAGTGAATTCTCCACCACGATCGGATCGCAAGATTTTCGGCTTTCTTCCAAACTGCGTTTTGGCCATTTAGACGTACTCCTCAAATTTCTTCAAGGCTTCAGACTTTCGGTGTAAAATATAGACGACGGTATATCTACTGTAGTCATCTACGAATGTCAAAAAATATCTTCTACCACCAACGGTCGCTGGTGAACAAGTTTCCAGAAAGCACGGCTGTAGCTGCTACAACTCCACGCATCACGATTTGAGTCCTTGGAGCCGGCTTAAAGAATCATCTCTGAACGTTCACCTTCGATCCGGTTCTTCCGCTTCTGCCATTCATCGAGCAATTTACCTTTGACCAGGTTCAGCGTGAGGTCTTCATCCGGTCATCGCAATGATCACCTCCATCTGCTTGTACTAAAGTTTGCTGAAGGTATATTCTATAATATACACATTGATAATAACAAAATTTCAATGTATTGTAAGTGGTACACACGGGTGTTCAATCATAACGCTATCTTTTAACATCAAATTCCACTGTCGTATTAAAGTACCCATTCTCAGAATCAAAAGTATGCAAAAAAAAAGCGTCAGATCATCTAGCTGTCTTCTGCAATGTTTTTCGTTGGAATGCAAGGAATATATGTGCTGAAGACACCAAATGATTTGACGTTAGTATCTCTTGCAATCACTCATTTCATGTGTGCGCATAATTTAACACCAGTGTAATTTTATTTTGAAAGTTACTATTATAAGTGAGCACCATGTGTACTACTTGTAATTCTTTGAAAATTTGTAATTATCAATGTGTATATGATAGAATATACCTCCAGCAAGCTTTAATACAAGCAGATGGAGGTGATCATTGCGATCACTATATGGTGGATCTTTTTTTGTGCCGGTCACTGTACAAGTCATGAAAGTTAAATATTGGTACGCATTCGTACACTGGTCCGGTGATTGTGAGGCATATCACTCACATTCATTTATTTAGTATTACATCAAATTCAAGATAAAACTGAATCAACAATATTTCTCCATAATACACGGTTCGTGGCTGCCGCTCTCCATCCTCGGTCGCGCCCGATGCTCGCCAAGTCACGCTCCACCTGGTCCGCCCATCGTTCTCTCTGCGCTCCACGCCTTCTTGTGCCAACCGGATCAGTTGCAAACACCAGCTTTGCAGGGTTGTTGTTCGGCATTCTTGCAACATGCCCTGCCCACCGTATCCTTCCGGCTTTGGCCACCTTCTGGATGCTGGGTTCGCCGTAAAGTGCAGCGAGCTCGTGATTCATTCTTCTCCGCCACTCACCTCTCGGCTATATCACCGAGTTAGAAGGTAGAGTGATCATCGAGGGATAGGGTATTATCAACGGGTTTATTCTCTTCGTCATGACGGGTTTTTGTCGCCGAATTTCCTGAAATTTGGTCGTATAATTCAGTTTGTTTGGGAGAGGTTTGAGGCCAAAAATTGGTTATTTTCGCACCGAAAATGTCTAATTAGGATGATATCGAACTTTTCAAACCCATAAAATGCTCATTTGGTGAGGACTGATAAAGTGCGAAGCAATCATTATCCAGAAGCATGACATCAAATGTTTCACTACCAAACTAAACAAACATTTTGAAAAAATTTATTTCGGTCGAAATCAGCTCGAT
Source organism: Aedes albopictus (assembly GCF_035046485.1). NCBI lineage: Eukaryota > Metazoa > Arthropoda > Insecta > Diptera > Culicidae > Aedes > Aedes albopictus. The sequence continues at coordinate 90,602,923 of NC_085138.1, read as the reverse complement.
GACAAGAACTGCCACTTTAATGGTGCATAATGGCACTGCAGTGTCGATAAACGTTTCCTTCAACGCCAAACGCCGACAGTCTGTCCAGTCCGGTTAACTAACAAACCGTTTCGTTCCGCTCTTTATTTCCATTTCAGAAGAACCGGAGGACGACGAAGAATCATCTGATGCCGCCAGTATTAAGTTCGAAAAACTGCCATAAAATAAAACCGAAAGAACAGCGAGAAGAAAAAACACAAAATCGCACAAACTGAAACCGACAACAAGCTTATCGCGCCCCTCATCTAACCAACAACCAACGACCCTCTAAACGTCTACAGCCGAAGCGACGACACGACGAGTTTGCAAACGCAACACCTACCTACAGCGACCCCTGGGAGATAGAGAAAGCCATAAAACAGCAGCGTGGCATTCTAATCGAGAGCCAGCCTCAACCCAGGTCGTCATCCATTGCGGTTCTCGAAGATCTAGGGCCCCGCCATCACATCGCTTCTGCTTCCGCTTGCCGTCTATTGGGTTCACAGCTTTTCTTTTTGTGTCTGAAAGGAAATCTGTCGGAAAAACCTGACTTTCAACTGGATGTTGTTCTCATCTCGTCCGGGGGGAATTGTTCGCGCAGAAATTAATTTATCGACTCTCCCGGATCAGACGAAATTGTTAATTATTTGCTACTGCTGCTGCTGCGACGGCTAGACGACGAGACGCCTTGGCGAAAATACGCCCGCAACGCGACAAAGAATCGTAAATTTGTTTTAAGGTGAGTACTACGAATTGGTGCAATACAGTGGGGTGCGTAATAAAACACCGTCGAGGTGGTGTGCATTCAGGTAGGGCCAATGGATCATTAAGGGCAATTTGGGTCATAAAATTGCTGTGACGGCATCTGTTCGATGGCTTGCAATGGAGTTTGATAAAATTTGAATTTTATGGTGGCCTTGTTTGAGAGAAGGTGACTTTTATGCTTCGATGATTCATTCATCATCACTTAATTTCCAGATTATGTAGAGGTATAGTTATCATAACGCACGCGTCACTCGAAAACTCAGAGTGTTTGCAGGTCTATCTCGAGCATGACCTACGCCTCGTATCTATAAGGGACAACCGGCCTTACGAGCGTTTTGTACATGGCAGATAGTTCAGAAATGAGTGCAGCAACGATTGCGCTTTTTGACAAGCACACATGATCGAGACATGACACACGAGTTTGCCATTTATCATTACTGAAAGTAGTTGAAGCGGGGGCCACAATGCTACGTCAACTTTGACTTCAGCTTTAACTGATAGCTCGGTTTGAACCAATGGCTTTCAGTGCAGCAAGCCACAATGATGCGTTGCGTGACGTACGTAATTGTACTAAAATGCTGAAGTTGTTCTAAACTTCGAAAATGTTCAAAGTTAACGCACTGTAACGCAGCGTCTAGCATCGAAGCTGGTGTTCGGTGGTAATGTTTATTCATATGGAATAGTTCATAATTATACGATTGGATTTCAAAAGTGAAAACTGCTGAGAAGAAAATGTTCTGACTGTTTAAATCTTGGTTTAAATACGTTTGTCACTTTCCAGGTTTGGGATTATGAACCCAGCGAAGCGGACTCAAAATAATCTAACTAATGACAGGCATTCCTCCAGGAGATCTTTTCAGGATTCTATTCAGGATTCCTCTAGCAGAAACTTCTGAGATTTTTTCGACAGAAATTTCCTTTGGCATTCTTCTAGCAGGAATTCTTTCTGGGATTCATTAGCGGGTTTCTTTTAGGATCCCTCCAGGAATTTTCTGGAGGTGAAATATTCCACTTAAATTTATTTAAACGGGGTTTTCTTTCGAGATTCCTCCAACCAGGGATTCCTATTGCCCATGTTCCGTCAGAAATTCACTTAAGACATTTTCTAAGGATTTCATTAGGGAAATCTTTGTGGAGCCTCGTAGCCGTGCGGTTAGGGTCACCAAGCTTCTAATCGCACCATGCTGTGGGGTGAGGGTTCGATTTCCGCTCCGGACGATGAAACTTTGCGTGAGAATAGTGTCGTCTCTGTATCCACTGGTGCGTGCTCCGTGTTTGTCCCTTGTCTAGTGTTAAGTTAAAATTCAGTTTTCAGTCTGTACAGCCTCTGGCTGAAGACGGTGTCCGCGTCTTTTTTTTTTTTAATCTTCAGGAGAACAGAAATCCCTTCTTGAGTTCCTCAAGCAGGAATTTCATCTGGGATTCTATCTGCAGAGATTCATTCCGGCGTTCCGGCAAAAGGAATCTCACTTGGGATTTCGAAAACAGAACTTCCTTCTGTGATTCTATTGGTAGGGATTCCTTCTGAGACTTTTTTTTGGGACTTTCGAGGAAGACCATTTGGGATTGTTCCAGGAGTTTCTTCGGGAATTTCTCAAGGAGATCCCTCGGCAATTGCTTCAGGAGTTCCACCAGAAATTCTTTCAGGAGTTTTTTCGAGCATTCATCTGGGGTTTTTTCAAGGAAGTCCTTGAAATTTCCCCAAAACTTCCTCGAGAATTGCCTTCCAAAATTTCTTGAGGAGTTATATCAGGGCTTTCTAAAGGAGTTCCTTCTAGAATTCTATTAGTAATTCCTTTGGACATCCAGATCTTGCTCCAGCTATACCTTTGGGAATACCTCCAGGAGTTTCATCATAAATTCCTTCAAGTACTCCCTCGGAACTTCCTTCAAGAATTCCTCCAGGAGTTCCATCGACAATTTCACCAGCTATTCCATTTGGAGTTCCTCCAGGAACTTATTTCCCATCCTCCAGGAGTTCCTTCGAAAATTCCTCATGGAGTTCCTTTGGGAATTCCTCCAGGAGTTCCATCGACAATTCCTAATGGATTTCTCTCGGGAATATCTCCCGGAGCTCCATCGGGAATTTCTCTAGGACATGGTTTCCCAAACTTTGGGTCACGACCCCGAAAGGAGTCATCGACCTTCATTCAGGGGGTCGCGAGAGACAGTCGAATATTTAGCTGTAACAGACAACAAATGAGAGAATGTCTATGATGGGTCGCGAAAAGTATGACTGCTGGCCAAAGGGGGTCGCGCATCTGAAAGTTTGGGAACCAATGCTCTAGGAGTTCCTTCGGAAATTCCTCCAGTAGTTCCGTTGAAAATTCTTCCAAGAATTCCTTCGATAATTCCTCTAGAAGTTCCCTCGGGAATTCCTTCAGGAGGTGTTCCGGGAATTCTTCCAGGTTTTCCCTTGCGAGCTTCTTCAGGAATTCCTGCAAGTATTCCATCGGGAACTCTTCGAGGGAATCACTTCAGGATTGCCATCGAGAATTTCTCCAGGAGTTCCATTGAGAACTCAAACAAAATAATTCAGTAGTTCCATCGGGAGATGCTCTATGGAATTCCGGGAATTTCTCTCAGGAGTGCCATAGAGAATCCCTCCAGGAATTCCTTCGAATTTTTTCCAGGAGTTTTTCGAGAATTCCATTGGATTTTACTAAAAGAGTTCCGTCGAAATTCCTCCAAGTATTGCCTCGGGAATTCCTTTAGGAGTTCCATCGGAAGCTCCTTCAGAACATCTACCAGACAAACCCCTAGGAGTTCCTTCGGGAAATGCCTTCAATAGCCCCTTCGGCAATTCTTCCGGGAGTCCCTTCGGGATTTACTCCAGGGAATGCTCTGGGAATTTCTCAAAAAGTTCTTTTGTAAATTCCCCTAGAACTTCCTTCGAAAATTACTCCAGGTGTTCTTTCGGGAATTGCTGCGGTTTTCTCTAAGAGGTCACTCAGGAGTTCCTTCGGGATTTCTCCCAACTATTCAACCTAAAACTGCATTCAAAGTTCCCTCGTGAATTGCCCCAGATATTGCATCGGGTATTCCTCCAGGATTTCCTTCAGAAATTTCTTCAGGTGCTGCTTAACAAATTCTTGTAGGAATTCCATCGGAAGTTTCTTCAGGAGTTCCTTCGGAAATTCCTTAAGGAGTTACGTCGAGAATTTTATCAGATTTTCTTTTGGGAATTCCTCCAAAAGTTCCATCGCGAATTCATCTAAGTTTTTTTTTCATCGTGTTTTCCTTAAAAATGTTGGGAAATTACAACAGGAATTCGGGAACCCCTCCAGTTGTTGTTTTGGGAATACCTGGAGGGGTTCCATCGTGTTTTTCTAAAAAAAGCCCTTCGAGAATTCCCATCAGGAATTCCTTAGAAAATTCTCTCAAGAGTTTTCTCGGGAATTCATAACGATGTTTTACAGGAATTTCCAAAGGAATTTCATTGGGAATTTTTTCAGGTATACCGTGGGGAATTCCTCTAGGTAATTCTTCGGGAATTCCTGCAGGAGTTCCGTCGGGAGCTAGGTCGGGAGTTTCTTCATGAATTCTTTCAAGAAATTGTTCAGTAGTTTCTCCTGGAATTCCTCCAAGATTTCGTTCAAGAATTTCTTCAGATGCTCCTTGAAGTTCGGAAGTTACTCTAGGAGTTCCTTCCCGACTAGAAAAACATATCAAGTTAATAAAACAATGTGGTATGCTGTTATAAAATTTTTCGATAACTTATTATGTTATAAACTAGATGCAGGATGATCTTAAAATAACTTAAATTGTAACAAAAAGTTCGCCAATCTAATCACAACAATAACCTATTTTATTATAATAAGATCAAAATTATAACACAATATGATATACATTTCAGCTTCAAGAAAACTAGTTTCTATCATATTTTGATACAATTGTGTAAAATTAATTTCTGAATTGACAGAAGAAAAACTAAAATATTTCACAATAAGTTATTAAACATTATTTATAACACAATATGATATGATTGAGTTATAACATTTTTCAACACCAAAGATGTTAAACATAATTATATCACCACCAGTTATAAATATCATGGTCAGTTATACAGTTAAACCTCCATGAGTCGATATTGAAGGGACCATCGACTCAAGGAAACATCGAGTTAGTGGAACAAAAATCCTTTGGGAAGCTTTTTCGGGGGACCATCATAGTAAGCCAGAAATTATTTTTCAGTATGAAAATAAATACCCCCATGAGTCGATATCGAGTCAAGGAACATCGACTCATGGAGGTTCGACTGTAATTATGTTATATTTTTGTTAGAATCTTCTAATCGGGTTCAGAAATTCCCGTCGGGAATTTCATCAGCTGTTCTTTTTCGAATTCCTCCAAGAGTTCCATCGCAAACTCATCCAGGTATTTATTTCAACGTGTTATCCTTAAAAATGTTGCTTTGGGATTCTTTCCTAGAGTTTCTTCGGAAATTACTGCAGGAACTCGGGAATTCCTCCAGGTGTTGTTTTTGGGATACCTTAAGGGGTTCCATCGAGTTTTTCTAAAAAGAGGCCCTTCGAGAATTTTCTTCAGGAATTCCTTTGAAAATTCTCGCAAGAGTTCCATCAGGAATTCATAACGATGTTTTACAGAAATTGCCAAAGGAATTTCATCGGGAATTTCTTCAGCAAATTTGTTCAGGTATACCAAGGTGAATTTTTCTAGGTACTTCTTCGGGAAATTCTACAGCAGTACTGTCGGGCGTTTCTTCATGAATTCCTTCAAGCAATTGTTCAGTAGTTTCTCCTGGAACTCCTCCAAGACTTTCAAGACTTTAGCCAAAAATCCTTCAAGGAATCTCCCAAAGGTTGTTTCAGAAAATCCTCTAAAAGTTCCTTCGGGAAATTTATTGAGAAATTTCCAAAGTAGATCATGGAGAGATTCCCAAAGATATACCTGAAGAAACTCCGGACGCGGCCACGCGTGGTCCTGAAATACGAAAACCCTACGGGAGGAGTTACTGATAGAACTCTTGTGCAATTTCCGGAAGAAACTTATTGGAAAATTCCTGACAGAGCTCCTGAAGCATTTCCCGGGGGAATTCTCGATATAATTTGAGGAGAAATTTTTGAAAAAACTCCTAAAGGAATTTGCGATTGAACTCCTTCAAGAATGTTTGGTAAAACTTCTAAAGTTTCAAAAATAATTTACAATGAAACTCCTAGAGACATTCGTAATGTAACTCACTGAGAAATTATCAATTAAGTTAGTGGAAGTATTGCAATCGAAATACTTGGAGAGATTTTCATAGGGCATCCTGGAGGAAATCTCAAAAGAACGCCTGAGGGAATTCCCGAAGAAGTCCAAGAGTAACTGCCGATTGAACTGCAGGAGTAATTCCTAATCCAACTCTAGGGGACATTCCCAAAGAAATTTTTAATAAATTTACTGAAGGAATCGTCGCCTGGAGAAATTTTCAATACTCAAAATGCGGTTCCTGGGGAAAATCATGATTAAATTCCTGCAATAATCGCTTATGAAACACCTGCAGGACTTTCCAATGGATCTTCTGAATTGATTTTAAAAAGCTTCCTGGAAGAATAATAAAGGAAGTGCTTCAAAAATTCGATAAAACTTTTTTGGAAAACTCGAAAAACTCTATCTCGCATGGTTTCCCAATGCAGCTTCTGGAGATCGTCGGAAGAAATCCTAGAAGAATTGTTGACTCCTGGAGAAAGTTTCGAAGGAACTCCTGATGAGATTCCCAAAAGAGCTTTTGATGGAATTTCCGAAAGAAGAGAGGTGGTTTTAAAGAAACTTCAGGAGTTGAAGGAACTCTTCAAGAAATTCTAGAGGAAACACCTAAAGAAATTTCCGAATGAACTCATGCAGACATTTTAGAAGAAACTGTCTGAAAAATTTCAAAAAAGAACTCCTGAAAAATATCTTTGTCAAACTCCAGAATACATAGTCGAAAGTTGAAAAAAAATCATGGAAGAAAGGAATTACCGATGTATTTCCTGCAGAAATCCCCTATGAATAATGTCCAAAGAAACTCCAGGAGAAATTCCTGCAGGAAACTCTAGAGAAATCTCCCAAAGAACTACTGCGGAATTTTCAAGCTGTTTGAAGTAGTTGTTGAAGAAACCCTTGGCGAAACTTCTGACAGAATTCCAGATGAAACCCTTGGAGAAATTCCTAAAAAAAAACTCCTGAGGGATTTTTGAAGAAAATTTTGAAGTTATTATTGCAGGAACTCCTGGAGATTTTTTTCAAAGAACTGTTGAAGAAATTCTCGAAAAAACGCCCTGAAGAATTTAAGATGGAACCTCTGAAGGAATTTTCGATGGACTCCCCTCCCAATTGAGGTCCTAATGAAACTTTGAAAAAAAAAAACACAATGAAACTTCTGCAATAGTTCCCGATGGATTTCGTACAGAAATTCTCGATGAGGGAATTTATTCAAGAACTGTAACTCCCAAAATTTCCTTCATCTTCTTCGTCTTCTTTTTCTTCATCTTATTCTTCTTCTTTCTGAGTCTCAGGCTCGGGTTTGACGGGAACAGGGACAGTTACTAAGACTATATGCCCGGATAAATTCCCGAAAAAAATTCTGGAAAAAAATAAATCCTGTAGGAACTGCTGGTGAGTTTCCTTAGGGACCTACCAAAGAAACTTCCTTAAGACCTGTTGGAGAAAATTTCGAAGAATGTCTTGGAAGTTCTTGGAGAAATTCTTCAGGAAGTTACTCATGGAGCAGACCTGGTATGATGGTTAGAACACGTGACTATCACGCCGAGGACCTGGGATCGAATCTCACTCCCGAGAAACTTACAGCATGTGAGCTCTTCCTTCGGAAAGGAAGTAAAGCGTGGGTAGCGAGATGAACTAGCCTAGGGCTAAAAATCTCGTTAATACAGACAAGAAGAAAAGTAAAAAGAAAAGAAGGAAGTTACTAAAAACATTTTCTAAAAAACTGTTAGAGAAATTCTGGAAGAAACTCCTTGAAGAATTCCCGAAGCAATTGCTGGAGAAATTGCCGATGGAATTCCTGGGGGATTTTTTAGGAAACTAGTTTTTTGTCTAGGGAAACCAAAATCCTGAATGATCTCCTAGAGAAATTTTTGAGGGGTTGTCTAAATAAATTTCCTAAAGGAATGTTGGAAAAATTCTCGATGAAACCCCTGAACCTGATCTTGGAAGAATTCCCGTTGAATTGCGGGAGTGATTCTAGAAAAAACTTTAGAAAGAATTCGAAATAAAACTCATTGCTAAATTCCTTACGGAACTCGCAAATCTTGTGAATGTTTCTAAGAATCGTCTGGAATCCAGAAATTCAAAACAGGGAATTTTTACCAAAGAAATCTCAGAAGGGTTTCCTGTTATGAGAAGTCCAGAAAAAGTTTTTGCCGGAAGAATCCCAGAACAAGTTCCTTCAAATTCCACAATTTTCACAAATAATGAATGATTATATTGACCACACATGCGGCTGCTGGTAATTCGGATATTCAATTCCAAATTCCGGTAATGGTTTATGCAGTCCGGCTGCAGAAATCTGGCTGCAATGTTGATTCCGATTGAGATTCCATATCCGCGATTAAATTCCATCACCAATGTAAACAAACGCACGACGCAACGCAGCATTGTGGGGAATGTTTGCGTTGACGCATCCGTCAGCGTTTTTAGTACAATGACGGATCCGGTAACGCTGAAGTCGAAGTCGACGCATCATTGTGGTTCCCGCTTAACACCAGGGGACTGTTATGGTCTTCTTGTTTTCTTACCCAGCATTAAAACTATGCTGCTGTGTAAAAGATAGGTTGTCAGCTTGAGCCGTACGCTTGAGTTGGCTACGAAAACATTGCATTGATGGGATTAGGATGCCACTTCCTTGCTTAACACCGCTGTCACAGTTTTTGTACTAAAACCTCTTTAACAGTATCGTTTTACCTTTCCTAATCACAAACAATGTTTCCTTCAACCTTTGGTGGAGACGTGTCACAGCCGTGCGGTAAACAGCAATTTTCACATAAGTTGGGTACTAATGTTCCTTCCCTCTCCCAACCTGACTGATAGGATGGAGTTGGCGGTGTTATTGTAACGTTTAAGAGAGCCTCTGAAGGTTGCAAAGTGAGAATGTTGACCAAATCCAGTAAATTATCCAGTTGATTCATTGTGCATCTGTCATTGGTTCCGGTCAATCACGGAGTAGCAACCATAGATATGTGCAGTCAGTCTAAGCTAAGCTAAAACCTCCTAACAGTATCGTTTTGCATTTGCAAAACAAAGGCATTCAAGCTGAGACAGTGATTCATGAGAAATGTAACTGAATGTGTAAAATGTGGACGAGCTCTTATGCCGTTTTTCTTTTTTAACCTGGGTTGGAACTGGATTGGCGGAAAATGTGTAAACAAACAACGTCAAACAAACTTTAGTACAAGCGAAACCGAAGTCGGGTTGGGGTTCAAACTGTGATCTCATCCAGTTCTAACCCAGGTTGGAACTGGATCAAAAAGAAAAACGGTATTAGTTTATCTCGAGCGAAACACTTTTCAACTTCGGAGGCAAGTTTTCACCTAATCGCACTCAAATATTGCTGCTACCTACCTAACTGATTTCTCAAACAAACACGCAAAAACTTTATCTCAAAACTCATCTACCATTACTGTCACTGAGTAAGCATCCACAAATTTAGTTCGCAGTTGGCACACTCTTCAGACGCAAACAGGCACTTACCTTATACGGATTGCTACCGTAAACCACGTTTTTCTCACCATCCCAACATCCCCCTGGCAGTCTCTTTCAGGGCGCCCTCCTAGAAGCTTCAGTAAGGCTAATTTCCACCGAGCGTGCTGTGTGAAAAAATACCATCCCCATGCCGCGCGGCAACGGAACCCAAAAGTAACATCAGCAGCAAGCAATTCCGAAAAGAAAACTTTCCTCAACCTGAGCAAATTAAATTCAGTTACTTGGCTCCATACCGCTCCGCCTTCCCATCTTCCGGGTGCTCCGGTCCCGATGCGGAGTGGGCCCACACTTCGTTCCGTTTGTTCATTCTACGACACCACCGCGCCCCGGCAGGAGCGGGAGTGGGAGAACACAAAATGATTATAATCGTGTAAATATTTAAACGAAGATAGCATTATGTTTCCTTCTCGGCTGCCAGGGAAAGCACACTCCACATCCTGTGCTGCCGAGTGCCAAGGCCCAGAAGCGAAATGGTGGTGGCATAGCTACGACTGGAGTACCTCTGCGATTGCGACTCGAGTCGGGCGTAGTAAGAAGTAAGTATAGGAACAAAGCTTCATGGCAAAAGCTCTCTTCAAACAGCGCCATTTCCCTCTTTGAATGGCAGTGGTGCTCAACTGGTTTTTCCGCCATGCTACCTCCATTCGTTTATTAACTTATAAACTGGAAGAAAGCGGGACATAACGCCCCGCTTAAGCATATATAGAAGTTCCTTGAGAAATTCATTCGGGAATTCCTCCAGAAATTTTTCGAGGAATTTTTCCAGAAATTCATCCACAAATTTCCTCAAGAACTCCTTTAGGAACTTCTCCGGGGATTCCTCCAGAAAATCTTCCGGGAATTCCTTCAGAAACTCATCCAACAATTCCCTAGTAATTGTTCCGTTAACTCCTCTAAAAATACTCAACATTGGCGTAGCTAGAGGGGGTTCCATGGGTGCCTGGCACCCCCTAGAATAAATTTGGCACTCCCTAGAATATTTCCTTAACAGTCACCTAAAATTTAAAACTTCACACAATAATTCCAATATTTATTATTAGCACATTCGAACAAAATTTAAGCTATAAGCGCAGTTTCGAGTTCCTGGCAGAAACTTTCTACGGTGACTGCCATTTGAATTGTCATTTCTTCGCAACTGCGTACTGCGATGGAAGAAAAACGGTTTCTTGGGCGATTCAGGCAAGGAATTTCCCATGCATTAAGATAGGCCGAGAAATTCCTTCTGAACTGCAAACAGACCTATACCCGGAATTGTTTATATACCTATTGAACGATTTGACGTTTTGGATATTGGTAAGAACAATCAACAGACTTCTTCATAATTTCCTCCAGAAATACCTTTATTTATTCATACAGTGATTTCTTTAGGCTTCCTTCATGGATTCCTCCCGATATTTCTTCAATATGTAAACTTCCCTTAGGATTCTCCAGACAGTCCTGACGGAAATTTCTACAGAGAATGATCCAGCAATTTCTCCTAGGATTTCTTCAGCAATTCTTACTATAATACTTCTCGAAATTCTTCTAGGAATTCCTCTAAAAATTTCTGTTGGGAATCCTTCAAGAATTCCTGGTGCGATTATTCAAGACAATTTTCCTGAGATCCTTTTAAAAGTTTCTCCGGTGTTCTTCCAGGAATTACTTCAGAGATTTTATTCAGATATTCTTCTAGATTTCTCTTGGGATTCCTTCAGGAGATTCTTTTGGCCTTCCTCCGGGAATTGTGGCTAGGATTCCTCAAACAACTCCTGCTGCAATTCTTCCAGCAATTTCTCTTAGAACTCCTCCAAAAATTCTCACTCTGTTTCCCTCAGGAATTATGTTATGGCTTCCACTAGAGATTTCTTCAAGAATTCTTTTTTAAAATCCCTCCGGAAAATCCTCTTGGGATTTTTCTAAAAATCCATTCGGTGATTCTTCCAGAGATTTCGTTAAGGATTGACCATCCTCCATGAATTCCAACTGGAATTCCTCAAGAAATTCTTATTGGGACTCCTTCTGAAATACTTCTAGGGATTGCTCCTGGAATATTTACGTGCTGCAATACTTTCGGGAATCTTCCTGATGTTCCTCCAGAAATTCTTCCTTCGATTCCATCAGGAATTCCTCCAGTATACCTCTACCGATTCTTTCAAGGAGAACTGTATTCCTCCAGGCATTTATTAGGGAAACTTCTTTTAGGGTTCGCCCGGCATGCTAGGATTTCTCTAGAAAGCTCCCGGAATCATAGGAATTCCTCCAGAACAGCCAGCTGGGATTCCTCAAGCAATTCCTGCGGTTCTTCCAGCTATTCTTTCTAGGACTCCTCCAGAGATTCTAACTGATTCTTCTGACTGAGATTCTTCTAGAGCTTTATCCTGGCTTTTTGCTGGGATTTTTTCAGGCAATTTTCCTAGAAATCTTGCAGAAATTCCTTCGGTTGGTCTACTAGGGATTTCTCCAAGGGCTGATCCAGAAATTCATCCAAAGGTTTCATACAAAGATACCTCCAGAAATTCCTCATGGAATTCCTGCATTCCTCTTTTGCTTTCCTCCAAGAATGCTTCAAACAACTCCTCCTGGGACTCTTCCAGCATTTCTTCCAGCAATTTTCACTATAATACGTCCAGAAAATCATCTAGATTGCTATACGAACTTATTCTGGCATTATGGCTGGAATTCTTACGGGAAATTTTCCTGAGATTCTTTAGAAATTCCTCTTGCGATTCCTTCAGGGCCTTCTCTATAGATTCTTTCAGAATACCTCTACCGATTCTAGCAGGGACATCTCTAGGTATTCCAAGTAATTTTTCTTTGGATTCCCTCAGGCATTTCTGATGGGGTTTTACTAGAAATTCATGTATAGTTTCCTCCAGCAATCCCTCCCAGGACTCCTCCAGATATTCTTACTGTAATACTTCCGGAATTCTTCTAGGGATTGTTGAATTTCGTTGATTCCTTCAAAAACTTGCTGGAATTATTCAAGGAAATCTTCCTAGGAGCCTTGCAGAAGTACCTTTGTTGTTTCCTCCTGGAAATCCGAAAGGATTTTTCCTGAAATTTTTTCAAATATTACTGTGATACCTGCAGAAACCCCTCTTGGGATTTCTTCTGTCATTCTTGCTGGGATTCTTCCAGACAGTTTTCCTAGGATACTTCCAGAAATGCCTTTGGTGAATCTTCTAGGGAATTTTCTGAAGACTCATCCAAAAATTTCTCCAGAGTTTTTATTAATGGATTACTCTAGAAATTAGTTACGGTGTTTTCTGGAACTCCTCTTGGCCTTCTTCAAAAAATTCCAGTTGTAGGAATCCCAATAAAAATCTCGAAATCTCTAGAGGAATCCGGGAATAGTTGGAATTTCTATAGAAATCCTAGGAAGTATTACTAGAGAAGTCTAGTAAAATTCTATAAAAATTTACGGGAAAAACTTATTAATTAGAAGGCATAGAGTGTTGTTAATTTACAAATTGTGCGATGAATTTGTGAAAAAAATCGCTTTCTGGTAGGATTCGAACCCACGACTCCGTATTCGCTAGACCGCAGTATGGCCATTTCTCTGAGGGTTTTTTCGGTATGGTGTTTTTTATGAAAATTTTAGCGGTAGTTTCATTGGAATTTAATCAGCAATTTCTTTTTATTTTTTTCTATATTTTCAATGGCTATTTCTCTGAAATTCATTCAAAAATTTCTGTTTTCAGTACTTTTGCAATTTTTTCAGTAATCACTTTTGTAATTTTTAATGATTTGATTGTATTTATATTTATTAGAAAGCAAATGCTACCGATCGATAGAATTTGTGATGAAAACAGAACAATACATAGGCAGTCGGGTGCGTGAAACTTTTGCCAGTCTTGGTAAGGTGGTATGAACTACCAACCAAGTCGATCTGTTTAAAAGCACAGGTCGCACGGCAGAAGTTTCACGCATTCGATGTATTCGTTCAATACATGGCCTACTTGCCTAATTTCACCTTCTATAAAATTTTCACACTTGTTCGCTACCTAGCGAATTCTATCATATCTATCATTTCATTATCCACTTTGATCTCTCTCTCTCTCTCTCTTCTTGGCGTAACGTCCTCACTGGGACAAAGCCTGCTTCTCAGCTTAGTGTTCTATGAGCACTTCCACAGTTATTAACTGAGAGCTTCCTCTGCCAATGACCATTTTGCATGCGTATATCGTGTGGCAGGCACGAAGATACTCTATGCCCAAGGAAGTCAAGGAAATTTCCTTTACGAAAAGATCCTGGACCGACCGGGAATCGAACCCGTCACCCTCAGCATGGTCATGCTGAATACCCGTGCGTTTACCGCCTCGGCTATATGGGCCCTTTTGATCTCTACTCCCTTATACTATGAGTAGAAAGAGACCGATATAGCCACAAAATCATCAAGTTAATGAAATAAAAGGCCAAATAAACTCCTAATAGAATTGCCGAACATATTTTCAAAAGATGCGTGAAAGGTGTTTTGTAGCAAATTCCAAACATATTACCAAATAAATTCTTAAAGAAACTGTCAAAGGAGATACAAAAATGTTACCGTGAAATTTGCCAAATCCAAAGGAATTACGGAGAGGTTTGCAAAAGATGAAATAAATTGTAAAACAATTTCAAAAAAAAAAATGCTGGAAGTTATTCCCTTAGGAATAACCGAAAGAATGCTTTCCAACACAAATTTCTTGTATTTTACTTACAAACCGGACTTGATTATCCGGAATGTACGAAGCTGAAACTTTGACTGATTACAAAGTCAAAATTTCAACTTTATACAGCATTCCGCTCTCCAGATATACTATCAATCCAGTTGACATCACAATTCTGAAGAGAAAAATCGAAGTTCGCTCGCACCAAGTTCCGGGTTTCTACTGGATTGATAATACGTTCGTGAAGCTTCAAAACGGAATTTAGGATAATCGAGTCCAAATTTTATAGTGTTAAGTATCATACTCATAATTTCTCTGTAAAAGTATTTTCATGTCCACGTGATAGTGTTCAACTAATGAAACAAAAACGCTGTCGCAATTAATGTTGTTGTCAAACCAAATATGCAAATATATACACACTTAGAAATTCTGAAATTTCTATGAAACGGAATCACCAAAACACGTAAACGTTTTCAAGACTGAATCACAAATTGGACTCAATTTTACGCGCAACATGTAAGTGCTGGTTGGTTGCGTTAGATGTCAACAAATCCGTTTTATCAGAAACGTAGAATTAGTATCACGTTCATCAGCCACCTTCTAACTCGGTGAAATAGCCGAGAGGTAAGAGATGTGGCTCACAATCAGCAGATCCGGTATTCGAATCCCATGCATGACGATATTTTACTTTTCTATATTTTATCTGCCAAATCGGTTCTAGCGATTGCTAGAGGCTAAGAAAAAAGAGTTTTATTTGGGGTGTCTTGAAAGACGTAAATTTACATGTTATAACCTCTAAATTTGTGTTTTTGAAGATGCACGTATATGTCAGGTTCAGGACACTTAAAATTACATAATATTTTCTAGGTGTGTACCCTTATATTGCAATTTTAATTATACTGAAAATATTAATTTCTTGTATTACACGCAATCAAGTTATCAAGTTTTCAAACCTCACATGGTGGGAAAAGTGTAAAACCAGTACAACTACGTGATGCGACAATCGTAACATCCTGGAAGGGTAAAATTTGCGGGCTAATTTTACCCGAAACGCAGTATATTGTTATACTAAGAAATTGAGGGTTGATCGGTATTTCCTTTAACAAGAAAAGCAAAACAACCTGAAATCCACTGAAACTGGCACCCCCTAGGCACCCCCTAGCAAAAAATCCTAGATACGCCAATGATACTCAAGGAATTTCTCCAGAAGTTTTCCCGGGAATTCCTCCAGAAATTCTTCTAGGAATTCCCCCACAAATTCTTCCATGAACTCTCCAAAAATTCCTCCAGAAATTCCTTTTGGAATTTTGCAGAAATTCCTCCAGGAATCCCTCCAGTATCTTTTCAGCGAATTCCTCCAGAAAATCCTCTGGGAATTCCTCAAGAGATTCCTCTGCGAATACATCTAGCAATCCCGCTGGTAATCTCTTCTAGGAATTCCTCCAGTATGTTATCCTGGAATCCCTTCAAAAATCTTCCGCGAATTCCTCAAGAAATTTCTTTAGGAATTCATCCAAAAATTCCTCTGGGAATGTTCAAGAAATTCCTCTAGAAATTCTACCGGAAAAGCATCTATAAATTCCTTCCAGAATTCCTTCATAAAATCCTCCGGAATTTTGCCGAGAATTTCCTCCGGAAACTAATTCAGGATTTTCTCCAGAAACACCTAAGGGAATTCCTCCAGAAATTCTTTCAAGAATTCATCCGTATATTCCGAATTTCCGAAGAAGTCCTCATCGAAATACCCTCAAAGAATCCTCAAGGGATTTCCTCAGGGAATTCTCAATTACTTCCCTCAGGAACTCCGGAACTCATGACATTTCCAGACAAAATCTTCAAGAATTTGCTTCAAGGATCCTTCACGAAATTTCTCTAGAGAATCCTCAAGGAATTCCCAAAAAAGTTACTCAAAAGTTTGCTCTTCACAGAGTTTGTTCTGGGAATACTCAGAGAATTCTCAAAGAATTCCCTTAGGGATAACTCATGAAATTTCAGCAGAGATCACCAAGAAATTTCCTCAGGATTCCTTAAGAAATTACCGCTCGGATTACCTAAGGAACTTTCTCAGGCACTCCTCAAGAAGTTACCAGAGATTACCCAAGCAATTTCCACAGTGGTTACTTAAGGAATTTAATCAAGGTTTTCCTAAGGAATTTCCTCGGAAAATTCTCAAGGAATTCAAGGAATTTTTTTAAATTCTTTATATATGTGAATTTTAACTGAAGCGGTTATTCTTCCCACAATCCCTTTGATTCCTGAAGGAGTACCCGAAATCAGATTTTAAATATAACTAGCTGTCCCCGGCAAACTTTGTCTTGCCTACTGCGTTTAAAGACGTTCCAAGTTCAGGTCCCCGTTAAGGACAAGGTATTTGGAGTACATTGCTCAAAATTTCAAGAGCACCGTTTTTTAGAACCGTTGAACGGATTTGGATGAAAATGCATCACGCTGTTGACAACCACTGAACAATTAGCGTGATGCATTTTCATCCAAATCCGTTCAACGGTTCTAAAAAACGGTGCTCTAGAAATTTTGAGCAATGTATTCCAAATACCTTGTCCTTAAGTCCTCGAACAAAACTTAGACGACCCATATCGGACCATCCGTTCGCAAGTTATGCGCGGTCCCACGTATGCCACTGGGTTTTTATGTATATAGATTCTAAAGGAAATCTTGGAGCCATCCCAGATGGAATTCTTGATTTCTTGAAAGAATTCCGAGAAGGAACTTCTGTAAGTCTCTCTAAAAAAACTTTGCAAGAAATCATAGAGAAAATACTGCAGGAATTTTGAAAAAATACCTAAAGAATCTCCGTTGAAGTTTCCAAAGAAATCCATGAAAAAAAAATCCTGAAAGAAACTTCGATGAAACTCCTGGAGGAATCCCCAAAGTTATTGTTTGAAAATTCTTGCAAGTATGCTTGAAAGCATCCACGAAAGGGTTACCAGAGGAGTCCTCTAAGGGAGACCTAGCGAAATTCCGGAAGGAATGTTCAACGGAATTCCTTAAGAAATCCGCGAAGCATCTTCGAAAAAAAAATCGAAGAAATTCTCGAAGAAATTCGGAGATCTTCTAGAAAGTATTACTGCAAAGAACTCGCAAAAAACTCGCAGGCAAAAATAACTGAGAGAATGTCCTAAAAATCCCATGAAGCATCCCCAAAGGAATTCTTTTAGGCATCTCTGAAACAATTCCAGAAAGAATTGATAGAGGAATTTGCAAACGGAGTCCCGAAGAATCTAAAAAAAAGTTTGAAGAAATCCACGACAAAATTCCTGGAGAAAGCTTTGACGAAATTCCAGAAGGCGTTCTTGGAGAAATCCACGAGAAAATTTCTTAAGTTTCTGCGGGGATTCCTAGAAGAACACTGCGGAAATCTTCAAAGGTATTTCTCCCAAAAAATAAATGAGGAGAATTACTAGAAATCCTGAAGGCGCCGGCGAAAAAAATCCCTGATTCTTGGTAGAATTTTCATTAGAACTCCTTACTTTAGGGGAAAATCTTCGCAAAAACTGCCAGAGAAAAAAAACCTTCCCTCTAGCGACCAATCCTGTTATGAGATCACTAGTCAACTACCAGCGTTTCTTCACGTAGCACGCAATCAGTTCTCTTGAATCTAAGATGATCTTTACTACGCCGAAATTAGTTTCAAATCAGCTAAAACTCAAATTAATATCAAGGATGATACTATATGGTGCTTAAGACGTTGTAGGTAGAGCTCACGACTGTTGGAGTTTCTCAAAAACGAATATGGTAAAATTTCTGAAAATATTTAAATTCTCGAAGAAATCCTTGGAGTACCGAAGAAGTCTCTGGAGATGTTTCTGCAGGAATCTCTTGGCAGATTTCATAAGAACCCTTTGAGAAAATTTCTAAAGAACTTCCCGGAAGGAAGCAGGTCTGAGCAGATTCCTAGAAGAATGCCAAGCAAATCAGTTTAAGAAACTTCTTATGAAATTACTAAATTTCCTGAAGAAAATTCCTATTGGTTTCTGATTGATTTTCTGAATGAATAGATAGATAGAGTCTGTGAACATAATTTTGAAGAAATCTCTGAAGAAAATTCGTAAGAAACCCTGTAGAAACTTTTGGGAAATGCATCTGGAGAAATTTCATGAACAAATTCGTTAATGAATCTCAGAAATATATCTGCAGGAATTTCTTCAGGAATCCCTACGAGAGTTCCTATCAGGAATCATTAAAATAAGTTATGTATAAATAACTGGTGAAATTTCTGCAGGAGTTTTAAAATAAAATCCTGAAGACATTCCTGCAAAAAAAAAATCCATCATACCTCCTGGAGAAAACCCGCAAGAGTTTGTGGAAGATTACTTGTACGAGTTCCTAGAGAAAGAATGCCTGGGAAAGTCTTCCAAGGAATTCTTAAAGAAATTTCTGAAGAAACTCCTGGAGAGTTTTACAAAGAATTCCTAGAAAAATTTCTAAGAATTCCATGGACAATTTATTCAAAAAAAATCTTAGCCCTCCTAGGATCTCACGCTAGGTGCACCAGGATGGCGTAGTTAACATTTAGCAACCCTGTTTGGGTCATATTGACCCCAACATCTTATTAGGGTTATTAAGGAAAAAATGAAGAAATCGCCGCAGTAATTTTTGAAAACTGTTCGCCGAAGGAATGCCTGGTGGAATCTTCAGAGAAATTTCTGAAAAAAACAAGAATTTTTGAATACATTTAACATTGGGCTGGCAAGCTGCGTTATAACTACACAAAATGTACTAAAATGTGGGTTGGATCCCTAATCTGATTAGCCTGTCTAAATATGCCTTGGATGAGTTCCACCAAAGTACGTTGTAGGGGTTTTTAATACTCTCATAAGCCCTTATACCTTTTAGTTTGGTTTAATTATGGTCCTAAGAACCTCTTCTAGTCTATTTGACTAAAAAATGTTTCTTGGGCCAGTCGGTTGTCTGCTGGTAATACTTTAAAGCCTTTAAATCATATTAAAACTTCTCAACTTCTCAACAAATCTATGGAAGATTTTCTAAAAAAAAATCCTAGGGAAATTTCTGAAGGAATCTGTTAAAAAGTAAAAAGGAATACCTGGATGAATTTCTGAAGAATCTCTTGAGGCACTTTCATACAAAACCCCTTGAGGAAACTTTGGGGGAATTGTTGAGGGATTCTATTTCTTATTATAAGTTAACAAGAATCTATCTGAAGAACCTGAACGAATTTGTGACATATTCAGAGGAATTTGTGAAGTTTACCTGGAATATTTACTGAAGATGCTTGAAAAATATTCCGATTGAATTACTTAAAGAAATCCGAGAAAAAATACCCAAAACAATCTTTGGAGAGATTTGTGCAGGAATCAAATCGGAGTTTCTTAAAGCAATCCATGAAGAGGATTTACTGAGAAAATCTATTGAAGTTTTTTTTTGTAAAATCCATGGAAAAAAATCTGAAAAAAATCCCTAGAACGAGTTCTGAAGGAAACTTTGAAAAATCATATTTTTTTTCATGAACAAATTTCTGAGACTCTGGAGAAACAAAATCCCCAAAGAAATATCTGGAAGAATTCCAGAAGGAGTTTGCAAAGAAACTCGACGAACTAAAAATCAGAATAAATTCCTGGAAAGGATTTTCGAGAGAATCCTTGCTGGGATCTTCAACGAATCTCCGAAAGCTTTTTAAAGAATCCGTAGAGGAAATTCTGGAGCAATCTATGGATTCAAAATAATTGAAAGATTCTCTGGAACAATTTCTGAAGGAATTCCTGCATAATTTTCTAAAGGTATACATGGAAAGTTAAAAAAAATCCTTCGATAAATTTCTGGAGGAATCATAAGATGATTGTTTTTTTCAATGAAATCCATGAAATTACGGTAACGATGAGAAAATTTGAGGACAGTATCATAAAAAAACTAAATATATAAGTGATATTTTATCAGTTTCTTGTTCACAACAATGTAATAATTTCAAGAACACATAGCAAAATAATGCGACGAACGTCAACCTCATCGTAGCTCAAGAATGTTGGGACAATTTCTCATCAAAACAAAGTAGGTGGAATTTCTGGCTAGGAAGTTTCACTCATCATAATTTTGGTTTTTGTGACAATTATGGCCTAGTAAAAATGCACTGGAAGAATCCTTTGAAGACTATATGAAATAATCTCAAGAAAAAATCACGGGATATATTTCTACAATAATCCTTCTTGGAATTTCTAAAGAATTTTCGTAAGTACTTCTTGGAGAATGTTTTATGCGAATCCCTAGAGTTTCTGAAAAAAAGAAAAACTCTGAAGATATCCCCGCTGAAATTCCCCAAGTAATCATAGGAATTTCGAGCAGACACGAATGCCACATAAGTGGTAAAGTGTCTTTAATAAATATTAATAATAATAATAATAATAGGAATTCCGAAGGAGTCTCTTGAGATATTTCTGAATTCCCCAGAAGCAAAGAGCTTAAAGAATGCATGGCAAAATTTTGGAAAACTTTTCATGGGATTCGTTAAAGACTTCCTTGATACATTCGTTGTGGACATTTTTGGAAAAGTCCCAATCAAATTTCTAGAGCATTTATCGAATGAATTTCCGTGGACGTATTTCTGAGAGATTCTGGAGTTTACATGTAACAGAGAAATTTTAGGAGGAACTTTGGAATATGGTTCTTGAGAAATTTCTGTACAAATGCATTACGGTATCTCTATATACATGTCTGCACTCTGCTGAAAACACCGACAAAAAATAAACGAGAATCTCTAAAGAATTCCTGCAAGATTTTTTGAAAGAATTCCTGAAAAAAATCTGGAAACATTCCTGAGAAAATTTCCAATGAAAACCCTGAAAATAAATGTTTGAATCCCTAAGGGATTCTGTGTAAAAATACTTGTATGATGTCCTGAAGGAGTTTTTTGAAGAATTTATGAAGAAAACGCTGGAGGAATTACTGAAAGAATCCCTGAGAAAACTTTGTAAGCTATGAAGAAATGTGTGAGGGAACCTGTGGAGGATTTTACAAAGGCTAAAAGACTTTCTGAGGAAATCTGTGGATAAGTTTCTGAATAAATTCATGAGGAAATATTTGATGGAATCTCTGCAGCAATTTATGATAGATTGATTCTGATAGAAATTTCAGAAGCCATTCTGTCTTTATGACATTCTCGAGAAATCTCTGAAAGAATCTCTAAAGAAATTTCTGAAGAAAACCCTAGAAGATTTTTTATAAAAATTATTGGAAAATATTTCAAAAAATCAAGAAATTTTAAAGGGATCTGCAAAAAAAGTATGTAAAGTGATAATTTTCTAAAAGAAAACATGCGCCAATATCGAATATATTCACGAAGGATCCCTGAAAGAAATCAAAACGACCTTCAAGCTGTCGTTCTTTTCAAAAGAAATATCTACAAATATTTATTATTTATGAATTTTGTGGTAATATATCTGAGGAATCCTATGACCATTGTGCATGTATACATCATGTGGAAAGCACGAAGATACTCCATGGCCAAGGAAGTCAAGGAAATTTCATTTTCGAAAAGCTCCTGGACCGACCGGGAATCGAACCCGTTACCTTTAGCATGGTCATACTGAATGACCCACGCCTTTACTGCTGTGGCTATATGAGCCCTGCCTAAAAATATATTAAATGCATTGGTGAAGTAGTTTCTGTAGAAATCCGAGGAAGAATTCCCAAATCGATCCGTGGAGAATTTTTTGTAGAAATCTATTGAGAGTTTTCTAAAGAAATCCATGAAGGCTTAATCAAGAAAATCCATTGAAAGTTTTCTAAAGGAGAAAATTCTGGAGGAATTCCTGGAGCAATTTGTAAAGAAATTTCTAGAAAAAATTAGAACTAATTTCTAAAAAAGTGAAATAACTGCTGTAGGTATTCTGGAGAAATCCCCTGTCAGATTTATTTGAAACTTTTCTGGAATAATCTCTGAAGGAATTCCTAAATTACTTTTCAAAGATTTCAAAAAAAAATCCTTCGGCAATTTTCTGCAGGAATCATTCAAAGAATGTTTGAAGAAGCTCATGCAAGAATCTCTAAAAGAATTCATTTTGAAATTTCTGAGAGATTTTCCAGTGGAATTTCTGAATGAATTGCAGAACGATCCCTGGTGAGAATGTCTGCATAAATTTTTTAAACATCTGGGTAAATTTTTCGAGAAATTTCCGAAGAATACCCGGGATGTTCTAAAGGACTCCTTTCAAAATTTTCTTAATGAAGTTTCCGAAAGAATCACAGAAGTTATTTGCACGCTTCAAGCGATTTCAAAATGTGTTATATGTCGCTATTCTTAGACCTTAGGTTTTATTTTATATTTCAGGGAATGTTACAACTTTAAGCAAACTTTTCATACAAAAAATTTTGATTTAATGTCCTGTGAATCTTGTTTCAAGTTTGACGTATATTATTTGCATGAGACCTAGCTAAACGCAAATCGTCAAAGATGTGTGCTTAAAAACAACATGAGAAACACTGCCCGAATCAGTTACGAAGGATTGTGTGTCTGTGTATTTTTGGTAGATTGCTCTTGCTCCTTGTGCGCTCGTCGAAACAAAGACAAACTCAAGTTACATACTTTTTCTAATCTTTTAACTAAACATAAAATTTTCACTCCAATTCACGGCTCACATATCTCAATTCCCTCGGTACGTCTTCAGCTCTACGATGCCTTGTGATGCTTCTGCTGTTGGTTGGTTGTTTACCTTGGCGCAGTTAACAATTCGAACAACAGTGCCTACAGGGAACTTGGTGGACGTTAATGGCGATGTTGTTGTTGTTTGAAGGTTCTTCATCTTAAACATAAGATAAGATAGGTTTCCATCAGGAAAAAATGACGAAAAACTTACCCAAAACTCCTCACCAAGCGGAAGGTGGGAAAACCTGTTTAGGCTGAGTGACTCGAAAATGAGAGTGAAAACTGTTTCGACAAGTATCGTTACGCACCTGCTGGCTGGTGTGTTCGTCGTCGGACCGACGACGACGACGACGTAAAATCGGCTGAGGAATGTCGAAAGTTTGGGATTGAGTTTTTTACGCTGAGCTGCTTGGGATGAAAACAGCTCAATTATGGTGGGGTGAAAACTGATAAAGCCGTGAGGGCAACGATATGGAAAACGGAAAGAATTTTACGCATAACTACGGTGGATTAGTTGAAGATGGGATGTGCTTTGCATATTAACATGTTTGAAAGCAGTAGGGGAGACTGGGGAGACTTGATCCTTTTTTCTTAATTTGCCTGTAACTTTAACAAAAAACACAAAACTAGATCCATTTTTCATACAGGTAAACATCTATTGCAAGTTTATACAAAACAGAAGGACTTTAAATTATTGTTAAAGTTTTCAAAACTGTGTTTTTATGGAGGCATGTCTTATGAATGGGTCAAAATTGATCCCCTTTTGAGAAAATGATTAATTTAAAGGGAAAATAACTCCAGAATAGGAAGCTTTTCTTTTCAAGTTTTCTTGCATTTTTGATGCATACGGTGTATTTGAAATTATAAGATTTCCTTAAATTGTTAAGGATATGCCGTATCTTGAAAATGGGGAGACTTGATCCCCCTTTTCATGGTTTGCACTAAAATAATAATTATCTGTCACGTTTTATCATTGAATATATTAGAATTCCGAGTAAATAGAGGCTTCCAAATTGAGTTTTATTTTTCACATGTATAATGTGTGTGTAATCCTCGAGGGATCAAGTCTCCCCATGTCACTGTTGTATACACTAAGCTACATTAATTGAAATATTTATATAACAGCCTTATTTGAATAAATACGTTTGACAGTACCTTATTTATTCTATGCGCTGTGAAATTTTGACACGACTTGGTTCAATTTTCACAAAGTTATTGAGATTTTTCGGAATCGCCTAAAAGATTTCTGAAAGACTGACAACAAACCATCAGCCATTAAAAAATAATGCAATACACAATTAAAATCAATTGTAGCCAAAACATTGTTGTCTGTCCAGATGTCGTTTTGGAAAAAATATGCTGGAGGAAAACTGTTTTTGATTCCGAGAAAATATAGGGGGAACAAGTCTCCCCAGGGATCAAGTCTCCTCAGTCTCCCCTATATACAGAGAGCAAATTTTGGCAATGAAAAGAAATACTCGATTTTTTCAGCACTCGTCGTAATCATCATTTTGCAACTTGTTGCATTGATAACTATTTTGGATTTCAATGCAACATGCATTACGAACAATACTAGTCCAGTCTCACGCAACCATGTAACTGTATTCAAGTGATGACTTCTATGACTGTTTAGTGTTAAGGGTCTCCTTCTTCTTGTATATGAGTCATAGAATCTACAAGAGTAACTAGTGAACTTACGCTATAATACGAATAAGGTTTATACTCACACAAGCGCAAACATATATGTTTTGTCAGTAGCAAAACGAAATTACCTGAAGTCCTCTGGAAATCCCCAGAAATAGATTTTCGATGCAAACATTTTAGTTTTGAACGAAAAAACTGCTTTGAAATGTTTAATCATGATGAAGATTTCAATGACGAATTGTTCCACGCTAGTCAAAACCATTCTCTAGCAGATTATCATGTGATTATCCAAAAACGGATCGTATTTTGAAAATAATAGAAAATCAATAAAAACAATCACTAAAGTTATGCCCTTATTACATTAAAATTGAAAAAAAAAACACTAACAATTATAAGTCTGGTCATTGAAACTTTGGTCTGCCTTTTTTTGTTTTCTTTCTATTGAGTTAGACAAATTCTGTTAAGAACCACACTGAAGAAAAGAAGATGGAATTTCAGGTGTCCTTGCAAATACGAAAGTCTCAGACCTTTTTTTTCGTTTTCATTAGATTTAATTTCATATTCATAATTTACAGAAGTTACTTCAGAGATTCTTCCAGAAGGACTCAGGGATGCCTTCTAGAGATACATCAAAGATTGATTCAGAAGATGCGTCAGGGATTCCCATTGGAGGTCCTTCAGAGATTAGTCTGAGAGTTCCCTCAGGGATTCCTTCTGAAGTACCTCCAGGAATTCCTACAGGAGTTTCTTTAGGAACTAGTCCAGGAGTTTCCTCAGAGAACAAGGGTTTTCTCCTGACGTTCTGTAGGGATCGCTTAAGGAGATCCTTCAAGGATCACTCTGGAAGTTTGATCGAGGGTTCCTGCAGGCATTCTTTTTAGCATCCCTCTTGGAATTTCTTCAAGAATCCCTTTGAGAAAATTTCTCAGATATTCTTTTAGGAGTTCTTTCAAGAATTTCTCCAGAAGTTCCTTCGGTTATCTCTCCAGGAGTTCGTTTAGGGATCTCCCTAATAGCTCCAGGAGGATTCAGGGTTGCCTTCAGGTGTTTATAAGAAATTCCTTCAGAAGTTCCCCAATCTATTCCAACAGGAGTTCGCTCAGGTATCTTTCCAGAAGTCCCTTCAGAGATTCTTTGAGGAGAATTCGTAAATGCCTCATGGAGATCCACCAAGAATTCCGTAAGAAGTTTCTTCAGGAATTCCTGCAAGAGATCTTTAGAAATTAATCTAGGAGTTCCTGTAGGGTTTCCTTCTGATGTTTCTTAAGAAAGTCCTACAAGAGTTCTTACAGAAATTAGTCCAGGAGTTTCATCGATTCTTGCAGATGTTCAGAGATTTCTCCTGAAATTCTTCGGAAATTCCTACAGAAGCTCCTTAAGATATAAGAGGAGATCCTATATAAGAGTTCCTTCTAGGATTCCTTAAGGATATCCTTAGGGGATTCCTCGAGAAGTTCCTTTAGGGATTCTTTTAGAAGTTCCTTCAGGAATCACTCCTCGGGTTTTTCATATTGAAGATTGAGATTGAGATTTTTCCAAAAGGACGCATTTTTCCAAGAGCATGTCTCCAGGAGTTACACCAGAGATTTATCCAGAAGCTCATTTAGGAATTTTCTTAGGACTATAATCAGGTATATATCTCCAGAATATGCTTGAGGGACCTTTCATGGAGTACCTACAAGTATTCCTCCAGAATTTCCTTCCGAAATACCTCCAGGAACTCTTTAGGGGATACTTCCTGTAAATTCTTTTCCCTACCCGGAGAGATTCCCTTCGGGGGATTCCGCTGAAATTCCTTCGATGATTCCGCCTAGAAATCCTTCGGAGAATCCTGCTGGAATTTCTGCAGGAATTTCTCTAATTTCTTCGGAAATTCGTCCTGGATTTCCTACTAAGATTCCTCCTGGAATTCCTTCGGGAATTCCTCACGGAATTTGTTTGGAGATTCTTCATAGTATTCCTTCGGAAATTTCTCTTCTTAGATTTTTCTTTCTTCCTAGACTTTCTTCGGATGTTCCTTCAACAATCCCGTACACAAAGGGGGCGGGGATTGGATGGTTCAAACCACCCCCCCCCCCCGCATTACCGATTTTCCATTCCCTAGACGCCCTTCCGCCTTTTGCAGAATTTATTAACAAAAAAAACTCCATTGGCGCCATTTATGTGCACGGGCCTGTCCTTCTGGATTTACTTTGAGGATTCTTCATGGAGTTCCTCCGGGGATTCCACCTGGACTTCATAGGGATTCCTCACGGACTTCCTTCGGGGATTACTTCTGGGATTGTGTGATTTCTCCTTTAATTCTTTCAGGGATTCCTTTTGAAATTCCTTCGTGAATTTCTCCTATAGTTCCTTCGGGGATTTGTCCAGGAATTGCTTCGGGTATTCCTTCTGGATTTCCTTCGAAGATTCCTCCTGAAATTTCTTCGGAGATTCCTCCTGGATTTCCTTCTGAGTTTCCTCTTGGAATTCCTTTGGTGATTCCTCTTCGAATTTCTTCGGAGATTCCTCCTGGAATTCCTATGGGGATCTCTCAGAGTCTCCTCCAAGAATTCCTTCGGTGATTCCTCTGAATATTCCTTTGGGATTCGTGCTGGAATTCTTTCGGATTTTTTTCTTGGAATTGCAGCGGGGGCTCCCTCTAGAATTATTTCTGGAGTTTCTCATGGCATTCCTACGAGGATTTCTCCTGAAGTTCCTGCGCGGTTTTCTCCTGGATATTTTTCGATGAATCCTCCTAGAAATCCTTTGGGGATTCCTTCTTGATTTCCTTTGAAATGTTTTTTTCTGGAATTTCTATGGGGATTCCTGAACTTCCTTCATGGACTCCTGCTGATATTCTTTCGGGGATTCCTCCTGGAATTCCTTCTGAAATTCCTTATTCCTCCTGGAATTCCTTTGGGATTTCCTTCTTGAATTTCTTCGGTGATTTCTCCTAGATTTCCTTCGGAAATTCCTCCTGGAATTCGGGGATTCTTCTTGAGTTTCTTTGGGGATTCTTTCTGGACTTCCTACGAAGATTCCTCATAAAATTCCTTCGGGGTTTCCTCTTGGAAAACATTTGAGGATTCCGCTTGGAATTTCTTCGGAGATTCCTCCCGGAATTCCTTCGGTGTTTCCCCTGGGATTTCTCTTGTTATTTCTTGGGAGATTCCTCCTAGACTTTCTTAGGAGATTCCTCCTGGATTTCTTTCGGGGATTCCTTCTGGAATTCCTTTTGAGATTATTTCTGGACTTCCCTCGAGGATTACTCCTAAAATTCCTTTGGGGATTCCTCCTGACATTCCGTCGGAGATTCCTTCTGGAATTCCTTCGGGATTTCCTCTTGGAATTCCTTTAACGATTCCTTCGGGATACCTCACAGAGTTCCTCCGGGAGTTCCTTCTTGAAATTTCTCCGGGGATTCCTTCATGAAATTCCTCCGGGGATTCCTCCAGGAATACCTTCGAGGATTCCTTCGAGAGATTCGAGAGATTCCTCCTGGAGTTCCTTCGGTTCTTCCTATAATTTCTCGAGAATTTGTCCTGGGATTCCAGCCTTTTGGAATTCCTTCGAAAATTCCTCCTATAGTTCATTCGGGGATTCCTTCTAGAACTTCTTTTTGAGGATTCTCCTGGGGGGTTCCTCCTTGGAAAATTTGTCTTAAAATTCCTTAGGGGATTTCTTCTGATATTCCGTCGGGAATTCCTCTAGAACTCCTTCGGGATTCTCTCTTGGAATTCCTTTGCTGATTTCTCTTCGAATTTCTTCGGAGATTTCTCCTGGAATTCCGTCGGGGATCCTTCACGGAATTCCTCCGGGAAGTCCTCTTAGAATTCTTTTGGAGATCTTTTCTAGAAGTCCTTCTGGGAGTTCCTGCTAAAATTCCTTGTAGGAGTCCTCAAGGATTTTTTTTCTGTAATTACAGTGAAATTTTTGTTGATTCATTTTAGAAATCCTTAGGGGATTCTTTCTCCAATTCTTTAAGAAGTTCCCGCTGGAATTCCTTCGGGTATTCATTCTGGAATTTCTTTAGGCATTCCTGCTGTAATTTCCTTGGCATTCCTGCTAGAATTATTTTGGAGAATCCTTCTGAAATTCCTTAGAACGATTCTTCCTGGATTTCCTTCTGAAATTCCTTGAAAATTCCAACAAGAAATTTCTTTTCAAGTTTCCGCAGAGAAATCTCTAAGAGAGATTCTTGAACCACCAGAGATTCGTGCCGAAGTTTCTTCAGGGTTACATACAGCAGTTCCTGCAGAGATGAGTCCAGAAGCTTCTTCATGGATTCCTCCAGGAGTTTCTTTAGGCTCCTCCTGGAATTCATTCTGAGATTACTCCCTAAAATCATTCAGAGATTCCTTAGTTTAAATAGTGCAACCTTATTATTAAATTTGATAGCTTCTGAAGGTTCTAAGAAAACAGGAAGAGTTCACATTTTGTGAGTTTGTCGGGAAAGGTCCTCGGCGTGATAGTCACGTGCATTAACCATCACACCAGGTCCGCTCCCTAACTGAATTAAACATCCGTAACTTGCGCGGTTGGCCACCACCCTCAGCACCACGCTTATGCTGAGTACAAAAAGCGAAATTTTTTCAACGTGCTGTACAAATTACAACAGCGCGATTGCTCGAGGATTAATAATCTTTGTATGGGATGCAGATTTTTCATACGGATTTTGTATGGGATACAGATTTTCCAAACGAGTCGTTCAGATTTTTCAAAAAAAAACCATCTGGCATCTCTGCTCATGGAATCCTTCAGAAGCAGCCGAGGTCTCATTAAACGACCCTGAGACCCGCTGATATGCCGTTGTGACACAATAGATCCCTCTGGGATCTCCTGAACCACTCCACGCAACCCCATGAAGCATCTGGAGGCCCCTTGAAGTCCCTTGAAAACCCCCTATGACTAATGGAGGTTCTTGAGACCTCTTTGGAACCACTGAGATCCCATGGAGCCTCTTGAGATCCTCATGAAACCCTTCTGAAACTTTTCAAGACGCCCCTGAAATGCCCCTGAAATACCCTGAAACACCCTGGGGCTCCGTGAAATGCTCCTGAGAATTTCTTAAACCTTATGAGACCCCTTTAAATTCTCTAAAACCGTCTGAAACCCCCTAAACCTAAGTAATATATGTATGTTCTGTGACACTGTTTCTTCCCCTTTATAGCCCATTTACCTCTTTCTCCCCCCTGAGCCTAAAGGCAAAATTTATATTCTTTGCAAAAATAAAACGAACAACAAGGTTTTCGAGAAATTGGTCTTGTGGGATTTTTTTTCCAATGCATATTTGGAAATTCTCTCGATAGAGCCGAAGGTTTGATGAAAATTCTTACCAAAAGTACTGATACGGATGAAGCATTAAAGCTCGTGTTGGGTCTGCTTAAGTCATTGACGATTAGAGCTTAGACAAATTTCGTCAGCTTCCAATGGGTGGTCCGTGGGTGAGTTCAAAATAAGGGAGTGGGATTGGAAAAGTGTGCCCATTTATGACTTGCTGGTCACCCCTCCAGGAGCTCCTTCATAGATTTCATCAGGAATTCCTTCCACGATCGTCAGATTCTTACAAGAGTTCTTGTATTCTCACACAAATCCTTACCAAATGTCTTTAGGAATTCGTTCCGAGATTCCACCAGACTTTCCTTCTTGGATTATCCCTGCAACTTTTCCTATGGCTCCTTCAGGCATTTCTCTCGTAGTTTCTACTGAGATTTATTCCAGTTTCCTTACAGGAGTTCCTTTTTTACTTTTCTCAGTAAGCTTTTTCTGAGATTCTTCTTGGAGTTCCTTCAGAAGACCCCTTCAGAGATTCTTCCAGGATTCTTTTTGAGATTTCTTTTTGAACTTCAAGGGGTTTCATCAAAAGTTTCAGGAATCATCCAAGAATTGTTTCCGAGATCCTTTCCAGGATTCCATCCAAGAATCCTACAGAAATTTCTTCCGAGATTATCGTAATAATTTCTCCTATTATGTACTCAGAAGTTTTTCTCTGGGGTTTTCAGAATATTTTTTGGGAAATAAAATCTTGGAAGGAAATATTTGGGGAATGTCCCCAATTCCTCATAAAACTCACGTAAGAAACTTCTTGAATGATTTGCATAAATATTGTCAAACAAAAACTCCTGGGGAAATTTCGTAAAAATCTCCTAGAGGAATTCCAACCCCGGGAACACCCGGGAGAATTTATAAATAGGCTTCCGGAGGAATTCCATAAGGATCTGCAGGACTTGCAGAAGGAACTTCTGGAAGAATCCAGAAAAGAATTCGTAGAAAAATCCTGAATGGAGTTCCCGAAACAAAACCTTAAACAGTTTTTGTACAAATCCAGAAAGTAGTTTTCGGAGGAATTCCAGAAAAAGTTCCCGAAAGCAACTCGTGAGAAGACTTTGTTGAATTTTCCGCTTACAGTCTAAGAATTGCGTTGATTAATCTTTTATCATCACCGATGTTTCGGTCCGGTTCGGTTCAATTATACATTTCAGGGCTCAAATGTATACATAATTGAAATTGGCACAAATATTCAATAAAATATTTAGGCCCTGAACCGGATCGAAACGTCGTTGATGATAAAAGAACAATCAACGCAATTTGTTAGATTGAGAGCCGAAAATTCCAGAAAACAACCATTTAGTCGAAACTTACAATCTCGTGAGAAATTAATGGAAGATTTTTGGAAGTTCTTGAAAGTGTTCCAGAAGTAGTTCTCGGATAAATCCCGGAAGTAGTTCCTGAAAGAATCCCGGAGGAAATTCCTCGAGCAATCCCGAAAGAAGTTCTTGGAAAAATGCCAGAAGAAGCTTTTAGAGGAATTCAGGAGAAAGTTGTTCAATTAGGAGGCATCGAGGAAGCAGATTGTTTAAGAATCCCGAAAGGTAGTCCCGTATGAATCCAGGAAAAAAACCAGAGGAACTGAAGCAAGTTTTCCTAACAAATTCTTTAAGATCGTAGGATTCGTCATTGACATAATCGTCATCATTGAAAATTCGA
This sequence comes from Aedes albopictus, assembly GCF_035046485.1. Lineage (NCBI taxonomy): Eukaryota > Metazoa > Arthropoda > Insecta > Diptera > Culicidae > Aedes > Aedes albopictus. Next base: position 90,571,582 of record NC_085138.1, on the reverse strand, counting down.
AAGCAGTTTTCTCGTTCAGGGCTGAAATTTATTCACTGTATTACGGACGCAGACAGGATTACAGTGCAGACATTTTCAATACAAACATTCAAGTTTTGAGCGAGAAAACTGCTGTAGAATTTTCGATGATGACGGTTATGTCAATGATGAATCCTTCAACCTTAAGCAATCTGAGATGTAGCTCCTAAAGAATGGCGAACGGAGTTCCTGGAGGAATCCCAGAGAAGTTCATGGAGAAATACTAGAAGAAGTTTTTGGAGGATTCCCGGATGCATCACAGAACTCCTGAAGGAATCCAGTATTGATCCTAGCTGCAGTATTTAAACAGCTACGGAGTCCGTTGCAAAACTATACAAACGAAAATAGTGTAAGACGAAAAATCATAACCAGAAAAGAAACCCGAAAATATTTAGATCTTTTTCAGCAACTTTGCAACATGTACCAACAATAAATCAACCAGCTAGTTAAAGTTAGACGAAACATAAGACCAAAAGCGAACAATTAGTGTGAGTAATCCAGACTAAACTTTGTATCCATTCGTCCAACTAGTACATGTTTTAAATTTTAGTATCCCTGAAGATGACACAAAGCCCCAGTGTCGAAACGTCGGACAAACAATAAACCTCGTTTTTTCGTATTGAAGACTGCGCAGCCGTTTAAATCCTGCAGTATTCTTCTCAGTCGATTCTCAGATTTATCCTAACTACACGCTAATGAGACATGAATTCCATTTTAAAGCATTATCCTGCTTCGCCCGTCACACTCTCATTGTTCTAAAATAATGAAAATCTCATCAGCCAACATTTCCCCATCGGCATCCAACGGAGCCAACTGCCTTGGAAAGAACCAAGATGCTATGTAATAAGATACATTAACTGAGCAGCAGCAGCACATTTTAACATTTCAACTACCCACCGATAGCCCGCCCCTTTTCATTCGTTTTTATGAAATATGCAAATAATAACGCCCCCCTCGAAGTCCCCACCACCCCCACTAACTGTCTATTGCGTGTTTGTGTTTCATTTCAGATCATCAAAAGCATCAACAACATCATCGTCATCAAGAACGTTGCGCTCAGCGAGAACCAGTCAACAGAACAACAAAACAGCAAACACAAGACACAAAAGCTCCATCATCGTTGTCGGAGTCGTCAAAAGAAAAGACGCAGGAAGACAGAAGAAGAAGAAGAAGAGAGTTCAACTTCCATTTTCAAGTGATAGAAAAGCGACAATTGTGGGGGAGTTTGTCGCGAAAAAAGCGAAACAATTTCAACCGAAGAAGAAGAAGACATGAAAACTGAACATGTTGTACTGCTTCAATCACAAAAGCTTCCCAACGTGACGTGAACCAAGTGTAAATCGTACCGTCAAAGAAAACCGTGAGAAAATTTTTGCCTTCGTTTGGTCGTTTTTGTTTGTTCAGTTGATTCGATTCGATTCGATTCGGGGGTTGCTTTTTTTCGTTTGTGAGCGCCGTTACGATTTGTCTCTGTGATGAAGATGAGATTGGGTTTCTCTGGCGTGGGATATGTGAGGACGAACTGTTGTAAATTGGTGGGTAAATAAAAAAAGTGCTTCTTATTCGTGTGGTGCTATTGGTTTGTAGGAGAGTTCTAGTTTGGATAAATACGAGAAGAAAGATCAAAGTTTGTGGGGTGATTATCGGCACTGGTTGAAGTAAACGTACCAAAGGATAAAAACGTTCCAGAGTTCACGTGGTAGATGTTAAAGAAGAACCAAAGCGAGAAGTGCAACCGAAGAAACGGAGTTCAAGAAAGTAATTATAATTTTAAAAACCCCCTTTCATAAGAATATTATGCCAAAGTGTTGGAAAAGAAAACCGACGGGCTATGTTTGTGATGCTGTCAGTTCGCACAACAGCCACCGTTCGTGAACGGCCAGCCGAGACGGTCAAGAAGGCAATCAACATAAACCAGCTGATCAAGAACCTCAACAACCGGAAGGGCAAGAGCCAAAAGCAGAAGCAGAAAATTGGCGACAGCAGCAGCACCGGTATCAGCAGTAGCAGTAGCAACAACGCCAACAGCCTCAACAACGCGACAGCAGTTGACCGTAGCGGCAAGCAGAAGAAGAGCAACAACATCCGTGCTGCCGCCGACGTAAGTGACAGCCCAAGCGATCGAAAGAACCAACAGCGGGACAAGAACAGCTATCAAAAGACAACGGAAAAGACGACCGACAAGGCATCGATTACAACGATTGCAACGACAGTAGTGACGGCAACGGTCAAGACGCCGCATCGAAGCACGTCGAACCCGATTCCACAGCGACTAGGACAGATTCCGGAAGAGGACCACAAGAAACAGGAGGAGGCAGAACAGGACGCACAACAGCAGGAACACCAAGAGAGCGCAAATCAACAGAACCAACCGGCACAGCAACAGAATCAACAGCAGCAACAGCACAACCAGCAAGAACAGCAGCAACAGTCACAGGAACAGCAACAACAGTCCAAAACCAAGTTTCTGCTGCCGGAGTTGAACAATTTTAGGAAGCCACCAACAGTACAGGTGAGGCCTTTTCAAAAAGTTCTTGATTCTAATCTTACCATAAAACAGCAAAGATGTTGATGAGCAGCAAGCCTTATTTGAATTCATTTTGCTCAGTTGATACATACCTGGAAGAAATAAAAAAGGTAAACGTTAGTTCGAGTGAAATTGATCGATGGAGTAAGATTGAATTTGCTGTCTAAATTTGACATTACTTCAACTTGTATCTCCTACATCCTTACTACAGTTCGCAATTTAGCATCAGTTTGACTCCATAATTGAACAGAGAACAGAGGGTTGTGACCATTGATAGGTCCTCAGATGGAGGACAGCGGCTGGACCTTAGGCGACAGAAGGGCGTAAGGACACCCGGTCAAAGAAAGGTAGAGGGAAAGGTGCCAAAGGCGAGAAGGATGACGCCCTGAGTCCAGGTACTCGGAATTCTTCAAGGCGATGATGAGTGATGCATAGCTTGTGAATTTCTTTTATAGAATGAGGAAATCTGCTGACCAGATACCCAAGAGATGGTTCCTCGGGTAATGTGGAGATCGACCCACCAAAACTTCATTCTGTCTCTTCCTTACCTTCGCCCGTTAGGGATGACTTTGGGAAGGGCGGTGGGACCGTACATGAGAACTCTCTATTGGTAAGCATTCCACCAACTACCGCCTTAAGTTGTCCTCTCTCCCCTAAAAGCGTGGGTCCTGGCTAGTACTGTAGACTACCCGTTGAACTCAAGGTCTCGGATGGGAAGAGGCCAACTCAGCTTACCAGTCCTCACTATACCAATTGCGTGCGTTGCTATGACTTCTACTTCCTCTATCGACTCGCCGTATAACACGAGGGCAATATTGTCGGCAGAGTCAACCAGCTTTACCCCCGGTGAAAGTTTGAGCCTCAATACACCATCATACGCCGTATTCCATAGTACCGTGCCCAGGGTAGAGCCCTGAGGTGCCGCGATGATTTTATAGCTCCTCTCATTTTCCTCGGTGTCATAGATTAGCACCCTATTCTGGAAGTTGCTCTCTAGTATCTGGCTTGGGCATGAGCTAACAGGTTACGCATTCTTTACGTTCGGCGTGACGACCACGCAATAGCGGATTCCCGTTCGCTTCTTTTGGAGCGCTATCTCGGCCGTTTTGGTTATAATCCTAATAGCGTCCACCGTTGATCGACCCTTCCGGAAGCCAAACTGGTTATCCTAGAAGCCAGAATCATCGGGTTTCTCGGTATAGCCACGACAGCATGATTCGTTCCAACAGTTTTCCGGCGGTGTCCAGCAGACAGATAGGTCTGTATGCCGACGGGTCGCCAGGTGGCTTCCCGGGTTTGGGCAGTAGAACCAATCCTTGCCTTTTCCACCTCTCCGGAAATTCGCCTCTATCTAGGCACATCTGCATAGCCATTCTGAACATGTCAGGCTTAGCCTCGATAGCCGCCTTGATGGCTAATGTCGGGATACCGTCCGGACCCGAAGCCTTGTTCAACTTAAGCGACTTCGCTATTGCAATGAGTTCGTCGTTCGTCACCAGGGCTACCTCGCTATGGCCGGTTTGCCTATAGGGAACGGGGGCCCATGGTCTTGTATCGTGGCGTGGGAACAGTGTTTCCACGATCTTCTGCAGCATCTCTGGGGAGCGTTCTGGGGGTGCTGACGCGCCCTTCGTTTTGTCCATGACTACTCTGTAGGCATCACCCCATGGGGTCATGTTGGCTGCCTGGCAGAGATTTTTGAAGCACGCCGGCCCACGTGTCTTAATCTCTTTATTCCCTGTAGGCCTCGCTTCTTTCAATTCTTTCTGAGCCCCTTGCATCCTCCTTCTAGCTCTTAAACAGGATGCGCGGAGTTCTGCGATTTCTGGACACCACCAGTACACCGGTTTGCGTCCATTTCTGGGTAGGGATCGCCTTGGCATAGCGGCGTCACATGCACGGCTTAGGGTTCCGACTAGATCATCGCTGGATAGATCGTCGGTGTTACCCTCCATAAACAATCGCTCCACAAATGCCGGCTTATCGAATCGCGAAGTCAGCCGATGACGGTCGACGACCTTCGGCTGTGGCCGTCTTCCTCCGTGTTCCACTCTGTATCGAATCGGCAGATGGTCACTATGCGTGTATCCATCGTCGACCCTCCAGTCCGAGCTAGGGTTTAGACCCGGGCTCCAGAAGGTCACATCAATGATGGACTCTGCACCATTCCTACTGTAGGTTTTTTTGTCGCCTACGTTCGCGACATCCACGTTTAGTCTAGCCATAGCTTCGAGTAAGGCCCAACCTCTCGCGTTAGTCAAGCGGCTACCCAACTCAATCGCCCAGGCGTTGAAGTCTCCACCGATGACCACGGGACTCAATCCCACTATTTCGCTTGTTAACGATTTCAGCATAGGCGAGAACTGGTCTATCGTCCACCTGGGAGGGGCATAACAACTGCAGTAGTATACCCCGTTGATCTTCGCTATTGCGAAGCCCTCGTGCGACGTGGAAACTATTTCCTGGACCGGAAAACGACCGGTTGTACAGATCGCCGCTAGCTTGGCCTTATCCGCTACCCAGTTTCCGTTATCGGGAGGGATGCGGTATGGGTCCCACGGTGTGCCAAAAACCGTTATTAACAAATAAAAATGTCCACCCAAGTGGTACCCGGCATTCGAAAGATATACTATTCTAGTATCTCCTCTGAAAATTTGAAAATCTTTCATCGAGGGAAACTAAAGTTTTTGTGATTTGAAGATTTTGAGTCATTTCTCTAGGATTTTCTTATATCAGGCCAAACATGTTGTTGCGGGAGGTGCTGGTAGCCGACTCTTTCAGCAGAATTAAGACGAGTATTTGTCTTTATCAGCTACAAAGCTGCAAAATCAAGTGTATTTATTTAAAAGGCTTAGTTTATAGTATGTCAAACTTACATATTCGGTCACGGAATTAGAGAGCATAATTGGCTCTTGTACTGAACACACCTCCTCACAAGTTACTAAGTGTGACTTTACTGGGCTTATGCATTGCAATGTCAATCTGTATTGTTATTGGGGTGTTCAGTTTTCTTAATCTAATATCAACGGAGTATTCAAATTTATGGCTGCGCATCTGTGCGCAACACATGTCTAAAGGTCCTATCTGCAGAAGAGAGGCTCTCTTTGGTTTCTCTCTCTTTCGTTAATATCACAGCTGTTTATTTGAATTATGATTGTCTCCTTGCATAGAACGATGGTCAAAACAATCGTCTTTTGATTTGTACTGCAAAAGTAGTTGAAAAGTGTACCATTACATTGCAATAATTGAAAGAGAAAGTGAACAAAGAGAGCCTCTCAAATGCAGATAGGACCTATTGAAATGTTTGGCCTGATATGAGTAAATATGCACGCACGGTGTGCCTGATACCAATATCAACAAACAAAAATGTACTCCAAACTGACACCCGGCGTTCGAAAGATATACTATTCTAGTATCTCCTCCGAAAATTTGAAAATGTTTTATCGAGGGGGGAAACCAAAGTTTTTACTGTTTGAAGATTTTCCTCTATTTTCATAGAATTAGCTCATATATGGTAATATTGTCATATGTTGTTTCATTGGCTCTTCAAATCATAAACAAATACATATTAATAAGTTTCACAAACACCATTCCAAAGATTCAACATTTAAACAACTTCTCTGAAATTTGACAACATTTCATTGAAACGCTCTCAAATTACAGTGGTTTGAAAATATCTTGATAAAGTGTATTGAAAATGTAGTAACTTCATAGAATATTATATCAATTTCTCATGTTAATCATGCCTCGCAATGAATATATATTTTATAACTCATCTAAAGCTTTGATTCACATTTTTTGCGATACTATTACAAAACTCAGTAAGTGTTTTTAACGTGTTTATAGATAAAACGGTAGTATGCATATCTCCAATGAAATTGAAATTGAAAGCTTAAAATTGTTGTTACTGATGATCATTCAAATGTAAAGATTCTAAATTCACAGAAGACACGTTAGTAACATAACGTATAAAAGCTAGGTAGTAAAACGATTAGTATTTAGGTTTACTTTAAAAGCTTCAATATCTTAAACATTATACCAACGATTGAAAAAGCTTCCTAGGAATACCAAAACATTGGGCTGTTAATTCAGTTTAACTCTCGTTTCACCATGAAACGTTTTCAAATTCACCGGCAAGATACCAATATATTTATAACGTGCTTAAAAACAAAAAAAAAACGGGGCCAAACACTTAGAAAGTTTATGTAATCAACGCTCACGGCGTGCCACATTTTTATTTGTATTCGAGTAGCAGGTAGAACTATGAAATATTAAACTACGGTAATTGACATTCCTCTCAATGAAATGTTGCCAAATGTGGAGCGTACCTATTGTGATGGTTAGAACACTTGACTATCACGCTGAAGACCTGGGGTCGAATCCCACTCCCGACAAACTCACAAAATTTGAGTTCTTTCTTTGGAAGGGAAGTGAAGCGCGGGTACCGAGATGAACTAGCCTAGGGCTAAAAATCTCGTTACAGATAAAATAAAATGTGGCCAAATTTTCGGAGAAGTTGCTTGAATATTGATTGTACTTTTGGAATTTGTGAAACTCATAACGCCGTTCAACACTAGTTCGCGTCATGAGATGAGAAAAAAAAATAATAGGGGTTTGGGACCCTGGAAACTCCAATGCGTATATCAATTGAACACCCTAAGTTCTCAATTCAAACTTCGATCTTTAACTGTGAAGTCCAATATATTTCGAAAATTCTTTCACTATGACACTTCTAGGGTTCCGAAACCCTGTTCTTTTTTTATCATCTCATAATACAATTTTTTTTTTAATTTTGTTTAGCAGTGTTATTATTTGTTTAAGATATGAAGAACACTGTATGTCAATATTCCCATATATGAGCTAATTCTATGGAAATATAGGGAAATCTTCAAACAGTAAAAACTTTGGTTTCCCTCGATAAAACATTTTCAAATTTTCGGAGGAGATACTAGAATAGTATATCTTTCGAACGCCGGGTGTGAGTTTGGAGTACATTTTTGTTTGTTAATAGTGGTATCAGGCACACCGTGCGTGCATATTTACTCATATAAGAAAATCCTATAGAAATGGCTCAAAATCTTCAAATCACAAAAACTTTAGTTTCCCTCGATGAAACATTTTCAAATTTTCAGAGGAGATACTAGAATAGTATACCTTTCGAATGCCGGGTGCCACTTGGGTGGACATTTTTATTTGTTAATAACGGTTTTTGGCACACCGTGGGTCCGATAGTAGTGCGATGTCTGTACTTGACTCCGAGACTGACTGCCATAGCAACTGTTGTGCAGCTTCACAGTGGTTCAGGTTTAGTTGTGTAACCTGCATTATCGTTTGGAACTTCGACCTCCTCGCGTGCCTGGACATTTAGGCCCGCCCGTCGTGTGGCCCTTGTTCGCCGTGCAAATCAGGCATTTTGGTGCAGAGTTGCACTCCCTGGCGATATGGCCTTCTACTCCGCACTTCCTGCAGAGCTAACTCCGGTCTAGGCCTTTGCATGCCCAGGACTTATGCCCTTGCTCAAAGCACTTGAAGCACGCCACTGGCGGCTCGTATATGCTGAGCGGGCACACTGACCAAGCTACCTTGATCTTCCCGACTGAAATCGCCTTGTTCGCATCCCCTACGGGGAGTTTGAACGCGGCAATCTGCGTGCCAGCCGGACCCTTACGCAGGCGGATCCATGCACTTGGTACATCTATCTCACACTGCTGTTTGAGTGCGGCTGCGAGCTCCTCTGCGTCGGTAATCTCGTCCAGGTTTTTACACTGGAGAGTTGCCTCCGCCGTTAGGACTCTAACCTGCACCTTTTCGCCAAGTACCTCTTGGGCTAGTGCTTTGTAGGAAGTACTTTTATTAGCTGCTTCCTTCTTCAGCACTAGCATCATCTCTCCAGTCCTGGTGCACCGGATGCTTTTTGCATCCGCGCCCAACGGTGAGAGACGATTCTCGCCACGCATGGCCTTCAGCACCTCGGCGTATGTGTCTGCCTCGGTTTTGAAGACCAGCGCGTCACTTCTCGCTCGTTTTCGGGCTGGTTTCGTAGTTCTCATCTTCTTCTTTTTCTACCGTAATCCAAGGGTTCTCCTTCCCTTGCACATTGGTCGGGCTCCATACAAAGGGGCGGCCAAAACTCCCAAAAAACGAAATTGATAATTTTAAACTTTATTTCACCTTATAACAAAGTTAATGTACTGTACTTTTATGATTATTAATTAAAAGAATACTAGCTTTTGTATTTCAATGACATTTTTACTGCCAAAGTGGCCTAAGTCATAAAATTGAAAAATGAATTATTCGAAAAAAGTAAAATAATAATATTTTGAGAATGGAATATATGTTTTAAGTTATCCAGCATATGAAAGCTCGTTATTGGACTGTTTGAATGCACGTATGATGCAAAATTAATATGTCACAAAACTTTTCAAATTTTCATATATTGTACCTTAGAAATTTTGGGAATTTTTAAGTTAAAAAACGGTTCGTGTCGTCACGTGTCGCCGCAATTTCGAATAGTACATCTTAAACATCATGCTTAGAGCTGCCTAAAAACGTTTAAATATTTTGCAGAAATTTGCAGTTTTTCAAATTAGAGCTTTTTAAAAAAGTCATGTTTTTCATATATTTTACGCTATTTTTCCATTTTTTACTGAAATAAAATTTATCTTTCCACATTTTTCACACGTTTTGAACAAACTTGATTGGATTTGATCGAAAGATGATCATTTATTTAAATCCGAATTGATTTTCCAACAAAAAACGCAAAAAATATGGAGTTTACTGATTTTCACTGTTTTTGAAATTATTGAAATTACGTAATTTTTGAATACCCCTTTTTAAACACTAAAAACACTATATACCATATCTGGGCAACCTATAACTTCGATTAAACACATAAAAAGAGTTTTGGCCGAACTTTATCTTTTTCCGACCATTGTGCCTTGGTTCGGTTGGCCTCCGTTCTTCCTCTGGTTCGCTTGCTGGGGCTTGGTTTCTCTGCCCCTTGCGCGCTTCGCAACCGGCTTAGCAGCCTGGTTACCTACGCTGGTCTTCACCTTCTCTTTCTTCGGCTTTGCACCCGACTCTGCCGGACGCTTCTTGGGCCGCGTCTCCTCAGCAGGTCCAGCAGGCTCAGCAAAGAGGAAGCTGTCCGTTTGAGTGGACCGCTCTTCTCTGCTCGCATCAGCAGCACTTCGCTCTTCCACCAGGAGGTCTTTCTCCTTCTTGGCCTGAGCCAGTGATTTGCGTAGCTTCAGCAGGCCCTGTTTCAGGTCCTTGCTGATGGTAGTCCGCCCGCTCGTGTAACCGATCAGCTCGTCCAGCCCGCTCCTGTTGCGGTTCAGCGCCCGCGTGAGGTCCGCACCGGTCATCTGTGCTTCCTCCGTCGGCGCTGTACCGCTTCGTGCACCACTTGCTCCACTTGAACTTCCTGCCGCTGGTTCGCTGGTGGGAGCACCAGCCCCTCGGAGTGGCGATCTAGCCAAGCCTCCACGTGCGAACGGGTTCAATGCCGCTCCCTCAGTTACTCCACACTCGACCACGTTGTTACAGTTGTTGAATTTCGAAGTCATGTCTGTTGGGCCCCCCTTAGAGCCGCTATTGTTCACTGCAAATGAAGTAGTCGCCAAGGATCCTGGTGGTTATCTATGCAAGCAGGGAGGCCACCCGAGGGTTGGCCCAGGCCCTTATGGGGACTGAGCTCAGAGCCGGATCAGCGCTAATCAGGAGTGTTCATATGAACCTACTTCCACCCAGTTAGTTGCCTAAGCTGGGCACAGATCGGGAACGTACTCTAAGGCAATGCCACGGTTTTATGGGGCGGAAGGCAGCGTCGACATTAGCCTACCCGCCGTTTCAAGTCAGTGTCACCCGACCTTACTAAGAGGATAGAATGCCGTCGCTAACAGCTCACTTGTGCATAGTTACCTAAGCGTGTACCATCTCATCTACCATATACTAAGCATGACCAGTATACCATAATCAGGAACTTACTGGCATCGTTCCTGATGTGCCCGAGGCACTTCTAGCTGGGCTGTGACACTTTGAAGCGGTGCCATATCGCTTGAACAGAGTTGCTTCCGGATTGAACAGAGTTGATTTCGAATTTCTGAAGAGGACCAGCAGAGCCCACTGCTGGTCCCCCGCCACGCCTAGGCTTACTCCGCTTGAGCAGTTCGTATGTGCCGGTGCTCGGTCACCTCCCGGTGCCAAAGGTGGTAAGTCCGCACTGATGTGTGGATATGGTTCGCTTAGGAAGGAATCCTAAGCTCCCACCCTTACGAGTTTAACCCTTGGGAAAAGTCGTCTGCAGGATTGTCCACTCCTGCTACGTGTCTTCACTTATCGATAGGAGTGGCTGATTGGATTTGGTTCATACGATTGGCTACGATCGTTTCCCAACGTCCGGGGGATGATCGAAGTCATTGGATCACGGTAGTGCAACCTGCGTGGAGAGATGTGATGCGCACAACTCCAGTCTGACTGTAAGGAGGCGATCTGCAAAGCGTGAAAGTTTCGACTTCGATACTAAGTGTTTCATGCGCACTTCGTTCATGGGTGTATTTGGCGCAGACAACATGTCCCGTAGGCCTTATCAGACGCATCAGCAAAAGAGTGGAACTAGATGCTGACTGCGTCGATGACGTAAGTAAAACGTGGGACTCTGACATCAACGAGGAGATCAATGATCGTGTAGAACTCCTTCCACTCTTGTTGCAGCTTTAGGGATAGAGGTTGATCCCATTCGTAGCGCTCGTTATTGGGAGTTTTCAACGCCCATAAACGTTTCATGGCTAGTTTAATCTTGGTGATGGTGAATCCCACTAGTCCCAGCGGACAAAAATTTCTGATACGTTGGACATAACATAACCTTGCGCTTAGTGAAAATGAAAGCAAGAAGGGGCAACTGAAGTTTGAACCAGAATACGTCACATTCCGGTTCCCGAATGAATTCAAGTGTACTGTACTAACAGACTGCGGTTCGTGGAGTTCAATTGTGGATCATGAATTTGAATAACGGTTTGTCAAGCCGCTTTATATACCCAAGGCAATTCATATTCCTCCATGAACTGGTGACAGACGGCTTTCACATTGAATTCTCGTTTGAGCTGGCATACTCAACGAGGAAGCGGCGTTCGGCAATGGTTTTGGAATTTCCCAACACTATCTCCAGGTTGTCTATTCTAGGTTAGTGGACGACGTATCGTCTCGTTGGGGCTCTGGACGTGGTTACAGCATAGAACTCCTCACATACCTTTATAATGTGCCTTTGCGGACGTGGTATAAACGGATTGTTCAAGAATTGTTTCGATCTCTCCAAAACGGTAAGAGAGTGGAATCGGGCAGGGCATCAGAGCTAGACAGCTGAAAGACTACCGAATCGATGAAATTTTGAAGAGTTTACCACACAAAATCCAACCGAAGTACTTTTCAATGAGATACAAAGGTCACGGCCTAGAGAGCTTCTTTCCCGTGTGAAATTTGCTTCCTGGTTGCTTTTTACTACCTTACCGATCAGGCTAAAGCCGGGGTGGCCTCTGCTGTACATAGTACACGCTCAGAAAAGCGTTCTGATAAACGTGAACAAACAAACGCAAATATGAGAACAAGCAAATATACACCGTGAACTGGAACTAGTTCCAGCTGTCAACATGGGCGTTCTAGAAACCGTGATATCTAGTTCACGGTGTACATTTCTTATTGTTGTTATCGTTGCTATGCATAGTTCCCGTTTGTTCTCGTTGCCGTGACTGCGAGTTCACGTATACCGGAACGGATTTTTTTGCGTGTAGCCGTCTCCATTCCACTCGGTCCATGGCTGTTTGTCTTCAGTTCCGCAGTCTGCGTAGGATCCGCAGATCGTCCTCCACCTGGTCGACCACCTAGATCGCTGCGCACCACGTCTTCTTGTACCGGTCGGATGATTCTCGAGAACCATTTTAGTCGGGTTGCTATCCGACATCCTGATGACGCGACCCGTCCGCCGTAGCCTCCCGATTTTCGCGGTGTGGACGATGGTTGGTTCTCTCAGCAGCTCATGCAGCCCGTGGTTCATTCGCCTACTCCAAGTCCCGTTTTCCATCTGCACTCCGCCGTAGATGGTACGCAACACCTTCCGTTAGAAAACTCCAAGGGCGCGTTGGTCCTCTGCACGTAGGGTCCATGTTTCGTGCCCATAGAGGACGACCGGTCTAATCAGCGTTTTGTAGATAGTTAACTTCGTGTTACGGCGAACTTTTTTCCATCGTAGAGTTCTGCGGAGTCAAAAGTAATTCCCTGCCACAATGCGCCTCTGAAGTTCTCTGTCGTTGTCGGAGGTCACCAGTGAACCAAGTACACGAATTCTTCAACCGCCTCGATCTCATTACCATTTGCCATCATGTACTTTGTCTTCGACACATTAATGACTAATTTGATTCGCCTGGCTTCACTCTTTAGTCGGATGTACGTTTCCGCCATCGTCTCAAATTTACGAGCTATAATATCAATATCATCAGCGAAACCAAGCAGCTGAACGAACTTCGTGAAAATCGTTCCACTCGTGCTTATCCCCGCTCTCCTAATTACACCCTCTGAAGCAATGTTGAACAGCAAGCACGAAAGACCATCACCTTACCGTAACCCTCTGCGAGATTCGAAGGGGCTCGAGAGTGTCCCAGATACTCGAATCACGCACATCACTCGATCCATCGTCGCCTTGATCAATCGTATCAGTTTATCCGGGAATCCGTATTCGTGCATAATCTGCCATAGCTGTTCTCGATCGATTGTATCATACGCCTATTTGAAATCGATGAACAAGTGATGTGTGGGCACGTTGTATTCGCGGCATTTCTGCAACACCTGGCGGATGGCGAACAACTGGACCGTTGTAGCGCGTTCACCCATGCAGCCTGATATCGCCCCACAAACTCTCTTGCAATCGGTGATATACGGCAGCATGAAGTCACATCAGAGTACATAGGTCACAACAAAATATAATAAGTTATACTAATAAATGGTTTGTTCTTCATCATCTCTCTTTTCCAGGTACCGGTGGCAACCATACTGAACGACCTTAGTCCCGTGCCTGCGCCAGCGAAAGTCACCAATAAAATCTCCAACTCGAACCCTATGAGTCCTATGAACCCCGCCGGGCTACAAAGTAACTCGCCGGACGTTAAGGCCATGCGGTAAGCTTAGCATATTACACGGAAAAACCGTCCTACCTTTGTCTTTGTCTTCCACCAGCAGGAGGTAGGGGAAACCAACAACAATAATCGACCAGTACGGCAAGGGCGGGAACATTCCGCTCACGCTCATTACAAATTATAATTTTCATTAAACAAATGAATTCAAAAACCACAGTTACACAGTGGAGGGAACAGGAACATTCCGTAACACCGAGCGGCTGTGCCCGCTGTGCACGAATCCGTTACATATGTGAAACAGCGAGATATTAAATAACCGCCGACAAGCTGGTCGTCGTGGTTCCCGTAGCAGACTGAACGTGAAATAGGTCGTCGTTGTTCTTCAGATCAACCCAACGGTGAACGGTGAAAATTATTCCACCAAATACATAAACCTGCCGAAAACTTGACAGAACAATAAGTTTCACATTCCGCGGCAAGTTCCAGCGGCGCTTCTCATTAAGGGGTTCGAATACATATAGGTTGGGCCGTGGTCCTGAGCATCACTAATGAACGCTATTCACTGAGGGCACTGGGTGGAGGCGTATAGAGGTGTAGGCATATCTGCACGTGTGCATGCGATAAGCAAACCGGCCGAGGCGGCGGCGATACCATCAACCAACCAGCCAGCGAGGACGACGAACGTTCGTTGTTCACCTTTGTCTCTGCCTCCGGTGTTCGGTGTGAAGTGCGCGGTGGTGTCCGGTCCTTCCCCTCGTCCTCACAGAACCAACCATTTTAATATGTTTACACCTATGAGCGGCATCCGGTTTCGCCCCAACATTCCCGGGAGCTGGCCGGGAGCGACTGAGAAAACAATGGAAAATAATTATGATAATTATTTCAGGAGCTCAGTCGTGACTCCACGTGACTGACCCCGGCAGTCAGTCTCCGGGGAGTGTTGTCTATTGTTGTATGTACCTACTATCGCTTCGTGGCGTGTCAGAACCACAAGGAATTCGGTGCATTTTAAATGTTGGGATGGAAACTGAATTTATGACGGTCGCATACCATTTGCCGGAAAATGTGACCCTAGTTGAGTAATGCTTTGGGTATTACAGTATTCTTTAGATGTGTAGTAAACGGCATCGAAATTCCAAAACGTTTTTCTTCTGAAGTATGTGAACCAGGTTGCTTCAAGTGTTTGGCCCTTTTGGCCTTTCCAAAAACAGAGATTGACCTCTTCGGACATATCTTGAGTTCAGCGATGATTTTGGATTGTTATTTTTGAGTTGATGGGTGTCATCCGTCGAATTTTCCACTGCTTTGATCTCTTACACCTACAAACTCCGTTCATGTGTTCATCGATGCGCTGCTTCCACCTTTCAATCACCTTTAACGGATTCATTGAATCTCATATCGCATAAAGCATTTCAGCCTCAGAACACATCCAATAAAGATCTTCATCTTTGTGGGAACATCCATCTACCATTGCATATCAAGACCGTCATAACTCTTATGGCAATCCCCTTCTCTTCTAAAAAAACCTCAAAACTTCCGAAAAATCCACCCCCTCTCAACGGGAGGGGCGAGTGATATATTGTCGTAATTTAATGTGATTTAATTGGATATCATATTGCGACGAGGACGACGACGATGGTGACGAAGACTTCCGTGGCAACCATTACGATTCCTGACGCAAATATGTTGGCGTCGCCCAGCGTGTGTAACTTCATCTCTCTGATGCCGCCAAAACGGCAGGCACACGACATCGATTTTCCACATACGTGTGTACGTCAGGAATTTCCATTATGTAATCTGGAAAGTCTACTGCCACGGTCTACGTCTTTCAATTGTGGTGTGGTGACGAAAAGAAACGACGAACGAAACGGACGACGACGACGACCGATAAAATCACAGAATTTATGGCTTAATTTAGTGCATACCTGGCGGGCGTTTATTTCAGGATTTTTTTTTAAACAGTTTGCAAATACGGTGTGCTGTGGAAGTGCGGATTGTTACCATCACTGACTGACCGTGGAAACCTTCCAGGTAAAATGGATACGAAAGCTGACATCGTGTTATGCCCTAGGATTGAACTGGCCATCATGTCACTACCAGACCCAAGTCATATGCGGCTATAAGAGTGACTTACGAATTTTATGTAGGACTTTGTGAATGTTCAAACCTGTTCTCTGGAAAAAAAACTTGACGAGTTTCTTGAAAAAATAAATTGAATCATTTCTGAAAATGGGGCTGCAAAACGGTGAGTCGATAAGGAGAGCGTCCAACATAGCTCTGATCCTCACAAGTTCCTTCTACGGGTCAAGCGATGACAAAAGATGAGTGCTTAGCTGGTAGTGCTGGGCACTGTTGTCCTTCTTACTTCAGCTAGATTGAGGACGTACATCTCAAACGTCTGTTTACCAAGGAGGTGCGGCTCAAACAGCGTCTATTCTGGCATCCAGCGACTGAACATGAAACGCTGTATCGCGTCAGCTATACCTAAGGTGGCAGCCCCACCAACGCGATGTAGGCAGCGCGACGTCGGTAAGGTAGCCTGTCGAAGCCTTACACCAGCACGAAAAATGAAGATAATAGAAGAAAACGCGAACGATACTCTCGGAAACGAAATAAGGACTATGATTGGAAACTCGGTACCTGGAACGTCAGGACGAGAGAGCCTTTTGGCTCGTGAATTGCAGAAAGTGGGTGTGTGTGTGTTGCTGCTATTCAGGAAGTGCGGTGGCCCAAATCGCCAACACATCATTCAAATATAACATCTACCACAGCGGCAGCGGTAAAGCAAAACATGGGTTCGGATTCATAGTGATCGGGAAACAGATGAAGCGAGTCATGAGGTGGAAGCCAATCAACGAGCGGATCTGCTTATTGAGGATTCGAGACAAATTCTTCAACTACAGCCTGATCAATGTCTATGCGCTGACCAACGACAAAACCGATGACGTAAAGAATACGTTTTACGAATGCCTTGACAAGACCTATGGAGAATGTCCAAAACATGACGTTAACATTGTCATCGGTGACGCCAACGCGCAGGTTGGAAGAGAGGACTTTTTCCGTCAAATCATCGGTACGAAGAGCCTTCACTCCGTCACAAACGACAACGGCGATGGCCATTAGTAGCACCTACTTTTCACGCAAGAACATCCACAAGCACACCTGGACACACCCAAACGAAGTAGTTTGCAACCAAATCGACCATGTGCTGGTAGATGGCCAACACTTCTCGGACGTCATTGATGTTAGAACTTTTAGGGGTCCCAACATAGATCACTACCTCGTAGTTAGTAAGATTCGAGCTCGATTATCAACCGTGTCGAACTCTAACAACCGGCGATAGATGCGTTTCAAAATCCAGCGTTTTTCAGCAGACGGTACGTTAGCTGACTATTACCAGAAGCTGGACGAGCGGATAAGTGAAATCAACGAGAGCGATAATCTCAACACTCTATGGGAGTCTATTCACGGAGCGATGAGTACGGCAGCGCAGGAGGTGATAGGCACTGCTCAAAGACGATCTAGGAACGGGTGGTTAAACGAGACGTGTAAGAGGATAACGAATAAGAAGAATGTCGCCAGAAGCCGGATGCTGGTGTCTGGGTCCCGTCTGGGAAGCGAGAGCAGCTGAAAAATGAATCTATCGCAGAAAGAAAAAAAACACCATGAGAGAAATGTCATTGCTCAGGCGCAAGAAAGTATGGAGCCGAATGATATGCGGAGGGTTTACAAAACTGTCAACGCCTTCTCCCGTCATGTGCAACGACCGTGAAGGAAACTTGTTAACAGACAAAACAATGATGGCTGCCAGGTGGAGAGAGCATTTCGAGGGGTTGTTGAACGGTGGGAATGGAAGAGCGACAGACAGAAATCGAATCGACGACGACGGACAAGCTGTGGAACCTCCAACGCTAGACGAGGTCAAGACAGTCATTAGAGGGCTGAAGAACAATAAGGCTGCTGGGAAGTAAGAACTCCCGATTGAGCATTTCAAGCACGGTAGTCAGCTGTTTCAACTCTTTAACCGTATTATATTGAATATATGGGAAGAGGAAGAACTGCCTGTTAGTTGGTTGAATGGTCTCATTTGCCCTCTATACGAAAAAGGGCATCGGCTGTAGTGCACGAATTAAAGAGGAATAACACTTCTTAACCGTTATGTGGCCGGCAAACTTTTTGCTGTTTTTCTACACCGTGTATTTTAAATGGGTGCTGGGTACCCGGGTACCCTGCCGGCCACATAAGGGTTAATTCAGCGTACAAAATTTTGTCCGGAATTCTGTTTAACAGACTGAGGCCAAATGAGGAGTCCTTCGTCGGCGAATATCAGGCAGGATCTCGTGAGGGCCGATCAACGACGGATCAGATGTTCACCCTGCGGCAGATTCTCGATAAATTTCAGGAGTACAACTTGCAGACCCATCATCTGTTTATTGATTTCAAGGCGGCATACGATTCAATGAAAAGAAATGAGTTATGGCAGATTATGATCGATCATGGTTTTCCGGCGAAGCTGATTAGACTGATTCGTGCGACGCTTGACGGTTCGAAATCAAGTGTACGGGTTGCGGATGAAATTTCGTCATCGTTCGTAACCTTAGACGGGCTGAAGCATGGCGATGACTTCCGAACTTACTGTTCAACATCGCGCTGGAAGGAGCGATAAGGAGAGTTAATGAGCAAAGGAGTAGAACCATTGTTACGAAATCGCATATGCTCCTGGGCTCCACGGATGATATCGATATCATCGGGATCGACTGTCAGGCCGTGGAAGAGGCGTTCATACCTTTTAAAAGGAAGACTACGAGGATTTGACTAACGATTAACACCGCAAAGACCAAGTAGATGATTGCTGATGGTTAACGTCGGTCCGGCCGTGGTAGTGGTGACGAAGCGGTGCTAGGTGGTGAAAAGTTTGATGTTGTAGACGAATTTGTATATCTTGGTACTCTAGTAACGTGCAACGTGCAATAATGATGATACCCGCGAAAAGCCGGATTGCAGCTGCGAATCGGGCCTTTTTCGATCTGCGAAACCAGCTGAAGTCTCGTAGGCTGCAAACGAAAACAAAAACCGCGTTGTACAAGATCCTGATACTTCCGGTCGCTTTATACGACCATGAATCGTAGACGTTGAGAGAAGCCGATCGGAGAGCCTTTGGAGTCTTCGAACGGAACTTGGCGGTAAACTTGAGGACGGCATCTGGCGATGAACCACGAATTGTACTAAGTATATAAAGAGATGAATATAGTGAAACGAATAAAACACAGCATGCTGCGGTGGGCTGGGCACGTAGCTCGTATGCCGGAAGAACGACAAGCTAAAAACATATTCAACAGAGAACCAGGAAGGGGTCGTCGGCTTCGTGGTAGGCTGCGCACACGGTGGCTTTTTGCAGTTGAGGGTTCTAATCGTTCAGGGTGACTGGAAGCGATTGGCCCAGGACCGAGACCAGTGCCAGTCGAGGCGAATGCTTGATTCAGCGTACACTCACCGCTACAAGTTGTAGCCCATCAAGTATCAAGTAAGTAAGTAATTTTTAAGAACATTATCTGAGACAAGTTTTGAAGGAATTATTAGAATGAGCACGAATTCGAGTAGAAAAAAACTCTAAAGAAATTTCTTAAAGATAATGTTGAGAAATTTTTGGTAATACATAGTCTTGAAATTACAGAGATATTCTTACCATTCCAACAACAATCAATCCAGGAAAACCTGCAAGGCTTTTTCACCAAAAAATTTACTTGAAATTTTTGCAGGTTTTTTTTTAATTTCTTCATGATTCTCTTCAACCAATTTTCCCGGCGATTTTTGGCAAATGATCAAGGGATTGTTAGAAACATGCCTGTCTCTACAAATTTATGACGGATAACTCTGAAAATTCCACTGTTCACGAGGTTAGATTCTCATCGAAATTCCACTAACAGTTTCTAGATGTGTTTCCTGGAACCTAATTAATTTTTTTTTTCGAGAAATTTGTATTCTTCAAAAATTGAATACATGCACACATCATATCCATAATGAAATTGTTGGAGGAAATGTTGCAAAATTTATTCAGAGAATTATTTTTAAGATTTTTCTCCGGTAGCTCTGCGTGGTGTTCTTTACATTAGAACTCAACAAAAAAAATCCTGTAGAATTGTCAGAAATTCTTTTGAGAGTTCTCCAACATTTTTTTTTCAAAGTTTCTACAGGATTTTCAAAAAAAAAGTCTGACATTTCAAAAGAAATCGCTTGAAAGTTGTAGGGATGAGTTTTGGGAAAGAATTAATTCACAAGCATCTCAAAAAAACCAAAAAAGATCATCAGAAGAATTCCCGGGATGCACCCTGAAGTAAACCTTACATGATTCCTTGTGTTTTTATGGAATTTCTGAAAAAAAAACTCGATGTAGAGGCCGAAGTGCAGTTCATTCGTATTCATCCCATAGATATTTTTTTTTGTGTCTGTATTAACGAGACTTTTAGCCCTAGGCTAATTCATCTCGAAAACCACGCTTTACCTCCCATCCGAAGGAAGAACTCATATTTTGCAAGTTTGTCGGGAGTGGGATTCGATCCCAGGTCCTCGGTGTGATAGTCGCGTGTTTCAACCATCACACCAGGTCCGCTCCAGATATTATATATGTATAATGGCGGGTAATGCCATTAATAAGAATGAAAAAAAAACATCGCAAATAATAATGGATACTATAAAGTTTATCGATTGCTTACCTGCTGGTCGTTGTGGAATAATTTGAATTTAGGTCAATTAGTGTAGATAAAAAAAACAAATTTGCACCCACTATAATTAATTCAAAATAGAAATTTAGATTTGACATTATATGTAGTTTGAAAATGATGATAATAGAAAAAAGAGGAAAACACTTTCCACGAATCGGATACCATGGCATTCATGGAATCCTTAAAGAAATTTCAAGAAGTACTTATTGCAGAATTCTTCGAAAAAATATGGTAACTCGCCAATGGACTACCCGCTTGACGAGCAGCCACAGTTGATCAGCAGGAGTAAATCCATTTAATTTTGTATGGCGAAAAGCATCTAAACTTGGATTACTTGAAATAGAAAGCTCTTCCTACAAAAATATTTGGTAGCGTAATAGTGGTTGCCATTGTGCACAACCACTACCAAATATTTTTTCGAATAATGTATTCCCCTTCGAGAAATGTGCCTTTAGAAGCTATTCGCCATACAATATTTTTGCGATTTACTTTTAGTGTTTTTTCGCGCATAGAAGCTAGCGCCACATTGGTCGATGCGGAGAGTAGGTAAACAGCCGATGCAGGTAATTAATTGCTGATCAGTTGATACTAGAATTCTGGTTTTCATTATTTTTTTCGTGGATAATTCCATTATAGTATTAAATATCCAGTGATCGTCTAGATCCAGTAATTTCCTACTGTTTCCATTGAAATAGTAAGAAATCAAAGCTTGTTTTCTCAAAGATGCGCCACCACATTAAAAGTAAAATCATTTTTCTTGTATGGACAAATCGCTGGCTTGCACTTGTTCCGCATCGCAGCGATTTGTGCCTTGGGGCAAAAAGTTGCAAATTAGAAACAAAATCATTATGCCTACGTGTTTCTTCTGGATTCATTGCAGTAACAGAGAATTGATTACATCACCATACAAATTTCAAGTTGTTTACTTCTTTTTTTCCTGACTGGCATTTTCCACCCGTGATGCGCATGATGTTTCGAGTGGATAGATGCCAGGCGGCGCCGCTGTATATGTGAAAAACACGTGGAATACGAGCGCCATCTACGATCGCATAGCGTAATCTTCGCCGTTACTTTACACTGTTATCACGTTTACCGCATTTATCAGAAAAGCGCCTCTACCGGCACTCTAGCAAAAACGCAGCTGATTGCTTCCCATTAAAACATTTCTACCGGAATTCGGGAATGCGAATGTTAAACGCTTCCTTAAGCTGGCTCATGCTAATGTTGACCGATTCTCGCTAATTGTTGAACGGTTCAGTTAGAAGTTGAACTGGTAGTTGAAATTTTATTCAAGAGAGCTTACGTAATTTCGACCGTTTTGTTCTCTTCGTCATGAAAGGTTTATTGAAACCTATTAAAGTCAAAATTGGACTGAAATGTTTCTCAACCAAGCTGAATTATTCTTCCAAGTTTCAGACAATTTGGTCGTTAACAACCCCTCATGACGAAGAGGACAAACCTGTTATCCAATAATGGATACTTATGTCAGATTTTCATTTTAAATTTTCTTGTGAGGTTCAGAAGGATTGCGAAAGGATTCCCAGGGGTTCCAGGGTGCCTTCGAATGTGGGTTGTAGGTATGTTTCAAATGTGTATCAAAGTTTCTCAGGAAATTTCAGGAGGATTCCGAATGGATTTCCGTTGGATAGACGGTACGCCCTTGAAAACCACTGAAATTTCTAGAAATGCCCTGCAACACCCTGGGACCCCTTGAACAACCTTTCCAGAACCGTCTAAAATTGCCTGAAACACCTTGAAATTCTTCTAAAAGTACTTGAAACTTTTTGGAATGTCTTCGACCCTTCTGAAACATCTTAAAATCTCCTGGAATTCTTCTGGAATGCCCTGAGCCATCCAGAACCCGTAAGGAACACCATGAAACCGCCTAGAACTCCCTTGAATCGTTTTGAAAAATATACCCTGAACGTTCCTGGTTCCCTTAAATGCCCAAAAACCCCCTGGAGCGCCGCTGAATTCCATTGAAACCCCTGAAATTCTTCGAAACGCCCCTCAAACTCGTTGAAACCCATGGAACATTCCCGAAACCCCTGAAACACCCTTGTCTGGGTTATCCCAAAACCCTTGAAACCTCTAAATTGCCGCAAAGTTCTTTTGCATCGCCCTTGAAACCCCTGGAACTCCCCTGAAACGCTTGAATCGCCGCTGATATCCCCTACAACGTCCCTGAAACCCCTTGAAAATCCTTGTAACGTATGTGAAATCCACTGGAACACCCATGAAACTCCTGAAACGCTCCAAAAATCCTCTGAAACACCCCTTGTACGCCCCTGGCCTGTTCAAAGCCTTTGAATTGCCCTTGAAACCTCCTGGAACGCCTTTGCAATCTTATGGACTCCTCTGAAACCTGAAACGCCCCTGAAATCAACTGGACACGTCTTGAACCCCTTGATACCATCTGCAATACACTTGGAACTGCAACACCCCTGAAATGCTCCTGAAATTGAAAAACCAAAAGTCTAGATAATGCAAGTGTTCAACGATTGGATCATGTATGCGTAATGATAGTGCGATGAAAAATAATTATTTATGTAACGAGATGCAAAAAGTTGATTTTTTTTTCCAAAGAGAATCTCAATTTATAGTAATCCTTGGTGGAATCTCCAGAAGAGTGGCTGGAAGTGTGGAACTTAGGCAACATCTAAAAAAAATATTACTGATATCAGCTTGTGATGAAACTTCATAGAACAATGAAATTTCTTCAGTAACGAAGTTGCAGAATTTTCGACAGATACAAACACAAATATTCAGCAGGATTTTTTGACTCCCTATTCAACATAGCATGAGAGATCCTCTTGTGAAGATTTTCACCCGGATAAAAAGGGAGGAGAGGTTTCAAAAATACATCAGATTTATTTTCCGAATTTTTACAATAAATACATTAACCAATGCTTCTAGTAACTTATTTAAAACAAAAAGGAATCATTGATTATTAAGAAAAAAAAATCCCACATAAACCTTCCAAATTTCTGTCCCAGATTCTGAAAGTTCTTTTATAAAATCCGCAAATATTCTCTTAAGAACCTCTGTTAAAATTTTGGGTCGGAGTTCTGCCAGAAACCTTGTGAGATTTCACTGATAGGTCTTACTAAGATTTCTTAAGAATTTCTTCTTTAATTTTTTTCAGGATTTTCCAATCGAATTCCTTCTGGGATTCCTCAGGATTTCTCGTCGAATTTCTCCACAACTTTCACAAACTTAAACTAGGACTTCATCTGATTTTTTTCTTGACTTCAGTAGTGTTTGGTTAACATTTTTTCAAAAATTATTTCTGGGATTCCTAAATAAATGTTTTTTTTTTCATGTTCCCCCAGATGTTCCTTTTGGGAATCTTCGAGGAGTTCTTTCTCGGATTTCTCCTTTATTTTTTTCTGATAATTCTGCTGGAGTAATTTTATCCCTCCAAGAATTTTACAAGAAAACTCTTGAAGAAAATCGCAGGCCTCTCATGCGAATCATCCAGAGATTTCTTAGAGACGCTTCTGTGGACTTTTTTCCAGAGATTTCGTCAAGAACTTCTCCACATACACTCCCGTTCAAAAGTTTGGGGTCACCCCCTCAAAAACATGTCATTTTTTTAGGCCCATATCTCCGCCAATTTGCGTCCGATTTCAAAACCCTGGGTTTCATTCAAAAGATAATAAGTCAAAGAAACTTTGAACATGATTTACAAGAAACTTTTTCAAAAAATTTTGTATGTAAACTTAACCCAAAGTTGCCAAATTTTCTAAAAAATGAATATAAACTTACGGCAGTGTCGCTGGAAGTTGGGTCGACCAAATTTTAAGATGAGAGCGGTAATATGACCCATTTTCTATTAGCTTTCAACTGCTTTTTACAGAACTTGGCTAAAAAATCTAGAAAAAAAGTTATTAAGTAAATTAATCCTTGATGTCATCGACCAAAAGTTTGGGGTCACCCCTCAAAATGATGTATCGGCCAAAAGTTTGGGGTCACTATCGTAAAACATGGAAAAGTGATTTGTTGATATCTTTGTCATCTTTCATTCAATTTTAATTCTTCTTGACTTATTTGAAACAAAATGAATGATACTTACTGCATAGACATTGTTACACATATTTGTTGAAATTTACATACTAAAACTTAACGTAAAGTTGCCTCATTTTTTGAAGCGTGGTAAAATGTGCTAACTTTACATAACATTTTTATATACAAAAATCGTTAAATACGTTAAGTTAAAGACATCAAACGTAAATTTAGTTAATTATCTTTAAAATGAGCCAAAAATAATTAAAATTGAACTATAGATGACGAAGATATCACCAAATCACTTTTCCATGTTTTACGAAACTGACCCCAAACTTTTGGCCGATACATCATATTGAGGGGTGACCCCAAACTTTTGGTCGATGACATCAAGGATTAATTTATTTAATAACTTTCTTTCTAGATTTTTTAGCTAAGTTCTGTAAAAAGCAGTTGAAAGCTAATAGAAAATGGGTCATATTACCGGTCTCATCTTAAAATTTGGTCGACCCAAATTCCAGCGACACTGCCGTAAGTTTATTTTTGCAATTTCTCATCGTAATAGGCTGTTTTACCTCACGCAAATCTGACAGGAAAAGGCCTACTTTCCCACACCACATTAGTAGTGCGGTAATGGTTCATTACAGCACTGAATTGCGTTGCGTAATGAACCATTACAGCACTGTTTTCAGTTTTGATCAACTTCTTGATGCTTTCTCGACGCAGGTTTCAAAATTTGTGACAACTGCACGGCATAACCTGCTATGATCAGACTTTCTTAAACATGGCTATGAACATCAGTGTGCAGTTTGATGAAAAATTTTTGTTAAAAACTATCCTCAAGTGGTAATTTATGAAATTGCAAAAAACGTTGTACGCATCTCGGTGCAGAACTCGATTTTTACAGCACTCGTCGTACTTATCCAACTCGGCAAGCCTCGTTGGATAAGTGTACAACTCGTGCTGTAAAAATCTTCATTCTGCACCTTGTTGCGTAAACTACTAATTCATTTTTTAGAAAATTTGGCAACTTTGGGTAAAGTTTACATACAAAATTTTTTGAAAAAGTTTCTTGTAAATCATGTTCAAAGTTTCTTTGACTTATTATCTTTTGAATGAAACCCAGGGTTTTGAAATTGGACGCAAATTGGCGGAGATATGGGCCTAAAAAAATGACATGTTTTTGAGGGGGTGACCCCAAACTTTTGAACGGGAGTGTATTTCTCTTGAGATTTTTACAGCTGTTCCTGGTCTTGCCATGAACCTAGCTCAGAGACGCCTTTCAGGATTTCTCATGGAGATCTTGCTATTACTTTTCAGTAATTCCATCTCAAATTTCTCCTGAAAATTATTCTACGAGTTTTTTAGAAGCTCGTTCAGATATTATTTGATTTTTTTTCCTGGACTTTCGTTAGGTATTCATTCTGCAGTTTACTCTAAGATTTGTTTTCAAAAGTTCATTCTGGAATACCTTCAGGAGCTTGTCCTGGCACTAACACACGAAAATAAAAACTAAAAAGAGATCCCTGGCACTTTTTTGAAAGGTCTTCCTGATAATCTTCTATTCTCCTAGGTATACTTTTGTTTCGTTTTTTTTTTCTTAGGAATTCATGGAGTTCTCACTATTTTTATATAGAAGCTTCATCTCAGTTTCCTCAGAAAGTTTCAACTAAGATCTCTCAAAGGGTTTCTTCCCTATGGGATTTCTCCTGGAGATCTTTATTTATTTTTTGTCAGGAGTTTCTTATGCGATTCTTGCATACATTTTCACTGAGATTCTTCCAGAAGGTCCTTCCTAGATTGCTCAAGGAGCTACTTCTGGCATTTATCGTAGTTTTTTTTGTGTTTCTTCCAACTTCTCATATTCCAAGGTTATTCTGAATTTCCTCAAATAGATGTCTCTGAAATTACCTCTGAACTTCCTTCTGGTATAATTCTTGGAGTCTCTTCTAGAATTTTGTTCAATAGTTTCGTTACGTCCCTCGTCTCTCAAGGAATTCTTTTTGGAATTTCAGGATTTTTAGGGTTCTTGAGAATTTCTTTTCTGGTATTCCTCTCGAAGTCATTTTGAGATTCCAAAATCAACGAGTATTTTTTCTAAGATTTCTTGTGGATCATCTTCTGGGATTCCCCAGATTGCATTCTGGGATTTCTCTAGAAGGTTCACTTGAGGCTCCATAATTTTTTTTCTGGAAATTCTATTCGAGTCCATTCTGGCATCTTCCACAAAATTAATTGAGATTCATCTGGTTTATCTAGAAGTTCCAAGTGAAATACCCTAAAATATCCAGATAAAACTTAAAAGCTCTTGATACCAAATTCTACTGAAATTCTCTCTCACTCAGCCTTTATTTCTAATTGGCAACTGTTGTTTCTGTGGATTAGATGCAAGAGCCTGAATTTCATATGTTTTTAGTATTTTCTCCATTTACCAATTTTCACAAACAAAGTCCAGTCATTCATGCCGCCAATTCCCTAGGAACTTCCTGTGGGAATCACTGTACCACCTATACCGGATTCCATGCGGAAAGCACGAGTCCCGGCCAAACCGACCGACCGACAGGCCTGCCGGAGTCGAAGGCAAATTGCGGATTTCCCTTTCGCCTGCTAGCTGCTGGAGTCATATCCGAATCCGCTTCTGGAACGAAGCTGAGTTTCGGGTAGCACCAGCACCTCCGCCAACCTAGCGCTTGTGGCAACGTCTGATGTTTCTGCGCTGGTCGTAAATATGGAAGTGTTATTTAATTAAATTTTTCCTGCATGCAGACAAATGGGCTTACGGCAAGGTCGGCGTGGTGCCTTTGTGGTTTAGGGTTGAAGTGAGTCAGAGAGAGGGAAGATAGTTTTAATTTGATTTCGTTGGAAATGCTACTGGATTTCTTAATCAGAGCCAACTAGGAGAAAGTGGCTTGTGGGCAAGTTTTTTTCTTTCTTTCTTGAGGCAAGGTTTTCAAATAGTTATCTACTACCATCGTTGAGGATAAAAACAAGACAAACAAAAGTTACTCAAGGATGGTTCGTTAATTACCAAATAGAGTGGAGTTTACACAAGCTTCTTATTTGGTAAACATCCCCAGTTAAAAATATACATTAAAATTGGTTTGATTGGTTATATCGCCGGATTTGCGCTACGCAGTCGTAGGTTCGAATCCCATCTACAGTAAGTAAGTTTTTTTGCCTCCTATTTCTCTAGAACACACACAGTGAATTCAAATTTATTGCCGGAATCTTCAAATCGCACTGATAACACTAGTTTACAGCATTTTTGAACTCGGTAAGCGGATGATCGTTTTTGGCGTAGAATCATGCCTTGAATTCGAAAACGTGAAGGAAAAAATTTACAGTAGAGCGGAAATTTTTTCGACTTTCCATACAAGACTAATGATTTGAAAACGATGTTTGTTCTATTTTTAAGCAAAGTTGCTCACTTCACATCTCATTCTCCGTAATTAATGATCCGATTGAGCTGAATTTTTTACTGTATCTCGCCTACATCTCTCTCTCTCTCTTGGCGTAACGTCCTCCTGGGACAAAGCCTGCTTCTCAGCTTAGTGTTCTATGAGCACTTCCACAGTTATTAACTGAGAGCTTCCTCTGCCAATGACCATTTTGCATGTGTATATCGTGTGGCAGGCACGAAGATACTCTATGCCCAAGGAAGTCAAGGAAATTTCCTTTACGAAAAGATCCTGGACCGGCCGGGAATCGAACCCGTCACCCTCAGCATGGTCATGCTGAATACCCGTGCGTTTACCGCCTCGGCTATATGGGCCCTATCTCGCCTACATATGATATGTCAAATAAACGTTGAGAAAAAAATTTTAAATAGTTTTTTTTCTTATTGAAAAAAACACATTTCTTCATATATTTTTGGAAATTTTGCAAAAATTTAAGGAGATCGTCCCCAAATCTCGTCAACATATTGAATTTCATCAATCTGACGCAAAACCTGCATTCAGATGATCGAATGATATTATATTCAGCTTTTATTTTATGGAAAAAGAATTGAAATTTGTTGAACAAAACGCAATATATTTTAATTTTAGTAAATTCCATATTTTAAAAAGTTGTAAAACTCAATATTGAGCCAGAACTCAAAAACTATTCTACATTAATTTTTTTGAAGCACGGTTTCGAAATCAGCGCTAAATTATACTTCAAAAATGTTGGTCGTTGACAGAAGTTCACGACTTTCGTTTTATTTTGTTAACTAGTGTAATTCATCTATATATTTTCATCTCCCATCTCCATCACAGGTACTACAGACTGTGGATCTACACATGCAACGCTGTGCTCTTGATGGCGGTAATCGTATTCTGTGGCGTTGCGGGCAAAATTCTACTCTCCGACTACAAGCGTTTGCTGGTGAACGGGCTCAGTCTGACGCAGCCGAGCTTCATTTACGCGTACCTAGCGCTGCTGGTGCAATCAGGTTAGTTAGTGCCTAGAGCCTAGAGGTTCTAACAATCTTACTAATTGATATTTCTTTTCCAATTCGCAGGTTTCTTACAACTGATAGGGTGTCTTGGTGCCTTACGACTATCGGAGAAATTATTAAACGCTTACTGGTTGCTTTTACTCGTATTGTTAATAGGGGACGCCATGTTGGGCATATTTTGGATGTTCAAGTTCGACAAGGTGATGCACGACCTGCAACCGATGCTGAAGTAAGTGCATACATATACTCACCATAAACCGGAATATGGCAAATTTATAGATTGGGATCATGTTGGAGTTGCTAGAGTCAAACGATCAAACCATAAATTTGTATGTTATTCGCAATCATTTTCGGTGCCCACTGAGATTGGTATCACTTTGACTAGCTTCGGAAGAAGGCAACAATCATAACTAACAATACAATAATGTGCGCAGGGTTTTGTAAGTAACCCTCATGAAATTCTTAAACTAAATATAGAGCAAAACACGAATAACACGCCATTTTTAACTAGATATGTTCCAATTTAATTGAGATTTTGTGCATGGACAAGATTTCGTAATTCATTTACTTCTAAGTCAATACTTAATTATTTTTGCTTACCTAACTTTTAGAAAACAAGTATGAAAAAAACAAATTTTCTCCTTCAAAAAAATATAACACGGAAAGAGTTTGTTCAATTAAGTCTGACAAGAGTTACATAAACTCATGTAAGACATGAGTACTACTCGGGAACGTTTCAGTTCTGGGCACCCACGGTGGTGCAGAAGGCCGAATTGAAAGATCTCCATCCTGGGCGATTGTCAGCCATCGCCTTGACCAGTGTCCAGGTCAAATTTCTGTCGACTTGCTTTATTTCGTTGTTGAGGCTGTGCCGCCATGAGCCCCTGGGTCTGGCCTATGCTGCGATGTCCTGCTGGGTAGAGTGTGGCAGACCCACCTCCACTTCTATCCCGAATTTCTGTCGCTATCGGCTTTTGATGACATCGACGATGGAGTTCCACGTTGGAGATCCAATTGTGAGGCCACCATGCACGAATTATATACCGCAGGCATCTATTGATGAAGACCTGCAGCCTTCGCTGATAAACACCAGGTTTCACTGGCGTATAGCAGCACAGATTTCACTTTCAAGTTAAACATTCGGATTTTGGTGCGTCAACTGAACTGGATGTTTTCCAAATACTTCTAAAACTCGCAAAGGCTACCCTCGCCTTCTTGATCCGTGTACCAATGTCGATCTTGGTGCCGCCATCGGCCACCATTTAGCTACCAAGATATTGGAAGCTTTCAACATTCTCCACTGATTGCCCAGCTACCGTAAAGCTGGAAGAGTTGACCGTGTTTACATCCAACGATTTAGTCTTGTTGACGTTAATTGGTAAGACCTGCCGCTGAGGAGCGATTGGCAAGATCATCGAGCTTGCTCTGCGTAGAGCGCCGTTGAGCTTGGAGAGTATTGACGATTGCATGAATTTCTAGACTCTAGTGCAGTTTATATTCAGTGAGATGAAAATTGCACACTCACTAATATCAGTAGGCGTATGCTTCAAAATGTGACATTTCACCAACAGAAGTGAGTCGAACCAATAAACGCAACTGCAGGGCGAGGTCTAAAACACAGACGGTTCGAACCGGTAGATCAAAAAGTATTTTATGCATAAAGAGATGCGTTGACCTTCCAAACTAGACTAGATTGAAACGTGCAATGCGGGATCTGAAGCACGCTAGTTTATAAAACCGGAAAATTTATCATTTCCTGCTCAAAGAAGACAGTTTCTATGCCCCGTGCTGTAGAATTATCTCTTTTGAAACACTCCAATTCGCATTTTCATCACATTGAATCAACCAGCTTTTCCTAATGGTGCCCGACCCAAAGCTGTTTTTGTTTTCCAAATTGCTCCTTTTCTATCTACAGGTCTTTTTGTTACTTTGTTAATCAATCCGCAGCTTTCTTTTCAATTTAACTGCAGTTCGTTGACTCCCAGATTGTTTCTGGTCACGGCAATCTCCACATGTTTTCTGGAATCACCTTACTGGTTCACCGGTTCACCAAACATAATCTCAGGTTCCCCCAAGGGGGAGTCGCTGAGCACATCTTTACTTGTGCCAATTATTTTCAGTGTGCCAACGGGTATTGAATTGTGCCTCAGTGTGCCCCGAAGTGCCACTGCTTGATGATTCAGATTTTGCTTGGCAACTACCAAGACAACCAACTGTTTGTTTTCATTTTGCAGGTCAAATGCACATGGTTGCCTAGTTTTTTCACCCAAACTCAAGTGTCAAAATTGTGCCTCAGAGTGCCTCGGTGTGCCACACAGCGTATAAGATGGTGTGCTTGGCACCTCTTGGCACAATGTTCCAAGCGACTAGCCCCTTGGGTTCCCCTCAATCCCCTAGTCTCGGAACCATGAGGTCCGATTGATCCGCATTTCCTAGCCGGTTTTATTGCAATTTTATCTGTACTAGGCATATCCAGATGACACTGATCAGAACGATTCAACTCATCAAACGTTTGGACACAAAATAAAAACAATGAGGAGAAAAGTCGTTGTCGGGGTAACCGTGAGGTAACGCAGGTCTTCAGTGAGGTGTGCAAATAATCACTGTGCAAAAAATATTTTCACAGTAGTCTAATCATTCAGAAAAAATGCAATAACGTCATCAGCCAATTCGAAGTCATTTAGGTGCTCCATAGTAATGGGCTGCCACAGCAATCCACTATTTAGTTCACGGTCAATCGCAGTTACCAGGATCTCGTCGATTACGATGAGGAACAGTATCGATGATAGTATACATCCTTGCCTCATTCCAGCAACGACCCGGATGGGATCGGACAAAACATCGTTGTGCAGTACTCTGCACTGTACGAAAATGTCGTGAAGCACAGCGAGGCCGATGATTATCTCAGGAAGACCCTTGCGCCTGAGGGCTTCCCACATGTTTCCGTGATTGAGATGGTCGAAACCTTTTCCGTAATCAATGAACACCAGGTAAAGAAACTCTTTTAATTCATTGATATGCTTCAGAATGATACGGAGCGTGACAATGTGATCCACACAGGATCGTCCGGCACGGAATCCAGCTTGCTGCCGTCGGAGAGTTGCGTCAGTCTTCTCCTGTATCCGGTCAAGGATCACTTGCGAGGACTTTGAGAACGATACACAGTAACATGATGTTCTGCCAATTGGGTTCTTCAGGGGTACCTGGATTATTTCATAATCGAATTCTCCACCCAAAAAATTAGTCGAAATCCAAAATTTCATATTTTTTGGAGTCCGGGAACTATTTTTAAAATGCACTTAAAGTTTGTATGGGGGAATTTTATTGTTTGGGTCGAACTGTCACTTTATTGATTGAACTGTCTTTCTATCCACACAAACTAAAACTGTTTTGTTAGTTTCACCATCAAAACAAAGGTATTGGAATCTAATAAAATCACGTATTACTCAGAAAAATGAGGTCTTTCGATTAGGCTATAGAAAAAAGCAAAATTTTATTCACTGAACAATCCCATTATCGTTTACAGTAAGGTCACCTATTTTGGGTCCCTTTACTAAGACGCCTTGCATCCAGTCGGCCGGAAATGTCGCGGTTTCCCATATTTTGCAGAATAATTGATTCAGTAGTTGTGCGGATACAACGGGGTCAGCTTTGAACATCTCAGCTGATATGCGATCGACCCCTGGGGCCCTGTTCGATTTCATGCTATGGATGGCTGTTTCTATCTTCTGCACTGATGGAGCTTCGATGTTGACACGGATAATGCGTCGTACCCTTGGCTGATCATGCTGAGGTGTTGATAGCATGGCCGACACTTGAAAAAGGTTTCCAAAGTGCTTGAACCAGCGTTTCAACTGGTCAGCCGGGTCGGTCAGTAACTGTCAGACGTGTCTTTCACCGGTATCGTAGCATTCATCTTGGTTCCACTAAGGCGACGTGAAACATCGTAGAGGAGACTGATATCGAAGGCTTTCTCGCCTTCGTCGGCTAGGGAGTCCGCCCACGCTCTTTTGTCCCGTCTACATAAGCGTTTCTCGAGAGTCGAATAGCGCTGACGGGCTACGGTTTTGGCTCCTCGTGTTTTCGCTCGCTCTATCGTGGCTTTTGCGTTCCTTCGCTCCTCTATCTTCCTCCAGGTGTCATATGTGATTCACTGCTCACCCAAATCATTCTCGCCGGAGTCGATGAAGGCGTTCTTGATGGTGCTCCATTGATCTTCTACGCTTCCACCTTCTGGAATATCCGCAGCACGGTTCTCGAGCTCCTCGACAAAGGACCTTTTCACCGCAGCGTCTTCCAGTCGGCGTGTGTTGAACCGGCGCCTGATTTTCTCCTCCTGTCGATGGCAATGCGCAGTCGGATCTCGCCAATTATGAGATGATGGAATATCGGTGCTACGTTTGTTCCGCACATCAAGAAGGCCTCGTCTCCATTTTCGGCTGATGCAGATGTGATCGGTTTGATTTTCCGTAACACCATCGCGGGAAATCCATGTCACGTTGTGCACTGATCGATGAGGAAAGAGCGATCCCCCAATCGCCATGTCATTGTTGCCACAAAACTCTGCAAACAGCTTTCTGTTTTCGCTCAATTCTACGAGACCATGGCGTCCCATGACGTGCTCATAGTCCGAGTTGTTGGAACCAACCTTCGCGTTGAAGTCGTCTATGAGGATCTTGATAAAATACCTTTCGGAATCTTGTCCACGACAGCATTCAGTTGGCTGTAAAAGTTCTCTTTGCCTTGCCTTTCGGCAGCATCGGTTGGCGCGTAACATTGGATCACGGTAAGGAACCCGTGTTCTGAATTTGGCAACAATTATCCTCTCATTAATGAGTTCCCACTTCATTAGCGCAGCGTGGGCGTGAGCGCTGAGCAGGAAACCAACTCCACGGTGGCGAGGAGCGTGTTCACCTCGTAGGCCAAAGTATAGCAGAATTTGACCCGACGCCAATCTGTGTTCTCTGAAGGTCAGCCAACGGACTTCGCTCAGTCCTAGGATCTCAAGCTTCTTACGGCATGCCTCATTGGCTAGTTGTACCAGTTTACCCTGCTAGGCTAGGGCTAATTACATTCCAAGTTCCAATTATTGTCCGTTTTTTCGCGCTAAAAGTCGTTGCCATTGAATCAGTTTGTAATCTTTCATTTTCGGTTTCTGTAACGGTTTTTGGATTTCGTAAACAGTAGGTTGTTGGCCTAAGGTCCCATATCCACTGTGGTGGGACAGCCACCTTAGGTATAGCTTCTAGTGGAGGAGCATTTCATACTCAGCCGCTGGATGCTAGTACAGACGCTGTTTGAGCCGCACCTCCTTGGTGAACAAACGTTCGAGACGTACCTCCTCAATCTAGCTGAAGTCAGAAGGACAACAGTGCCCAGGCTGCACTACCAGTTAAGCACACAGCTCTTAGCTGGCGGTCTTTGTCAGCGCGCGACCCGTGGAAGCATGGGGTAGGAACTTGTGAGGACCAGAGCTATGTGGGACGCTCTCCTTTTCAACTCATCATTTTGCAGCCCATTTTGATGTTTAACCCTTATGTGGCCGGCAGGGTACCCGGGTACCCAGCACCCATGTAAAATACACGGTGTAGAAAAAAGCAAAAAGTTTGCCGGCCACATGACGGTTAACCAACCGAAAACCTATATACCTTATTTTCTCACGACTTTTCATGCAATAATTTAAAGATTTGCAACAATAACTCTGTGCCATATTTACAAAACAACTAATCTAGCTTACATTTAAGTGTTTACAGAAAGAATTTTCCTTGAATAAATTCATCTATCATCGTTTCTCTTTATCGATACATTTTTTTGTAATATTTAACACGTCATAAACTAAATGCCTTGGGGTATATGCAGGCCCGGATTTAAGGGGGGGCAAAGGGGGCAAGTGCCCCGGGCCCCCCGATTAGAGGGGCCCCCCAAGAATCTATAAGCACTATATATTTTGCTCAACGAATCCATAAAAATGCACAGCAAAGACGATCATATTTATTGTATGTCCTAGAGTTGTTATAATTGGGTTCTTCAAGGGTATCCAGATTGTTTATAATGTGAAATCGAAATCCAAAATTTCATAATTTTGAGAGCACTGGAACTACAGTGACCCCACACCGATGAATCACCTTAATTTTGTACACTATTTATGAATCACCATGTTAATCAAATGAGTGATCCATAAACTGTGGTCATTTTTGCCGATTCATAAATTGTGGGGTCACTGTATTTGCAGATTGGATTAAAAGTTTTGGTAGGATTGCTTTTTTTTTTGGTTTAAGCTGCAATTCTAAAGTCGTAAGACTGTTTTGTCAATTTATGTTTTGAAAAAAAAAAAATTGATCTTTTGATTAAACTTTCTAAAATTGCATTTATTCTGCCTTGCTGATAGTTAATGAATCGGACTTTGCCCACCCGAGACTACACTTGATGTTAGGAAAACAAACATGCTTTACGTATCTAATTGCGTACTAACCTATCAAGGACTGTTAAGTTCTGGTAGTTCAAGGACTCACGTGCATTCTTATTGTAGAACACATTCTCTAATTTGACACAGTTTTGCAACTAGCCTAAAGTCCCGGGTTTTTCTTTGTTGTCCTGGGACTAAACTAGCAGCAAGACATGGATGGGGCTAGAGTTCCGATGCATGGATAAATATCAGTACCACCGTTTTGTTTTTCTCAGAATTCAACTAGATTGTGTTTGATTAGGGGCGCTCTTTCACTGGAATTTAAATCTCTATGATAACGGGACCTTTTTATCGCAATCTATTTCTTGCACCTCTGGGATAACAAAACAGGAACTGTACAGAAATCGATGCTTCATTGCCACTCAATGACAATGGAGTAGTACGACATGCACTAAATACTAAGGATACGGGTAATGCCACAAAAGATCTAAATACTGGTCGCAGTGGCTCACCCGAACAGAAAAAAAAC
The DNA here is from genome assembly GCF_035046485.1 of Aedes albopictus. NCBI lineage: Eukaryota > Metazoa > Arthropoda > Insecta > Diptera > Culicidae > Aedes > Aedes albopictus. The sequence continues at coordinate 90,535,811 of NC_085138.1, read as the reverse complement.
TGAAAAACAGTATTTTAATTGCTTAACAATTCAATTGTTTTGAGGCTGCTTGATTGCAGCAAATTCAGCTCTAGAAATATAATACAGTATTCAACAATTTAGTGAAACGATGTTTTTTATTTATTTTGGTATACGCGAGTATTTCCAAAACCCATTTGAAAGTTCTTGTTGAGATCAGAAGGAAAAAATATTTATGAACTTATTTATGTTAAAATTACTACACAAAAGCGTCTCTAAACAGAGTACGTTAAAAGATCTTAAACAATACTTGTAATCTATTGATTTCAGAATATGATCGTATAATTCTGAAAACAACTACTTAATATCCATCTGCACAAGTTCATTGAGGACAGATGTTATCATGGGAAATAGAAGATAATGATTCCTGTTAAATTCGGGTTAGTTTTGAAAATTTAGTTTCAAGAAACATCTCGGAACAGTGGGTTTACACATCTGTTTCACTGTTATTTTTTAAGAATTTATTGTCAATGTTGCTCCTTGACGTACTAACTTTGTTCAATCAGAATCTTAAAATACTCGTAGAATATTGCAATCCTAATGAAAACTTCTCCACATTCCTAGGTATTAAAATGAACGCTAGGTTCTAGAATTTGCATAAGTCTTATGAATTCGAATGAATGTTTAAAATATATGTAATACCTATCTGAATAATATGTCATTTACGCTGTCAATTTGAATGTAGTATCTTGATGATTTAGCAAAAATATTAAAATAAATGTTCGTTTTTTTTCTTTTTTTGAATAATATGTCGTCATTTTTTGAGAACTGCATTGTTGAAAGTACACTTTTATAGGACATCGGTAGGAAGTAATATTCGGCCTGAATATTTCCTACAATAATACAATATCATTGAAAATAATGCAAAATAAATGATAAAATAATAATTTGAATGAACAAAATAGTTGTGTGACTTAGTGTTTTTCCTGAATCGCAAAAAAAAAAACATTAAAAATATAAAAAATACGAACAACATTGAAAACAAAAAGTTTAAAAATCTTCAAAATCCTGCTTTTGGGGGCCCACTTTATAGGGTTTGCCCCGGGCCCCCCGAAGCCCAAATCCGGCACTGGGTATATGCTCGAAACATACTCCCGAAATTGCAAAAATTCTATTGAAAAGCAATTTTTCATTTACCTCGGCTAAACAAATGTTTAGGCAAAAAATGACATTAGAGAGGTTTATACCTCAATTTTGTCTCAGTGTATAAGTAAGTGTGATGTATCACCTTTTCATAAAACAGTACTAGATATACCATCCCTACGATTAAAAAGTTTTATCATAAAATCTTTTGTATGAGTTTCCAGCCATTCTTTTGAAAATTGTTGGGCCTCGGCTAGACAGTGATAGACATTCGATCACTGTACAAGCATTAATTGGTCTAACTTTTCAGCCATTCCATGAAAAAAGAAAAGACTCGAAAACCAAAGTGCTCCGATATTGCTCAAATTCGGTAGGAATGATGTTTACCAGAAATAATTGGACCCGCCGTGTTCTGTTTCGCCATTGGCTATTTAAAAAATGGGATGGTACACAAAAACACATATTTTAACCGTCATTTGCAATCTTTTTTCACAAATAAAAAGATTATTAGTTCTAGCTTTTAGAAAATAAAATCGCGAGTAAACTTTAATGTGAAAAAATGAAAAAAAATATCAGTTTTTTTTTATAATTTTCACAAAGTTGGACCACAACGACTATACTTTTCATATTTTTTAACGAAAGCTTACTTATTTTACAAAACACATCTTTTTTTTCAAAATTTCAAGTTACAGGGGCCCATATAGCCGAGGCGGTAAACGCACGGGTATTCAGCATGACCATGCTGAGGGTGACGGGTTCGATTCCCGGTCGGTCCAGAATCTTTTCGTAAAGGAAATTTCCTTGACTTCCTTGGGCATATAGTATCTTCGTGCCTGCCACACGATATACACATGCAAAATGGTCGTTGGCAGAGGAAGCTCTCAGTTAAAAACTGTGGAAGTGCTCATTGAACACTAAGCTGAGAAGCAGGCTTTGTCCCAGTGAGGACGTTACGCCAAGAAGAGAGAGAGAGAGATTATCAAACAATTGTCCGTACAGCATTTTTTTGGTCAAAATAATTTTTCATTCAAATGTTTATAACTTTTTTATACGTCAATCAAAAACGCTGAAATTTTGACCAATCATAAACCTTATATTGAAGCTCCATTGGTAAAATTTTGAGTTAGATCGAATAAGTTTTCTGAAAGTTATAGAACTTTCAGAACTTAAGATTTTTGATCACATTTTTAAACGTACATCGAAATGTACTCGATGTAACTTTTTCAATTTTTTTTTTTGTGTTACAGCTTAAACCTAATATGAAACTTCGTTTGAGGTTTTAAATTCACTACAAAAATATGAAAATGCTGTATATGTTCAGAGTATTATTTGGAAATTTATCATATTTTGATCAATAAAAGTGCCAAGCGTTTTCATCTTTTTTTATACTCTCTTAATGTAATATTTTTATACAGGATCTACTAAACAACATATGAAGAGTAGGTCCTATGCATTTTTCGTTCAGTTAATGCACTTTTATTGGTGGAAAACGTTTTGCAGATTATATGTGCATAATATGGTAATTTTTTAAAATATCGTCAACTACATAAGCACATTTTTCATATTTTTTGTAGTGAATATAAAACCTCAAACGTAGCTGCATATAAAAGCTTTAGGTTTAAGCTGTAACACAAAAAAAAATAAAAAGTTTCATCGAGTACATATTGAGAAATAATGTTTGAAAAATTTGTTCAAAAATCTTAAACATTTTAACTAAAAGTTCTATAACTTTCAGAAAACTTATTCGATCTCACTCAAAATTTCACCAATGGAGCATTAACATATGATTCATGATTGGTCAAAATTTCGAAGTTTTTGATTAACGTATAAAAAGTTATAAACACTTGAATGAAAAATTATTTTGACCAAAAATTTGCTGTACGGACAATTGTTTGATACACTGTATGTGCTCATATACAGGGGATGGCCAAAATGTTTGGGATGGGCAACTTTTTTTTCTCTCGCAAATAATTTCACTATAACTTTTCATAGAGTGCATCAAAAAATCTCAAATTTTGACTGCTTGTCAACCTATTATATGTGCATCATTGGTACAAATTTGGGATCGATTGATTAATGTTTCGCAAAGTTAGAACCGTTCGGGTAAAACACTATTTTTTAGACAACTCATTTTTGAGCTGTCATATCTCGGAAACCAGTGAACCGAATTGAATTAAATTTTGAACGTACACTAACAATATGCAAATGCTTCATAAACTATTAAAACATAGGTACTTTTTAAACGTTGAAAAAAGTTATCATGGATTGACAATTTTTGGATTTTTCTCGAAATAATGTATTTTTTTACATCAATGTCATTAAATTTTAGTGTTGATATCCAAAGATTTTCCACTTCTGCTCTCAAGTTATCTCTAATCAGATATATTGGAGCCTATTTAGATTGAAGGAAGAACACATTTCGTAATTTTTGTGTGGTATTGTAAATTCGACCTATTTTCTTCTATATGGGTCAAAATTCCAACCCGGTATAACATAATTCGCCGTGAGAAAATATTATATTTTATAACGTCGTATTAAGTATCAATATATTATTGATAAACGTTAAAAAATTCATTCAATTCGATCGGTATCCGAGATATGACAGCTCAAAAATGAGTTGTCTTAAAAATAGTGTTTTACCCGAACGGCTCTAACTTTGCGAAACATTAATCAATCAAGCCCAAATTTGTACCAATGATGCACATATAATAGGTTGACAAGCAGTCAAAATTTGAGATTTTTTTATGCACTCTATAAAAAGTTACAGCATGTTGAATTTTTTTGTGGGAGAAATAAAAGTTGCCTATCCCAAGCATTTTGGCCATCCCCTGTACACATGAAATCTCCATCATTCTAAAAATGCCGTTTATTATTATTTTTTATATATGCATTACAGCCATGGGCTTGGGTAAGCTTCAGTTAGTAAAAAATTCCAGTGAATTCGGTTGCTGCAGAGTGACCCACAGGAGTTCCTGCTGAAATTACTGCAGTCGTATATCCACAAGAATCCACTGGGAATCCACAAGAAGTTTTTTTCTTAGATTAGTCAAGAATTCCTCCAGCAGTTCCATCTGGTAGTTCTTCAAAAATTTCGTCATTGTTTTTTAAGGGGTTCTTTTTGAAATTCTTCAAGGAGCCTTTCTTAGATGCCTCCAGAAGCTTTTTCGAGGATTCCTTAAGGAGTTCCTTTATGGATACCTCCTGGAGTTCCTCCAAGATTTGCTGAGTTTCAAACCTTCAAGGAGTTTCTTGAAATTCTGGGGAAATTCCAAGTTGACTCTGAAAAACTCCAGCGTGATTTTATATGAATGATTCAATTGATATTTCCTCATGGGTCTATCCAGGATTGCTTCAGAAATTCCTTCTGTGATTCTTCCAGGAATTTTATTTCCTGAAATTCCTAAAAAGGTTCCAGGAATCCCTGAGGAATTATTTGTGTGATTTGGAATTCCTTCCAAAATTGCTATAATGATTCCTTCCGGAAAAGGGGTTCCTTTTGGAACTGCTGGAGATATTCCTTGAAAAAAAAAATGGGGAATGGAGAAGGAACGCCAGGATGCGATCCCTAAGTAATTCCGGAAGGAGTTCCTAAACTAAACAAGTTCTAGGAGGAATCCCCCAAGAAGTTTTTCCTGGACGAATTCTTAAAATTTCTGAGAGAATGCCTAGATGGAACTTCCCCAAGTAACACACTTGTCACAGAGAAGTCACGGCGGAGCAGGCTCAGTAGTCACTGTGACTTACTTCTAGCAAGTGAGTATTTGTTTGTTATAAATAAGCTAGACTGACTTATGCACAACAAAAACCTGCGCCGCTGTGTCTTTTCTGTGACAAGTGTGTTACTTGGGTCTTAAGCCATCCCGGAGAGAACTTCTGGAGGAAACCTGAAATAATTCCAGAGGAAATTCCTGAGAGGAACTTTTGGTATGATCTCCGGAGAAATCCTGAAGGAATCCCAGAAGAAAGTATGGAAGAAATTTATGAAGGAATTCTAGAAAAAGCTCCTGGAGTTATCCCGAAAAGAGCAAACGAAAACCACCGCTGGGAATTCTTGATGAAATTCAGGAAAGATCTCCTGGATCAATCCTAGAAAGAACTGCTGCAGACATCTCAGAAGGAATTTAATGAGAAACACCATGATGAACTTCTTGAGGAATCCAGGAAAAAATCGTCAATTCCAAGAGAAATCTCGGAACTTTCAGAAGTGGAATCTAATGAAAAAATTCCCAGAAAGATGAATCATTCAAGGACATTTTGGACTGAATTGCTTACCATAAGGCATTTTGTATTATTATTATAGCAGATGTATTATGCTTCAATTATAAGATTGCACCATTTGTGTGCCTAATATTTGTCCTTAAACCTATTTTTTTTTAATTTCCGTAATATTTTTGCTGATGTGTTCCTATTGTTGTACATAGTAGTGTTCATATCCTCCAAAATCCCATATGAATTCAATGAGATAGCGCAACATTAAGAACCAAAGTTATATTTTACCTCCTAGTGTCCCTAATGTTGGTGCAAACGATTTTTTATCGAAAACAGAAGGATACGATAGTTTTTTTTATTTTTCAAAGCAAATTTGGATAGAAAACTACCGACTAACGTTTTGAAACCCATCATTAGGTAGTACGATCATTTTTCTTTTAATTAACTTACACTATAACCACAACGATGGGCACACTTACCCTAATCAGTTTTGAACCTTTCAATTCCCCCCTGTCATGCTTATCCTTTGACAGATACGTGTATTTCGACTACTCCTTGTAATCTTCCTCAGTGTTAGTTATCAACTGTGGAAGATTAAAAGTGGTAGTCGAAATACGCGCATCTGTCAAACGATAAGCAATAACCATAACAGGGTAGAATTAGAAGGTACAAAACTGATTACACTCATTCGAAGAGGGTATTCTTCATAGAGGATACGAAAAGTCTGCTATTTATTTGTATATAACACTACTTTAAAACATACATAGTAGATTTAAAATTGTACCTTGAGTTACCAGTTAAAATCCCTCTCAAGCCCCCTGTGCACGTCCGTGTTATCGATTTATAAGATACTAATCTAGTCGAGGTCACCACCGAACTGAATCAATATACCGTTATCCTCATAAACGAGAGCAAACAGCAAACCTCCAACATAGTTCCTCCCTCATATCTCGACAGCAGCGCAGCAGAATGCTAACCAATTTTCTCGATTCATTTTTTCTGTTCCTTTTCCCTACAGATCTCGTCTAGCCAATGAATATGGAAATTCAATCGAATTAACCGATCTCTGGGATCGGTTGCAGAGCGAAGGACGATGCTGCGGCGTCACTGGACCACAAGTGAGTATATCCTCCAGTATTTACCCTTGATTTTCCGATATAATCCAGTCAGTGGTGGAGGGCATGAATATTCAAAATGGTCAACCTCTGGGGGAGGATGGTGGTGCTTTCCTCTGCGGATAAAACTCTGCTGCTACTGGCATCATCAGCATCATCGTCCTCGACGCCGTCATCAACGCTGGAACCGCAACAACTTCCGGGCTAGAGTTGTAAACTTTTTGACAAACTCCCTGCTGTTAGATGTCGTCGGTTGGTGGGAGTACGGAACTTGGCAACGCTTGGAATCTGATTTATTTTGTGCAAAAGCGAATTCGAGCGTAAATTGCTTTGCATTTTGGTTAACTGGTAATGGGCTGTGTGCGACGATTGAAAGACTACTGAGCATCAGGACAACCATGAAAACTGTCATGCTTTATTTTTTTTATTTGATCTATTAGAATAGTGGAGTGTCCTTCTGGTTGAAAATAAGAAAAATTTGACGAACTTCATAGAAGAGAATTAATACAAGTTGTTACAAGATGTTCTTGTAATCGTTATTTACTATTCTAAGGTCGCTTTAAACAGGCTAGCCTAGCACTGGCAATATCCAAGCTTGATATCGGTTCCCATCCGACCGAGTCCGATTGAACCGTCATCATCCCGACGACGTCGTCGTCGTCCGTTGTTGGCTTGTTCGGTCGTCGACTCAGCAGTGAGTAGAACGCTTCCCAATAGCAGCGTAGTGAAAGCCACAAGCAGCGTAGTTTCAGAAACCATTAGCAATGAACTGTAATTTACATGCTAGTCACACTGACAACGAGTTAGGAGTAGTAACTACCGCACCAACTGGGTAACTGAAGTGTAGAGTAGAGTGGGATGAAACTTTGTTGTGAGGTTTTGGGGTTTTAATTAATCGATCATTAGAAATAATAATGTTCGACTTAAGTTAAGCGCACTACGTGATTGAGGCTTAAACTAGGTTTGGCTTGGTTGTCTAACCGCCCAGAAGGTCCTGGGTTCAATCCATAGCCCGTCCTTTTCTCCCTACTTTGTATCTTTCCTGCTTCTTTTGCTCACTTCTTTGTATCTTCAAATCATTTTCCATATTTCGCTGTAATCTTAACTAATTTTCAACTTTGATAACTATAAAAAATCATACATAACTCGGGAAAAGCTTTTGTTAAAGCTTGAGTTGGAAAATTTAACAAAGCCGTAACCATTACCCCTCATCACCCTATAATATGTACCTATGTGTACTGTGTAGTTTGCCTATGGAAACCCTGCCTATGAAGGTACAGTGAGGAAGGTCCATGCCCTAGGCTAAAGGATAATACATCGTGTTCAAACCGTTCCTACCGCTTGTACGTAAAGCTTCGTAAAGCTTGTACCGCTCGCTTTCTCTTGCAATAGGCCTAAGCAATGCGGTAGACCAAGTCAAATTAGAAATGAATGAATGTGTACTACGCTGTGCAGCTAGCTAGCAGTTGCTGCTCAGTTGGTGGAAACGAATGGATGCCCAGATGGGTACATGCTATAGTTGTGCGTACTACATATGTAAGTAGACTTAGCTAGAACGTACACAATCGTTTCGATTAAATATTCAAACCAAGAGTAATGGCAATAGTTTGTTGCCGTTTGGCCGGCACTTAATTCAGTTCGTTGAGCTTGCTGGCCCTCCGGGTTGCATGGGAATTGTTTTTGTAACGGATGAACGGATTTACAAGAATTTACGCGAGCAAGAACTCGTGTATTTTTATGTTTTGCTCAATGATAGATTGCTTACATTATGACTGGTCAGTGCCATTGCTGTTAATTAAGGAAAGTTTCAAGTGAAGGAAGAAATTTCTAAAAAGTCACAGTTTCAATTTGTCTAATGATGTGTCATGGTGTATTTAATATGCCTTACCTTACTGGCACGGTAAAGGCTGGGTATGCTGCGCAATTCAGATCCCATTGTGATCCACTAGCCTCTGCCCAGCAACTCCTATCCCTACCTCCTCGTGGTACCGGCCGGAAACTATGAGCAACTTTAGGAAAGATCGGGTAACCAACCCCGGTGGGAACTTTGGTCATAGGCTGACAGGTAAGGGGCGGGGGGGGTTTGCTTCGGCAAACCTGAGCGTCTGTTCTCCAGGAGGAGCGGCTCACAACAGCGTCTGATCCCCATGTTAGGGGTGGCTGATTTACGTCCGAGTGCCAGGGAAGGACTCTAAGCTTAACTGTGCACTATGGTCCTCCGGAAAGTAGGGGGTTGGTGTCAGGCCCTACGAGCCAGCCGTAAAACACCATTGTAACGGAAAATCAGCAACATAATAATACGAACCGAGACCAACGGCAATGACCCCAGCGAACAAAAAGGACTTGCGATTGGAAACTCGGTACGTGGAACTGCCGATCTCTCAACTTCATTGGGAGCACCCGCATACTCGCCGATCTTCTGAAGGACCGCGGGTTCGGCATCGTAGCGCTGCAGGAGGTGTGTTGGACAGGATCCATGCATGGATTTTTCCGACCATTGTGCCATGGTGCGAACGTTTAGAGGTAATCATACCATCTACCAGAGCTACGCAACACACGCGAGCTGGGAACAGCTTTCATCGTGATGGGTGATATGCAGAGGCGCGTGATCGGTTGGTGGCCGATCGACGAAAGAATGTGCAGGTTGAGGATCAAGGGCCGATTCTTCAACTTCAGCATAATAAACGTGCACATCCCACACTCCGGAAGTACTGATGATGATAAGGACGCATTTTACGCGCAGCTCAAACGCGAGTACGATCGCAGCCCAAGCCACGACCTCAAGATCATCATAGGTGATTTGAACGCTCAGGTAGGCCAGGAGGAGGAATTCAGACCGACGATTGGTAAGTTCAGCGCCCACCAGCAGACGAACAAAAACGGCCTACGACTCATTGATTTCGCCGTCTCCAAAAATATGGCCATTCATAGCACCTTTTTCCAACACAGCCTCCCTTATCGTTACACCTGGAGATCACCACAGCAGACGGAATCTCAAATCGACCACCTTCTGATTGACGGACGGCATTTCTCCGACATTATCGACGTCAGGACCTATCGTGGCGCCAACATCGACTCCGACCACTATCTGGTGATGGTCAAACTGCGCCCAAAACTCTCCGTTATCAACAATATACGATACCGGCGACCGCCACGGTACAACCTAGAGCCACTGAAGCAACCGTTTCTTTTTTTTTAGTTTTTTTTTGTATTTGTGAATTTTAACTTAATGCTAATTCTTCACACGCTGAACCAACCGGATGTCGCCTCAGCATACGCGCAGAATCTCGAGGGCGTGTTGCCAGACGAGGGCGAGCTCGATGAGGCCCCTCTAGAGGACTGCTGGAGTACAGTGAAAGCAGCCATCAACGACGCAGCCGAGAGCACCATCGGGTACGTGGAACGGAATCGACGGAACGAATGGTTCGACGAAGAGTGCAGAACGGTTTTGGAGGAGAAGAACGCAGCGAGGGCGGTAATGCTGCAGCAAGGGACTCGACAGAACGTGGAACGTTACAAACAGAAGCGGAAACAGCAGACTCGCCTCTTTCGGGAGCAAAAGCGCCGCCTGGAAGAAGCGGAGTGTGAAGAAATGGTACTGCTGTGCCGTTCCCAAGAAACATGGAAGTTCTATCAGAAGCTCAACGCATCCCGCAACGGCTTCGTGCTGCGAGCTGAAATATGCAGGGATAAAGACGGAAGCCTCTTGACGGATGGACGTGAGGTGATCGAAAGGTAGAAGCAGCACTTCGATCAGCACCTGAACGGCGTGGAGAACGTAGGCACGGCAACGGAGAAAACGACGACGCCAGTGTAGCAGAGGACGAAAATGAACCAACTCCCACGCTGAGGGAAGTTAAGGATGCCATTCACCTGCTCAAAACCAACAAAGCAGCTGGTAAGGATGGTATCGCAACTGAACTCATCAAGATGGGCCCAGAAAAGTTGGCCACCTGTCTGCATCGGCTGATAGTCAGGATCTGGGAAACCGAACAGCTACCAAAGGAGTGGAAGGAAGGGATAATCTGCCCCATTCACAAGAAAGGCGACCATTTGGAATGTGAGAACTTCAGAGCGATCACAATTTTGAATGCTGCCACAAAGTGCTATCCCAGATTATCTTCCGTCGTCTGTCACCTAAAACGAATGAGTTCGTGGGAAGTCATCAAGCCGGCTTCATCGACGGTTGGCCGACAACGGACCAGATCTTTACCGTACGGCAAATCCTCCAGAAATGCCGCGAATACCAGGTCCCAACGCATCCCAACGTTCATCGACTTCAAAGCGGTATACGACAGTATCGACCGCGCAGAGCTATGGAGAATCATGGACGGAAACGGCTTTCCTGGGAAGCTGACTAGACTGATTAGAGTAATGATGGACGGTATGCAAAACTGCGTAAGGATTTCGGGTGAACTATCCAGTTCATTCAAATCTCGCCGGGGACTGTGACAAGGTGATGGACTCTCATGCCTACTCTCCAATATCGCTCTGGAAGGTGTGATGCGATGAGCCTGGCTCAACAGGAACGATTTTCACAAAATCCGGTCAATTTGTGTGCTTTGCGGACGACATGGACATTATTGCCAGAACATTTGGAACGGTGGCAGAGCTGTACACCCGCCTGAAACGCGAAGCAGCAAAGGTCGGACTGGTGGTGAATGCCTCTAAAACAAAGTACATGCTGGTAGGCGGAACCGAACACGACCGGATCCTAGACCGGATCCGTCTGGGAGATAATGTAACGATAGACGGGGATACTTTCGAGGTGGAGGAATTCGTCTACCTTGGATCCTTACTAACGGCTAAAAACAACGTGAGCCCTGAAATTCGGAGGCGCATCATCAGCGGAAGTCGGGCCTACTACGGGCTCCAGAAGAAACTGCGGTCGAAAAAGATTCACCCACGCACCAAATTAACCATGTATATTTAAAACGTTTATAAGACCGGTGGTCCTCTACGGACACGAGACATGGACTATGCTCGAGGAGGACCTGCAAGCACTTGGAGTTTACGAGCGACGCGAGCTAAGGACGATCTTCGGCGGTGTGCAGGAGAACGGTGTGTGGCGGAGATGGATGAATAAAAATGTAATTGAACAGTTCTCATCAGTATTTTTGTAAGATATTGGATATTGCTAGTTTTTGCCGTTGCAGTGCGCGTTTATATTTTAGTCATCTTTCGGACAAGCAACAACGAGAACCATCATTGCTAGCGGAGCATAAGGCCTTGGAAGAATACTTCTTGAATTACTGCTTACAATATCAAGCGTAATAAATATCAGTAACAACTTCATAAACATCATATTTTGCTATACCAATTCTATAGTCCTCACAGAACATTTTTTTTCTCAACACAAGCCCGGCAATGACGATTCCATTCGTAAAATCAATAACAACCTTGCTAGACCATCATCGGTTTTCCCTTTTCCTGAGAAAGCCCACCGCAAAACCAATAGCTGAGTTATTTTTAATGCGAAATTGATTACAGTAAACATAAATCTTTGATAGCCACCACCTTCGTCGGCTGGCTGGCCAGCCGGCCGGTGGTACCTTCCTACATACAACAATCGTAGCCCCACTGGGAACGATCAGAAGAAAGTTGATTGCACTTCCATTGCATCGGTTATTTTTTCTTCTAAGTAATGGTGATCACGCTAAACCCGCTCAACACTAAAATGTGTAAATACTACATAATATAATAAGAGCATGATTTTCAGAGTACACAAAACATTTGTTACAGTTATTCATTCAGAAAACTAGCTCTTCCCTCCAAACAACCGTGAAATTTTCTATAATTTTCGTATTTTAATCTAGCTAGGCTTACTTTCCACCAAGGTCACTTGATGAACCAAAATATATAGACATTTCGTGTCTAGAAGACTGTACGAGCTAATTGTATAATGTTTGTGTTTGTGTGGTCTGAAAATCATGCATTAGCATTAGCATTAGCATTAGCATTAGCATTAAGCGAGTCGCACAAATTTGTGGGTGGTACAGTCCTAGACCGCTGTTATGAGGGTTGCCTCCTTCCCGTCCGAACCAAAGCACAAAGATTTGGGACTAATCTCTGACTCTTAGACAAGACTGACGCAATCCTCCAATGGTCGAGCACTTTCCTGGCCACGTCCTTGCGACTGCTGAGGAATGGGAAAGGATGGTTAGTTTTGGACACCTATGAAAAATGTAGACAACTCTACGATCTCTCAGGCCTAGGTGTCACGGGAATTAGGGTGTTGTTAGTGGAAGGGTAAACTCCAAAGGATACGCTTGATTAACGTTCAGGCATACCATTGTTAGGCTGCTTCGAATCAGTTGTATGCCCAATTCATCCTGGTTTTCTCGTCATATTGTTGGCATTTGGTTGAATTACTAGATTCTTCGGTTGATAATCTGAAATATAAAATAATATTAACATCGTACGTCAAATAAGCTACGCTCGCCACAGTTACATATTTTTAAAATATTATTTATATCGTACGATACATTTACCTGAATCCTGCTGAAATAAAATGTTAATTAGCAGTACATTGAAACACAAATACTACAAAACACAAGGGAAAGAGCATCAAACTTTGATCTTGGAATATTTAAAAATACGGTAAATATCAAGATAAAAATTTGATTTGGTAGATCTTACACCGCAACGCACCATTCTAAGGTGATCTACCCACGTTACGGGGTATTTGTATGCTCACAGATCTTTATCTATAGAAAACTATTTTTAACGAATCTTTTACTTAAAAAAATAAAAAGGAATATTCACTGCGTAAGTCATGATTATTTGAGTACTAGCTGTCTAGGATAGGATGTGACAACAGAAATTCACCTGCCTTGTTATTTTTTCGTTCGGTCTCGTGATCCAGTGCTGCCACTTTACTTTAATCAAAATCTTTCACACAATTTTAATTTAATGAATGAAATTTGGATGCACATTTCGCACCGTGAATTACTATTTGCGATTGGAATAGCATAACTTGCAAGAAAAATTGCTTTCAAACGAAGAATATATCATTTATAGTGAAAAATATAACAAAAATTCAATTATTTTGTATCAAATCAATGGTTTCTATCAATATTCAGATATGGGAGTCACTTTAGGCTGATTTGCATTTGAAAACCGACATATTTGAGTCTATTAAACTTGAATATAAAAATACAAAGATTTTGAGTATTGGTATTACATGCTAAACCTGCAAACTAGCAACACTGCCAAACCAACAACAAAGCAATCTGATCGCAGCAAACAGATATCAAATTCGACCAATCAGTGACTGGTCTCCGTTTGACAGCAAAATGGTCTCAAATCGGTTGACAACGTGACGTATCCTATCCTAGCTAGCTGTCCCGGCAGACGTTGTACTGCCATTTTGATTGTGATTGTTTGACAATTGCTGGGGAGTCATTTTGGCACCGCACTCTAGATTGGTTTTATTGTGATCTTTTTGAATTTCTTCCCCGCTCATAACAATTTCAGTAATTTTACAACTGCTCTTCTTTGAAGTTGACTTTCGTAACTTTTTTTTCATATAAACACAGCCACCATGAATACGAATCAAATCCTGCAAGAGTCATCCCGATCGGTTCAGCCGTTCGTGAGTTTTGTTGCCTCAAAGGGACTTCAAACTCATTTTTATATATATATATAGATATAGATATAGATAGATAGATATAGATAGATTGAAATTATTCATGAAATTTCTAATGAAATAATCAAAGATTGCCTTGGTGATTGTGACGTTTAAGCAGTTTAATCAGTTTACACTGTTCAGTGAATTTCTTAAATAAAAAATCTTAACAGGGCATCTTAAAAGAGAAAGTTTAGCAGGGCTTTCAAACATTTCGGCACAATTCTAAAGAAACTTTAGTAACTTTTTCGAAAAAAAAATCATCGGCCTAACCAGTTGTGTGGTCTGAAAATCATGCACTTAAAAATAGATCTTACACATTTTAGTGCTGAGCGCTTTTAGCGTGTTATGTTATTATTTACCATCGTCGCGCGGCACGGCATTTGGTTCGATTCCCACCAATCAGCAGTAACCTCCAACGATGCTACCCGACGGTCTTCATCCTTGCACGATGAATGCAATTTAATCTGGTGTAATTACTTTCTCATTGCTTTATCAACATACACGCGCACACTCACTCCGACGACACCAACGTCATGCAAAATTTACCCTCCGACCGTGGACGGTCCAATGAGGGTATCCTATTACTTTCCCATTCAGCATGTAATCGGATAAATAACCTCTCTTCATGCGTGCGTTCCAAATGGCGAAGATCTGCTCTTAGCTTGATATGCAGTATAAATTTCAAATCTATTAAATCTTATCTACCATTTCACGGTTATAAGATAAAAAATACTAAATCGCTGTAATCTAGTTTTGAACCCGATCATTTCAACCACCATAACGTGCGCTCCAACCCGCTGCGCCACACAACCCTAGAATGTTTAAATCCATACTGGAACTGTCTGTCACAGTTTTTTCTCATGAAACTATACGTACACTCTTCACAAGTATAATATAAAATAATAACCTAATTAGTGCAAGTAAAAATCGCTGTGCTTGCAAAATACATCGTCTATTTTTTTTTTTGCGCTCGCTCCAACGACTTGCAGAAAAGGCTGTCACATAAGCACCGAAGGCGATTATAATTTCTTGAAAGTTCCATTTCCCATTCCCGCCTTTTGTCCTCTTGTTGGAACGTTCGTTGGATTCTGTCATGTCAGGCGACAACCAACCAACATACCCACTAGGTACAATAAGGAAAGCGATCCATATCTTTTCCATAGCCAACCGCTTCCCCATGGGGCGCATTTCAGCTGATGATGATGATGGGCGGCGCGAGCCCCCCAGAACGGGCACATGAGAAACAATGGGAAAAGTGCCCTGATGAAAGCGGATCCATGGGACGACCTCTTTGGCGGAGCGCGATGCTGTCGCTGCCGCCGCCGCCGGAGCGAAAAAGATGTGCTAATTTTAATTACCAGGGGCGTGGGTAGGTAGGGTTAGACATTGTCAATTGAAGGATAAATGAATGAATAAATGTCGTTATCATATTCTGCTCGACAAGTTTTGAGAAATGTTTGCGACACATGCTGAAATCTCTCAGAATTCCATGCAAGGATGAAATTTTCTATTGATTTATTTCTCCAAAAAACCATTCTAGAGATTCCTCCAATTCCTGGTAATTCTTCCTGAAAATACTTCTGTAGATGATTTAAGGAACTCCGCTTGTGGATTACAATAGCCTTTCCACATAGGGATTCCTCCAGGAATTCCTTTTTGGAATTCCTCTAGAAATTCCATCTGTTAATTTCTCCCAAATACCACCATGGATTTCTTCAGCAATGCCTGCTGTTGGATTCCTAAAGATTCCTTCAAAGATTTCTTCTGGTGTTTTCTCCCAGGAAACCTTTCTGAAACTCCTTAAGGAATTCCTACAGGAGTTTGGTCTAGGATCCAGAAAAAACAGTCAAAGGATTTTTCCAGGAGCTCCTAGAGGATGCTCAGAAGAAACTCTTTAAGAAATCCTAACGAGACCTGGAAGCTTTTTAAGATTTCTAGGAAGAGCTAAACTACCAAATTTCCAGAAGAACTCCAGGAAGATTTTCAAACGCAATTTCAGGAGAATTCCCAGAAATTACTCCTGGAAGAACACTATAATGAACACCAGTTTTGCTCCCACTCGGGCTCCCAGCAAGAACTTCTGAAGGGTTTTCAAAAGAATCTACTGAAGGATTTACAGAATGAACTCCTGGCGGATTCCCAGGAGGAGCTCCCAGAAGTACGGGGTACCGTTCTTCAAAAAAGATTCCCAGAAATAACTGGATATTTCGAAAATGAACTTCTGGGGAATTCCCAGAATAAGTTTCTGGAATACTGTTGAGGGTTTCTCAGAAGACACGGACACGATCAATGTTTCCAGTGAGCTACACGCTCTTTTAGGAAGCACGACACTAGACAACAGACAAGCATGCAACGCCCAGTGGCACAGCCGAAAACTTTTCCTGACAGCTGCGGCTGGAATCGAACCAACATTCCTCAGAACGATGCAACAAAGTGCTAGGTGACTCTAGCCGTACGACCACGAAGCCACATAAAGGAATGAACTCTTGGAGAAAATGCAGTGCGAAGTCCTGGAGAAGTTCGTAAGACGATTCTTGAGCAATAGCTTGTGGAAATAATCAAGCAGACATTTCAGTACCAAAAGGAGTACCGAAAAGTACTCCTGCGGGAATCTTAGAAATAATAACTGGAGAAATTCTCGGACGATTCGCAGAAGAATTTGCTTAAAAAGTTCCAGAAAAAACTCTGAAGAATTCCAAAAGGTACCATAGAAAAACTATTGAAGGAATCCTCGTCAGAATTTCTGGGGAAACTCTAAATAGAATCCCTGAAGAAAATTAAAAGGAATTGCTTGAGGGATTTCCGAAAATAATCTTGGGAGAATTCTGAGCATGAGCATGAGCATGAGCATAGATGACCGCACAATTCGTAGTTGCTACTCCGTGATTGACCAGAGCAATCGAAATTGCACAAGGAACCAATGAATAGGGCTTGGGACTAGCTTACTATTCTCAATGTACACAGGTCGAGAGCTCTCAACTTTAATAAGGTCAATAACGGCGCCGGCCACGTCCTTACGGTCATCGAGGATGGAAGGGAATGTTAGTAAGACAAACGTTGTTATAAAGACCGCGAATCGCTGCATCTCCACGTTTGACTCAGGAAGGATTTTTTTGTTAGTAGGGTAAGGTACATTGTCAGTCCGGGAGTCACCTATGGTTGGTGATATGATTTGACAATGGATCAATATACACAAACCGCCGTTAACAACCGACCAAGAACTAGCCAAAAAGAAAATTCTATCGCGCGTCTCCACTCCACTAGGGAGCAGAAACCTTTAGTCTATTCCACACAGAAATACACTGAACGCGACTCACTTGTCGGCGCCCGGATTTTTTTCTCGACCGGCGACATTTTTCACTCTTTTGTGTAAATGCAAAAAATGAAAGAAAATATTTATTATCAACTAAAAGTGTATTGGAAACTAGCGCCGAAGGGAAGCGAAAAATTCGGAACCGACTCGAACCACGGCACGCGCACACTCGTCCCGTCGTCGGAGCCCCGCAGAGGGAAGAGAAAAAAAAATCAAGCAAAGCGAGCGCGCGAAACTTTGCTGCTGCCGAACTACCGCACACTCTTTAGCGAAGCAGTGAAATCACCTGAAAAGGAAATGTGGATTCGGGCTATGGACGATGAGATGTCGTCCCATGGCAAAAACGGAACTTGGGACCTGGTTCCGAGGCCACGTGATAGAAAGATAGTCGGCAGCCGATGGATTTTCAAGGTGAAGGAGAACGAAGCAGGCGAGGTCGTCAAATTCAAGGCGAGGGTTGTGGCCCAAGGCTACAATCAAAGGTACGGCGTGGACTACGATCAAGTCTACGCACCTGTCGTGAGTCACACAACGTTGAGGACCGAAAATAATCTTGGGAGAATTCTCGAGATAAATTCTGTACCAACGTCGGAGAAACTCCTGAAGGAATTTCAGAAAAATAACATCTTGGAATCTCATAAGCAACTTTTGGAAGAATTCCAAGAGGATCTCTAGGTTGAATAAAAAAAAGCATGAGTTTCTTTATGCAATCCGATATCTGATTCAAATCATGAAAGAGTTTCCATAAATACTCCAGAAGACATTTTAAAAAGCACATCTCCATTGATCCTAGAAGAATCTTCTGGAGAGTTCTCGGAAAGAACTCCTGGAGAAATCACAGCATTCAGAAACTCTTTCTTTGAAAACTTCTTATCGAATTCCAAAAGTAACCATGCGGAATGGTACGAGATAACCATTCCAATGAACACTCTCAGAGGCTGGCGGAGTTCCAAGAGACTACATTGAGAAATTCCCTCCTAAAGCTCTCCCAGAAAATACTTCTAAAGAAATCCGTGAATAAATGCTTGCACAATGCTCAGAAGATACTCATGTAGGAATTCCTTCCGGAAAAGGAAGCATATCCTTCTTTGTTGAAATATCAAAATCACGATGCGAAAGATGAAATACTTTGTGAAGTGTGTCATTCTGGAAGGCATCATTCTGGATGAAAGAACTGTTTATTTAGCGGCAAACTATTGCGTTCAACGAAAATAGACATGATTGCTCCTGGAAAACTTTTAGAAGCTCTTTTAGGAATTCCTACAGGAGTTTGGACTGGAATTCAGCATTCCGGTCAAAGATTTCTCCAGAAATATCTGGAGAAAGGCCGAATGGAACTCCTGAGAGATTTCCAGAAGATATTCCTGAAGAAATCCTGACAAGAAATCCTTGAAGATTCACACATGAAACACCTGAAGGATTTCTAGAAAGTACTTCTACACGATTTCCAGAAGAGCCCATGGAAATTTTTTTCAAACAGAATTCTGGATGACTCCAAGAAAAAAAACACCTGGAAAATGTCTAAGGAACACTAGGTGGGCTCCCAAAAAGAACTTTTGAAGATTTAAAAAAAACTACTAAAAAATTTGCAAAAGGTACTCTTGCATGATTTTTACAAGGAGTTCCTGAAGGATTCCCATCTGGAATTCCTGGAGTACGCCCAGAAGACACCTTTTGAGCATTTCAAGAAAATGTTCGAGAAACCGTCTGCAAGTAAGAATTCAGCAAAAGCTCTTGAAAATAATCAAGATCACCACTTCCACGAATTTTCGACGTAACTCCATAAGATTTTTGATCTAAATTCTTGATTAGTGAATCCATGAAGTAATTGTCTACAAGTATTGTAGTCGCAAGAAACATCCAAAATATTTCAGGTTTATTGCAGGAATGTTGCAGTATAATTCCAAGAAAAAAAAGAGTAACATTTCCCGATATACACAAAGTTACGACTGCTTGACATAAACACAATAAATTATTCCACTAGAAATGTCCTGGAAAATTTCCACAACAATGAAAAGCTTCGAAAGAATTGCCTGTCAAAGTTTCTATTAGAAAATAACCAGTAGTTTAAGAAGATATTCTTATGAGAAATAATGCATGAAATATTTCATAAATTTCACAGAATTTCTGTTCAGATTCACACACATTTTTAACGATTTTTATCAAAAAGTTTTTCGGATATTTTAACAAAAACATGCAGATTACAAATAAATGAATAAAAATCAAGAAATCGATCTGAAAAATTGTTAGAATTCAAACAAAAAAGTTAAGTACAATATTCAGAAAAAACACCTTCCAGGTTTTCAGTTCGAAATTAAAAGTATTTAGGTGTTTCGTCCAGGATTTTTGGTAACTCGTATGGGAATTTCGTATAATAAACCGTCACAAATTATCTCAAAATAGTCAGATCTTTATAAACAAATCTTAGATGTTTAGGGGGATTAGGGGCATAATGGACACCCTAAGCAAATGAGTACGTTAGGCCTGTATAACAGAGTAAAACTAAACATATTATCAGTTGACTTAATACTTTAACCCTTTATAAGGCAGTAGCAACTATATTGCCACCTTATACACATATTTTTTTCTGTTCGTTTAGAAATTTTTTACAACTTCTGGTTTAACTGATGGACACATTGGGCCTTTGTGAACACTTATGATTTTTTTTTTAACCCATAACAAATATGAATGGGCTTTTTTAAAACAAAATGTCTCTCCAAAAACTGCCATTTTTGAGTGCATGAAGGTTTATAAGCTCGAAATTCTGTTATGGTGAGCGAATTGAAAATCGAATGATGGGGAATGAAAGGCCTATGTTCCTTTTACTTGTGGACAAAATTTCAACTTGATTGCTTTATTACTTTTAGAAACTCAGCCTTTTGAAAAAATGTACTATAATAAATGGACATGTACTAAAATTGCCATATCGTCCAAAATAATTGACCAATCGAGTTCAAATCCACACAAGTAACTCACGAATATTATGGCGATAACCTGTCAAAAAATCAGCATGATTGATTAACGCATCATAAAATAACAACATTTTAAACTATGTTGACAAAAAGTTCAAATTTAGACCATTTTTTTCATACAAAATCGACCATCAAATTTTTTGAAAATAAAAACGTTTTTGTTCATTACACCACATGTACTTTATATTCGAATGTAGGTTCTCTCGGCCTTATAAAGGGTTAACTTGTTTCCTTCGTGTTTCAATCATTTACAGCAAGCAGAATGTCTTTATTGTGAAGAAATAATAAATTGTAAATCGTGTGTTTTTCAGGGCTGGCAGGAAAGGTACGGGGCGAAATGGACACCCCTGCTTATTTTATGCTAATTCTTCGGTTACATCGACCAGTTAAGTAATTTGCCTACGGAGATCAATACCAAGATATAAAATTCCATCTTAGATGAGTTTACATAACATCAATGTTAATTAATTAAAATTTAGACTAAAATAATCGGATTGATTTTTTCAAAACTCTCTAAATCGCCTAACAGTATGCAATACGCGTACATCCATTCGTAATTGCCAGTGTTCATTTCGCCCCGAATCGACTATAATATTAACCCTCTAATACCCAATCCCGCCTTTAGACGGGGTATAGTTTGAGCATTATTGTAATTTTTGTTTCGTGAAAAATAATTTTTTTTATATTTTTGGCTGATATGAAGGACTGTTCTGTATATCTCAAAATGGTTTTTGGTGTATTTTAAAGCGTATTTACATTTTTTAAAAATCATTGAAAAATTGATGTTTTTGTCACCTTTTAGAAGTCATTGTTTATTTTGTATTGAATCGCTACAATTAACATATTTTCAATTTTTCCCAAATCACTCTATCTTTGTTTAATAGTTTAAGGGAATCGAATACACTCTAAAATTATTTTCCTTAAAATTACACGGAAAATAAAATTTTCTGAGAAAAAATTTAAAATAATAATATTTCAACAATAATCATAAAATCTCAAAATGTTTTCATCTCAAAAAATCCGTTCCCCAAATTGGCTTCCAGGAAAAATATAAAAGTGTGGGGATGTTCAAAAATAAAAATTAGAAAAATCAAAAACTGAAATTCACGAAATCGAGAATTAAAAAGAATCACCTTCCAAAACATGTTTAATTCGATTTTAGACGACGAAACATGATATTTAGATCAAAATCAAAAATTTGGGTATTAGAGGGTTAAAATTGTTATTTTGAGTAAATTCTGATCAAAAATAAAATACTTCATCCATTGCTAAATCTCCGTATACATGTAGATAAGGTAACAATTCACTTGTTTTTATGGAGGATACACTCCAACACTCGTAATACCTTATTTGATGCTGCTTCGAAATTATAAGAATTTCACCATATGAAAAACATATTTCAATTTCATTGATATTTTGGTTATTTTGAAGCAATATACATGGTACTATTGAAAAACAGAACCATGACTTGTTCCTTTACACTTATGCATTAAAAGTTTAACATAAAAGTCAACGGCTTCGTCGAAAACAGGGGTGTCCATTACGCCCCTAATCCCCTAACTGTATTTTCTGAATGTTATTCTACGATTTCTCCACATGTTTCCTAATAAATGTCAGCAGAACGTAGATCCTACTATTCGTTCATAGGTTTAGGGCAAAACTAAATGCATTTCCTATTTTTTATTTTTATTTTTATTTTTTATAAATAATGAAGCAATATTTTCCAAAAGTCAAAATCCATACACAAATAGAAAAAGGATCCAAGTATCTCCTAAATTTTTAACTCAAGGAAAATGTATTTCAATTTTAAACGTTTCGAAAGAAAAAATCGAAAAATGTGTATTGTAAAACCAAAAAAAAAACATTTTCAATTTGGTAAAAGTTCAGGATATCGATTCATCCTCTAAATGCGTATGGAAACCGATTTTGAAAATATTGGTCCATTGTTTAATAAACGAAAATCGAAAACCGATACATACATAAATGTTTGCCTTAACCAACAAATTCTAGGAATGCTTAATCCTAAATAGGGAATCGCGCTACTTGGGCGGTGGCTTCTATATTCGTCTGTTTTCCACTATAACTCAGTCAATCTTGAACCAATTGACACAATTCTTGGAATGCGGTGAGATAGGTATAGTATCTACCCGTGTACAAAATTTCAAGTCAATCGGTTCAAAATTGACCGAGTTACAGTGGAAAACAGACGAAAATAACAGACGAAGAAAACCACCGCCCAAGTAGCGCGATACCCTATAACTATGAAAATTTTTCAAAAATTAAATTGAAGAACACCTACAGGAGTCCTTTGAAGAATTCAACCATCAAGAGAAGAATAATTCAGCTATCAAGGATTCTTCCAGAAAAAAAAACATGTAAAACTTCCTCTGGGAAATTCTCTTTATATTTCTAGCAGAGGCTCCACACTGAGGCCTTTCTTAGCCGACTACTTTTATTTTAGAATTCTTCCAAAAATTGTTAGAGTTGTTAGTTTTTTGCTAGATTTTTTTTTCCGAAATTCGTCCACAGGTTTCTTTATGAAGGCCCGAAAAGATTCCGTTTAACTTAAATTTTCTCATTTCAGTACTTCAGCCAGATTTTTCAGTTGAGTTTGTATCTTAAAATCTTTCAAAATACAGTCAGGTTTTTTTACGCGGGGGATACGTACCGCGTAAAAATAAAACTCAGTTCGAAAATCGAAAAACTGCGTAAAAAAAGTCTCACCATTTCTCTACAAGTCATGCAAAAATAAGACGAAGAATTTTTTTTTTTTGTATGGAGTTTTCATTTACGCGGCCGCGTAAAAAAAAGACCTGACTGTATTCCTTCTGGATTTTTCAAGGATTTTTTTTACATTTCTTCGAAAATTTATTCAAAGGGCATATATCCTGAGGGATTACCCAAACTCCTGTAGATTTTTTTAAATTATTCCAGAAGTTACACTTAGAAGTAATCAGCAGCTTCGCTCAGGAATTTTATTAAGAAATTCTTTTCCGAAATTATTTTGAGAGTTTATTCAAAATCTAGACATTTAACTAAATACTTGCTTTGTTTAGAATTTTTATTCCTAGGGATGAAATGTAGTATGATTTCCTCGACTAAATTCTTCAAACAACTTTGATTGAGATTCCATTGAGAATTCATTACTATTCCTCTTAAAATTGCTCTTAAATTAAAAAAGAACTCTTTTCACTGATTAATAAGGAAATTAAATAAAAATACCTCTAGATCCTCCTGACATTTCTCCAGAAATAGACGTCTTCAAGAAGTTTTTCCAGGGAAGGCGAATGTGTAAATACCAAGCTGCGAGTCCGTTTTGCTTCATAGAGCGAGCTTATGAAAATCTTAAATGTATTTGACTGACATTTTGGCATCCGTACTTTTTACCTATAGCTAAAAATTCAAAAGGTTTTTTGATGAATTTCGTTAGTTTATAAATAAAGATCAATGAATCAATGCTGGTTGCTGTCATTGTTTTTTTTTTTACTTATTTCGTTATGTGTCAGATCATTTTTTTCATAATTTTCAAGATGTAGTTTTTCTCCGTTCCTGAGTTATGACCAATTTTGTGCAAATTAATAATAGAGATGGTCGAAAATCAACCAACATCTTCCAACCAACAATTTCCACAAACTTGGTCATAACTCAGGAACGGAGAAAAACTACATCTTGACAATTTTACAAGATATGAAATTTCCTTTCAAAAATATATTTTTTGGGAATTTTTGCGGACTTCGAAAATAGTGTTTCCGACTTTTCCAACCGATTTTCCTCAACAGTGGAAAATTTTGTGGAAAACAATTTCCATTTTGTATTTTTTTGAATTGCTGAGAAAATTTGCTTACGATTTCACAAAAAAATGTGTCTTTACTTATTCGTTTATTTGGAAGGCTCGGGCGCCCCATGGACATAACTGAGCCGAAATCATTTGTTGATTTTTACAATATTTTTACATTTTACAATATTTACTGCCTTAATACTATGATAGTTTGTGAAGCCGAAGTACTCGTGGCTGTTTCGAGGTTAGGAATAAAAAAAATAAAAATAAAATTAGGAAGGAGGGATTTAGGGGTCATAAAATAAATTATTTGCTAACTTATACTAACAACATTGATGGGATAAAATGTCCTTATCTGTAACGGAACCAAAAAAAAGGGATTTATGATAGGCGACGACAAGAAGAGGACAAACGGAAGGGGACAGCGACAGACAGGGGCGAACAGCAAAACCAAATGGCGGACAACGAAAACAAGGAACGTACTACATCAAACTCTGACATCAACACGTTTCAAAAACTGATATATGAGATTCATGTATTCCAAATCAAGTCCTGCCAACACTTCTCTAACGGGTTTCTGTTGTTTTCCTCGGACCCGGAGAATTTCATGCAGCTCAGATCTGACCTCACGATACTCATTGCATCCCCACACGACATGTTTGATGTCCTGGTAAGCCACGCCACAGACACAGAGATTGCTTTCTGAGAGACCAATACGGAAGGTATGTGCGTTCAACAAATAGTGGTTGGACATCAGCCGACACATTACACGAATGAAATCGCGGCTTAAATCCAACCCTTTGAACCATGGCTTCTTCGACACCTATGGAATGATGGAGTGCAACCATCTACCCATCTCTCCATTTGTGTTGCCAGCTGATCAAGGTCTCCTGACGGGCCAATGCAAAAAAATCGTCGAAGGCGATTTGACGCTCGTAAATATCGCCTTCGCTAGCGCCTACCTTAGCCAGTGAATCCGCTTTCTCATTGCCCGGAATCGAGCAATGTGAAGGGATCCAAGCTATGGTGATGGTGTATGTGTGTCTACGATGCTTCGTTCTAGAGTTATGATTTTTCAAAGTAGGTGGTGTCTGTGGAAAATGATTGTTTTCCACTGCAGTTTTCCGGAAAATGAGGCGACCCTGATTTTTTCTATTTAGTTTTTGTTCATATGTATATGAACCCTACCTGTGAAAAAAAATTTCATTAAATTCTGAAAACCTTGGTACCAATTTGTACGGTAATAAAAAAAATCCCTGAAGCTTAAATGACCAGTTCATGTAGGTATGTGCGTATTGAATGGAATAAATGAAAGTTAAATTCATAAAAAAAGTCAACATTCTTCGCTGAGAATCAAACCAACTGGTTCACATTCGTATGAAGCAAACTGAAACTGCATTTTTTTCATTAATCTATCTATCACCTACAAAATAATTATGCAGGTTTGTCCCGAAATAATAAAAAAATCAGCAAACTTGTGCTATTGAGCAATAAGAGTTTTTCTTTTATCTGCTTTATTTCTGTTGTATGTTAACTGTTTTTATATTGAGTTTATACTAATACATATGTATGTGTGCAAATAAACTTCACTGTTCACATCTCAAATAGAAGTTATCGCAAGTAGTTTAGCAAAGCTATAACCAAATCTAAAGAGTAGTTCTTCCAATTGGTACAGAAAAAGTGTTGATTTGTTGAAACATCTAAAAGTTCTTGAAAGACTAATTTGGGCCACTTCTATGAAAATACTCACTATTTTGAGCTTCGTCAAGAATAAATAAATACGCAATGGTGTTTGCATAGCACGATTTTTTCGAAAACGAGTAAACAGATTTATATCATAACTTTTACTTCTGTGCGGTACACGCCACGTTTTTCGATTACGAAGAGATTTTTACAATGTGTACCAAAATTTCGTAATATTACTTTCGTGCTGAAATATTGAATTGTTTTCTTTTGTAAATTTCTTCTTTTGGATTTTTAGAACATTTATGTAAAAAATAGCAATAGCATTAAGTAAGTATCACAAATTCCTAGGTGGCGAGATGTAAAGATTTCGGCTGCAAATCGGGCATTTTTCGGTCTGTCAAACCAGCTGAAGTCTCGGAGGATGCAAACGAAGACAAAACTCGCGTTGTACAAGTCTCTAATTCTTCCGGTCACTTTAAACGGTCATGAAACGTGAACGTGTAAAAAAGTTGACCGGAGAGCTTTTGGAGCCTTCGAACGTTAGGTGCAGCAAAAATTACTCGGCGGTAAACTGGAGGACGGCATCTGACGGCGTCGCATGAACTATACGAATCGTGCCAAGTATATAAAGAGATGGATATAGTGAAGCGAATAAAACGCGGCAGACTGCGGTAGGCTGGGCACGTAGCTTGTATGCCGGAGGAACGACAAGCTAAAATCAGACTCAGCAGAGAACCAGGAAGGGGTCGTTGGCTTCGTTGAAGGCCACGCACATGTTAGATTTTTGCAGTTGAGGACCTAAGAAAACGTTCAGGGCGATTATTGGAAGCGATTGGCCCAGACAGAATCGAGACCAGTGGAGGCTGATAATTAATTTGACGTAGACTCACCACTACGAGTTGTGGACTATTAAGTATCACTGGCTCTAGAACATGATTGGCACAATCCTCCAACGGTCGAAAGCTTTTTTTTTTAGTTTTTATTTTTGTGTATTTTAACTTAGATGCTAATTCTACACTCCGGTCGAAAGCTGTTCTGGCCACGTCCCTGCGACAGCTGAGGGATGGGAAAGGAGGATTAGTTGGACATCCAAAAAAAGTATGTAGGAGACCTCTACGTCCTCTCGGGCTTATGTGTCATGGGAATTTAGTTATCGTTAGCGGAAGGGTTAAGTCCAAAGGATAAGTTTAGCCAATAAAAAGATATATAGGAACAAACTCATCAAATTATATGAACTCCAGTACTCTCCAGACGAAATTGTTGACTTCCATTTGCGTCTCCCGGACATCCAGTAGCAATACCACCAAAAATTACAAGAAATCACGCGAAAATTAAGACGAACTTCAGCAACCCCAATGGGAATAAGACAAATTTGCGGAATGAATAGCACCACCAGTCGTTTCTCAATTCGGACAGCCATATACAAGACAACGTGGAGCACAGAAAACTCGTAACAGTTTTGAAAATGCAGCCGCTCGCGCGCACTGCTTGCTACGGTGTTCATCCATACGGTTTGAATGGTGCTAAAATGAAAGAAATCGGTTGAAAGTTGCCGAAATTGCCCTTTTCTGTTGCGCGGATACGGGTTATAATTACGTACTTATACTTTATAGTGATTAAATTTCAATACAACAACATATGACGACACAACACATAAAATAGGGCAGATACAAACATCTTTTATTACAACATTAAATGCCAGTTATAAATAGTTGTAACCTGTTGTAACATCTGTAGGATGTTTATATGAATAGTTGTATCAGAAATGATTCTCCAATTTGGTTGCCCTGTGCACACAGTTGGTTATAATTCTACCGGTTCCATTTACCACTTTCGCTTTCCCCATCTCATCAAAATCAGGAAGTGCAGTTCGTACGAGATTCACATCAAGATAAAATATCAAATTTCGCCTCCCGTCTATAACACCAACCCAGCTCATCTGATTATACGCAGCATGACGGTGGTGGTGCTGCTGACGGGCTAGAGCAACTAGCTATATAGAAACGAAAAAAAAATCTCCTCAACCAAACTAATCCCTTCAACCCTTACCCGGGGATTACCGTAATCACATCCCCTCGGATAAGATCACCGGAACGGAAACGGACAGACAGCCATTCGGGGCTTCATCCGATTTAATTAGTTTCATTTTCTTTGCACTAATTCGCTTGATTTCTTCTCTCTTCCTCCGCGACAGGACTTCCCGAATCTGGTGAACCGGACCTACCCGGATTCGTGCTGCGCGGCGGACATTGCCGAACAGATCAGCATATCGCGGAGGCCGCTGGCCTCGGCCGTGGTCTACCGGAGCGAGGAGCAGCTGGACGAAATGACGACGACCAACCGCAACTTTAGTGATATCAGCGACGTGTGGAGTCTGATAACGGCTCCCAGCAGTAGTAGCAATAGTATCGTTATAGGAGGCAATGGCAGCGGCAGCGGTGCCGGGCTCGGGAGTAGTATAGGTGGTAGCGGTAGTGGTAGCGGCATCAGCAGTAGTAGTAGCAGTTCGATTGCCATGAGCAGTAGTAGCAGTTTAGGCGTTCGAAGCAGTAGCACCAGTAGGGGAGGTGGAGGCGATAGCGGAGGTGGCGCCGTCAGGACGATCGTGACGTGCCGAGCGGTATATCCACAGGTGAGTGTATCTGATGAATTGCACATATTCAAGATCATTTTTTTAGTAAAAATAATTCTCCATATTTAACCAATATCCGAGTAACAATATTTATGAAAAATATCATCTCAAAGAGGTCTTAGGATATCCTGCTACGATTCACGCTTCATATACATGAATCTCCATTGGTCTCATTCGAGAGTTTAAAGCGAAAATAATCTACGTCGATAGCAGAAACTCGCGTAATAATCATGAAACAAGCAGAAATCCTGCCTTTTTTAAATCAATTCAATTACCGGCCCTGTCCGACTCAGATTTTCGACTCAACCATCCACTTTACATTGTGCACACAGCCGCTTACCGGTGGAAATCCGGTTAGCACTTCAACCGGAAGAAGCCCAAACAAAAGTGCACTCTGCTGTTCGTGGTTCAAGTCCCATCACGGTGCACGGTGCTGACAACGACTTTCCACCAGTTCGGGGACTCGTCTCCAATAGAAATTGCAACAGTTCCATCAGGCAGCAGCGCTTTGGACAATAGATGAATAAATGAATACCGAGGATAAAGTCTTCAGCATTTTCGGATTTCTATTTCTAGTTATTCCTATTGAGGCCCCCAATCCAGGCGAGCAACGCCGCTCAATATAGCCTGTGTATCATCGAATTGACAAATGCTTATTCTGCTGGAATTTTCAATTAATTTGATGGAATTTCGCTCGGGCAGAAAGTTGGTCGTTTAGGACCGGGAGAGCATTTAAGCCAGATTTGCACCGGATGCGACCAGTTCGTGGCTGCTGGTCAAGAAGACAATGAACTCGCTTGTGCAGCTCAGGATGGAAACGCTTTGCTAACCGTTTTCTAGGAAGCAGCGTATATGCTGAGATTATAATTCTCCAATTCATGAACTATATAAATATCAAAATAGAGTATTGGCTAACAGAAAAACTTGTAGTTAGAAGGCACAGAATGTTGCTAATTGACAAATTTAGAAATGAATTTGCGAAAAATCGCGTTTTTCTGGGATTCGAACCCACGGCTCCGTATTCGCTAGACCGGCGCTTTAACCAACTAAGCCACAGAATACAGGTTTATTGATTCTGCGGAACAGAAAGCCAAACTGTACCCGAGCCCACACCATGAACATCACTTTTTTCACAAACCATCCTTTTTTCGGCATGGATTTTCCAATCCACAACACATTGTTTTTATTTGAAGCCGAGACTTACTCTCGCACTCAGCATACCTAGCCAGTTTGCAATATTGGGTCAAAGTTGTATGAGAAAATTGAATTTTGATCGCATCAACCCGGAACAAAGCTTTTTTGGACCATATTAGCGCCCAAAACAACTGTGCAACATATGGGAGCGATTGGTTGCGTCCCCGTATTCCGCATTGCAATTGAAATTTGTATGGGAAAACTCACTTTTTTGCATTTTTCTCATTTTCATTTTCATTTCATTTCATCTGTATGACCTATGACGTTAAGGTATTGCTTTGGATGTAACAAAAAACTTTGTCGAAGACCGCAAAGCGGTTCGAAACCTGCGAAAAAAAGTTATAACGTACAGATTTTCATGGACGACATGTAAAATAATGGCAAAATGTTATTGCGACCATAACAAATTGCAAATGCTCCATAGAAAATCAAAAAGCGCTCCATAAAGAATGAACAGATTATCAATGAAAATGTGCAATGTTACCCTTAAATAATTGATTACATTCCATACTTTATACAAAATGAACCGGTAAAACATAAAATTCTCTCATTAAAAGTACAATTTTGAATCAATAAACAATACAACATGTTCCATAATAAAACATAATGTTATATGTATAATAAAATGTAAATGTTCCATAAAAAATACGCAAAGTAAATTGAATAATGCTCCATAGATAAACTAAATTGCACCATAAAAAATTTCAAATGCACCATAGAAAATAGATAAATGTTCCATAAGTAATATCAAACTGCACCATATAAAATATGATTTGCTCCATTAAAAATTGAAAATAATCCATAGCTTTAAACATCTGCACCACTAATGCAGTGCAATGTAAAGGAATTCAGCACTGCTGAATTTGATTAGATTCATTCTTTAAGGAGCGCTTTTTGATTTTCTATGGTGCATTTCTAGTTGTCTATGGCTGCAATAAAGAATAACATCAATAATAAAATCTCATTTTTGGTCTATATTACCAAACGAATAATTTTTTCACAAGCCTCTGATCAATTAACGGTCTTTGACAAAGTTTTTCGGCATATCCTAGGCTATACTTTAACTTCATAAATTATATGGTCATAGACAATTTTTTACAAGTTATGAGAAACACGCAAAAAGTACGTTTTCCCATGCAAAATCCCATACAAATTTCAATTGTAATGCAGAATACAGAGATTCGAAAAGGAATTTGTTCCAAAAAATCGATCTTGTTGACCCAGTCTAGTATACATACACTGTAAAAAAATATTTTTTTTTTAATAATTAAAAAAATAAAACTCAAGAAACAAATTAATTCAGAACAGGCATTTTTTATTTTTTAAAAGCAGACACGTAATGCAGTATTATACTATGAGCCACGATGGAAATATGATGGACAAAACAGTTAAAACTAAAAAAAAATGGCTCTTTGAAAATTATTGAAATACACTTTAAGAATTTATTTTTTCGACCCGTATAATTACGGATTACGGGGATTTCACGGGTGTCCCATAGTATAACGAGGGTTCCAAAGACGCTTCAAGGGGCTTCAAAAGCGATTTCGGAAGTTCTCAGGAGCCTTTAACCTTCCAGGACGCGCGCGATAAAGCAACCGAAACTGCACCGCGCACGCGTTATATACAACGTACGAGGTTTTTTGGTGGTGTTGTACTTTTTACAACAGCGCGCGCGCTGAAGGGTTAAAGGGCGTTACAAGGAAATTTAAGAGCATTTTAGAGGCATTTCAGAGAGTTTCCGCAGATTTCAGGAAGGGTAAGAGCGTTCCGTGAGCTGTAAAGGGCATTTGATAGAATTTCAGGGGCGCTTCAAGGAGTTTTTAAGGGCCATGCACAAATTACGTCATGCTTTTAGGTTTTGTAGAACCTGACGACCCATACGAATAGTGGTGAGGTCCTATGCAAAAAGTGTGACATAGGGGGAGGGGGATTGATTTTTCAGGGGATTTCCAAAACATTTTGAAGGCGTGACAAAGATTTTCAGGGGTACCCAGCACCCATTTAAAATACACGGTGTAGAAAAAGCAAAAAGTTTGTCGTACACATAACGAATATAACCGAATACGAGGATTCAAAGGGCGTTTCAATGGGATTATTGAAGTAACAGGGGCATATCAAGGTGTTTCAGGAACGCTTCAAACAATACTTTATTTCAGAAGAGTTTCAGAAGAGTTTCAGATGCATTCCAAACGAATTATGGAGGTTTCAGGGGCATGTCAAGGCATTTCAGGGGTGCTTCAAGTCATATCAAAACTTTAGGGGAGTCTCAGGAGTCTTCGAAGTTTTTCCAAGTTGTTTCAGGGGCTATTTAAGGCGTTTCAGAGTGTTTCAGGAGGTCTCAAGAGCCTATTAACCCATCAGGACACGCGCCGTTGTAATAGTACAGCAATCCCAAAAATCCTCGCTCATCGCGCGATGCAGTTTTAGGATCAAACAGGCGCGAGTATGAAAGATGAAGGGCGTTTCACAGGGATTTAAAATATTACAGGAGCGTTTCAATAGTATGAAGTACCCAAGATACCTCCTGATACCTGCCTGAAACTGCGTGAGACTCAGCGAATCCCTTCAAACGCCCTGGAGTCCTCCAAGTACCCCCTGAAATGCTCCTGAGACTACCCGGAGGCCGCCCTGAACCCCCTTTAGCACCCCCTGGAATGCGCATGAGACCACCTGGATCGCCTTTGAGACCGCCTAGAGCATGGTTTCCCAAACTGTGGGTCACAACCTTTCAGGGGGGTCGCCGGCCTTCATCCAGGGGGTCGCGAGGGACAGTTGAATAATTTACTGTAACAGACAACAAATGAGGGAATTTCTATGGTGGGTTGCCGAAAGCATGTCTCCTGGCAAAAGGGGGTCGCGCACCCAAAAAGTTTGGGAACCTATGGCCTAGAGCACCCTGAAACTCCCTGAAGCGCCCACACAAACCTCGGAAATCCCGTGAAACCACTTGGAATAGCCTGAAATGCCCAGAGTCCCCCTAAAACGCCCTTGAGAACCCTTCAAACTTCCTTCAAAAATTCCCTGCGCCCCTGAGACCCTATGAAACACTCCAGAGCCCCTTCAAACATCCCTGAACCCCCATGAGAACCCCTAAAGCACCCCTGAGGTTCCCTGGAACCCCCTTCAGCCTCCTCAGACTCGCTCAAACGCCCCTGGGACCGCCTGGCTCCGTGGAACACGCTAGTAAAATCCTCGGACCCCCGAAAACGCCCATGAGACCTCCTGAAACGCCCCATGAGCCCCCTGAAGCTTTCCTGAAATTCCCTGAAACGCCCCAGACACCCGTAAAGCACCCCAGAGACCTTCTACAACCCCCTGAAATCCCCTGACCCTTAGAAGCACTCCTAAAACCCCCTGTAAAGCCCCTGAAACTCCATTGAACGCCTCAGGAACAACCCCCGGTACTCCCTGAAAACCCCTGGGATTCCCTTGGAATGCCCCTGAGATCCTCTGGAACTCCCCTGGAGCCCCATGGAACAGCCCTGAAACCACTGAAGTCCTAAGGACAACCCTGAGACTTCTTCAAACGCCCCTGTGGCCTCCAGGTGCTCCCTGAAACTCCCTTGAAACGCTCCTGAGATCTCCTGCTGCCCCCTAAAACCCCTTGGTACTCCCTAAAATGCCACTGCAACCTCTCTTTGCTCTCCCCTATAAATGCTCTCAGGACGCCGTTGCCATAGTTACCGCCATTATTACATTTATGTACAACTAGCTGTCCCGGCAAACTTTGTCTTGCCGTCTTGTGATGGTTTGACAACTGTTGAGCTCAAAATAGCACCGCACTCTAGATTGATTTAATTTTGGTCGTGTTGATTTCCTTCCCAGCTCATGGAAAATTAGTACTTTATTATTTTTGTTACTTTTCTAGTTGATTTTCGTAACTTTTTGTACATATAAACACAGCCACTACGAATACGAACCGAACCGTGCAAGAATCATGCTGATCGGTTCAGCCGTTCGTGAGTTTTGTTGCCTCAAAGGGACTTCAAACTCATTTTTATATATAAAGATTTTCACCCTTTTTGTAAGCGGTACATGAAAAAGTTGCATAAACTAAAAGCACATAGAAATATCCAACATAAAACCCTTTTAGTGTATTACTTATTGCATCGTGTAAAAAATAAATCGTTCATAAAATAAAAGAAACAGTTCACGAATTTTTTTAATACATATAGAGCATGCACGAATCGCATAGACGCGACCTTTTTCAATTCAAATGAAATGTTGATCATGCATGAGCTTCTATCTGAAACTGTTTGTTTATGTCTTGTGTTGCAATATTCTTCGGCTAAATTTTAAAAAGAGTGTATGAAAAAAAAACATTTTTTTTTTCAAAAAATTATATCTAGAAAACGGTTTGTTGGATTGAAAGATATCTTCGAAGATGTTTGAGGATATTTGAAGGAAAAAAAAAACACTGAGAGTAATATTCATTGCGGATTTATGTTACATGTCATATTATTTTTTTTTCAAATTCAAAAGGTAGATTTTCTTTATTATTTTTCTGTGAAAACCTCAAAATTTGCCAAGCATCCCGGGATGGACCTATTTATCGCGATTTTTTCATCGTTTTTAAAACGGGCGAAAGAAACTAGTTATCGGGATTTTTTATGTCAAAAATTGATGCTACGTACAATTTATTAATAAAAAAAAACTATGCAGATATTTTGCCTAAATTCAACCATACAGTAAATTTAGAAATCAAATAATATAAGAAAAAAATACCATGTTTAATGTTATCTGACGCGGTCTGAAAATTCACATATCTGAGAAATCATTAATCCTGCCAGGAGCAGGAGGTGAACCACCCTAATAAAGAAATAATAATAATAATTGTTGATCCTTTTTTAAAAGCAATAAAAAAATCTCGGATAACATTTCATAAGGTCCCACACAATTTTTCTTTTTTTTTAATTCGCTGTAACTTAGGTATGGTTTGATGTAGCATAAAAATTATGCATTTTTTTTTCATTTAAACTAGTACGTAAAATCAAATTTTGGTATTGAAAATGAACGAAAAATAAAAAAAAATCGATAAGAAATAGTACATAAGCATTTGACTATCGAAATCTACCATAGATCCGCGAAAAATATTACTCTCAGTGTATTTTTTTTCTGAAAATCCCCAAACACCTTTGAAGTCATTATTTCAATCCAACAAACCGTTGTCGAGTTATATTGTTTTAAGCAGAATATTTGGTATTTATCATACGCTCTTTTCAAAAGTTAGCTGAGGAAAAATAAATATGTATTGATGCAATACTAGATGGTCTACGAAATCCAGCGCATAAACAAATTCTCATTCAAATGTAAAAATATCGAGCCAAAAATGGCCATTTTACGTGTTTTGGGATGTAAATGCTCTATTTATATAATAACATAGAGGCTTGCGGTTTCGTGGAGAAGTTTTCTCCAGATAATTATTCGAAAAGCAAAAGGTAGTAAAATTAATATTTGTATCTTCAAATTCGCGAGAAAGTTGCTAGAAAGAGAGAGAAAGTAGCAAAAGTAACACGGCGTCCAGTATCACCTTAAATCTAGAAGTAATCTGGATAACAATACTGCCAAAGTAACAAGAAAATCAAATCAATGTTTCCGGTAAACCGACGATATAGAAACATATTTTGAAATGTTTTCCAGGATTTCTCAAAGGTTCCTTTCGTATTTTATACGGTTTTTTTTTTTAATTTTTAATTCTTCAATTCCTCTCAGAGGTTCTTCCGGAATCCTATCGGTTTTTTTTTCTATAATTCGAAATACACTTTCCGGAATACTATTTCTTACAAAATAAATAAATAAACCTATAAATAAAATAAAAAAAATCTTCCAGGATTTCTGAATTCCGAATTCCGAAGATATTTATCAAATATTGTCAAATGTTTTTAGGAATTTTCTTTAGGAGTTCCTCCCCAGATTTGTTTCATCGGTTTTCGCTGTTTTGCTCCCGGAATCCCTAGTGGCAAGTCTTTTCCGACGTTCATTCTGTAATTTCTTCAAAAACATGTGAGCTTTCTTCTACAGCTTATCCCGAGATTTCTACAGGGCATTTTTTATATTGTTTCACGGGTTTTCTCTCGGACTTTCTCCTAGAAGATTCCTTTCGGAGATGCCTCTAGTCTCTAAGAGCTTTTCAGGAGTTATCCTGCAACTTTTTCCGAGATTCTTTTCGGAATTCCTTTTTAGAAGTTCTGCAGAAGCTTTGGCTGATATTTCTTTTAAGTTCTCCCCGCGATTTCTTTCAGAGGTTTTATAAGCTTTTCTTCGTAGAGAAGTCTAGGCTTTCTTGCAGTGACCCCATGAAGGTTTTTTTTAGAGTATTTCCTGGGATCTCCTGCCAGAGATCTTCCCGAAAACTCTACCGGAAACTTTCGCCTTATTCTGGTGTTTTTTTTTTGGGATTTATCCAATTATCGGAAGCTCTCGCAATGAATTTTCCACAAGCTTTTCTCGGAAAATCTTCTGGCACGACCTATTTATAACCATATAAAAAATTCAGGAGAGATATCAACTGAATTCAGGAGCAATCTTGCGAGAATTTTCCATTGAAGATATCTCGGAAAGAACTGCGGAAGAATTCCTGAGTAAATTCAAGACATCTTGGAATAAATATTCTGACAATAACCCCTGGACCAAATATCAGGAACATCACAGTAGGAAATCCGAGAACATCATCTGCTTCGAAACTATTTCACCTTGCAAATTTCATTTCGAAAAGAGTTCGCTTTCTAGCAATGAAAATATCCTGGGAAATACAAGTTTGATAAGTCGGATGAGCTCAATTTTATAATATTACCCGAATTACTAAACGCACGGTTCAAGCTCACAGACAACGATAAAATATTGATTACCATTAGAACTCTACTGTTTTGTTTTCTGCTGGATATTTCTATTTACGTCGTGCCTCTCGCAAATAATCGCTAGACTACAGCCGTGTGTGTCACAGAAGGGTTCACACATGTTCACAAGCCACAGGGTCTCCAGTTGGCCTAGTGGTTAAGGCTATGGATCGCCAATCCGAAGGCGTTCTGGTCGGGAAAATTTTCTTCGACTCCCTGGGCATAATCTATCATTGTACTTGCCTCACAATATACCAATTCTTGCAAAGGCAGGCAAAGAAAGCCCTTCAATTAAGGACAGACTTGTTAGAATCCCAAAATGGCCGCCACAATGGCCGACTTTGGGACCTACTCACGATTTCGAGGGCACAAATCTCTTCATAAACAAAACCAGCGCACCTGATCTTCTCATTTAACCGTTATGTGTCCGGCTTTTTTTTTGTTTTTTTTCTACACCGTGCTTTTTAAATGGGCCCTGGGTACCCGGGTACCCTGTCGGCCACATAAGGGTTAAAGCTTATTACAAGTGAGCAAGAACAGAATAATTCAATTCAATGTTATTTGAAGCTTGCTTCTTGAGATTTGTGCGTCTAAAGTTCTGATGCGCTGTTGAAGCGGGATTTTAAGACGATTGTCCTTAATAACTGTGGAAGTGCTCGAAGAACACTAAGCTGAAGAGAAGCAGATCAAGCTCTAGCAGGAACGAAGAGCCATACAGTAATGAAGAAGATATTCACAAGTAGTGTTTTCTGTCAAAAATGTAGTACCCACTAAAAACCCCTGTAACGCATCTGAAACCTCCTTGGAACGCCATGAAATAACGTAGTTTTTACGAAGTTTCCTGAAATAACGCCTCTAAAATAACTTCAATGTAAAATCATATGGTGGAGACGCATGATACTCCAACCCTATTGAAATCGATTGTTCCTGACAAGTTTCTCAACAAAGTCTCACTTTCTCTTCCGCAGGGCTGCACCGATCGGATCGTATCCTGGCTGAGGCACACGGCGGACATCCTGTTCGTGCTGGGCTACTGCGTGATAGCCTTCCTGAAGCTTTGCTTCCTCGGCATTCTCCGGTACGAGATCAAGGAGATGATTCAGAAAATCAAACTGCTCCAAACGGAAATGGCCGGAGCCATTCTGAACGGGGTGGACTGCGACCAACAGCAGGTGCAGCAGGTAAGATGGGTGTGTGAGGTTCGAGTGGTGTGGTATTCTTCCAATGGGAGTGGTAACCGAACATTGAAGGCAGTTCGGTGGGACTATAGATATTAGATAGAAATTGGCACTAAACTAACCTGGTTGGGTTTTGTAAAAATCACATTCGAAAGAAAACAGCACTGCTTCTAATAACGCCAGAACTTTTGTGCACTTTTTTTTCTTTTTCTCTCGCCCTGAATTGAAACGCGCTGACACACACACGCTGCTGATTTTGAAACTTTGCACGCTGCCTCCTCACATGGACCGCTCAAACTACGGTTCGAACCGAAACTTGAACTATCTAGTTTACCTTGTTACAGCAGGTAACGAGCACATCGATCAACGGGGGCATCCATGCGGAGCCAAAGGTCGGCAACCGGGACCGGGAGCGGACGCGGATAGAGGCCGCGGAAAGTGAGCGGGAATCGCTGCTCAACACCCAGCAGGAGAACACTCCGAAGCTGCTGAAACACAAACAGCTATACACCTGCATCAACGAGCAGCACGTTTGCGGGAGCGGGAGTGGGAGCGGTGGAGCAACGGCCAGCGGTGGCGGAGGTGGCGGAGGTGGTGGGGGTGTTCCCGGATGCGGCTGTGAGTCCGATACCAACTCGAACTGTGCCCTGTTGGTGGAGGATAATAATACTTCGCTGCTGTCTTCCACGGGCGGCGGCGGCGGCGGCGGTGCGGCCAAGACAATAAACGGCAACAACAACTACGAACTGAGCGAGTTCGACAGCAAGGCGCCCACGTACAGGTGAGTTTTTTTTGGCATCGTTAAATCTTTGTTTGGATATTTTTCTAGTCTAGTCTAGTCTAGTCTAGTCTAGTCTAGTCTAGTCTAGTCTAGTCTAGTCTAGTCTAGTCTAGTCTAGTCTAGTCTAGTCTAGTCTAGTCTAGTCTAGTCTAGTCTAGTCTAGTCTAGTCTAGTCTAGTCTAGTCTAGTCTAGTCTAGTCTAGTCTAGTCTAGTCTAGTCTAGTCTAGTCTAGTCTAGTCTAGTCTAGTCTAGTCTAGTCTAGTCTAGTCTAGTCTAGTCTAGTCTAGTCTAGTCTAGTCTAGTCTAGTCTAGTCTAGTCTAGTCTAGTCTAGTCTAGTCTAGTCTAGTCTAGTCTAGTCTAGTCTAGTCTAGTCTAGTCTAGTCTAGTCTAGTCTAGTCTAGTCTAGTCTAGTCTAGTCTAGTCTAGTCTAGTCTAGTCTAGTCTAGTCTAGTCTAGTCTAGTCTAGTCTAGTCTAGTCTAGTCTAGTCTAGTCTAGTCTAGTCTAGTCTAGTCTAGTCTAGTCTAGTCTAGTCTAGTCTAGTCTAGTCTAGTCTAGTCTAGTCTAGTCTAGTCTAGTCTAGTCTAGTCTAGTCTAGTCTAGTCTAGTCTAGTCTAGTCTAGTCTAGTCTAGTCTAGTCTAGTCTAGTCTAGTCTAGTCTAGTCTAGTCTAGTCTAGTCTAGTCTAGTCTAGTCTAGTCTAGTCTAGTCTAGTCTAGTCTAGTCTAGTCTAGTCTAGTCTAGTCTAGTCTAGTCTAGTCTAGTCTAGTCTAGTCTAGTCTAGTCTAGTCTAGTCTAGTCTAGTCTAGTCTAGTCTAGTCTAGTCTAGTCTAGTCTAGTCTAGTCTAGTCTAGTCTAGTCTAGTCTAGTCTAGTCTAGTCTAGTCTAGTCTAGTCTAGTCTAGTCTAGTCTAGTCTAGTCTAGTCTAGTCTAGTCTAGTCTAGTCTAGTCTAGTCTAGTCTAGTCTAGTCTAGTCTAGTCTAGTCTAGTCTAGTCTAGTCTAGTCTAGTCTAGTCTAGTCTAGTCTAGTCTAGTCTAGTCTAGTCTAGTCTAGTCTAGTCTAGTCTAGTCTAGTCTAGTCTAGTCTAGTCTAGTCTAGTCTAGTCTAGTCTAGTCTAGTCTAGTCTAGTCTAGTCTAGTCTAGTCTAGTCTAGTCTAGTCTAGTCTAGTCTAGTCTAGTCTAGTCTAGTCTAGTCTAGTCTAGTCTAGTCTAGTCTAGTCTAGTCTAGTCTAGTCTAGTCTAGTCTAGTCTAGTCTAGTCTAGTCTAGTCTAGTCTAGTCTAGTCTAGTCTAGTCTAGTCTAGTCTAGTCTAGTCTAGTCTAGTCTAGTCTAGTCTAGTCTAGTCTAGTCTAGTCTAGTCTAGTCTTGTCTAGTATTGTCTCGTCAGCCGCTCTGTATAATTAGTATGCAGTATAAATGTGACATAAACACGTTAGGAATGACGTTGCTAAGAAAATTATTGTCACTCCATTGAAGCACTTCTTCATGGGATGGGATAGAGGCATTTACCCCTCCTTAGCTCAACAAAATGGGATTTTCAATCCCAAATCAAATTTTCAATATAATTTAATAAAGCTGGTAACCATCGAACACAAAAAAAACTTATAAATAGAAGCAACTCTGATACGCCTATATTAATAGGCGCAGTTTACGATCATAGCACCACATATGACAAGGATATTGTTTACTCAATACATGACAGAAACAATTCCCACGCTTTGCAGAACGTACATAAATATCCAATGACCCGTAACGTACGCAACACACAAATACACACACCCAGCAACAAATTGAGACCCATTAAGCGACGTTAATTAGTTCCTCCGTCCGGTAAAATGTCAATTATTATTTGCACACATTGACAAACATACACATAAACACAGCTATTCTGTGTCACAAAACGTCCTCGTCGTCGTCGTCGTCATCCGGAAATGGGTAAACTTCGGAACATACCGTGCTCCGTGTCGTCCTTTCGCACGGTTCCGAAAACAAATGAATTAAACATAGGTGTACCGCACTTCACGAACGTTTGAACCTAGAGCTAGGTAGGTACCTACCTATATCACGGAGCAATCAATGGAGCACGCGATTTTCGACTATCATCAACGGCAGGATATCAATGATTAAACCCCGTGACCTAGCGCCGAGTTGCACGCCGCGCTGACCGTGGTGGTACCCATAACATGAATGATAGTGGGCAGTCCGATGTCCTTGAGGCCATGTGGAGAATCTCTGACGACAGTCAGTATACAAGTCAGTGCCAGTGTGTTGTGTACATAGTTATTCCATGAATGAACATCAATTGGTGACACGTATTGTCTTTCCCACAGCGGAACTAACGGCGAGGCCGTCAGGTGAGCAAAGCGAAGATTATGAAATTCTGTTGGAATCAATTTGTAGAGGTACCTTTTGAGTTGACAATGTACCATGATTTGGGGTGAAATGGATCACTTTTGACAGTTTTTGGTGTTAAATTTTTTAACAATTTCCACTTGGTCCGCCCATCGTACTCTCCGCTTTCCACGCCTCCTTGTGCCAGCCGGATCTGTAGCTAATACCTACTTTGCAGGGTTTCCTAGGTCCGACATTCTTGCAACATGTCTTGCCTATCGAATCCTTCCGGTTTTGGCCATCTTCTGATTGAATGGTGGAGCGGACCTGGTGTGATGGTTAGAACACTTGACTATCACGCCGAGGACCTGGGATCGAATCCCACTCCCGACAAACTCGCAAAATGTGAGTTCTTCCTTCGGAAGGGAAGTAAAGTGTGGGTCCCGAGATGAACTAGCCAAGGGCTAAAAATCTCGTTAATACAGATAACGGGTTTGCCGTAGAGTGCAGCAAGCTCATGGTTCATCCTTCGCCACCACACACTATTCCTGCACATCGCCAGTCGCTCGAAAACTCCGAGTGCACATAGGTAGTCCTCGACCATGGTCCTAGTCTCGTGTCCATACTGAACCACCGGTCCGATTGGCGTTTTGTACATGGTGCGTGGTTGAGTCTTTCTAGCTCGCAGCTTCATTCTAACATTGTTGTCAGCCGTCAAGGATCCGAGGTAGACGAATTCCTCCACCACCTCGAAGGTATCCTCGTCTATCGTCACATTACTACCTGGACGAGACCGGTCGTGTTCGGTTCCGCCTGCCAGCATTTACATTGTTTTGGAAATATTCATCGACAGTCTGATCTTTGCTGCTTCGCCTTTCAGGCGGGTGTACAGCTCTGCCACCGTTCAAAATGTTCTGGCAATAATGTCCATGTCGTCCGCAAAGCACACAAATTGTCCGGATTTTGTTAAAATCGTTCCCCGGCTGTTGAGCCCGGCTCATCGCATCACACCTTCCAGAGCGATGTTGAAGAGTAGGTATGAGAGTCCATCACCTTGTCTCAGTCCTCGAAGAGATTCGAATGAACTGAATAGTTCATCCGAAGCCCTTACGCAGTTTTGTACACCGTCCATCGTTGCTTCAATCAGTCTAGTCAGCTTCCCAGGAAAGCCGTTACGTCTATGATAGCACTGCGCGGTCGATACTGTCGTATGCCGCCTGAAGTCGATGAACAGGTAATGCTTTGGGACCTGGAGGATCTGCCGTACGGTGAAGATCTGGTCCGTTGTCGACCGGCCGTTGATGAAACCGGCTTGACAACTTCCCTAGACCTCATTCGTTTTGGGTGACAGACGAAGGAAGATGATCTAAGGTAGCACTTTGCAGGCAGCATTCAAAATGGTGATCGCTCTAAAGTTCTCACATTCCAAATGTTCGTCTTTCTGGTAAATGGGACAGATTATCCCTTCCTTCCACTACTCCGGTAGATGTTCGGTTTCCTAGATCCTGACTAACAACCGGTGCAGAGATATGGCGGTCGCCGGTATCGTACCTTTTTTAATGCCTGAAAGCTTTGGGCGAAGTTTGACCTTCACCAGGTAGTCGATCAGAGTCGATGTTAGCACCACGATAAGTCCTGACGTCAATAATGTCGATGAAGTGCCGTACATCAATTGGAACGTGGTCGACTTACAATTCCGTCCGCTGGTGATCACCACACCGATTCAAATATGCAGGAAGGTTAAAGTCAATATATCGGTGAAACCGGAATCATGACGGCGGATAAACCCTAAAACATATAAGGCTTAACCTTTTAAGGCCGGATTTATTCCAAGCGATATTATAGAGTTTTTTCTACGTATTTCTCTGGTTTTGGTGCTCAATAGCATAGAAAGGATAGCATATGATGCAGAATATTTTTCTGGATATCCCAAGTCATCCAAACTGTTCTTGAGTTGAGACCCTGAAGTCTACGAGTGTAATGGCAACTTTTTTCATTATACAAAGCTATGATTTGTAATCTATCATGTCCATTGAGCCTTCTGAAAATTCAATAGACAGTATCAAATCAGTCGGGATATCCTAGGTTATCCAAACTGTTTTTGAGCTAAGATCCTTAAGTCTACGCGTGTAGCGGTAACTTCTTTCATTTTACAAAGATACGATTTGTAATCTATCATGTCCAGTAAGTCTTCTGTAAGTTCAAAAGACAGTATCAGAACAGTTGGGATATCGTAGGTCATCCAAACTGTTCTTGAGTTTAGATCCTGAAGACTATGGGTGTAACGGTAACTTCTCTCATTATACAAAGCTACAATTTGCACTCCATCACATTCAGTAAGCCTTCTGAAGTGCAATAGACAGTATCAGATCAGTCGGGATATCCTAGGTCATCCAAACTATTTTTGAGCTTAGGTCCTAAAGTCTACGCGTGTAACGGTAACTTCTTTCACTATAGCAAAGCTACTTTTTATAATGCATCATGTCCAGTAAGTCTTCTGAAAGTTCAAAAGACAGTATCAGATCAGTCGCGATATCCTAGGTGATCGAAACTGTTCTGGAGATCAGATCCTAAAGTCTACGGGTGTAACGGTAACTTCTTCCATTATTCAAAACTACCATTTGTAATATATTATATCCAGTAAGTCTTCTGGAAGTTCAATAGACTGTATCAGATCAGTCGGGATATCATAGGTCATCCAAATTGTTTTTGAGTTTGCATCCTAAAGTCTACGCGTGTAACGGTAACTTCTTTCATTATACGAAGCTCCAATTTGTTATCTATCATATCTAGCAAATCTTCTGAATGTTCAACGGAGATCATCAGATCGGCTGGGGTCATCCAAACTATTATGGTGTCAAAAATCTAGCATCTACACCTACAGCAATTGAAGATTTTGTTTGTGCCTGTCCATAAACTACGTAGACATGGAAAGGGGGCGAGGGTTTCTGATCAAAGTCTACGGTCCATACAAATTTTAAAAAAATCTATGGACGAAAGCCTACGGTGGAGGAAGGTAGGGGTCTGTGATGACCAAATATGAGTCTACATAGTTTACGGACAGCGCCTTTTCGCTATATAGAGATATATTCAATAATCTATTATACTTACTGAAGCTCACAGAATACTATCAGAGACTATGACCTAGCTCCGGGATATTCTGATATTCAGAACCGTACACACTGTCCAACAAAATGGACAACATGCAACATGGAGTCTACAGTCGCAATATCTTTTTTGCCGTAATGATTGTATCTATTTCAATTATTTAGCTTAACTAATCTTCACCACAACACTCGATTCGTGGCTGCAGTCCGTATCCTCGGCCGCGTCCCACATTTTCCTTCTGATTTTTGCTCGAGATGTGGCTTTGTCATATCTTCACCTTACCTGGAAGTTCCTAGTTGTAGAGAAGTTTATTAAACCTGAAATATCCCAAAAGTTTTTTGGAATGGCTCTGAGTTTTACGAAAATTCACGGAGCTTGGTGAGTTAGAC
Source organism: Aedes albopictus (assembly GCF_035046485.1). Taxonomy (NCBI): domain Eukaryota; kingdom Metazoa; phylum Arthropoda; class Insecta; order Diptera; family Culicidae; genus Aedes; species Aedes albopictus. The sequence continues at coordinate 90,491,558 of NC_085138.1, read as the reverse complement.
TAGGTTACGTAACTTTTTATAGCACAAACGTTTCAAAGACACAAAACAATGCCTTCTAGTCTTTGAAGGATATTAGTAAATATGGTTCATTATGTATTTAGTGTAGCAGGCTAGCATTGTATATGTAAAGTTGTGTACTTCGTGAAATATTGGATGACCTAAATTGACCCTTGAGAGTTAAGAGGTTCATGGATCCTATTTGGTTATGTAACGTTACTATCTAAATAAAATGATATCACCTTATGTTACAGTAGATGTTTTTATAAAACTAAACACTACTTAACGTACTAGCAAAAGCTTAAAAGTATCTTGGAATGACTCATGAAATGCCAGGGGGATTACAAATTACAGTTGGATGTGTAATAGTACAGTTCATGGTAAACATAACTACTGTTACTGTCAAGAGTTAAACTTCAGGACAGTTTGGACGACCCGTAATGTCCCAAAGGTACTAGGGTACTAATGTCCAAGATAGTTTGGTTGACTTGGACTATCCCTATAGTGTCTCTAAATGAAGTTTGAGATTTCAAGAGCTTCACGGATCCCTGCAGATTGTGAAATGCTATTATTTATGGCTAAACAAACACATACAGTTATTCTTGTAGAAGGACTTCATTATAGGACAGTTTGGACAATCCTGAATGTCCCAAAGGTTTTAGTAATACCAAGAAGACTTCTGATTGGTCCAGTAATCGCGATTGATTATGCAACGTTACTCAGACCAACAGATATGACTACTGTTACGAGTACAGACCTGAAGTTCTGAACTCCAAGATAGTTTGGCTGACCTAGAATATCTCTACACTGGCTATAAATGACATTGTAGATTTCTAAGGCTTCACGGATCCTCATAGGTTATGTAATGCTATTATTTATGGTAAAAACACATAAAGTTATTCTTGTAGATTCAAAGGACTTCACTTCAGGACAGTTTGGAACACCTAGAACATCCCAAAATATAAAACACATTCTAATATTCTTAACAAAGGTTAAATGAATACGTATGAACGGAACCCTTGGATATGGATTCAGCTTTTAGAACAACTTTTATGACAATTAGTTCGTTTCTCCAAACTTGATGGTGTTCAGGATGTTCTGGGTTGTTGATAAAGTCTCAAATGCAAATATTCCCATTTTTTCCTTAATAGAGGACTTTGCAACAACTTTGCCGAAGACTGTATTCTGTTTTATTGTATGTGTGAATTTATACAGCCGTTTCTATGTTGAGGTCATATATGACCCCTTCCGGCTCCAAAGGGTTAAGCAGTTTTTTGTCAAAAGTTTCACCAGAAATTCCCCAAGCAATTCCTAAAGCGATTCTTTCATGAATAATTCGAACTCCTTGTGGAATAGGAATTCCACCAGAGATCTCTTCAGGAACTTCTTCAGAGATTTCAAAAAAAAACAATTGTACTTGGAATTATTCTTACAGAGATTCCTCCACCACGAAGTCACCAGGAGTTCATACATTTCAATAGAAATTCCACAAGGAGTTCTTCAAAATTCCTCCAGAAGTATCGCAAAGGTTTCATCATTATGATTCTCGAAAGGTTCTGCTAAGAACTCCTCCAAGAGTGTGTCCAAATCGCAACCTTGTTTCATCTTTGAACTCTGCAGAAACACCTCCAGGTGTTTCTTTGGATAATCGCAAACATCTGTTGGGCAATCTCTGGAGGATTATTTGGGAGAATTTCTGAAGTAAATCGTGAATGATTCTCTGCAGGAAGTTTTTGTTCAATTTCTCAGGGATGACTTTCTGAAAGTGCTCCTGGAAGACCTGGAAGACCTTCAGGCTAATTCCAGGGAAAACTTTCTAAAAACCGTACGGAGGGATTGCATGAGAATTTTCTACTAGAGTGTCTGGGCGGAGTGGACCTGGTATGAAGGTTAAAACTATCACACCGAGGACCACTGGATTCAAATCTTACTCGCGACATACACACCAAGTGTGAGTTTTTCCTTCGGAAGGGAATTGAAGCTGTGGGTCAGGAGACGAAATAGCCCCGGGCTAACAATTTAGTCATAAAGATAATAACAAGAGAAATCTCAGGAGGAATTTCCGGTAGGATGGCTGAAGGAATTCCTAGGATTCATAGAGAAGATATGGTGAAGATTATGGAAGAACCTCGAAGAATGGACGATTTGCTTGAAGTATTTCAGAAGAAATTTATGAAAGCATCTCCGAAGGAACAATAAAAAAGAAACCCTGGTGGAATATTAGAAAGAAAGTTGTGGTGTCATCTCTAGAGGAGTTTCACAGGAGCTTCAGAAGGAATTTACTAATAGATATATGAAAGTATTTTCGGCAGAATATCTGGAATAATTCCTGGAAAAATGTGTTAGGCGATTCTCAGATGAGGCTTCGAATAAATGAGGCTTCGAAGAACTATTGTGAAACTGTTGCATGTATCAGTGTATGAGTTCATAAAAAGATTTCTGGAGGATTTTTGGAAGTAGCTCTAAAACTACTCCTGAAATCGTTGGAAAGTCCTGGTGGTTGTGGTGGATTTTCAAAAGGGAATTGCTGGAAGAATCTTTGTAAGAATTTCTGGATAAATCTTTTGAAGGATTCCAGAGGAAATATTTACAATCATTCCGAGAAGAATTCGTTATAGAAATTTGTTGTGGAATCTTTGCAAGGGAACCAAGGGGAACCTTTGGAAAAACGTCTAGAACATTTTCTTGATAAATTTTATGAGGAAATCTGAAGAACTATCCTTTGAATCTCTGGAAGAATTTCTAGGAAAATCTTTTGAATACTTCATAGAGAATTGCTTAGGAAATTCTTTGTGAAATCTTTGGAAGATACGTTTAATGAATCAGGAATTCTTGGAGGGTTTTCTGGCAGATTTCCTAAAAAAAGTTTTGAGAGCTTTAAAACAAAAAGACTAGTCGAGAACGGATTAGTTTCTTGACAATTGACTGATAGGATCTTTTGAAGTTCCCAGATACATTTTTTTAAGATCTTTATCCAGAAATATCCCAATGAAAGTCTTGAAAGAATTTTGCAAGAAAATGATGGAAGAAATCCGGAATAAATAACAGGAAGAATTCTTAGAAGAATCCTTGGAATTTTTTCAAGTTTAAATTTTTGGTAAAACTGCAGAAGATATCGCTAAAAAATTCTGGAAACACTGAAAAAATATCCTGGAAGAATTCCATTAAAGAAATTCATGAGGAATTGCTGAAAGATTTCCATGAAAAATCTTTGAAAGAATTGTAAAAAAAATCCCTGAAAAAATTCCTAGGGTATTTCCAAACAGATTCCTGTGAATAATGGCATGAAGAATCTCGAAAAGAATCCTTGAAAGAATTCCAGAAGTAATCCAAGAAAGTGTTCCGGGGGAAATCTCTAAGAAATTTCAGCTAAATCTGTGGAAGAATTTCAGAACTTCTAACTAAAACTCTTGGAGAAATTACTGTAAAAATTCAAGAAACAATCCCTGAGAAGAAAAGTAGTCTTCCGAATGAAGTCCCTGGAAGAACTCTTAGTGGAGTCCTTTGGAAATTTGCGAATATAATTCTTTGAAGAACTTCGCAAGTAATCCTTGAGAATCTAGGATATAATTTATAAAAAAAAAAAATCTGGAAGAAATTTCTGGAAAAAATACCGGGAATGGGTTCTTATGAAGATTTCCGAAAAGAATCCCTAGGCGAATTGCAGGAAAAATCCTCGAATAAAAATAAAAATAAAAATAATCATAAAAAAAAATTTGAAGAAATCCGAAGAGAGTTTCTAGCAAAAATATGGAAAAAATCCTGGAAGCCCGGAAAAAATGCCTGAACATATACCTGGTTTGAATCTCCGGAATAAAGTGCGTAAGGATTCCCCTGAAAAATTTGGAAGTCATTCTTGAAAAGTTCCTTGAAAGATTTTTGGAGGAATTCCGGAGTTTGTGGAAAGAAATATCTGTAAAAAAAAACGGGAGGAATCCTGCTAAAATTTCCACGAGCAATCCCTGAAAAAAAATCCGAGACAAATGCCGGAACGAATTTCGGGAGGAATCTAGATGAAGATTTTCGGAATGTATATCTGGGAGGATTCCCGGGGAGCCAGGAATCCTATACCCGAAATATTTCAGATAAATACCTCTGGAGAAAGGACAAGAAAATGCTGGGAGAAATCCTTTCAAGGATTCCGAAAACAATCCCTGAAAAAAATCTCGGAAGATGTTCATGGGATAGCGTCGAAGTGAATTCGAAGAAGAGTTTCACAAGAAATCGAATCGATCGCAACGAAAATATCGGTAGGAATCCTTGGAAGGATTTCCAAAGGAATTCTTGAAGATTTCCTGAAACACTTCCGGAAGGACTTCAGGAAAGAAATCCAGAACAAGTTTTTAGGAGAATACTGTTTAGAATCATTTGAAAATCTTCGAGTGCGACCCCTGGAACAATGTCGTAAAAAACACTGGAAAAAATCTAGGAGAAAATCCTGAAAAAAAATCATCACAAATCCGTAGAAGATTTGCGAGAGATACCCCCAAAAGTATTCTGAAAATTTAGAAATTCTTTGAATAATTCCGAAAGATGACCCTGAAAGAATTCCGGATAGAATCTTTAATGAAACCTCGTTCCCATAGAAATGAGAATTTTGATAAAAAAAATCTTTGGAAAGTTTTCGTAAAGATTTTTTGATGAATTCCAAGAGCATAACAGTTGTTATTCAGGGGCAAATTTTGAACAGAAATCCTGGAAGAATCTTCAAGAGAATTCTGGGATGGATGTCTGAAAAAGTTCTAGGACAAATGTTTACAAGACTTCCTGGGAAAAGTTCGGAAACAAATCGAAGTGGAATTTCTGGAAGAATCTCGGGAGAAATCCTTGGAAGAATTCCAAAGGGTTACATATTTCCGGAAGCATTTTCTGTAACAGTTTATTCATGGATCTTTGGAAGTTTTTCAGGAGAAATATCTAAAGGATTTCGTGAAGAATTCTGGAAGACTTCTGAAAAAAAAATCCCAAGGATTTTATTTATGGGAAGAAGCTTGATAGGAAATTTAGGAGAAGAAGAATCATTAAAGAATTCCGGAGAAGCCGTGGAAGAATTTCGGAAGAAGTTCTTAAAAAAAATCCGAGAATAATCCTATAATTTTACGAGTAAGATTTTTTGAAAAATTGTCATGTAAAAATCCATAAAATGTTCTTGAAAAGTTCCGGGAGGGAACCTTGAAAGAATTTTGACATAAATCTCCGGAAACACTTTGGAAGAACTTCAGATGGAGTCTCGAAAAATGCCCTGCCGAATATTTCTCACAAATGATTCTCAAGAAGAATAAAAAAAAGCTATAAATTCTAGAAGAATTTTGAGTTAAATCTTTACAAGAACTCCGGGAGAAATCCTGAGACGAATTTTGGAAGAAACCAGGGGACTCTCGAAAAAAACCGAGAAGAGTTATTGGAGGACTTCGAGATTAAATCTCTACAAGAGTAAAGGTTAAAATCCTTGAGAAACTTCCCGAAATTTCAGGAAGATTTTTGAATGTAACTGATATGAAAATTCATTCAAATACTTTTGAGAAGAATTTCTGGAAGAATTTCGGGAGCATTCTCTGGAATTATTTCAAAATGAACCCTTGGAGCCATTTCCGGAAGAAGTCTCTAAGATTTTGGGGAGAAATCTGTTAGCAATTCCGGGAAAAATCCGTAAAAGAACTGTGTAACAGGCAAGTTTATATGCGAGGGTATATTGTGGAAGCGATCTACTGGAGACACTTTGCTGAATACACTCTCAAAGAACAATGAGCAGAAATCGGCCGCCTTGAAATTGTAACTAGCTGGGGTATTGTTGTAATTCACATTGCAAGGAGTGCATGCAGGCGATTTTTGTCTCTTTACAAAGTTCCAGAAGCGTGACGGGTTCCGTTTAACGTTGTTCTTGACATAATCTATATTGACGCTTTAAAAAGAGGGTGAACCTGCACAACACTGCTCGTCGGTGACCTTCCTCGAGATCTCTACCTGGTGACTTGGAAAGTAAATGTAATACTCAAGCACAAATAGCGCATAGACCACAACCCTTACCAAAATCTCATTTGCCTGCTTTCGATCACCTACCGTGACCTGAAGCTTACCATAAACAAAGGCGTTGACGTAAGAAAACCACTTGGTCAAATCGTTGCTTGACAGGGAAAAGATAGCAACCTCATGTGCAGATTATTATTGGGACTTCAAAAATAAAAAAAAAAACAAAAATACTTCGCAACAAAGTAAAAGTTACTTTCGCACAAAAAGATAGCTATAATACTTTCCTCATCTCTAATCCTAACATCTAACATAACTTTCTATCTATTCTTACAGGCTCCTGAACGCTCCAACGGTAACTAGAATCTGACTACGGTATTATCTCGAGCAACTGTTTGGCGATCGCTGGCGGAAAGCGAGACCAAACGCCCGAGCAGGACGCAGCGCAACGGGGGCCGGAGTTGGAGCCGGTGGCGAGGACCTTCGGGGCCACACCTGCCAACAACTGCTACAGCAGCCACAACAACAGCAACAGCAGCAGCAGCAGCAACCGATACAGTATCATCCCTTGCAGCTGATGCAGCAGGACAGTGCCAGCAGTCGGGAAGGTCGGCGAAACAGTGCAGTGCCTCGGTTGCAGAGCATAACCGGGAGTAGTGTCCTGAGCGGAAGTGGTGGAAGTAGTGGCGGGGTGCTGGACAGTGGCGGGCAAGACGACGTCGAGGGGGAAGGTTGTGGGAGCACTACTGCCACGGCCGGCAGCAGTACCAGCAGTAACGAGGGCGTGATCGGGGCCGTAAGGCAAAGCGGGTCGCAGAGGCGCAAATCTCGGATAACGTACGACCGGGAACAGGGCGTCCGGTACTACCGGGGTACCGCAACGACCGATAGTAACGATTGTGATTGTGAAGATATCTGAAGACGGGCCGTGCGACGCACGGCACTCAGCGATGCGTAGCCCGTGTGCGTGTGTGTGTGAGAGAGAGAGCCGGACTTGCGAAGTGCGAAAGAGAAAACATCCAAAACGAATCAACTGTGAGAAAATCGAAGCTGTGAACGTTAAGTTTTGTGCAAAGATTTATGTTTCCAAAACCGTACGCACCAATTCATCGGTAGATAAGTAATCATCATTCGTCATCGTTTGAAGGGGACGGTTGGTGTCTCTCCGTGTTCCACAAGTACAACATCGATCGTCTTGAAGGACTCTTCACCCCCTTAGGTGTTAAGCTAGTTGTGGAGATGGGATTCTAAAAAAAAATGGCGCCAGTTCTCCATCATAGTGAGTAAGTTCCCATATACATCATCCAGAACCGTTTCAGTGATTGGTAGAGGGAAGGTAGAAGTTTTACCATATATTTAGAGATAGAATGCCGCAAAATGATTCCATCGCGTAGCTGGAATCGGAATTCAAAGGAACTCCGTTCAAAACCTAAAAGCCATAGAGTAAGTATAAATTTTTCGTACTTTAAAGCTAAGTTTCGGGAGGTTGAATCGGGATTCGGTTTTTATGATATTATAATAGTTATCTAGTCATGTAAGATAGGGCAGAAATGTTTCCAAACTAGTGATCGAATAGGACTGTGAAGTCGCGGAGCGTATGTGAGTGCATCGCTGGACGAGAACCGTTTTATCGAAATATCTCGGAGCAGATAATTCGTTCGAACTTTTTCAAACCTTCATATGCACTACTGTTGGGTGGTGAACAAAACAAAAAAAACTTGTTTATGGGTTGTTAAGCTAAACAATGTACTGCAGCCAAAGATGTTCCATCCAATCATGGGAAACACTCAATTATTGCGTTTCGCTCATTCGTACTTACTAGCAATCAGAGGCGGTTCTCTTATCCATATACACACACGATCAGAACCGGGGTTCTCCCTTACAGTTTATCGCATTATTTTCACTTCCATTGCATGTTCTGCACCTTCGGCAAGCACGGAAGAATGACGGATGAATGATGTACTGACGAATCGAAGCGCCGAAAGCGATTGTCTACCAAGGATGGGAACACTCACTTGCAAAGAGTTACATTCACTTGAAGTTTTCTCAGCTCAGAAGCGTGCTATCAAGAAACGATGTATTGACGACTTTTGCTTTGTGGTTTCGCCTAAAACTTTGCCGAATGGAGTAGGGGTCGCACACGCATACCGAAGTCGTGAGGGAGCTTCGAAGGTAACTCTCCACGAGGTGAATGTAAATTACACTCACCTCGTGGAGAGTTGCTTTCTCAGCTCTGTCACGACGTTGGGATTCGTGTACGACCCCTACTCCATTCGGCAAAGTTTTAGACAAAACCACAAGGCAAAAGTCGTCCATACATCATTTCTTGATTGCATGCTTCTGAGCTGAGAAAATAGCAAGTGAGTGTAACTCTTTGAAAATGAGTGTTCCCATCCCTGTTGTCTACATTCTAAGTCGCTTTGCAATGCATCCGGTTTATTTAAAAAAAAAATCGATCGATTGTATCATACGCCGATTTAAACGAACAAGTGATTTGTGGGCACGTTGTATTCGCGGCATTTCTGCAACACATGGCGGATAGCGAACATCTGGTCAGCTGTACCGCGTTCACCCATGAATCCAGCCTGATATTACCCCACCCACTCTCTTGTAATCGGTGATAGACGGCGGCATAAAATTTGAGAGAGTATCTTGTAGACAGCGCTTAGTGTGATCGCACGAAAGTTCCCGCAATCCAATTTGTCGCCCTTTTTGAAGATGGGACACACGATACCTTAATCCATTATTCGGTAATACTTCCTCCTCTCAAATCTTGGTAATGACCCAGTGTAGTGCTCTCACCAGTGCTTTTCCACCGTATTTTAGATGCTTGGTAGTTGATTTGCTCCAGCGCCTTTGTTATTTTTCAACCGGCCAACCTCCTCCTCAATCTCGCCCTATGATGGTTTATAATAAGGCATTTTTTTCTCACAAAAAAGTTCAACATGCTGTAACTTTTCAAAGAGTACATCAAAGATCCTCAAATTTTGGGTTCGATTGGTTAACCTTTCGTAAAGCTAGAACTGTTCTCGTAAAACTCTTTTTTTAGACCATTATTTTTTGAATTGTCATATCTCCAAAACCAGTGAACTGAATAGAATGAAATTTAAGCATCAAATTCAAAAGTCTTTAAAAACTGAACTTATTAAACGTTAAAAAAACAAGTTATGATTCAAGTATTCATGAATTTCTTCTAGGATCACCAAAAAGTTTTTTCTCAGATTCTTCGAAGAATTCCTTCTTCGATTCTTCGAAAAGTTCCTGCGGGGATATCTACAAAAGATCCTTCTGAAATTTCTTCAGTAGTGCCTTCTGGTATTTCCCAAGAAGTTACTTTTAGTATATCGGTAGGATGTACTACTGGAGGAATCCCAGAATGAAGTTCAGTGATTCTTGAAATTCCAAAAGGAAATCTAGTAGAAAGCTCAAAACGAGCTGCTTGAGAAAAAAAAATCTCAAGAGAGCAGCATTTCCTGGAGAAATTCGATCACATCATGTGTGGAGGAACAGTAGAACCATTGAGATATGCCACAGATATCTCATTGAAAATTATCAGAATAAAACTTTTGGATAAATACCTGAAAAAGTATCCTTAAGAATCTCAGAAGGAATTCCTGAAAAAGAACAGAACCAAATTCGGGGCATATGCCAAAAGATACTATTGGGAAAATTCCAGACGGATCTCCAAGTGTTGAAGAATCCCCCGAAAAAACTTCTTGGGGGATCCCAGGAGGAACGCTTTGAAGAAAGGCTTCTTGCAGAGATCACAGAAGAAGTATCTGGAAATATTTTTGAAGAAATTCCTAAAATTGATTTTTAAAACAATTTCAGAAAAAAATATCAACATAAAGTCCAGAAAGCTCGTTGAGGAGTTTTAAATAAATCGTCTACATGACTCTCAGAAGGAATTTCAAAAAAAATACAGAAGGAGCTTAAGGAGGAATTCCAGAAGAATGTCCAGGAGAAACCTAAGAATGAAATCCTTACAGTATATCAGAAGGATTCTTCTGGAGGACTCTCGGAAGATTTTTTCTGTTGTCTTTTTATTTTAGTGAATTTTAACCTTATTCTAGTTCTTTACACCACTACCAGAAGAGATATCTGAGAGAATTTCAGAAGAAATTCTTGGAAAAGTTACTGAAGGATACATACCAGCAGAAATTCTAGGAGAAACTAAACTCATGAACAAATCTTAGATGAACCTTCTAAATAAAGGAATTGCAATAGATACTTTTTGAAACAATTATAAAAAAATAGTTCAACGGGAACACCAGAATATATTTCTGGAGCAAATCTAGAGAGGATGATATAATAATTGATCGCCATATCCTTCAACAACTTTAGTTCGTAATCTCAATAAATTTTAAATGTCACAAGCCCGGGTGTGATACGATTGAAATCAAGCCTCTTCAAGGTCCAATGGGACAAAAAAAATGCATAAAATATCCTTCAGTGGATTTGTCTCGTTAATTCACGAAGTTTGACATGTCGCAACCACCCAGGTAACAATTTGATGATGAATAATCGTTTTTCCAACCTTTTAGAAGCAGCCTTCATTTGAACAAAAGCAGATCACAAGATGTACAATCCTTTATTCCTTTACCCTAAACATCTAATTTTGGTGATTTTAATCAACCTTAAGCTGGATTGAGGTTCATTGAAAGGCTGATATGCACTATGCTTAAAATGCACTATATCAACAATCAATTAGATTTATTGAATTTGGTTAAAAATAAAAAAATAAACTTTTTTTTAAACTTATTTTCACCATTTGCGGCTTTTCATTTCCAGAAGAGATGCTTAGGAATGTATAAATTAATCAATTGGAAAACTGGGAATTGAACTCGGAACTCCTGATTCATAGTCACTCACCTTATCACCTACACCACACACAAATACATATCCTCGAAAATGAGAACAATGCTTCTTTAACCCTAAAAGGGATACCTGGGGTTCATTGGACCCCAGGCGCCTTTCAGAGCTCGTCTTTGATGGAACACACTCAGCGAAGTGACGAAACTAAGGCCATGCAGGTATCCTTTTTAGGGTTAATCAAGAACATAAGTTGAACTAAAGCTGTATAACGGCTGAAGAAGCTATGTAGACTCTGTGAAAATACTGCTTGGGTCAACTGTCTTGGTAGAAGGTTGAACAACAGATGATTAATTCTGTGTACGTTTCAAAGCTGGTTACAGAGATGAATAATATTCTATTCAACTTGATATTCAGCTACCTATGTATTACTGATTAAAGAGGTTGAACAAGTAATACTTCAGACCAATATTCAGCTGTCATTGTATTCAGCTACTCCCACCAATAACCAGCCAATGTTCAGCAAATACTCTCATTGTTCAGCATTCATTGTTATTTGGTCAGGTCGGAAGATCCTTGAATGTGCCCAAAGTGACCAAAAATGATCTGATTAGTAAAGTGATTTTTTCTTATAAATTCACGAAGTTCGACATGTTGCAACGTCGGTTTTAAAGCTGATCAAAAACTGGACTTCTTTGGGGGAACCAGGTGGCCAAAGCGTTCTGAAATATGGTCAATGTGACCAAATAAGCCCAAAATGACCACACATAAACTTGTACTGTGAATTCATAAATTATTATTATTGACTTTATATTATGGGGAATTTCAGCCCGAGGCTGGTTCATCCCCATTCATAAAGCATTAATCGGCAAAAGTTTGTATGCGGTGCGGGAAAAAAACTACCCGACGATACTCCTGAATAATTAGGCCAGAACCTTATGGCTAATGACATTTGTGGTTCCAACTATAGAAAAAAGAACCATTACCGAACGTTTTGAACAAAAAAAAATGAAAAACGGTCCAGGAACAACGAACACAATAAGCTGTAGTACTGAGTGTTTAAAATACTAGTTGATCAAAAGTATCATTTGAAGTTTCAAATGATAACAATGAACCTAAAATATCTTCTACACATCAGAATCAATCCCAAATGGTCCGTCTTGCTTTGCAGAATCTTCATGGATATGTCTCGTTAGCTGGAATAACGTACAAAGCTCTGGTTATTGTAGTAGATCGTATGACCTTATCTCCCAGATGATTTGGAGACCCAAGAACATCCGACTTGAAAAATACGCAGTGATGCTGCGTATAGACTCATAGAACATAAATGGATACGTGATACCGGTGAAGCGAATGTAACTATACTCTGGTTGATCTTCAATATCGTTTTGCCTGAATTTTAGGAAGATATTAATAGACCCAGAAAATTTTACACACATCACGATTTAGCATAAATGATGAATCTTGCCTTGAACTGTTCTAGTTGAACACCCTACATGGGTATGTTTCGTTAGCCGGGGTCACGTACAAGAGCTCTGGTTGCTGTGGTAGAGATCGTATGACCTTATGTCCAAGATGGTTTGGAGAACCTAGAATATCTAGATTGCAAAGAAATACCTGCGTATGGACTCATTATGGACAGCATAAATGGATACGTGATACAAAAACGTCTTACATACATCAAAATTAACCATGAATACTCCATCTGTATTTGTAGAACCTAATTGGATATGTCTCGTTAACCGGAGACATATAAAAAGTCCTTGTTGTTGTGGTAGATCGTGTGAACTGATCTCCAGGACGATTTGGAGAACTTTGAACATCTAATTAATTGAAAATTAAATTGGTTGTACTGCGTATAGCCTCACAGAACCCAACTTGATTAAGTGGAATAGCTAAAGATACTTCCGATATCTTGGTTGATCTAATAGACAATTTTGGTTGAAGTTTCGGATGATTTGAAGAGCATAGAGCATCCATAAGCACGGGACTACAATATTTATGATGGGCATAGGCTCATGAGCTTATCCACCGTTGAACCGAATGCACTGGATAAGAGAATTTCGACACAAGAGCAGGGCCATTTCCAATAAGAATTGTACGATTCTGATTGGAAATGACTCCGCTCTAGTGTTCTCGGACCGAGTGGATTTAGTTCACCGGTGAATAAGTCCATGAGGCTATGGACTTATCCACCGATGATCCAAATTCATCGCGGTACGAGAATTTTGACACTAGAGCGGGGTCGTTCCAATCAGAATTTAATGATTCTGATTGGGAATGGCCCCGCTCTAGTCTCAAAATTCTCGGTCCACGATGAATTCGGTTCATCGGTGGATAAGTCCATAGACGAGTGCACCGATGAACTGAATTCATCGTGGTCCGAGAATTTCGACACTAGAGCGGGGCCGCTTCCAATCAGAATTGTTCAATTCTGATAGGAAATCGATCACTTCTGATTGGAAGCAGCCCCGCTCTAGTGTCAAAATTCTCGGACCACGATGAATTCAGTGCATCGGTGCACTCGTCTATCTGACGTCTATCACTCGTCTCTCTCATGCAGCAGCAGAAGATAGCATTTTTTTTGTTTAACGTTTTCATACGGAAACTATTCTATATGAAAACAAACCAATCCTCTTCGGGAGCTAAAAAGAGAGAGGTGATTAAACGTCAGATTGCCTTATTGAGTTTTGCATAGAAATTTAACCTCAATTTCTCCCCGAGAGAGAAGAGAACGGCAGCGAATGGGAATCAAGATACACCACTGGAAAATGTCGAAATTCACGTAAGAAGGAAAAGGAAGGGACGAACGAGAATGAACCGAACGGTTCATTCGTGGCGTCATCTTGCAAAACGTAATAAAGCGTAATTGGTAGGGTAGGTGTAGACCAGAGATGCCAGATATACAGATTTTTCTGTATTATACAGATTTTTTACCTTATATACAGACAAGATACAGAGTACAGAAAAATACAGATTTTTGAAGTTTGATACAGATTTCTCCAGAAAGCATAAAAACTGAAGTTATTTTCAATAAATTCAATGGAAACTTTATTAATTTCTACTAAAACTTTAAAAAACTTATGAAAATTTGTACATTTTCACACATGTTTTAGAAAAATTAAAACCAGTAAAAATTTTAAACCGTCAAAAAGTAGTACATTTTTGTTAGTTTCTTTTGAATTCTAGGACTCTCGGTTTCTGCTATACCCTGAAAAACGGCGATACAGAAAAATCTGTATTGATACAGATTTTTGATGAAAACAATCTGGCATCTCTGGTGTAGACCATGGACTTTTCCACCGATAAACCGAATTCATCGCGGTCCGAGAATAATGACACTACAGCGGGGCCGCTTCCAATCGGAATTTAACGATTTCCAATCGGAATTGAATGATTTCCAATCAGAATTAAACAATTCTGATTGGGAATGGCCCCGCTCTAGTGTCAAAATTCTCGGACCGCGATGAATACAGTTCATCGGTGGCTAAGTCCATGGTTAAAAAAGGCTGCAAAACACACAAACACCAAACTATTACGTTTCTCTCACTCGCTACTAAACACAAACTGAAGCGTGTGTGTTTCTCCTCCCATCAATTAATTGTTTCGACTTCCATTGTCCATTGTTTCTAAGCCAAGCACAGAGCGACGCAAAAAAAACGATGGCTCAACCGGTACCTATACGAATATGAGTGCCAAGGACGAATGGGCCGAAAGCGAACGATTGTTTACATTTTGAGTCAACTGGTGAAAGCATTCGTATAGGAACGATCATTTAGCGTTCATTGAGAACAATAGACGAGTGCACCGATGAACTGAATTCATCGCGCTCCGAGAATTTTGACACTAAAGCGTTCAATTCTGATTGGAAATCGTTCACTTCTGATCGGAAGAGGGATCGCTCTGGTGTCAAAATTCTCGAACCGCGATGAATTCAGTTCATCGGTGCACTCGTCTATCAGTAATGCGAATTGAATCGGCGGATGCGTTCTGATTCAATCGGCTGAACGTCATTCAGTGTTGGGAGTAGAAACGTTCGTTCGCTCACAATCTCTTTACTTCTCACCAACTCCGCTTCGGTGCTATCGTTCGTAAACCGTTCGATTCGATCTAAGCGCGTCGCGCTCGGAATTCACTTTGGTTTACTTGGTGTTCATTTGATATTTTACATCGATGGCGTTCGGGTGAACAAGTGAGTTTTCCCATGCTTGACGATAAGCTTACGAATGGGCTTATCCACCGATGAACCGAATTCATCGCGGTCCGAGAATTTTGACACTAGAGCGGGGCCGTTTCCAATCAGAATTGACCGATTCTGATTGGGAATGGCCTCGCTCTAGTGCCACTCTAGTCTCAAAATTCCCAGACCGCGATGAATTTGGTTCATCGGTGGATAAGTCCATAGACGAGTGCACCGATGAACTGAATTCATCGCGGTCCGAGAATTTTCACACTAGAGCGGGGCCATTCCCAATCAGAATTGTACTTGTTCAATATTGATTTTAAATCGCTCACTTCTGATTGGAAGCGGCCTCGATTTAGTGTCAAAATTCTCGGACCGCGATGAATTCAGTTCATCGGTGCACTCGTCTTTATCAATGTGTGTGAAAATTCTGTCTATACCTTCATGCAAATACTTTTCCAAAAATAACCATTACTTCCAGTTTTCCCAGAATTCCCCAAATAGCACACCAAGCACAACCAGTAGCGCTGATTTCGATTATCTTATTCTCTCTTAAAGTAAAAAGTAATTCTCCTTCATTAAATATTCATTCCTAAAACAACCTTCGGCTGGATTCTACGTATCCACTTCTCGCAATCCAACCATTAACTCTTATTCTTTGTCGAATCTCTATCACCGTTTTCCGAGAAGGTTCTCCAGCAAAGCAAAACAAGCCTTACCGCTCGCCTCGTCCGCCATTCCCATACAACCAACGGCAGCCAGCCGTTTGTCTCGAATAAAATATTCAAATGGCACACGATTGCAGCCATAATGTTCCACCCGCTTCCGCCCGGTATAGGTTGTCCCAATGACTTCTAAGCGAAAATAAAGTTCGAACGAAGACTCGGGCTGCTGCCCGCCCGAGATCATCACACCCGGGAAGACCAAACTTCCAATCATTCCAATCCTTCCAAGAAGACCCCTCGCCACGTCGAGCCCTTTATCACACAATTAGCGAGCACGGCCAGAGGGAGGTGTGTTCCGAGAACTCACACGCCGCCGATAAGCTTACCTAGGTATATCGTACACACCCCTCGCACATCCGGACGACCTAATTGTCTGGTATATGACGATGCGGAGCGTTTTCTTAATCCCGCGTGAAATTCACCCCGGAAACGATTGGAATGGAGTGGGATTACGGAAAGTAGCTAGCTACTGGATTATTGATGGCAGTCAGCGTCTAGAATCTGTGTTGAATTACTTCCTGGGAAATAATGTCCACGCATTCGTTGTGGCCAGGCTTATCTCTTATTCTCCGGAAAGTCCAAAATACGCGAACACTCACATACGAAAGCGACGCATCGTGGTCCGCAGGAAACACAACTTAGAGTTATTCTAGGAAAAACAAAAACAAAACCATTACGGAATTAAGAGAAAACAAAGAAACGCTTTAATAAACAACAAGTAAGTAAACGAAAGAGAGAGAGATCAAGAGATAAGAGAAGAAAACGAGCCAGAAAAATGCGACAAGCAAACAAAAAACTGAAAACTAGTCAAAACTAGGGTAAGAGGTCTAGAGTGTAAGTGTAAAATTTAGAGAAGTTAGCAACTAATCGCATACTAGGGAAAAGAATTCACAATTTGATAGATTTCCGGTTTTCCAATTCATTTTCTCGTTGTAACGAAAACGAAGCAAGAGCGATCGAAGAATGACAGGTCAAAGAGAATGATTGCGAAAGGGAGTCCGAGGAAGAAAAGATCAAACCAAACTCACCAAACTGCATTTTACGTTTAACTAAATACGCAAGTCCGTGGAGAAATAGACAATAAAATGCCACACGAAAAAAAAAACAAAAGAAGACGAAAGACCCTTCGGGAATATTTAGTTCAGTTGTTGTACCTCTAAGTTCAATGATTTTTGTTGAGTTAGTTGCCCGAGTTGACCCGAAACTGTTCACAACACACTGTTATTGTTAAGTTTTCCGATTTTCCCCAGCAGAGAATGGAACGTTGACGAAATAAACTTATGATTTCCAGTTTTGTTGTTTTGGTTTTGTTTGATTGCTTTTGGTTTTCAACCAGCTGGAAGGGAATTGGAGGATATCCGAATAATCCTGGAAGCCACCCGCGGTTGCGAGCTTTGAGTCCCAATTATCTTATTTCAGACCTCCTGCCGTATATCTTTCACTATCATTAACTAATTTCCTTCATCCTATTTTGTACCCCTCGCTATCTTCTGTCTCCTTCTTATACATTCATATATTGTTCATATCTTCATAGTCATCGCTAGAATTAGAAACACTTCAGTGTCGATTTCCTTTTTTCCAACTTAACAGTTTCACAAAAAATGCCAGTACTCATACACTGAAGACAAGGTAGAAATCTACTTCGTCACATGCGCCAATTTCCGTCATGTCAGACGAAAAAAAATGCAAAAAGATGTATACTATCGATAGCACTGAAAATCAAATAATTACGCGAAATCTCAATTACATTCCACTTACGAGTTGAACGTTTTTCTTGTTTTGCACACGGCAAAGGCAACCGCACCAAAGCAGCAGCTAGCCGAATTGTTCTTCATCACCGTTCAGTTTTCAATTCGCCAGATTCACTTGTTGATTTATCATTCAGTTCTCACTCCATAACAGCTCTGTGGCACTTCAAGGTTGGATTTCTCTGCTGCAGAATGCAGTAAAAGCTGTTTTTAAATAAAACACTTTTTTTCCCGTCGGTAAAATATAAACAACAAGTTGTCTTCACCTCGGGAGGATGCAAGCAAATGTGCGCGTGTATTTTCTACACACGAAACAACGTATTTCACAATCACAGAGAAAGCTTTCTTCGTTGCACTGTGATGGCATATTATGACCTGGTTCGCATAAATATAATAATTGAAATATTTTGTTCGTTATTCTAAAGCTACATCCATCTTAGTTTGAAAGCTTTCTGCTCAAAAGTGCTACACATGATTTGATTTGGATTGCGAAAAATTTGACCAACTTTTTGAATAAACACCTACGGTCAAATCATAATTTTTGACCCTCATGTGCACCATAGTGTCACGTACAAGGTCTGCCGGAGATTGGATTCAGGTTGTGCCCGAATTAGACATGGACTAGGCGGAAACAGAATTTGAGACACAATTATAGACTGTTTCAGAAATTATAAATACACTAACGATTAACTGCCATTTCAATTTAAGCACAATATCCAAAAAAGTTTCTTCTAGCTCTTATAGTAAACATGCTAATGAAGCAAATAATACCAATTTTGTTGATATTTCTGGTAAAAGTTAAAAAATAGGGATCTGTAAACTAGATGATTAAAATTTGAAGTTGCACAAAGTGGTCAAAAAATGTAGCATAGTAGAAAAGAAAAAAATCTCACAGATAAAATATTCAATTTCCAAACACAATAAAAATAGCTGTATCGATAATAAAAGATATTTCTCGATTGGTAAGAGTAATTTTTACTGAAATATTTGATCAAGAACCACTATTACGGACCTTCTCAATACAAAATTTTTGGTTCCAAATTTCTCAACAACACCAGTAGCAACAAACGTTAAGCAAACGAATGTCTTAATTACTGCTAACTGCATTCGTTTTTATGGTATGACAAGCTTTGCCATCTGAAGGATCGAAAGAGTTGAAAAAATAAGTTTGTTTAGATTAAATGCCTTCAGGAAAGCTAAGAAACTGTGTGGTAGTTCTTATGTTCCGAAGAAAACCTTAAAAAATAAGAAACTTGATCTCCGAAAAAATGTTGTGGAAATACCTTTATCGATTTTTTTACTAATATTGATCAAGGCATGTGATAAAAATTTTGATAATTTTTGGTATTTAGTGATAAATAATGTTGAAATCATTAAAAAACACCTTTGTGCAAATGGAAATTTGAAAAATTATATTATTTGTTAGATAACTCAACTGTTCTTCAAAATATCAAGACAATTGAAAGAAAATATAAAAATATAGAGTACAATATGCTATACTCTTGAAAAAGTTGTTAAAAATCTTTAGAACAGTTCATTTAATTTAATAAACAAAGTGTATTCATAATTTCTGAAACAGTCTATATTCAATCTTATTATTTCATAGAAATTGTAATTCTTTGATTGAAACCAAATTGACCTAAGGCCTCAAAGACGAGGTGTAAGAATTAAGTCGTTCATTTTTGGTCGGTAGGGGTAGGCGGGGCAATATGGACACCCGGGGCAGAATGGACACCCTCAATATTTTGAAATATGCGAACTTTTTTGAACTTTTAATGAATGGAGAATATAGTCCATTTATCTAAAACGTAGTTTCAGGAAAGAAACATTCGAAATTAAAATTATACTTGATTTTACACGAAAAAGTTGCGTCCTCCGTTTTTTGTGCATGGAAATTATAATTTTCACACCATCTAAAATAAGATTTAGTGATTAATTTATTGCAGGTCGATTAAAACCTGATATTTCTAGAACACATTCAAGTAGTTTTGCTGTATCTACATGCTTAACATGTTTATATTTTATTCTTTATTATATCAAATATCAAGTTTGGACATATCTTATGCTGTCGGGGCCAAATGGACACTCACCTTTTTGAAAGAAGCGGCAAGGGAAATATATAACCTAAATCACAAATCAACCAAATTCTTCGATTTCAGTATATTTTCGGTTAAATGTTCACTATAGTAGACATAGGGTGAAACAAATTGGTCAAAAAACGACAGCAGTGGAAAATAGTTGTTCTAGGAACAGCTGTACATGCCGACAAAAACGAAGCTTTATTCAAAACAGCCTGAATTTAAATTAACTGAACAAAAATGAACTACTTCGGCGTATTATTCATCCATAATAGTTGTTTTCTAATTAAATGACTTTATAGGTGTACGAAATTCGTAAAAGTCTCATGGTGTCCATATTGCCCCATGGGGGTGTCCATTCTGCCCCGTATGCTTGAAGACGGTCATGAAAAACTAACATTTTTCAAAACATTTTTTGAAGTGGATAAATCATTTTTCTTCGTGAGCATTCTTATGCAATAGATGCTAAATAGACCTTAAAAGGATACATGTATCAAAAAACTAAACTTTTTTGACATCTTGCCAGGTAAAGTTGGCAAAAACCTTAGGGTGCCCATATTGCCCCGCCTACCCCTACTCACATAGACGGGAATTAGATTCATTGCCCGGTATTGTTTCGGTTATTCCCATAAAAAAAATCCCAAAACAATTTCTTTAAGGATTCTTTCAGCATTTTTTTAAATTCTTTTACCATTTTTTTTTTAGAATTTCTGCAGTGCTGCAAATCAAATCTGTACGTCAATCTCTTTGAGAATTTTTCGAAAATATATTTACAAATCTTGATTGATTGATTTGTCTTTATTAGAGACACTTTCAGTCCTTGGCTGGTTCGTCTCTTTTACAAATCTTGTCGACAGTTCCGTCGGAACTCCTTCGTCAATTTCATCGGGAATTTCAAGGGTAATTACTTTGGCGATTTCATTGAAAATTACTTTGCGAAGGAATGGGAATTTCTTCGGCAGTTTAATTGGAATTCGTTCTGGGGATTTATTTTCTCAAAAATTTCTTTGCGAAGAACAAGCAAGCGAATTGAAAAATTCACAAAAACAAAGAATTTTCAACGAAATTGTTTGAATATTTCATTTGAAACGCGAATAAGGATTTTTTTAACAGTATTATTGACATTCTTCCTATATTTTCTTTGTATTTTATTGTATTTATGTATGGAAATTCCTCCGAAAGCTGATTCGGCAATTTCTTTACGGACTCCCTCGATTTATTTTCTTTTTTCTTTTTGTTGAAAATTGTTTGAAAATTTCTTCAACTATTTGTTTGCAAATTGCTTCAATAATTGTTTTAAAATTTAGTTCTTCGACAGTTCCTTAGGTTAACTTTTTGATAAATTTCTACCGTTTTTTATTTTATCCTTCGGTAGCTTCTTTCAGATTTTGTTTTCTTTTTTTTATTGTATAGACTTAACTAGAAATTCTATCCACCATCCGTTTGAAATTTTCCAAGGTAATTTCTACGTAAATGCCTCCGGCCATTCCTTTGTACATTTCTTATGCAATTGCTTGGGAAATTTAGAAACTTCCAATTGGAATAGCTGAAGGATTTTTAAAACAAATTCATTACAGTAGGAATTGACAAAGGAATTGAAAAAAAACTGTAATGCGAACTGTCACTGAAAAAATCCGAAAAACTTCCAACAAAATTACCAATGGAATCGCTGAGACAGTTTCCATACAAGTTGCCGAGGAAATGTTAATGAGAGTGCTTAAGAGGATTGCAGAAAATATTCCTAAAGGAAAATCATAGAAAAGATTCTAACGGTTTTGCCGAAGAGATTTCAATAGAAATTTCCGCAAGCATTTACGAAGAAATTTATGAAGAACCTGTTGAAAGATTTTTGGAAATGATTTCCAAAAGAATTACTCGAGAAATTCCGAACGGTTTTTCAGAGTCAATGTCAGAGAAACTCCGAGAAGAATTGCTGAAGGACTCCTCAAAGGAATAACACGACAAACATTATAGCTGCACAACTGCCGAATAAACCGTTCTTATGCTTGATTTTAAATATATTTTTCTGAATAAGCTGTTGTGCAGCTATATTTGTTACTTGAGAAGTGGAGGCATTTCCAAATGGATTTTCAAAGGAATTGGCGAATGAATTTTCAAAGCTATGAACAAAGGTATTGCCAAAAAAAATCCTGAAAGAAATACGGAAGAAATTTGAAATTTTTATTTTTTTAAGGAACTGTCAAACCAATCCCTAGAGGAATTTTTGAAACAATTTCCAAAAGAAATGTTGAGGATATTCTCAAAAAACAGTGTCAGAAATTTCCAGAAGCATCACTGTTGAATTCATGAAGATTTTGACTGAAGAATTCAAAAGAATCGCAGAAGGATTAAAAAAAAAAACATTTTGTAAATTCCTTTTACAAAGAATTTTCAAAGA
Organism: Aedes albopictus; assembly: GCF_035046485.1. Lineage (NCBI taxonomy): Eukaryota > Metazoa > Arthropoda > Insecta > Diptera > Culicidae > Aedes > Aedes albopictus. The sequence continues at coordinate 90,469,650 of NC_085138.1, read as the reverse complement.
ATTTTAGAAAGATTTCTAAAATTGCCGATAGAATTATAAAAATGCTAAAAAAATAAAATGCAGAAATTCTCAGTGGATTTACAAGAAATATGGCCGAAATAAATTGCTTAGGGAGTTCCCAAGGAATTCGCAAAAATATACTAACAAATTTGCGAAGAAATTTCCAAAAGTATTTACAAATGAATTTCTGAAGACATTATCGATGAAATTTTCAATGTAATTTGCTAGCAAAATTCAAAGAATAAAATGACCAGAAAACAATTTCAAAGAAAATTAAGAAAAAATGTTTGATAAACTTTAGAAATAATTAAAAAAACAACTCCCGCAACAAATTCCGATGAAAATGTTAAAAAAGTTGTCAAATTTACTTCTAAAGGAATTGTCCACGCAGTTTTCAAATGGATCACCGAATCATTTTTGAAGGATGTGACAAAAGATTGTTTGAAGACTTTTCCTTACTACCGTTTTCCTAAATTGCTCTTAAAAATCATGCAATAGTATACGTGATTGATTGAAGTCCTATTAAATATAGCGGTTCGCATGACAGTTTTTGATTTCGATTAGATGTTTACATAACCTCTATGTTATACGATATTTGTAAAAAAAAGAATGTAAAAAAATATTTTTTTAGAAATACTTCCCAAGATATCCCTGTAAATTATGCAAGGAATTCCACTGTGAATTATTCCAATGATTTCTTCGGATTCCCTTAGGAATTTTGGAATTCCCATTTAAATTTCTCCAAGACTTCAGATTTTTTCCAAAAATTATTCCCTGAATCCCTCTTGAAATCTTTCAAAGAATTCCTTGATTTTTTTTCTAACAATTCCCCTCCCAAAAACTATTTTCGTCAAATATTCCTCTGCTCAAAAAACTCTTCCAATAATGATTCAAAAAAATACAGAGATTGTTTCTGGAATATTATTTGATTGATGAAGTTTTTGAAAAATTCCAAGGATTTTTTGCATTTTTTTTTCTTATTTACATTAATTTTACACAGCTAGTCACTTCGGAAACATTTTACAGAAATCTTAACAGCTGAGGGTTCGATATATTTTAAGGTTTTTTTTTTAATTTTGATTAAATATTATCCTTTATCTGTCAAACTTAAGATGAAACTGGGTCCCTTTCCTCACTTTTTGGCTTTTGATTTTTTTATTAAATAACGGAGCAACATTTTAAAAATCGGTTTTCGTACACATGTTGAGTATGGATCAAGGTATTTATCTTCTTATTTTTTTTTCCTGGTAGAAAATGTTCTTCGTTTTTGCAGAAATCATTTTTAAACAAAGTTTTATAAAAAAATGGTTTCTGAAAAAAATGGAAAACATTTTCCACCACGAAAAAAAATCAGAACATACCTTGCTTCCAGTTTCGCCTTAAGTGAATTTCGGTAGAAGTTACTAACCTTACTGTTATTTTCCGGTATCATAAGCTAGTTCTTTACCATTTTCTTGGAGAAGTTTTTTTAACAGTGAAATTATTCCTTTGTGAAACCTTGACGGAATTACAGGAAAAAAAACCTGAATGAAGCTTTGGAAACATTCATAAAAAATGGAGGCATCCTAGAGAAAATCATTGTACAAACTATCATCAATCATGAAGAAAGCCATGGAAGACAGACAGCAAAAATTGTAGGAGGATTAAGGGATTCTTGAAATTACCCTTGGAAGAATTCCTGGAGGAAGTGCTGGAATAATCCCTCGAGAATTTTTAAGACTAATGACTGGACAATTCTTTAGCAGAGTTTCTGGAGATGTCCTTGGATGAATTCCTGGGGTAATTTTACGAAGAAATTGTGGAAGAACTCTCGGAAGAATTATCGAAACCATCGTTGGTGTGAATCCTGAAAGTGCCCATAGCGAAATTTCTGGGTCAATTATTCAAATAATTCTATGAACAATTCCTAAAAAAAGCCTTATGAAAGTTCTTGTGCGAAATTTTTGAAAAAAAAATCTACAGGAGAAGACTCTAGAAGTGATCTTTGGAAGATTTTCAGAAAGGATCGTTGGAAGATCCGGATGAACCTTTCCAAAAGGAAATAAGCTTACAAAAATTACTTTTAAAAATTCTCATAATAATGATAGAAAGGATTTTTGGAAAAGAGAAAACTCCCGAAAGAATCCTTGAAATAACCTTTATACAGGTGTTTTCAGGTAAAAATATTAATTTGTACTGACAATGCCGAGATTTTCTTCATTTCTGAAAAATGTAACGCCGAAGCCCTATCCATTTTCTGAAGGCAAGAGCTCTAATAGTAGCAAGGTGTCTACTACTGGAAGCATGGAAAAAGTTGGAATCGTAATGTGAGGAAATTCTTGGAGGCAATTTTTAGCAAACCTCGTGCTGGATTCCTAACAGCATTTATTTCTTGTTATTGCAAAAAAAAAGAAACTTGGATTTTTTTGCGAAATTTCCATTGGATCTGCTGATATTGAATTGAGCAAGAATTTTCTAAGAATTTTAATGGCACTACATTTTTTTTGGCAAAGCTTTTGAAAATATTCTGTAGTATTTTGGTAATTTTTTTATAAGAAAAAAACAAAAAACAAAAAAATAAAAAACCGTCAGTTGTGAAAACTTCAAATTATAAGGCAACTTAAATGTTTACTTTGATTTAGAAAGAAACGCGTTTATAGTTTCCACAGGAATTTTTCCACAAATTTCCCTACGAATTGTACAGAAAATTAATTTAAGAGTAAACTTCTGGAGCGTTTCAAGAAATAACTCCTAAAAGATTTAGAGAATGATAACAGGAGGGCTCCCAGAAGATTTTTTTGGATGGTTTTCAATAGCAACTTCTGAAGGGTTTGTAAAAGATACTCCAGAAGTATTTCCAGAAGAAACTCGCGGAGGATTTTCAGAAGTATTTGTAGAAGTAATCTTGAGTATTCCCAGAAAAAAACGGAAGATTATACTCAGGAGGATTGATTTATCTTTATTATAGCGACTTTCAGGCCTTGGGTGGTTCGTCTCTTCACTCAGGAGGAACTTCTGTTGGATTCTCAGAAGGAGTTGCTGGAGGGTTCCCAGAAGAAATTTCTGGAGGATGCCCAGAAAAAAACTTTTCAGGGAAACGCAGTAAGAAATTTTGGATAAATTCCAAATACGTCCTTTTGCTGACTCTCTGAAGAATGCAATATCGAAGGTCCTGAAGGAACTCCTACAGAAATACCAAAAAGAACTCGAGTTCTGCAAGAAACAAAACAAAAATCCTAGAGAAATTCTTGAACGAGTTCCAAAATTATTTCCTGGCAGGACCCCAGAATGAAATCCTGATGAAATCTGTGTGAAACTTCTAGTGGAATATATGAGAAAGGTTCTTGTAGAGCCCCAGAAGGAACTGCTGGAGGAATATGCGATGGAATTTCCGGGGGGTTTCAGCAAATAATCTTAGAAGGATTCCTGTAGAATATTTGAACGAAATCTCGGAGAAACTTTTGGAGGATTTCCAGAATGCATTCTTAGAGTAATATCAGATAAAAAGGTGGGCGAATTCCCACAGAAAACTTCTGGAGATTTTCAGAAGACACTTCTGGAGGATTCCAAGAAGGAAGTATCCGCAGTAAGAAAACCTAGAAAAAATCCAAAATACAACTCTTTTGCTGATACTTCGAGGAATCCAAGATCAAAGTTCCAGAAAAATCTCCTGCAGAAATATCAAAACGAACAACTGCAGGAATCCTGAAAATAAAACACTGGAGAAATTCTTGAACGCGTTCCAGAATGATGTCTCCTAGTAGAATACCAAAATGAACTCTTTGAAGGAACTCCTGATAAAATCTCAGAAAAACTACTGTAGAAATCCCAGAAAGAACTCCTAGAGGAATATCAGAAGGAACTCCAAGAGGGATTTTAGAAAATATACTTGGAAGAATTGCCGAAGAAATGTGGATGAAACTTCTGAAGATATCCTCGGAGGAAATCCTAGAGGAATTACAGAAGGAACTCCTGGAGGATTTCCAGAAGCAGCTCCTGAAATCTTTCCAGAATGAATCACTAGTGCATTCTTGAATAAAAGGCTGGGAAAACGCCTACAGGAACCTCCTGATGATTTAATGGATTTCAGGAGATGGATCATGTTGGGAATTGTATCTTTCCGGAAAGCGTCGTTCCGAATATTACATGCATCACTCTTGCCATCAACGAAGAGAGACAGATTTTTGAATATAAGTCTCTCAGATTCATCCCGAAGTCACAAAACTACGATGAATTCCTTTTGTCAGCGTTAATTAGAGACATTATCGTACAACTATAGAATGTGGTAAAATATGTCAAAGAACAATATATTGAATAATACACATAATTATAGTTCAGGAATAAGTGTTCTAATTAAACTCCCACTTCATACTGATATGTTGCAACTATTTTGTCAAAGCAAATTATTCAGTTTTACCACCTGAAAATCGCAGACCGTCTAATCGGTCGATTGTCCTACAGTCGAATGATCTCACATCAAACTTCAACGATTGTCTATCCGTATATCTTTCAGCAAGTAGTAAACAGGACCACTCAGAAAAACTACTTTAATCATTTCTGAATCATTGTGGATCCAATACAGAAAAAGTTTATTTTTATCTCTTTTTGTTACTTTTAACTCAAGCTAATTAGCACAAATACACAAAAAAGGAATTATAAAATTTATTCCATATAGTGCATATCAAGCAGATAGACATGCATCAAAATTGACGTTAAATTACTTAATGGAGAAATCTGATATGGCGACCGTAGCAACATGTAACATGACGACCGTAACCAGAACTTATATAGCCAAAGTATTTTGCTCCGAAATTGACGCATTATTTTTATGAAGCAGCCTGATATGGCGACCGTAACAATATATATATAACATGACGACCGTAACCAGACCGTATATCGCCAAAATATTTTCAGTCTCCAAATTTGACAGAGAGGTTAGCAACTTGGGCAGTTATTTGTATTCCCAAAAAACGTGGGAATTTTGGAAGCTTCCTGAGTTTAGCAGTGACTTACGTGACTTTAAAGTGAAACGTTGCTGAAGAAGTGTGCCCAAAAAAAGTTGACTTAGTATGAAGAAGAAAAGGAAAAATCCTCACTTAAATTTAAGAATTATCTGAATTATAAACAACGAAAAATGTCTAACAGTTGTCGCACAAAACTTCAACGAATATCCCAAGAGCAAAAATGTAGCTATTATTCATCCTCGTGCCCTTCTTCCAGCCAGCTTAGTTCAGTATCCTCATCGTCAATCTCACCTGCATTCCAGGTTATTTTTTCCAGCCCACTAATTGGCACCAGATTGGACGTAAATGGGATAATTTGTACCACCCGACTACATTTTCAACTACTACCTACGCCAGGTACCTGTACCTACAGAACGAAAAAAGCTCCTTTTCAATTTCCATGCCATTCTCTCTCGAGACCGGTAGGATAACGCGGAAAAGTTCATTCCTTTTGTCCTCACGTTGGCGTCGTCGTCGTCGGTAATATCGCCTCACAGTACTTACCTGTGTGCAAATTGAATGCATTCCTTCCTGGCGACGATGGTGGTGATACCTACTTGCCACAGGTTTCGGAGTTCGTTTTTTTTCGTTTCCATTTTGGTACATTATGATCAACATCACCGCATCGCATCGTGAGGATGAGGCAAGCAAGAGGTGCGCTTGCATAATTGTGGCAATTATCTGCAGCCGACCGGAAATGGAAATCCGTGCTTCCAGTAGTGTGATTACCGTAGGACACAGATGGTGCAAATAGCATCCTAGAGTGGGAGATTTCTCTGGGTTTAATGAGTACATTAAGTTGGGCTTTGGAAGCAATTTATGATCGATGTTGTGGTATGTTGTGTGGTAAATTCAGGAGGAATGCAAGCGGAAAATAATAACGTAGGAATCTTACAGTTATAAATATCGTAATTTATCATAATATATCAATGATAATTTCAGTGCAGGAATAGGTTTCTGAAACTCTTTAAAAATAGTTGTCAATTTAAAAGATCTTGCCAATGAACGATTTTATTCATCTGTCGAGCACTTGATTTGGCAAAAAATTAAAATCGGAACAAAAAGATGCAACCTGAATCAAGTGAATTTTCGAAATGTTTATTATGTTTATAGGTAGAGCTTGATACTTGATTGCCAGCAGTCATATATCTTTAGGTAGAACGATTCGTTTGAGGAAAATTTGAGCTGTTACTTATTCCACTGCTGGAGGGAACATCCCAGGTAACAATTTGATGCTGTACAAACGATTCTCCAACTATTTTAAATCAGCCTTCATTTGAACAAAAGCTGGGCACAAGAGGTACAATCCTTTATTCAGCTCCTAAACATCTAATTTTGGTGATTTTATTCAACCTTAAGCTGATTTGAGGTTCATTGGAAAGCTGATTTGAGGCTTTATATGCGCTTAATCCGTAATCAATTAAATTTAATGATTGTGTAAAAACAAAATGAAAACACTTTCGTGAGCCTATTTTTACCATTATCTACGTCTAGGGTCTGGGACCATTTGGGCAGGAGCACCTATTTTGGGCACTTGCTGCTATAACTCAGTCAATTTTGAACCGATTGGCTTGATTTTTGAGACACGATCAGCTAGGCACAGTAGCTAGCCATGTTTCAAAATTCAAGTCAATCGGTTCGAAATTGACTGAGTTATAGCAGCAAGTGCCCAAAATAGGTGCTCCTGCCCAAATGGTCCCAGACCCTATTTCCAGAAGAGATGTTTAGGAATGTAAAAAATAATCTGTGGGAAAACTGGGAATTTAACTCGGACCTCCTGATTTATAGTCACTCACCTTAGCACCTACACCACACACTACTGTATACATATCAAACACAAGAATATTACTTGCTGTGACTGAATAGTCAAGAACATAAGTTGAACTAAGTCTGTATTGAGGCTGAAGAAGCGATGTGGACTTCACGAAAACCATGCTTGGTTCAGCTGTCAAAAATCAATTGATTAAAGGTTGAACAACACATGGTTAATGTTGCATGTTGGTGTATATTTTAAAGCTGGATAACCCAGGTGAATAATATTCTATTCAGCCATCTATGTATTGCTGACTAAAGAAGTTGAACAAGCCACACTTAAAACCAATATACAGCTGTCATTGTGTTCAGCCATTAACACAATTAACCAGATATTGCTCAGCCAATACTCTCATTGTTCAGCATTCATTGCTCTGGCTGTTAATTGCATGGAGATGCATGTGAGTATTAATCAACTGTTCATTGATGGAAGAATTTCGATTCATCTGCCTGGCACATGATTTAACAACTTGTGATAAACAACCTTGCCATTGCATTTTCCAAATAAGTACAAAAAAATAACACATCAACTCTTGAATTTCAATTGACACGAAAATATATTCAATGTCCACCTTCTTGGAATACCAACGACAAGTGAATATTGTAACGATAATGGAGGTATGTTGGCCCAAACCAATCCACACTGTTTCGGAACCCAGTAGGTATAAATTTGCATAAAGTTCGCAGTACAAATGAGCTGTTTGGGCACACCAATTTTGTGTTACTACTTGGCATATCCTACCACTAGTACACCAATTTCCCCTTCCAAGTCCTCGAACATTTGCCACGTGGTAACAAGAACCCCTCTCAGAGTTTTTTTTTTCTTCTCTCCTTTTCACAATAACACAAACGAACCAGCAAAACCCCCACAAAGCAAGCAACTTTTTATTCATTTTTCACCACCGCGTCCTCCGTTTTTCGTCCTTTTTTCCTCAACACACAACAAAACCGTTCCTTTGGTTCGTTTATTCCCGTGCCTTGCCCCGGGAGCCCCGAAGAAAAATCCATCTCATCCTTATATTCGCAAGTTATTTTCGTATTTATGCTAAATTGCAAATCCCGGCGCATCGCGCATATTAACCACACTGCTGCTGACTGCTTGCAACAGACACTGACTGGCTGCGTCGGCGGTGCTGGCTCATGGTTCTGACCGAAATATTCTCCGAGGCAACTACCATCCACGATGGTGGTGGTGGCCACATCGGTTTATTCCTTTCATCTGCCTTTTTCTTTCTTGTAATTTTTGTTTGGTGCAGTTTGTTTCCCTTATTCGTTGGCGTTCTTTTAATAACCGAAATATTCCCGCAGGGTAAATCACCAGCTGGAAAAAAAATCACAGTAACAAATCCGGAGCAGAACAAAAGTTACAGTACCAAACAGAAGTCGAGACGCAAATAAAATCAAAATAAGAGCCAAAAAACAGAAACGAATGAAGCAAATCTAGACCTGTGTGTGAATATGCAGTCAAGTTCAAGGAAAACAAACGTCGTCGTAGAAAAAAAAGAAAAACGACAGAAAATAAAAGTGCTGAAACATTCTACAAAGTACCATGTGCCCCAACATTATGTAGGAAACGTAAGATAGAAGTAACAAAACAAAAAAAACTGAAACTCTAGGAGAACAAACGAAAACAGTAAAAACTCACCTAAAATGTACAGAACTAATAAAGCTTGTGTTGACTGTTTCACGTGACTCTCTCTCTCAATGTCGCAAAAAAAAAACACTTCGAAAGGATATGAAGAGAACAAATAACATTTCTTGGCACGATTCGTTCCGATTTTGACGAAGCTTCAATTGCGAAAAAAAAGTTGACTCCTACCTACTTACTTACTTTATGCATTGCATTCAGGATGAAAAAATGTCTTCTTGTCGGAAGAAGATAGCCCAAAATCGACCTAATATTGCTATTTCACTGACATGGCGACCATGACAAACAACATGACGACCGTAATAAAGTCGGGTGAAGGCATAATTCATCCACAATTTTAATAAGGAGATTCTAGCTTGGGCTAGTATAATTTGGACAATTGTTCTTTTTAACAGACTGTGTACAATGCAATTGAGGTAGATGGACTGTTACTACACTGGTAGGTGAGCTCGTTTTATACAATTTTTCGTTATGTTGAAATGGTGTCTTAATCCTAAGGAATTTGACGGAATCCTAATGACATGTTGTGGGGTTTCAATGAGCTTCTGTATAACTTAGATGATCTTTATCATATTTCGAGAATTAGGATCTGAGATAAAAGCATTATTTGGAGAGAGTTGACCTCACTTGCTATTCTGTCAGGTAAGAAGCATGAGTTCATTACAAAAATGTCTTCTTGTTGGAAAAAGGTACACCAAAATCGACTTAATATTACTTCTCCAATTTCACTGACATGGCGACCATAACGATCAACATGACGACCGTAATAAAGCAGGATATCGCCAGGTCACTACCCGTCCACAATGTTCATAAGGAGAGTTTAACTTGGGCTATGATAATGTTGGGCAATACAAGTCTGTGCACAATGCGATTGATGCAGATGGACTGTTACTAAACTGGTAAGCTCGTTTTATACAATTGTACTGAAATGATGTAGGGTTGTGAAGAAATTCGATAAAACTCCAATACGTCGTGAGATTTTAATGATGTTCTGAGATCTGGAAAAAGTTGCATTCACTTTCTATTCTCCCAGTTGAGAAGCATGCTATCAAGTGCATGTGTGGGTCTTGTACCTTGTAGTTTTATCTAATAGCTTGCCGAATAAAATGCGGGTCTAACACGTATACCAAAGTCGTGAAAACCCATGAAAGCGACTCTCCCCGGAGTTAGTGTCACTTACGGACCTTTGATTGGGCAAAAAAGTTTACTGTTAATAATTTACTTTATGAATTGAATTTATGATGAAAAAGAATCTTATCCAAATTCGAATTACTTACTCTATTTGACTGACATGGCAACCATAACAAACAATATGACGACCGTAATAAAGTCGGATAACGTCAGGACGTTACCCGTCCACTATTTTCATAAGTAGAATCTAACACGGACCATTAAAATTTTGACAATTGTTCGTTATAACTGTCAGTGTATAATGAAAATGATGCAGATTGCAGATGGACTGTTAGTACACTGATTGGTGAGCTCGTTTTATAAAATTTTTGTATATTGAAATGTTGGCGGATTCCGAAGGTATTTGAAGGAATCCCAATGGTACGTAATGAGATTTCAATGATGTTCTGTGTACCTAATTTCAATGGTTTCTATGTACTTTGATTGACATTTAACAAAACTTCGAGAATAAGTATGGATTTAGCTTTCATTTTATTCAGTTCCAACACTCATCCATGGAATCCAAAATATTTTCAAACCGCTTCTTCGAGATTGTTTTTTTTTTATAAATTGGATTTAGAACACTATGGAATCCAACATACTCTGCTTCAGTAAGCTCTCCGTAAGTTCTGCTTAAAAACATTCAAAACTTTCACAATATGAATACCAATTCACCTATGAACAGATTCTGCCAAATATATCATAAAGAACTCTGAAAAATCAGGAATTCTGCAAGATATCTACCAATCATAGAGATCTACCGCAGATTACTTTGGAAAACGAGCTAAATTTTCTTCTGTTATACTCTCTCTACAGGTTTTTTTCCTGAAATTTCGCTTTAATCTCTCTAAATATTCTGTTCAGAAGAAACAACACCAATAACTCTGTCCCGAAGAGATTTATCCTGGACTTTTTCCAAAAGTATCAGACGTGTGATGGACTTATATGCAATCGTTAAAAACTCTTTTCGAATTCAGCCTCAAATTTTATGAGGAGTAAATTCCGAATCATCTGCAAACTTCTCTGGCAAAAGTTCCTTCGGAAAATCCTTCAAAAAATCCGAAAATTTCATCTAAAAGTATTCAGAATTGTTTACCTGAATTTCTCGATACATATTAGCCAAAAACCAATGATTTGAAGAAGTTAATTAAATTCATGATGAAAAAATGTCTTCGTGTCGCAAGATGAAAGCCTGAAATCGACCCAATATTATCTCTTCCGTTTCGCTGACATGGTGACCATAACAATCAACATGGCGACCGTAATAAAGACGGATATTGCCAGGACATTACCCTTCCACGAATTTTATGAGGAGATTTTAACTTGGGCTAGTAAAATTCGGACAATTGATCGATCTAACAGACTGTGAAGAATGCAATTGCTACGGATGAAGTATTACTGCACTGATTAGCGAAACCGTATTATGCGTTTTTTGTATGTTGAAATAGTATCGGATTCCGAAGGTATTTTACGGAATCCATATGACACATTGCAAATAAACTCCGAGAATATGTTTGGATTTAGGTTTCCTACCATTCTATGTATTGCAATAATACTCCACGGGATTTAAATGCTAGTTAGTTTCCAGTTAGTTTTTAAAAGAATTCCAAGAAATTCTGGTGAAATTCCGTAGAACTTTGTGTAAGATTTCATACCATTTCGATGGTTTTGCATGGTATTCCATTGGATTCAAGTAGTGTATGATGGAACTTTTTCAATATGCTCATGATATTAATGTTTATATTCCACATAGTTAAGTTTTTTGGGGTGTTCAAAATGATTTCGAAGAGTTGTGAAAATATACCGTGGAGAACCAATAGTATTTCCCATAGTAGGGTCTGGGACCGTTCAGTATCTAGCCATGTTCAAATATTCAAGTCAATCGGTTTGAAATTGACTGCGTTGCATCAGCAACGCAATCAATCAGGTCCTTCTGTCAGAACCTACCCGGTACAAATATGCCAGGCTATGAAACTTCAGTGAAGACTTTACATTGTGGGAAGAAATATGGAAGACATTTCAAATTATTTGAAGACTTCTGAAAACATTTATTAGTTGAATTCTGGGAAAAAAGTAGAAAGTTCTTAAAAAAAATTTAACAAAATGCTTGGGATCTTCAATAAAAATCTTGATAGAAACTTAACAAATTCCTTCTTTTCCGATTCTCATAGAAGCGGAATTTTAAAATTATTTTATAGCTATGGGTAGATTTAAATAAGACGGCCATCATGTATCAAGAATTTACGATTTGTTTTAATATAATTCCTTTGGGAATTTCTCCCAGAATTTCCAAAAATAAGTCAAATGGTTTCTCTAAAGAATCATTGCTAATATTTCTCTTGGAATTTCTACGACGTTTTTCCGGTATTTTTTGTTTCGAAAACATACTCAAAGAATGACTCCGAAAGTACTCGAGCAATTTACTTCGAATTTCTTCAAGGATTTTCAAAAATTTCTCATTTTTTATTTAAGGTTTTTTGACAATTTAATTCTAAGATTTACCCTGGTTTTGCAGGAGGACCTTCAGAAATTTATCTATGCTCAAAAGGATTACTTAGAAGGTGACTCCAAGAATTTATCAATGATTCTTTTCCAAAGATTTTCTCCACAATTTCTTTGAAATAGCAGAGATTCTTAGACCACTAAATATATTAGTCCGACAACTTGTACAAAATTGCATCCAGGCATTTTCCTAAGATACTTCAAAAGCATTCCTTTCTAAATTTCTTCCAAAGAATGCTCTCGATACTCAACCAAATTCTTGTTCAAGAATTTACGTTAACATAACAGAATAGAATCATTCCAAGGGTTCATACCGTTATCTCTCTCTGGGTATTTCTTTAAAAAAAATCAGCATAAATTTCACAGAGGAATTCAACATTTTTTTTGGAATTAATCCTTCGGAAATTATGTCCAAGGGTTCCTTTTAAAATTCTTGCTTAAGAAATTCATCCAATGATTCACTCAAATATTTCTGTGAGCAATCCTTCAAGAGCTGCTCCAAAAATCTCCACGTTTTCTTTCGGATTGTTTTTTTAATGAATTTCTCAAGAAGTTTCTCAAAAAAATAGGCCAGCAGCGGATGACATTTCAGTCCGTCTTGATTTGTCGTTGCATCGCGTCGTCGTTCTGCGTGCGTGCTCATCTTCGTACGGGGCGGTTTAGTGTGTTTTTGGAGGCAAAGTGGAAGTGCCGCTTTTTTTCATTCGGATCGGCCGCGTCGTCGTCGACAATTTGAATGTGCACATCGTCGTACCCGTGTGTTGTTGTAGCGGTTCAGTGTGATTTCGTGGCCAGTTAGTGGAAGATGCTGCAGCACATACGCACTGGAGACTTCGAAGGATGTTTATTGGTGAGCTCGTTCCATTTTATCACAATAATTAATGCAAAAGGATGTATAAAACTCTGCTCTGGTTTTTTGTGTATTTATCTAACAAATATTGAAAAGTTCGTCACGTCATGTGTCGGCGCTAGTTCCAAATGCACATTTAGATGATGATAAATATGTTTCTTTCATTTTTTGCATGTACACAAAAGTTTGAATGGTTCGTCATCTTCGGTGTCGACATTTGTAATATTTTAGTCCAAAAATGGTAAAAGATAGACGGCGAACCATACGGTAAGGTCTTTCTGATTTATTTATCACGTGTAATTTTGTAAATACTTGTGAATCGATCGCGTTCCGCATTGTCTCGGGCGGAAACGCAAACTACGGGTGCGTCGGTGTTTAACATCAAAAAATCAAAACATTACATTCGTTTACTACGACGAATTCCTTAACACATCTCCATTTACCCTGTCCAAACTCCTAGTGATTTCTCGTAGTAACGCAGAGAATTCCTCGGTTATTGGCCTAAGCGAGAATCACGTCATCACTTCCTTCCCCATCCTCAATTGACCTGCATTCGGACGCGGCCGGCGCTGGTATTGCTTATTGAAAAGTATTGGGATTCCAGTATTTACACAATGAAGAGAAAGCTAATCCCAAGCATCATCTGTTGGTTCTTTGTGTAAATGCAGTTGTCCTTGCAATAACAGAGGAGCAACCGCGGGCGGTCAATCATGCTCATGCTCATGCTCATTTCTCAAGAAGTTTCTCAAAAAAATACTTCGAGCAAACTCCGAGATTCTTTTCAAGGATTTCTTCAAAAATGCCTACATAGATTTCATCAGAATGTCTGCTCAATCGATAAATCCTCTAGACGTGGAGCGGCCCTGGTGTGATGGTTAAAACACGTGACTGTCACGCCGAGGACCTGGGATCGAATCCCACTCCCGACAAGCTCGCAAAATGTGAGTTCTTTCTTCGGAAGCGTGGGTCCCGAGATGAACTAGCCTTGGGCTAAAAATCTCGTGAATACAGATATGTATGTATGTAAATCCTTTAGAAATTTCTCTTCTAGAAACTCCTCCTAAAATTCTTTTATAGAATCCTCCGTAAATCATTTCAAAGAATCCTCTAAAGAAATTATTTCGAGGTGTTCTTCTAAAATTCTTCCCCGGATTCCATCTGGAATTCCTGCAATGATTCCACTAGAAAATCTTTCGAAGATTCCTTTCAAACCTGCTTTCAGAAATTCCTCTGAAAGTTCTCCCAGAAGCTATCTCAAGGAGACCATCGGAAGATTTTTCAAAGAATTCATACGTGGATATTTCCGAAAAAAATCCTCCAAAAATTCCACCACGAATTCTCACAGAATATCATCCCAAGATTCCTTCTGAAGAATCTTGGTCATCTTCAAACATTTCTCTAGGAATTTTTAAGAAGATTTCTCTAAAAAAATCTCAAAACCTTTTTTTCAAAAATCTTCAAAATCTCCAAAAATAACAAATCTCCACAAATTTCTACAAAAACTTAAATGTTTCTTCAAAAATTCTGAAGATTTATCCAACAAGTTCTCTGAGGATTTTTTCAAAAATAGTTCCACGAATTCCATTACAAATTTCTCAAAAGTTCCTTCTGGGAATCCCTCCCAAGAACCGCTTTAGTAATTCACAAGAATTCTAACTAGTATTTAAAAATAAATTTGATGGAGGCTTTCATAAAGCAATTTGGACATCCCCGGAAGAATACCCATAGTAAATTCTTGCAGCATTCCTTGAAAAATCTAGAAGTCATTTCTTGCCCAAATCTAGAAATAATAGCTTAATTCTCAAAACAAAGGGAAGATTTTGTTGAAGCTCCCTGGCAAAATTCTGGAAATAAATCGTTGTTAAAAGATTTCCGAAAAAAAAGTACCGATTCGTGAAGGAGTTTTACGAAAATAAAATTCAGAAGAAGTCACTGAAAGTATGTAGTTATGCAGCTTTTAAGAAGTTGCTCTTCTAAATTCACAACAGTAAGTTTCAGAACAGTATATTCAAGCTAGCTATTTCTCCGTGGATGTTCCTAAATATATTTTCCAGATTTTTTTCATGAATTTCACAAAAAGTTCTGCCGAAGTTTCCTACAGAAAATACTCCGAGGCTCCTTCCAAGGGTATCTCCAGAAGCGCCTACATTTCTCTTTAAATTCTTCAAGGAAATCTTTAAAAAGTTACTCTAGAAAATCCTCTGATGATTTCTCTAAAAAAAAATCCTTACCGAATTCTCCAAAGAACCTCTAGAAAATCCTCCGAAGATTACTCTAGAAATTGTTTCGAGGAGTTCTTCTAAAATTGTTCCACGAATTGCATCGGAAATTTATCCAAAGACTCCATAGAAAAATCTTTCGAGGATTCCTTTTACATCTGCTTCCAGAAATTCCTCCAATGATCTGGGAAAATCAGCCATTTCTGATATTTCAAGGAGTTTTTCGGAAGATTTTTCAAAGATCTCAAACATAGATATTTTCCAAAAATCCTCCAAAAATTCCTCAACAAAAACTAAGAATGTTATTCCAAAATTCCTCCTAAAAATCCTCGGACATCTTACGTAAATTTCTCTAGAAATTATTCAGAAGATTTTTCTAGGTAATCCTCAAAGTATTTTTCTAGAAATCTCTGCAAGACATCTCTAGAAATTTCTTTCAGAATTCCTCCAACAATTCTTTCACGTTTTCACCTAGAACTTTTCCGAAACTTTAGCAGGTTCCTTCCGGGAATTCGTACTAAAAATTACTCTAGCTAATTCTCAATAATATCTATAGGTATTTCAAACTTGTACAGGTCGGACTCGATTATCCGGAGTCGGGTTCTCAACCATTCCAAACATATATCTTGTAAATGGAATGCTGTAGAATGTTGAAATTTTGACTGTTTACTAATCGAAGTTCGCTTGACAAAATGTCAAAATTTCAGCTTCATACAGCATTTGGTTCCCCAGGTACACGTTGGGGAAGCTTCAGAACCTGACTCCGGATAATCGAGTCCGACCTGTATTTTGAAATCATTTTCAAGGAAGCTTCCATGGAGCAATTTAGAGAATTCTGCCTGGATTTTGTGAAAGCATTCGTCTGAATCCTTTTCAGAATTCTGCCTGAATGCTGTGTTAGATTCTGCCTGGATCTTTTGAAGGGTTCTGCCCTCATACTGTGGGAGATTCTTCCTAGATCTTATGGAGGAATCTGTCTGAATCCTATGAAGGATTCTACTTGTATCCTGTGTTGAATTCTGCTAGAATTCTTCGGAAGAATTCCGTCCTGAATCCTTTGGAGGATTCTACATTAATCCTGTGGAGCATTCTGTCTGTATTTTGGGGATGCCTTTTTCTGGATCTTGTGGAGGATTAGGCAAATCTTGAGAAGACATCTACCTCAATGCAGAGTTGGATTCTGCCTGAATCCTGTGAAAGATTCTATTTGAATCACTAGGACGATTTTGCCTGGACAGTCTTTTGAAGTATTCTGTGTGAGCCAAAGTTCTATATCGAATGCAGACTGAATCCTTCGGAGAAAACTGTCTGATTCCTGAAAAGAATTCTCCGAAGAAGAGTATGTCTATTGTGAAAAATTCTGCCAAAAGTCTTTAGGGGTATTCTACCTGAATCCTATGAAGAATTCTGCCGGAATTCTATGCAGAATCCTGCCTGAATCCTGTGGAAGATTCTTCCTGTACTTTGTGGAAGCATCTGTCTAAATCCTGTGAAGGATTCTACCTGAATCCTGTGAAACATTCTGGCTGAACCCCGTCGAGGATTCTACCTGAATCCATCGGAGCATTCTGCCTAAATTCTTTAGAGGAACCTATCTGAATTCTGTGGTTCATTTTGTCTTCATTTGTGGATAACTCTGCCTATATCCTCTAAAGAATCCTGCCTTAACCATGTGGAATAATCTTCTTATGCAGGAATCTGCCTGGATTCTGTAAATTCTGCCTGGATCCTGTGGAGGGTTCTGCTTGAATCATGTATGCAATTCTGCGAGGAACCTTTGGAGTTTTCTGCCCAAATCATGAGAAGGATTCTGCATGAATCCTTTTGAGGATTCTCACTGAATTCTGTGGAGAATCCAATGGAAGATTTTGCCTGAACCCTATGGAGTATTCTGCCACGATCCAGTGCAGAATTTGTCCTGGTTCTTGAGGAGGAATCTACCTGAATCCTGTGGAGGTATGCTGCCTTAATCCTGTGGATGTATTCTGCCTGAATCCTATGAAGGATTCTGCATGGATCCTGTGAAAGATTCTGTCTGTAGCCTTTGGAAGATTCAGCCTCAGCCTTGTAGAATATTCTACTTCATTTCTATAGCGAACTCTGGCTTGGTACTGTGGATAACTCTGCCTAATTCCTAGAAAAAAATCTTTCTCGATCATGTAGAGAATTCTGCCTGAATCCTATGGAGTTTTTTGCCAGAATCATTAACAAGATTCTACCTGAATCCAGTAAAGGATTCTGCCTGAATCCTTTGGAGGATTCTGTCTCCATTTAAAGGAAGCATGTGTCTGAACCCTGTGAAGGATTCTACCTGAATCTTGTGAAGGATTCTACCTTGATCCGGCGAAGGATGAACTCTGTCGAGGATTCTTCCTGGATCGTTTGAAGAATTCATCCTCGGAGGATTTTGCCTGAGTTCCTTGGAGGATTCTACTCAAGTCTTAAGCAGGATTCTTCCTGGATCTTATGGAGAAATCTGTCTGAATCATGTAAAGGATTTTATCTGTATTTTGCCTAAATCCTTTGGAGGATTCTGTATGAATCCTATTGAAGATTCTACCAGGGTCTTATGGAGGAATCTATGTAGAATCCTGAGAATTCTACCAACATCCAGTGTTGGATTCTGGTTGGTTTCATTGGAGTATTCAACCTGAATCATTCGGAGCATTCTGCCAGAATCCTTTGGAGAATTCTACCTGAATCCTGTGGAGTATACTGTATGATTCTGTTTATATCCTGTGAAGAATTCCTGGGAAATCCTGAGGAGGATTCTGCCTGAATCCTGTGAAGGAATTTGCCAGATGCGGATGTGGATGTGGAATGTTCTGCTTGAATCATGTCTGGATCCTGTGGAAGATTCCACCATGATCCTGTGGAGTGTTTTGCCAGAATCATGTGTGGAAATCCGCGTCGATCCGTTGGAGTATTCTGCCTAAATCTTGGGAAGGATTCTGCATGAGTACTGTGGAGAATTCTCTCCGAATTATGTAGAGAATCCTGTAGAGGATATTACTTGGATCCTATGGAGAATCCTGCCTCAATCTAGTGGAGAATTCTGCCTGCATATTGAGGAGATATCTACCTTAATCTAAAAGAGATATGCTACCTGAATCCTGTTAAGGATTCTGCAAGGATCCTGTGGAGGATTCTGTCTTAATCCTGTGATCGATTCTACCTGAATCCTTTGGAGAGTTTTGCCTGAATTCTACCTAAATCTTATGGAGGAATTTGCCTGAATTCTGTGTTGTATAAATATCGCCTGGATCCTTTGGAGGATTGAACTTGAATCCTTCGGAGGATACTGCCTGAATCCTATGGAGCATTTTGTTTGTACATAGTGAATGGTTCTGCTTATATCCTGTGAAGAATCCTGCGCTAGTCCTGTGGATAAATCTGCCTGAATCCATCAGAAGCTACTGCCTGTAGAGGATACTGCCTGAATCTTGTATAGAACTCTGCCTGATTTCGTTTAAGTTATTCTACCTGAATTCTATGGAGGATTCAGCCTGAGTCCTGTGGAAAATTATGCCTGAATCTTGTGGAGGATGAACCCTTTCGTGGATTCTGCCTGGATCCTTTGGAGGATTCAACCGAAATCCTTCGGAGATTTTTACCAAAATTCTTTAGAGGATCCTGCCTGGATTTGGATTTCTGCCTGGATGGACGAATCTATCAGAATCCTGTGAAGGATTCTAACTGGATCTTGTGTTGGATTCTGTCTTTATTAATTGGAAGATTCAGAGGATTCTGCCTGAATCCGGTGGAGTATTCCGTCGGCATTTTGTGGATGATTCTGTCTGTATCCTTAAAAAATCCTGCCCAAATTCTGTGAATCTGCCTGGATTTTGTGAAGGATTCTGCTGTGGAGTGTTCTGTTTTAATCCTGGGAAGGATTGTTCTTGAATTGTAGTTGAATCCTGCCTGGATCATTTGAAGGATTCTGCATGAATCTAGTGAAAGAACCTACCCTAATCCTGTGGAGGATTCCTGCATCATGTAGAGAATTTTGCCTGGATCTTTTGAAGAATTCTGCCAAATTCGTCAAAATTGGGGTTGGTCGTGCCAAGATAATAACAACCCTTTCACAAATAAAACGCTAAACAAAGAAAAATCTTCCAAATGGGCTATCCAAAGGATATCCCATTCTAATGTCATTCCAAAATTTCTGAATAAAAAGCAAACATCCTCTGTTCACATTCAATAAATCCACATATAAGTGTACGCATGCATGACGGTGTAACTGCGTGTGTGCTATAAAAACAAACAAACGAGAAGAGGTGTTAGAAAAAAAAGACATTGAACAAACCAAGCACCATACATGGTAAACCCCGGACCTAAAGCAAAGATTTCTTCAAACACAGACGGCAAACAAAAAAAAAATAACTACAAAACGTCTAACTAAACGTTTATGGACCGAACGAACTGAAGCAAAGTAATAACAGCACAAAAAGGAAAAACCAAAGCCAACAGCACGGTGCTGTTTAGCAAGGAAAAGCAATTATCGTGTACGACACAAAAGGTGAAACGAGAAAACAACCTTAAATGCAAACAAACTACTAAGTACGTAATGTAGGCGTGTGTGTGTACCATGAGAAAGTCAAACACATTAAACCGAAACGCTTTCTTTTCGTTCAAAGGTGGACTGACTCCGGTTGGTTTCTCTTTCAGAGGATGCTGAAAACTGAAAACTATGAATGCATTCAAACCAAATGGCCGGTAATGGCAAATGAGGTGCTTTGCTACCACCGCATCAGTGTGTACCTTTAGTGCTCGTGATGGCATGGGTGATGTAAGCGCCATTGATATACAGGGGATGGCCAAAATATTTGGGATAGGCAACTTTTTTTTCTCACAAAAAGTTCTACAAGCTATAACTTTTCATAGAGCGCATCAAAAAATCTCAAATTTTGACTGTTTGTCAACCTATTATGTGTGCATCATTGGTACAAATTTGGGCTCGATTGATTAATATTTCTCAAAGTTAGAACCGTTCGGGTAAAACACTATTTTTCAGACAACTCATTTTTGAGGTGTCATATCTCGGAAACCAGTGAACCGAATTGAATGAAATTTTGAACGTACACTAACAATATGTAAATGCTTCACAAACTATTAAAACATAGTTACTTTTTAAACGTTAAAAAAAGTTATCATGGATTGACACTTTTTGGATTTTCCTCGAAAAAATGTATTTTTTTACATCAATGTCAATAAATTTTAGTGTTGATATCCAAAGATTTTCCACTTCTGTTCTCAAGTTATCTCTAATCAGATATATTAGAGCCTATTTAGATTGAAGGAAGAACACATTTAGTAATTTTTGCGTGGTATTGTAAATTTGACTTATTTTCCTGTATATGTGTAAAAATTTCAATCTAGTATAACTTAATTCGCCGTGAGAAAATATTACATTTTATAACGTCATATTAAGTATCAATATATTGTTGATAAACGTTAAAAAAATCATTCAATTCGGTTCACTGGTTTCCGAGATATGACAGTTCAAAAATGAGTTGTCTAAATAATAGTGTTTTACCCGAACGGTTCTGACTTCGCGAAAAATTAATCAATCGAGCCCAAATTTTTACCAATGATGCACATATAATAGGTTGGCAAACAGTCAAAATTTGAGATTTTTTTATGCACTCTATGAAAAGTTATAGCATGTTGAATTTTTTGTGGGAGAAAAAATGTTGCCTATCCCAAACATTTTGGCCATCCCCTGTATAAGTTTCACATCGGACTATCGGGGAGAGGTGTAATGGCATTTACGTCACCTATGCTATCATGGGTAGTTTACTTTTCTCACCAGTCTTAACGCCTATTCTTCATGGAAAAGAAGTTATAATTCAATTGAATCAAAGCACACTAAACATGAAAGTAGGACAAAGAAGAAAATGTTTAAATTAACTAGGAATGTAGCTAGGATACAAGCATGGGTAGGATAGCAAGTTGGAAGGAAAAAATGAATACCAGAATGAATGAGGTGACGTAGCTGGGAAGGTAATGATGCTGATAAAGCAATAAAAAATGACGAGAAATATAGGAGAAAAATCAGCTTTAGTGTATGAACTGAAAAAAGCATGACAGAAGTTAAGTGTAAGTGAAAAAAATAAACAAAACAACAACAACTAGGTAGAGGTGCTTCTAGCGATGTTGGCTTTTGAAACGTGGGTTTCTTTACGAAAAGCGTTTGATGATGCACGTTTGATGATTTATTTTATTGTTTATTTTATCAAAAATATCTATGATTGTTTACGGGTCATCAAGACGCGTTTTTAGGTTCATCTAACTGAAAATCAGTTCCATTCGACGGTCATCACGACTCGCCTACCTGTTTTTGTAATCGAAAATCAGTCCCAGTGGACGTCGAAACTCGCCTTTTAGTTTATTCAACTGAAAATCAATCTCATTCGACACCCGTCACGACAAGCCTTCAGGATATTTCACTGAAAATCAAAATCATCTAGATGGTCATCATATTCCATCTTTCGATTTCTTTAACTGAAAATCCGGTTAGTGAAATCCAAATTTGGGTTCCTCTGAATATCAATCGCATCCGAAGGTCATCACGACGCACTTTTGGATCGTCCAACAGAATATCAATCAAAACGAACGTCATAGTGTATTTTCAGATATACTACCGAAAATGAGTTGCATTCGACGGTCTTCACGACTTGTCTTACGAATCCTATAATCTAAAAACAGTCACAATCCAAAAGCCGCCTACTGTTTCTATAGAAAATCGATCTCATCCGACGGTCATCACGACGCACCTTCGGATTATCAAAATGAAATTCAATCGCAACATGATGGTCGTCACGACACACCTTCAGAGTGTTCAAATGAAATTCTATCCCATCGTGACCGTTTTCATCATGATACATCTTTCGGTTCGGTCACGACGCGCTTTTGATTCGTCTAACAGAAAATCAATCCCAACGAACGTCATAGTGTATCTTCAGTTCTACTATCAAAAATGAGTTTCATTCGACGAAATTCACGGCTCGTCCTGCGAATCCTCTAATAAAAAAACAGTCACAATCCAAAAGCCGACACATACCGCCTTCTGTTTCTCTAAAAAATGAATCTCATTCGACGGTCGTCACGACGCACCTTCGGATTAACTAAATGAAAATCAATCGCGTCGTGACGGTCATCACGACGCACCTTCGGATTATCAAAATGAAATTCAATCGCAACATGATGGTCGTCACGACACACCTTCAGAGTGTTCAAATGAAATTCTATCCCATCGTGACCGTTTTCATCATGATACATCTTTCGGTTCGGTCACGACGCGCTTTTGATTCGTCTAACAGAAAATCAATCCCAACGAACGTCATAGTGTATCTTCAGTTCTACTATCAAAAATGAGTTTCATTCGACGAAATTCACGGCTCGTCCTGCGAATCCTCTAATCGAAAAACAGTCACAATCCAAAAGCCGACACATACCGCCTTCTGTTTCTCTAAAAAATGAATCTCATTCGACGGTCGTCACGACGCACCTTCGGATTAACTAAATGAAAATCAACCGCGTCGTGACGGTCGTCACGACACACCTTCAGATTGTTCAAATTAAAATCTATCCCATCGTGACCGTTTTCATCATGATACATCTTTCGGTTCTACTAACCGAGAATCAGTGCTTCACGACGACCTTCACAACTCGTCTTATGATTCCTCTAACCGAAAATCAATCCAAATCGAATCCAGTCACAACTCGTCTTTTAGATTCTCTAACTGAAAATCAATCTCATCCGGCGGTCGTCACGACGCGTCTTTTGGTTCCACTAATCGAAAGTCAGTGTGACTGTCGTCACAATTTGTTTTTTTTTCTTTGCTAAATAAGTCAACAGTACAGACATGCTGTAAAAAATAGGGTGTCTACTACCTGGAAAACCTGGAAAACCTGAAATCCTCAGGGATTTTTTTTAACAGGGAAAAACCTGGAATACTCAGGGAATATCTTGAGTACTCAGGAAAATTTTACTCCGATAAAAAAAAACATTGGGTCGTATGAATAAAAACCTGGTAGTAAAAATTTATATAGAAATTTTGCTATAAGGATTTTTTCCAGAAATTCTGTCAGGGCTTCTTTCTGAAACTTCTTTAGAAATAGCTCCTGGAATGTCTACCAGGATTTCTTATGAAATTCCTTCTGCATGTTTGACGCAATTTTTTTCTTGGTATTCCTTTTTCATTTTTTTTCCAGAAAGGTATACTTCCGTATTCCTTCCAGGATTCCTGAATTCCAACCGATTTATCCTGGAGTTTTTCACGGGGATACTATTTCTTCCCGGAGTTCCTCCAGTGTTTTGTTCAAAGAAATCTTCCTAGGATTTCTACCAAAATTTATCCCGAATAGTCTATAAGAATTTCTGTCGGGATAAATCGTAGAATTTCTTTCGGCATTCCTCATGGAAATTTTACACGATTCCTTCCGGTGTTCCTCTTGGGACTTCCCCAGAATTTCTTTCTGAGTTGCTAAAGGAGTTATTCCTGGGGTTTCTACTAAAGTTCCTCCAAGTTCCTCTCAAAAGATTTCTTTCATTTTTTACTGTAATATCTTCAAACAATTGTTTTGGGCTTTCTTCAAGATGTTTTTTTTTTGGTCTCCTACGGGAATTCCTTAAAAGTTTTAGCGATGTTTATTTTGAATTATTACCTGAGATTTCTCTCCAAGTATCTCCTGAAACTTCTTTCAGAAGATTCCTTCCGATGTTGGTCATGAGCTAGGGGCAGGACAGATCTAACGAGAGAAAATCTGTGCTAGAAGTGTTGTTCAGAATTCCTCACAATTCCTCAGATTTTCTCCCATTCATACCAATGTGTGTTCTGGCACCAATGTCAAACTGCAAAGTGTAGCTTGTGCTGAATGAAAATTGCAGTTTTGGGAATGTCTTTCGACAAATTTCGTCGATCATTGATAAAAAGAGTAAATCAGAATTTCTCAGAGTTGCTCTTGTTTGTACAATGTCTTGCCCCTAGGTCATGAGATGTCTCTCAGAGTTTTTTCTTAATTTACCCTGGACTTTCTCCTAAGATTTTTTTCCCGAGTGCCTTCTGGGATTTCCACAGGAATTATTGCTGATATTTCTCATTGAATTCTTCTCTTGCATTCTTACAGAACCGTAGTTGTACCGGATTTCTTGCAGTGATTCACCTAAGATTTTTTTACAGATATTCTCTGCATTATTCCCAAAATTCTTCTCGGAATCTTTACCAGAAATTGTCCCAAGATGCTGGATACTCCTTTAGAGATTTCTCCCAAAGTTATTGCAGGGATTCTTCTACGGGTTTTCCTCGGAATGTCTCCTGCGATAACTTACGAAATACCTTGTAGGAAATTCTTGGAGAAATACTCGAGGGAATCAAATAAAATCTTGCGAGAAACTCCGCAAAGTGTTATTGAAGAAATCTCGACAGGAACTTCAGGAAAAACCTGAGAAAAAATGTGTCATCTCGAAAAAAGTTCTAGGTAATAGTAATCCCGAGAACAAATATTAAGGACATCCAAGGAGGAATTCTGAAAACCTCATGGAATCCTGAAAGCAGCTACGGACGAAGTTCCGCGAGGGACACATGAGAAATATCGAAAAACTATCGGTAAAAATCCCGACATAAACTATTGGATAGCTATCCCGGGAAACCACTAAAAAGACACGGACACTGGCTTCAGCCGGCGGCTGTACCGATTGAACGAAACTTTACACGGATAAAAAGCTATTCTCGTGAAAAAGTTCATCGCTCGGAGCGTGAATCGAATCCTCATCCATCCGGATTCTAACCGCATGGCTACGAGGCTCAACCAATGAAATTCTTGAAGAAACTTTGAATAGTTTTGGGTGGATCTTCAGGAGGAATCCAACGAGAATTTCTGGAAGTATATCGGAAAACCTTTGCAAGAAATATCGGGACGTACTCAAACAGATATCTCGTGAAAGAATCCTGCGGAAAGCCAAGAAGAAACTTTGGAAGAAATTCCAGGAATTACGCTCAGAAATCTTGAAAGAATTTTTAAAGAGCAGGGGAACTTACGTTTTTTCGGCAGTTTTGTTCTCTTCGTCATGGGGGTTTTTTGAAACCTGCTGAACTCAGAGTTGGCATCAAATCCTTCCCAACCAAGCTGAAAATGATCAAGTTTAAGGCAATTTGGCCGACATACATAAATCCCTCATGACGAAGAGAACAAAACTGCCGATGATACCCTATGTCACCCTTTATAATTTTTTAGAAAATTAGGGTTATTTTTTAAATTATTAACTTTCAAGATCATCTGGAAAAAACCTGGAAAACTCAGGGAATTTTATTT
Organism: Aedes albopictus; assembly: GCF_035046485.1. Classification (NCBI taxonomy): domain Eukaryota; kingdom Metazoa; phylum Arthropoda; class Insecta; order Diptera; family Culicidae; genus Aedes; species Aedes albopictus. Next base: position 90,444,150 of record NC_085138.1, on the reverse strand, counting down.
TGAATTATGAGTAGACACCCTGAAAAAGTATGGTCTAGTCTAAATTTCTGTCAAAATCATTAAAATTATGACTCAGTAAATGAAGTATGCTCTTTCTGAAGTCAACCTACTTTTCTGTTCCACAGGGGAGTCCCGTTGGCTGGCTCTCAATTTACGATCACCTTTTTTACAGCCGTAAAAGAATGTATCCACAAACAGCTACCAAACTCGTAACTTTTTAGTGCTACACCTGCATGTATTACTACATGAGCACATACCTGCTCATAAGTAATTTGAAGCTTATTCAATTGCAAGTCAAGCTTTACGACGACGACGACGACGAAAGTTCGTGAACTTTCTGACAGGTGTAGACAGAGCATACCTAAATTGAAAATAAACAAAAAGTTATGGCACAAATCATCCAGCATCAGTGAGAGCATAAAATTTACAGCCAATGCAATGGAGTGGGTGGTCCCTTAATGGCGCGCTGTTATTTTCGTTTCTAGTTCAACTGTATGTTTTCATTGGGTACACTGCCGATCAAAAGTTTGAGGTAATGTCATTGAATCATGATTATCTACGAAGTTTCAGTTTAGATTTTGCTTGAAAATTTCGTTTTAACTTTCAAAATAATGCATTTTACTTCAATATAGACCAATTGAAGCAGGATAATAACGGCGCCGGCTATGTACTTACGATTATTGAGAATGGGAAGGAATGTTAGTAAGATGGATAGCAAGAATCTGCATCTCCACGATTGTCTCAGGAAGGAATTTTCATATGTAGCGTAGAGCACATTTTCGATCTAGGAGTTGCCTATGTCGATCTAGAAACCATAGGTCACCTCTGAGGTTCATTGGATGAAAAACTACCAAGTTTCAGAGTCTGATAAAGAGCCATTGACCGGAAGTGTACCGGCAATAAGGGCGGCTAACTTCCCAGGAGATTATTTCCTTTAGAGGAATCGAAATGCAAGGGTGTACAAGAATAGCGAAAAATAATCCAGAAATGCCTCCAAGAAAAGACGAAAGCGTTCTCCCCTGGAGGAAATTTTACAGCTTTGTTTATTTGCTGGTGAGCAACGAACGGGCTTCAAACTCGAGAGCGGTCATTAAGTGTCGGTCGGGCGCTATATTCTACAGAGTTATGATCATGGTTTGGTTTACGCCATCAAATGGAATTCGTTTTATTGCATTACAGCAGGAGAGTAACTATATTAACTGTTACTTCATAACAACCACATAAATCACGTAAGTAAAGTTTACATGTTCAAATAATTTTGGCAGAACACATCGAAGAAAGTGAAATCATCTAAAGTGTTAACCCTCTAATACCCAATTTTTTTATTTTGATCTGAATATCATTTTTAATAATCTAAAATCGATTTAAACATGTTTTGAAGGTGATTCTTTTTAATTTTCGATTTTGTGAATTTTGCCTTTAAATTTTTTATATTTTTTTTTGAACATCCCTACACTTTTATATTTTTCTTGGAAGCCTATTTCTCATATCGATTTTTTTAAACGAAAACATTTTGAGATTTATTGAATTTTGTCAAAATATTTTTATTTTTATATTTTTATTTTCTGTGTAACTTCGTGGAAATTATTTTAGAGTGTATTCAACTCTTCTAAGCTATTTCACTATAATAAAATAATTGAGGAAAAATTAAAAATCTGTTATTTGTTGCGTTTCAATTCAAAAGAAATGATGACATCTAAATGGTGATTTTTAAAAAATGTAGATACGTTTAAAAAAATATCAAGAATTATTTTGAGATACAGTAATTATCCAATTTTATCCCGCCCTCCGCGCGTCAGTCCCTCATTTTTCATTAATTTTCTGTTACATTTGAAAGCAAGTGTTTCCCCCTCTCCTTCAAGATGAATGTAAAAGGCGCGTTTAGTGACTTTTAAAACAATGAAATTGTGTAAAGATTTTGAAGAATATTTGAAAGCATTTTTGAAAAGGAGTGTGATAAAATCGGAACAATACTGTATACAGAACAGTATTAAATATCAGCCAAAAATATCAAAGTTTTATTTGGCAAGGATAGAAAAAAACACAAAAATGTTTACACTTTACCCCGTCTTAAGGCGGGGTTTGGTATTAGAGGGTTAACACACAACAAAAACATGTTTTCAATTAATTATTTTTGTGTTTTTCCTTGCTTCAACAAATTTACGTTTGTTTTCTTGCTTCAAAGATATGATGACGTTGAAACCAATAATATATTTATCTTAGATATTTTATCATTTTTCAATAATAAGCTGGTTTTTCTGGCTATTGTATGGACTGGACAGTGACATGATCACATTAGATTTTTCTTTTTGTTCAGCCAAACAATATTTAGTCAAATGACGCGAAACTTACACTATCAAAGCAAATCATGCGCTCCTCTAATTCTAGTTTTCTTGGTCCTAGTCCTGAGGAAACCCTAATACAGAAATCTGGAATATAATCGAACAATTTAATGAAAAACATCCTTACAAAACTTCTAGAGAATTCTTGTGATCCTAGAAAAGTGGTTCTAAAGCTTATCTAGGTTGCAACCCACATTTGGCGATCATTTTTCGACACAAACAGAGGTTCACATCCAACATTATGGGTAATTGAGTTTTGAAACTCACAACTGACTTCATAAAAGCGTCGATCCAGCGAACTTTTAGGAACAGTCCTAAAAATAGGGTATGTGTTCCATCAGTAATCTCACGCTCCCATATTCATCCTATTCGAAAACAAGCGATTACGGCACCGATTGATTCCGTTCTTTTTGTTTTCATGCGTGCTCACTCCTAACAAAAAATACGAAAATAAGAAACAAAACAAACAAGGCTTCAATCCTTTGTTTTTTCGTAGGATGAAAATGGGAGCTACATGCTTAATAAGGGAACCAGTACCCTATTTTCTTAGAAAAAAAATACAAACTCTAGAAAAAAAAAATCCGATTTTATGCTAGGTGATATTTTTATGCAGGATTTCTCAAAGTTGCTAATTAGTGGTTCATATTTTTTATAGGTCATCGAAATTAGAAAAAAAATCATTGAAAACCTTGATAGAGAAAATCTTTTACGTATATCATTACTGCTGTTATTTTGAAGCAATATTTGAATTTAATTTGAAGGACATATTTGAGATTTTATGTACACAACAATATTTACATTGTGATTGCTCTAGCGCAAGGTGTCCAATTCCAGAGCGGTGAAATTCCGAAAGGGTTTTTTCCGAATCCCAACCGTGAACTGCTGTGAGGGAAATTCAATCCGCTGGACAACCTTTGTTCAACAGAACACACTGGACAAAGATTCTGTTATAATTAAGTCAGCGCTGAATTGAGTCACTGAGGAAGATCAAAAATGTGACCGAAACGTCGGACAAAATAAAAAACATTATTTGAATTTTGCCAAGCCTGAAAACGCCAATTTTAAAATTGCTCTTGTGTTTAAATTGTAACATACTGCAAATTTTTCTATACGCCTAATTTTAAAGTTTTGTATAGATTAAAAGATTGCCGTCTTGATTATTAATTTCCACAAAATTATTTATTACTCAGGAACGAAAAAAAAAACACATCATGAAAATTTTACCAGAATATAGGATATTGGTTTCCTTACCCAAACAAGAGAAAATAGCTGCAGAATACTAAACTCAGGTAAGGAAAACCCAATACCTACAAACTGAATGAGGTATTAATAAGCCCTGCATAAGAGGTAAAATACCTAAAATAATAACTGGCGTGTATTCTGCGAATACCACGTGAATAATGACATCAGGTATTGCAAAATCTTAATAATAACCGTCGATTTTCCCATACAAATGATGGTTTTTCCATAATTGCACAATACCTTAAGCAGTCCTCAATACCCAACCAATAACTCGTTGGAGTATATTTTGACGACCACTCAATACCTAAACAATACCAAAACAGGTTATTTCCAATATCGGGATAACCGACCAATACCTTGCCTAGGTATGATACCTGACATTGGTATGCTGCAGTTATGTGCCAGTTATTCATTCCTGCTCGGGTATTAGACATGTGGCTCCAATTTTCATCCATCTAAAAACAAAGGATTAAAGCGCTGTTTGTATCGTTTTTTACCAAACCAAATCAATCGGTGCGCGTAGGTACAGCGATGTGGGCTCCAGCTCCGAAGTAGTGAACGCTGGTGCATAACAAGCGCGCATGACATTGAAGCAGAGGGGCTAAATGGTCTGTAGTAACGTGCATGGTGACTCATAACTGGGTATGGTGACGTCATACTTTCCCACTCTAGTATGTTGGATCAGCGCGTCTATTTATAGAGGAGCTATCAATATGAAGAACCATTTCAGATTATATCGCCCCTCACTTTAAGTGCTGCGATGGCCTCACTGATAAAAACTACGAGTTCCTGTTCCAGGTTCTAGTTGTCCTAGATTCGAATCTCTGAGTTTTATGTATACTATGTGGAGAAACTTTTGGTGCCAGTAACTTTTTACTAAAAATAAAATGTCACTCTTAAAATGAAGTATCCCAAAATGAATTAATTTTTACACTACATACTTAATTTTACCCAATACATTTATACTTGCTTTACAACAACATGTGATATAATTTGATTTTCCTTTCTTGATTTTTTATATCTCACTTTGTTATAAGCTTGTTATAATTGTATCAAGACCTGTTATGATTAAGTTATAGCCAGATCAATTTTTGTTATAATTTTTGTTATTTAACATCAAACCGGCGAATTTTATACCTCATTCTGATATGAAAAATCTATGAAATAAATAACTTTATCGGTTATAATTTTGTTATACTTTTCTAATCGGGTAGTGTATTAGAATTTTAAAAAAAAATGTGGATAAACCTAAATGTGAATTCCCAAAAACTTTGAAACACTATTTAATTTCTGTTATTATTATAAATTATCAACAAATTCTAGTTCTCATTATTAAAACAGCCATTCATAGAAATCTTTATTAGGAAAACCCCAGATTCTAGTGAAATTAACGAAGAAATGTTGGAAAAGTTCTCGAAAACATTAGAAATAAAATCTAAAATGAGAGATAACGAACCGTATTTTTTTTTAATTGGTATATTGGCAAAGTGTGATGGTCGTCAATAAGAGTGCTTGCTCAGGACGGCGAAGTCGACGGTGTAAGTCGACGAAGGGATTTGAGAACCCGAGTAGAGGAAAAACAAACCAAGGACAAAATAATAACAAATTTTGCCATCATAACTCATTTTAACATTATTTTTTTTACTAGTGAAAAACATTTAAAAAAACACGCTAAGAACTAAAAACGATATCATGGTAAAATTTGTTATTCCTGAGTTATTAATGACTAATAATGAATAACTGAGAAATAACACAACATGCAATCCCGACTAGAAGATTCTAACAAAAATATAACACAACTATAACAAACCATGATATTTATAACTCATTGTGATATAATTATGTTTAACATCTTTTGTGTTTAAAAATATAATTATTCAATTGAATCATATATGTTATAAATGTTATTTAATAACTCATTATGGAGGCAAATGACTTTTTGTTAAAACCTCTTTAATAAATAAATAATAATAATAATAATAATAACTCATTATGAAATAATTTAGTTTTGATACTTTGACATTCAGGACATCATTTTAAACAATTTCATCAAAATATGATGGAAACTAGTTTTCTTGAAGCTAAAATTTATATCATATTGTGTTATAATGTTGATCGTATCGCAGACAGACGTTCAAGCTTGACTCAGCAGCATGTGTAAAACATGGCCGCCGCAAATTGCCAAGTGACAATCAGCGAACAGATGGCGTTAGCCGCGCTCCCATTCAATCGTTGTGGTACGACAAACAACTGTCACCGCAGTCATTTCCGAGCCGGATGGCGGAGAAAGAATGCACGTGCTTCACGCTGAAAATATTTACACATAGTTAGTGCCAGATGAGAAATAATCACTAAATGTCTAATGTCTTTTGCAAAAATTAGCTAAAGGTTCTTGTAAACAATTTACCAAATGATTAAAATTATTTGACATAGATTAAAAAGAATAAAACGGCATTTTTGTGAATTTCACTCGCCTCATCAAATATTTGTGAAAATAACAAAAATGTGGGAATAATTTTAACAGTGATTGTTTTGTTTTAATTTCTCAGTGGGTGGTGAACGGGGGGGGTAAGGGGCCGTTCATAAACCACGTAGACTTTTTGGGGGGAGGGGGGGGTCTGGCCAAAGTCTACGCTCCATACAAATTTCAAATTTTTTGTATGGACAAAAGTCTACGAGGGGGGAGGGGGGGTCTGAGATGGCCAAATTTTGGTCTACGTGGTTTATGAACAGCCCCTAAGTGAGTGGTCAAAAGCACGTGGGTGTTCTATCTGTCAGCTGTACTGTAGCAATCGGTTGCCTAGGTGTCGCTAGTGAAAATTTATATAGAAAATTTAAATAAATTTGTTCGATCTCGAACGCCTGTCTGCGATCTTATTATAACAAAATAGGTTATTATTTATATTAGATCGGTTTTTGTTACAATTTTAGTAATCATCCTGCATCTAGTTTATAAAGGTTTACAACTTAAGAAGTTATAGATAATTTTGATAACATCATTACACAATATGTTACAAACTTGATATAATTTTCTAGTCGGGATCAAAATAGGTTCATCTGAGTATGGAGCACAAAGCTGAATAATAACCCAAGAGCATATTATGCAATCGCCACTTGTTTTGTTATTGATGAGTTACTCGATGTCTTTATTTTTACCTAAGTAGGAGAGAATATCAAATTTTGTTATTCATTATTGAGAACAACAAAAACAAACATGATAAATGAATTTGTTCCATAAAATAATTTATTTTGATACTTCAAGTTCAAACCAAGGACAAACCATGTCTAAAGTAATCATAGGAAAACATGTACAACTATGATGTTCTAAATAATTCTGTATTTACTTTGTTTGCAAGAACTCAATTATAAATAATTTAGTTGTTGTGAGAGGAAGCTTCCAAATCTCGTTAGCAAATGATCCTTTTGTCTGTTAGCTAAAAGGCAAAAGTTAAGATTTGTTAATAGCATATCGAATTACGAATCAGATCAAAAACTTACAATTTTGGTGATCCTTTTGGATTTCAGGATCTTATCGCGAATTCTAGGGTTCTAATTCTGGTGCTCTCTGTGCTAATATGAAGAGATATTCACTAAATGCTCTCAGCATTAAGCAATTTCAACATACTTACGAGTAAACTTTATGATTTCTGTTTGTGATTGGGTAAACTTAGCTGGATTATAGGGGAGCTGACAATTCATTCGATGTTTCCTAAATTTGAGGGTCTTGATTTAGCTAGTTGATTACACATTACAAATTCCATGATTTACCTTTGTTGAAAAGGTAGAGGATAATCCAATTCATCGATTTGAGCAAGTAATAACTAATTAGGCAATTATTCCAATAATTAAATTAGATGTAACAAGTGCAGTGGGGATATAATTACTACGAGAACAAAAATTTCGCACGGTCATTGTTTTTGTCCAAGTTCTGCTAGACACTTCATCTATCTACATTTTTCTTCACACAGGTCCGTGGTACGCTGTGTTGGTAAGACCGATCGAACACTGTGGAAGCCACATCATCACTCGGCCACAGTTGAGCTGTAGCAAGGGGGTGACGTGACATTAGTTATTCTACATTTACAAAATATACAAATATATTTTGTCTTTATTCTTATAATGATAAAATTAGTTATTTTCCGGTACAAATTTTCCAGATCACGAGATACAGTGCATAGATGACCAGGGCAGGCGAAATTGCCACTTTTCAAAAGATTTTCAACAAGCTGAAAATATTCGTAAAGCTTATTAACAATTCCAAAACATGCACTCTTAATTGATCAACTAGTTATAAGCTAATGGTTCAAATTTTGGAATGATTGATCAATTGTACATGAAGTAAGAAAATATGTGCTGAAAACAGTAACACAGTTGATAACAACGAATTGAAAATGTGATGGGATTCAACAGAACAAAACAAAAACGTAGTTCATATAAATATTTTTTTAAGAAAATCTTTGTTTCTTAATTTTGACTAAATTGCAATTAACTTGCAATGTAATTTTAAACCCATATTTGACTTTATAAAATCAATGAGGCTGAAGAACTTGCAGCGGAATTAAGTTCTAAGAAAATCCTAAAATAATGCTCCGGTACGTCCTGGGCAGAGGTTTTCAATGTTGTCGAGGCTCCTCCATGTTTAAGTAAGTGAATTTTAAGACTAACATTTGATTTCGTGAAACCAGTAACTAGAACCTTCTCCAAAAATTATTAGGAACCCCGAGGTAAATCTCGGGAATATTCTTTCTAACTACTTAAGCTTTTCTAGACTTTCCTAGAAAAAATTGAATGCCTAAAAGATTTAAATTTTTAGAAAATATGTTTGGGCTTCAAAATAGGTTCCACTCTTCAAACAGTTAAACCTTCAACGCCATTTTAGTTCCACAGAAACATGAGAATTCGATTCTATATATTTTGTTTGTTGTAATAAACAAAATTTATTGAAATAAGAATAAGAAATCTGCTCCATAAAGAAAAAAGTTGCGAGAACCTACCAGAGTTGTAGTAACTTCATTAAGATAGCTCAAAATGATTTAACCCTAGTAGGATGTTGTGGTTAATATGAACCAGACAGGCTCGCTTAACGTACACTACGCCATCATGACACACCTTGCTTAATATCTTAGGAGGATTAAGATTGAAATCTTAGTTTCCAGTATTCGAGGCTTCAACATAAGTCTACGGCCCATACAAATTTTCTAAATGTTGTATGAACGAAAGTCTACGAGAGGGAAGGGAATCTGAGATGACCAAAAACGTATACTCAAATTAATGAGCAACGCCAAATTTGAAAAACGCTTTCTAGGCAGTCTGTACATAATCACAAAAAAAAAACTAAAACATGCCAAAAATATGCTAAATTTAAAACGCGTCAAAGTTTCAGAAACCACAAACAACTTTGAATGAAGATCTACCAAATGCGTCATAAACAGAAGTCAGAAAAACTGTGTTATCAATAAATCAAATATTTATAAACATGTTTATGCTGATATTGTTTCTGTTTTGAATAAACATCATTTTTATCTCTGAATTTGTTTTTATGTTTCCCTATTTTCAATCCCCTTTTCGATGAACTTTACTCTTTGATAAACAATAGTAATAAGCTTCCCAAAAATATATCGCTACTCATTTGTCATCACCAGGTATGCTTTTCCAATACATTAAAAGCACATTTCAACTTCGTATCAAAAAGAAAGCCAACGTTCGTCGGAAGCGCCTCAAACCAACAAACAAAAAATGAACATAAAATACAAATCATACGACAAAAGGACGAGTAAAAAAGTCACACAAAACACAACAAAAAATTGCTTTGGAAGATTGCTTTAACTGAGTGTAAATAATTTCCAATATACATTTAAAAACCAGAGATAGCGAATATACATACAAAAATTCAATATCGTGAAACAGACTGTACCGTACCGTCGCGTCGCATCGTTGTTGTAGCAAAGAAATAGCAGCGCATCGAAGATGCTGCCAATTTTCCTCGTTAGGCATGGCAGAAATACGACATTCCCTAAATGGAAAACATGCCAACCGTCGATGGAAGATAGCGAACGAAGAATAAAAAATGGAATCTGTGTAGGTACAGAGTTGGAATCGAACAACCCGGAATGCACCCGGTTGTGGAAAAATTGTTCAGTGAGGTATCCCCCCGTTCGTGTCTCTCGCTCTCGGTAGAATGTTTTCTGCTTAACTGTTCGATAGTGTATAACTGCGATTCTCTATTGCTCTAACTCTCGCCGTACATATTCGTTCTTCGCACATTTTTTCTTGTACATTCTCAATCTCGCAATGATACCTGTGTAACCAACCGAATCGATGTTTAACGGCTGTCTAAACTGTCTTGCACACGTGTAAAATAATCGATACAAAACTTTTCACCTCTTTCTCGAACTGTTTCTCTCCAAGCTTTCCGCGCGTTTCAAGAATTCTTTCCACTTTCCTATATAGAACTGTATCGTACGGTGAACCCCCTGGTTCACTCAACTGTCAGGTGAAACATATATGGCTACCACGTGTGTGAGTGGTACACGTGTGTGTATAAACCAAGCCTTAGCAAAGAAAAAGAAACAGAAAAAAGTCGCATATTTTTATAACCGATTAGGAGGGAAATCAAATCCGACTCACGCCGTTCCGCTGGTTGCCGGAGTGTGACGGATTGCGGCGTCGGAGATTCGAGACAGGATGGGGATATGGGACGAACCACAAAGAACAACCATTCGAAATAGGGAGGAAAAAAAACGTCGAGTGCCTTAAAACATTTTTGTACTGCAACAAGCATGTCTAGCGAATAACGAAAGTATAAACTCAAGTATTTTTGTATCATAACCTTAGTATTTCGGAGAAGTGAGATGAATTTATGACGATTATGAATTTATCAAGCACAACAAGGAGAACGGGAATGAAACTCTCAAGTGTCGCCGGACGAAGGAACTGATGATCACTACGATGGCGGGCGATGACGAAGACGGCTGCTGTTGTGGTGATAGAAATGAGATTGTAAATTTGCATTTCTCTCTGGCCACTATCTTATAACGCGAGGAAAAGCGGGATGATGGGGAAAAGCTGTCGCGATACCTCACTGAACAATTGGGCGGCGAGAAGGAATTGATGGAAATTGGTTGGGGATAGATGGGAATACGTGTCAATGGTGATGAAGGTGGAATGCAATGGCGACAAGTTATGAAATTGATAGGACTAGGCCGAAGAATTATTTAAGGGATTCCATTCAAAACGAACAACTTATTTTCCTAGGGATCTGTTTAAATATATGTCTATCCAAATACCAAAACGAAAAAAAAAAATCTAGCGGAGGAGGGTGCCCAAATTAAATTGCATCCCGTAAAAAAAAATTCTCAATAGGGTATGTGTATCTACATATTTATCATATGCCCCATAAAATCCGCTTCGGGGATTCCTTGGGCATTTTTTTAGGATTCTTTCGGCAATTCCATTGTGACTTTATTTAATGCATTTAAAATTTGTTAGCTAAAAAGATATTTCGACACTGATTCTTCATTAGGGCCTAACTGACATTTTCGATTTCTCTTCATCGATCCTCTCTTTATGTTATTACGGAAGGTGTATTAAGTTTTTCCAAGATTTTTTGATTGAAATGCGAAAACGACGAATACATCTTGCTCTAGAAACAAAAAGAATATGATTTTGTTTGTTTTGATCAAGTTATTAGTGAAAGAGAGAGTCGACGAAAAGAAATCGATCAAGTCAGTTAGGCCCTTAAGAAAAATCATTCTCGATTTACAAACTTTGTTGGCAATTCCTTCGGAACATCTTCGTCAATTGCTATGGGAATTTCATTGGTAATTCCTTCAGACATTGCTTTCGTGATTTCTTTGAAAATTAGTTTGACACAGTAATCGGAATTTCTTTGGTAGTTTAATTGGAATTTGTTCAGCATGTTATTTAGTAATTTATGTTTAATAAGCTAGCTAGTGAATAAAAATTCACAAAAAATGGAGTTTACAACTGCAATGTCTTTGATAATATTTTCAGTTGATCCCTTGTGAAATCATACAGAAATTGTTAGGGAATTCTTAGGGAATTCTTATCGAAACGCCACACAGTCGGACGAATTAAAAAAAAAGTGGAACATTGGGTTTTGCGGCACAACTATTAGATATATCCATTTGGTGTCTTCGGAGGAGTTTCTTAACATTTTTTAGGTTTAGATAAAAAAATATCTTTAAATTTGTGGCTAAAATCAAATGACCTCTTTGGAAACATTACAGATTAAGCCATTTTGAGAAACTTTGTCGAAGACGGGAAAATTCTATCTCCAAAACTTACAAAGTTATGTTTACTAATAGAAGCATATGGTGTAACACCAGCTTAAAAAGTGTTTTTTCGTCATAACTTTTTTTTTTCAATTTTCGTGGGTTTACAATGTTCAGCAAAATTGTAGATACTGTAAAAATACATATCTTTTCTGTAGACTGCAAAACGCTATCTCATCATTCAAAGGTAGTACGGCATTTTTTCACTTTTTTAGAACAAATTTCAAAATATAGCAACTTTGAAAGTAGCAGATATTAGCAGCTAAATTTTTGCATCACTCAAACAGTTACTCATACACTATCGAAGCACATAAGAAACATAGCGGGATTGCGCGGGATCTTGAAAAAAATCAAATAAATAACAACCTCATTGAACCACTTTTTTGGTATGTACTTGTAAAGTACTTGAAAAACTAAGAAACTCTTCCGAAGTCACCAAATGGCTATATCTAATAGTTTTTCCGCAAAACCCAATGTCCCACTTTTTGTGAACTCGTTCTACTGTGCGCCATTGGGCATTTCTTTGGGAATTGGATTGAGACTTTTTCTGTAATTCTGTAATAAAAAGTTATGTTCCGGTAATTTCATTGAAAAGTTGTATGGCAATTACTTCAAAAATGTGTGTGTACAGCTGTCCTTCGACAACTTCTTTGTAAATTCCTACCAATATTTTAGAAAATCCGAGTTTTTCTAAAATTCCATAGACAATTCCCACCGCCATATTATTCTTCCTCTTCTTCTCCTCCTTCTTCTTCTTCTTCTTTATTGCTCTACGTTCTCACTGGAACCTCTCTTCAACTAAGTGTTCTTAGAGTGCTTCCACAGTTATTGATTAAAGGGGGGCTTTCTTTGCCTGCCATTGCATGAATTTATACACTCCCGTGCAAAAGTTTGGGGTCACCCCCTCAAAAACATGGAAATGTTTTTCGGTCATATCTCAGTCATCTTTCATTTAATCCACTCGTTCTTAGACTCTATCGAAAGATAAAGAGCAGGATTTAAATCGTAGGTACTTTTCACATATTGCATATGAAATTTTTAGTACAAAAAGTTTACCTAAACTTACATGTTTTTCCTAAATCTGTACGAAAAATTGTTTTGCGTGTAATTCAAAATTGGGTCGTCCAAATTTTGAAATTAAAGTTGCATTAGGGCCCTATTTCCATCCTCTTTGAGAGCCATTCATTAGATTTTAGCGAAAAAAATCATATCATAATTTAAATTATCGTGTTAGGTTTACAAATCACCGTGCAAAAGTTTGGGGTCACCCCTTAGTATGCTGCATCGTGCAAAAGTTTGGGGTCACCCTTCAAATGAAGTCTGAGTCGGATTTTTATTCAAATCGTAATTTTTTTTGGTGCAACTCCAATTCCTTCTATGATAGTTGAATGGCAAGATACAGAAATGGTTATGAAATGTTCATAAACTAAGTTCTAGACTAAGTTAAGGTAGAAAATAGTATGTAAAATCCATATTAAATCAGCTAAGTTCGTTATATAAAGTGCGAAAAAGGATAGAAGTGAGATAAAAATGACTAATTCGTGAATTCTGCCCTATTTAACTGTAAGTGTTAAAAACACAAATATTCAATTTTCCCAAAAACCATTACAATGAATGTCATTTCTCCGAATGTACTATTACATTAGAGATTTAGTATTTTGGTGCAAAGCAAAGGGATAACTTTTTGATGAAAATGCCATTTAAATTAAAATATGTAACATTCCTTAAACTTATGGATTTTGGGGTAATTGTATGTTTGTGGTTATAATACTTACAGTTATTAGGGTACAATTCACGAATCAGTCATTTTAATCTCACTTCCATCCTCTTTGGCGTACTTAGTTGATTTAGTATGGATTTATATACCATTTTCCGCCTTAACTTAGTCGAGAACTTAATTTATGAACATTTCATAACCATTTCTGTGTCTTGTCATTCAACTATCAAAGAAAGAATTGAAGTTGCACCAAAAATAAATGACGATTTGAACAAAAATCCGTCTCAGACTTCATTTGGAAGGTGACCCCAAACTTTTGCACGATGCAGCATCTTAAGGGGTGACCCCAAACTTTTGCACGGTGACTTGTAAACCTAACTCGATAATTTAAATTATATTATGAATTTTTCCGCTAAAATCTAGTGAATGGCTCTAAAAGAGGATAGAAATAGGGTTCTAATGCAACTTTATTTTTAAAATTTGGTCGACCCAATTTTGAATTACACGCAAAACAATTTTTCGTACAGATTTAGGCAAAACATGTAAGTTTAGGTAAACTTTTTATACTAAAAATTTCATATAAAATTTGTGGAAAGTACCTACGAATCAAATCCAACTCTTTATCTTTCGATAGAGTCTGAGAACGACTGGATTAAATGAAAGATGACTGAGATATGACTGAAAAACATTTCCATGTTTTTGAGGGGGTGACCCCAAACTTTTGCACGGGAGTGTATATTGTGAGGCAAGCACATTATGCCCAAGGAATCGACAAAATTTTCCCGACCGGAACGGGAATCGAGCCCGCCGTCTCTGGATTGGCGATCCATAGCCTTAACCACTAGACTAACTGAAGACCCCATCCGCCATCTGTTTAGGAATATCCAAGGCAATTATAATAAGAATACTTCCGCAATTCTTAAAAGACACGGACACGTTTAATGCTTCCAGTGAGCTATTCGCTCTTTGAAGGAAGCACGACACTAGACAACGGACTAGCATGCAACGCCCAGTGGCACAGCCGAAAACTTTTCCTGACAGCTGCGGCGGGAATCGAACCCGCGCTCCTCAGCACGATGCGACTAAATGCTTGGTGACACTAGCCGCACGACCACGAAGCCACAATTCTTCTATAATATTCTTTGAGTTTTCGATAGTTTCTTTGTGGATTCTTTTGATCATTGCTTTGGATATTTCTCATCCAATTGTAGATTTGAAATTCAGAACTTATCAATTGGAATTCTTCGAAGAATGTTTGAACAGATTTATGACAGAAGAAATTAACATAGAAATAGCGATTTCCAAAAGAATAACCAAACGAATCTGAAAATAGTATTGCTATATCAATGTACAAAGGAATTCTTATAGGAATTGTCAAAGAAATAAAAGTGAAGAAGTTACCGAAGAACTGCGTGAGAAATTTATACTGGAATTTCCGAGGGAGTTTCCATAAAGTCTGCCGAAGAAATTTTCAAAGATATTGAAAGAGGAATACCTTTGAGAGTTGCCGAAGGATTTGTCGAAGAAATTTTAATAGAAATTTTTGAAAGCATTTAAAGAGAAATTTCTGAAGGACTTCTCAAAGAATATGCTGAAGAAATGCTAAAAAATACTAAGTTTACTCTTAAAGGAAATGTCCAAGCAGTTTAAAAATGAATTACCGTTGAAGTTTGAGCCAATAGATTATATGAAGAAATTTCCAAACAAATTCTCGAATGGGATTTAAAGGAAATACTAAAGGAATGCCTAATGTCATTTCCATTTCCAAAGACGTTACTGAAGAAATTCCCAAAGAAATTGAAGGAGGATTTTCCAAATCAATTGGGTTTTTAAATAAAGAAAAATGTATTAATATTTTGATTTTATACGAAAGAGCATCTTTTTCTGAACCGCCATGATTTTTTTCAGATTTTTAGCACCTCATTTTGGTACCTAAAATCGATTCCGAAAAGATTTTTCGAAATCACCTTTTGACAGCTGGCCAACTGCTTGACAGCTCCGCCCAGTACAAAATGAGACGAGGGGTGATTCAACAAATCGCTCCCATACTAACTTCAAACTGTCTTTTAAATAGGTTCCCGGGCACCAAAACTCATGAAAATTTGGATTTCGGCTCAGTTTTGCATGCAGATTCTGAATATGGAATTATCTCAACACCCCTAAAGAAGCCAATTTGCCTAACAAATTGCTAAATAAAATCCTAAATAATTGCAGAGACAATTTCCAAAGGAATTACTTGAAAACAGGAATTTACTCAGAACAATTTGGAAGAGATGTTGTCAATATTTTCGAACAATTGAATTGAATTTGAAATGTTGGTTACTCTGCAAAGTTTCAAACATTTCATTATTCTTAGAATTAATGAGAGAGTGCTGCATATGATTATCTTCAGTCAATAGTAGTTTTCACAATAAATGAAATCGATTTGAAAAACTTCTATTCTGATGATGATCAACCTGGGCTTGTTAGGGGAATATCTGTAAGTAAAAAGAAAATCTTTTTACTTACTTTTATTCTTTTTCGAATTCTGTATTCTTCAATTGTTGGAGGATATTTATAATTTTGAAATGAACGTTCATCATCATGCAGATCTTTTTTCTTAAAATAGTAAATTTTCAATGTGTAGTGAATTGAATATTGGATAATTTAAAATAGCAAATCTCAACAGAGATCTTTTGGAGTTGTAAAATTTCTGGCTTATTAGTTGTTACTGCCAAAATTTTCCAAAGCCTTTTAATTTTCATTTACGTAATAGGTATGAACATTATCAGGATTTTTGTTGGGCTGTTCAAATTAGTTTCCGATAAATCATCATGAATAACAAAACAGATCCAAAGTGTTATTTTTCGAAAAAAAAAATCGCGCAAACTAGAACGATTGATTGGACTATTCAATGGAATCTTGGAATTTCCGAAATAATTGTTGCAGTTGAAGATATTTTGAGAAATAAATGGAGCAATGCAGACGAAATTTTGAAAAAAAAAAATCCGCAATAATTATAACAATTATAATGTATAGCTGAGTTTAAAAATAGTATTTGACGATTGAAAAAATAATTTCAAAACTATTCCTGGAGAATTTCTTATAAAATCGAGACCTTTTTAATAGTTCGTGGAAAGTTTCAGTCTGCATTCTTGGAGGAAATTTGAGGGGCCCATAAGCAAAGGGGTGCAAGTGACCATGTTGTCGATTTTGAGCTGAGCATATAGAAAAATTCTTCAGATATCAAGCTTTTCAGTTTTTTTTTTAAATTATGTATACGCAAATTTCAATAAATAGAAGAAAATGGAGTCGATTTTGAAACTCCATACATTTTATATGAGATGAAAAATTGGTGAAAAACTTTAACCCTCATTTACTCACCCACCCCCTCATTTCGAATTCATTTTGAACTAATATCTGACGGTATTACCGACAGGATTCCAAGAGACGCAGATATGTCTTTCAAAAGCATTGCCATAGTACGTGGAACTACTTTCCGGGTAATTTCACAAAGATTCTCTGAAAAGAGAAACTCCATTTAATTTTAGGTGTAAGTGTAATTACTTAAATAATTGCAGATATAATCTCTAGCAAATCTACTACAGGAATTTCTGTCAAATTTTCCTTAAAATATAATTTTTTTTTTTTTTTTTAATGGCCCACCAACTACCCCCACACCAAAAAGCTCAGTCGAGCCTCCTGGTAGTGGACACCTTATAATGTTAATACACACAAACAATTCATATTTTCTATAACATAACACTTAAGGTATAGTAGAAGGAGCAGCAACAAAAGTCCCAGTGGATTTAAAATCCTTTGAAGGGACTTAGACGAGACAAAACATGAAATAATACTAAGAAGAATGTTAAAAGGAAGTTTATGGTGATTTGATCATATTACAGGAATTCATTAATTTTTCTTTTAAGGTGCAGTTTTAGTTTAATTTTGAAGATGTTTCTGTTATTAATAAGTTTTAAATCATTTGGCAATAAATTGTACTTTTGTGGTCCTATGAACGTTATTCTTTTTTGGCCAAGATTAGTTTTTGCCCTAGTGCGAATCAAATGGTATGCTTGCCGTGTATTATGTACGTTATTATTTAGTGTAATAGGTAAATTATTGTGTACATTTTCATTATTTATAATATCATGAACGAATATACAAGTTTGAAGCTCACACAGACCGCGAATTGGAAGGATAGAATGATTTTGATTTTCGTACAATCTAACTGTGGGGTACAATCGAGGAAGACTGAAAATATGTTTTAAGCAACGGTTTTGCAACACTTGAAGTCTAGCTAGTTTGGATATACATGCATTTCCCCAAACTATATTAAGATATTGCATCATAGAGTGAATGCAAGCATAATAATACTTTAGAAGTGCAGCCTGTGACACAAATGCCTTAACTTTCCTTATAATACCACAGAGAACTGAGACTTTATTCTCAATGTTCGCTATGTGATTGACCCATGATAATGTTGGGTCTAAAACAATCCCTAAATATTTATACTCATGAACTAATTCGATTACAGTTTGATGCAGTTTAGGATTATTTATTGGTGATGGTTTTTTTCTTGGTGAATGAAATAGCATGAATTTTGTTTTTGAAAGGTTAAGTGAGAGGAGATTCGTACAAAAATAATTAAAAAGTACACGAAGATCATGTTCAACATCATGAACAATAGCATTAGGACACGAACCGGGGAAAAATATGGCTGAGTCATCAGCGAAAAGTCTGGGAATACCCTTAAGTTTAAGCTTGCCAATATCATTTATATAAATAAGAAAAAGCAGTGGACCTATGTTGCTTCCTTGGGGCACTCCAATGTTAATTCCAAGTGTTTCACTTATTGCATCATCAATCGCAACAAATTGTTTTCGGCCTGTCAAATAACTTTCTATTAGTCTGTTCGGGAGACCCCGAACTCCATAGCAGTCTAGCTTTTGTAAAAGAATTTTATGGTCCAAGGTATCGAAAGCTTTCTTTAAATCTATGAACAGACCTCCAACAACATTTTTGGCTTCAATTTGTTTAGTAACAAAGTCGACTAACTCCACAACAGCTGTAGTGGTGCTGCATCCTTTTCTAAAGCCGTATTGAAGTGGATACAGAACATTATTTGTTTCAAAAAATGAGGATAATCTGTTAACAAGAAGTTTTTCAAATATTTTGTTGAATATTGATAATATGGAAATTGGACGATAATTACATGCACAATCTGCATCACCTGATTTGAAAATTGGAATAACCTTTGCCAGTTTCAAGCAATCTGGATATACGCCAGTTGAAACCATTGAATTGAACATTTCCGATAGAATCCGTGAGAATTGCAAACAATTGCTTTTGAGTAGCGATGGTGGAATATTGTCGGCCCCAGAACTTTTGTTGGCATCTAAGTCTTTGATTATTAGAAATACCTCATTGGGATTTGTAGGTTGAAGATAAATTGAGTTAATTACAGATGTTATATTCTCGCAAGGGTTCGAATCTCGGGTTTCGGGGATGTTCTTCGCTAAGTTTTTACCTACTGTTGCAAAATACGTATTTAAAATATTACACGACTCTTCAGTCGTTGTTGCTAGAACTCCGTCAGCATTTTTAACCGTAATTGTTTGCTTTCCTTTAGATCGACCAAATATTTTATTTATGTTGTTCCACATTTTGGAGTGACATGTTGTGCTAAGCAAATTTTCAAAATATTGTTTTTTACAGGTATATTTGGCACGCTGCACTTTTTTTACTAACATGATCCAGCATCTGTTTAAGATTGAGATCATAAGGATTACGTTTCAATCTCTTCAAATAGTTATTTTTTATTTTGATCAATACGCAGAGGTCAAACGACATCCAAGGGCAGTTTCTATTTTTCAATTTGATGTTTTTTGACACATGTTTATATTATATGAGTTTTTGAAAAAAAATGATGATAAACTTTCGATAGAACACAGGAACTTTCCTAGACGAATTACTGATTATACAAATATAGCATTTTCTAGAGGGTTGACGGGTTCGATTCCCGGTCGGTCCAGGATCTTTTCGTAAAGGAAATTTCGTTGACTTCCTTGGGCATAGAGTATCTTCGTGCCTGCCACACGATATACGTATGCAAAATGGTCATTGGCAGAGGAAGCTCTCAGTTAATAACTGTGGAAGTGCTCATAGAACACTAAGCTGAGAAGCAGGCTTTGTCCCAGTGAGGACGTTACGCCAAGAAGAAGAAGCATTTTCTAGATTTCTTCTTGAAGAACTGTCTAGAGAATTGATTACTAAACTGATGATTAACATTGTAGCAGGTTCTAACGTATTCTGAACAGATTTTGTTTTCAAACCAATTTCTGAATAGTTCGCCGATAAGCTTCTTTAAACAAAGAATCTTCTTTTGGTAACATTTGGTGAAGCATTGTAAAAAGAGTATTTGTGCAGTTAACCAAGAAATGTACCCCATATTTTGAAGATTATGAATATCTATCTTCTTAGGTAACCTTTATTTTTTTCAGAAAACAGTTTGACAAAAACCATTTATGAACGAAATTTCGAAAAAAAAATCGTTTCTGTAATACATATAAACATTTTTCACCAAAAAAATCAGAAGATTCATTAATCCATCCTTCACATTCCACATAACTACGTGTAATGCGTAGGCCGGGCAAGATGGGCCACCTTCAGTTTCCGGCAAGTTTGCATAGAATTTCAATATGTTTTTTTTTTATTGAAAATCTATTCTAAGACCTACATTATCGAAACAATGAGAGCACAGAGAATTTTTATGCATAATTTCAATATTTTTCTGCAATAAACATAGGTTTTTAAAATCCGTTTACGGCTGCCTCAATAAAAATCTTCTAGTACTTAGATTAATATGTTTAATGGATGCCTTCATCTAATCTGTACGTATGAAAAGCTTAGGTAAACAGAGAACAATTAAAAGTTTTCGCATTTCTTGTTAGACAAAAATCGTGTTTTCTGTTAGCTGACCCATCTTGCCTCCGTAAAATAAGGTGGGGCAAGATGGGTCACGTTTCGAAAATTGCTTGTCAAACCACAGGTTTCAAACTTAGTGGCCTTTTTATCATCTTATATCATAGCTGACTAGTGTAACTAACAGTCGCGGTAGAAAACATGTAAATCTAATTTGTATTCAAAAACTTATATGAATTCATTTCATAGGTGACCCATCTTGCCCCCTTACCATAATTCCAAAAGTTTTCTTAGAAAATTCTTTAAAAACTACACATACTTATTCACCATAAATATTTCGAATACTAGGTACATGTGTTCCGGAAGAAAACTAGCTCAGGAGAAGATGACTGAAGGAATACAAACAGAAAGGCAAGTAAGAAAATTTTCCACAAATTATTTCAATACGTAATATCTGGAAAACTTGGAAACTGGAACGATGTCGTATCGTGACTTTTTTTTCTTTCAAGAGTTCTGGTAGGAATTATTTGAACAACTTTCCTGAACCCAGGGATGGGAACACTCACTTGCAAAGAGTTACATTCACTTGCTGTTTTTCAGCTTAGAAGCGTGCTATAGACTGTTTCAGAAATTATAAATACACTTTGTTTATTCAATTAAATGAACTGTTCTAATGATTTTTACCAACTTCTTTCAGGGTATAGCATATTGTACTCCATATTTTTGTATTTCCTTTCAATTGTCTTGATATTTTAAAGAACAGTCGAGTTCTCTAACAAATTACTTAATTTTTCAAATTTGAATTTGCACAAAGGTGTTTTTTAATGATTTCAACATTATTCATCACTAAATACCAAAAATTATCTAAATTTTTATCACATTCGCTTTCTCAACAAGTTGTCCAAGGAATGCCTTGATCAAAATTTGGGAAAAATCGATAAAGGCATTTCCACAACATTTTTTCGGAGATCAAGTTTATCATTTTTTTAAGGTTTTCTACAGAACATAAGAACTACCACACAGTTTCTTAGCTTTCCTGAACGTATTTAATCTAAACAAACTTATTTTTTCAGCTTATTCGGTCCTTCAGATGGCAAAGCTTGGCATACTATAAAAACGAATGCAGTAAGCAGTAATTAAGACATTCGTTTGCTTAACGTTTGTTGCTACTGGTGTTGTTGAGAAATTTGAAACAATTTTTTTTGTTTTGAGAAGGCCCGTAATGGTGGTTCTTGATCAAATATTCCAGTAAAAATTACTCTAACGAATCGAGAAATATCTTTTATTATCGATACAGCAATTTTTATTGTGTTTGGAAATTAAATATTTTATCTGTGAGATTTTTTTCTTTTCTACTATGCTTCATTTTTTGACCACTTTGTGCAACTTCAAATTTTGATCATCTAGTTTACAGAGCCCTATTTTTTTACTTTTACCAGAAACATCAACAAAATTGGTATTATTTGTTTTGTGAGCATGTTTACTATAAGAGCTAGAAGAAACTTTTTGGGATATTGTGCTCAAATTGAAATGGCAGGTTATCGTTAGTGTATTTATAATTTCTGAAACAGTCTATATCAAGGAACGATGTATGGACGACTTTTGCCTTGTGGTTTTGTCTAAAAGTTTGCCGAATATTTAAAGTAGGGGTCGTACACGAATACCAAAGTCGTAAGGGACCTGCGAAGGCAATTCTCCACTCACCTCGTGGAGATTCGCTTGCACAGTGTTGTCACGACTTTGGTACGCGTTTGTTTATACATCGTTCCTTGATTGTACGCTTCTGAGCTGAGAAAACAGCAAGTGAGTGATCCCTTCCCTGCCTGAACCTAGTTCTCCAAAATTTCTGCTTACGATAAAAATAAACATAACATTATTACTGAGGAAACCTGTCTGAAACTAATACAAGGTTTTCAGAAATCTAATAATTTTCCAAACTAATTCCTGCTGCACCTCTACCAGAGACATCTTCAAAAGTTTCATCAACAATATTTGAGCATCCGATAATCTTTCGAATGATATTCGAATAAAAACTAAAAAACATTTTGAGATATTCCAAAAATTATTTCTGAAAAATCTTCTGAATGAAAGTCCGCAGAGCCATTGAAAGGCGATTATCCTTTTGGAATGAATTGGATTACTTGTAGGAAATTCTGGAGAAGTTCTTCAATGAAATCAGAAACATTATAAACATTTTTCGTTGAAATATACATACAATTTATTTTAAATAATTCCTGCAAGAATGCTCAAAGACTTTCTGAGACAACCTCAGTAGAGTTTCTCAAGATATTTGTAGGGACAATTTACAAAATAAAATGTGCTAGAATTCTCACATAAAGCTTAGTTTCTTGTTGCCAAGTAGAGCGCTCAAGTAAAATTCCACCTTTTTCCGCAACTAATTTTGACAACTGATTCAGTATGGGGAGAAACGTTACTTTTCCTTACGGAATAATAGCGCGGACTATTTTTTCGCAAGGAAAAGTGACAGCTCCATTTGATTCGCACGGGAGGCGTTACGAGTGTTACACTTTTTTCCTTACTTGCCATCTGCGAACTGCACAAGTAATTTTGAAGCGGAATCATTACTTGACCATTACTTGTCCTATCTTTTTGCACAGTACATACGAAGTGGAAACTAGCCATAAACTTGCTAGTTGAACTGATGCAGGTTTAACAAAAAAATCTAAGGGAAGGAGTTTCGATCAGATTTTTTGTTAGAATTACGAAATGTTCCTAATCCTTCAGTAATCGCGTTATTTTGTTCAACACGTTTTGTACGAAAATGCTTTCTTGTAGTACACGACATCATCGTGGTGTGAGCAAATGTAGCCAAGCATGCGACTTGCGAAAAGTTACAATCATTTTTTTTTCAAAAAAATGTCAAAGGTATCTCACTCAAACCTTAGTAAACATTCCTCGAAGTTTTTTTAATAAATTTCGCTAAAAACTACAAATAAAATTTCTGAAGAGATAATTCAATAAACTCCCGAATAATTTTCGAATAAAACTTAAAAAAAACTTTTTTAGAAAATTTTAAATTATTTCTGAACATTTTTCTGAAAAAAAAATCCACAAGGCCATTTGAAGGAGATAGTTTAACCCTTTATAAGGCAGTGGCAACTATATTGCCACCTTATACACATATTTTTTTCTGTTCGTTTAGAAAATTTTTACAACTTTTGTTTTAACTGATGGACACATTAGGCCTTTGTGAACACTCCTGATTTTTTTGAGCCATAACAAATATGAATGGGCTTTTTTGGAACAAAATGTCTCTCCAAAAACTGCCATTTTTGAGTGCATGAAGGTTTATAAGCTCGAAATTCTGTTATGGTGAGCGAATTGAAAATCGAATGATGGGGAATGAAAGGCCTATGTTCCTTTAACTTGTGAACAAAATTTCAACTTGATTATTTTTAGAAACTCGGCCTTTTGAAAAAATGTACTATAATAACTGGACATGTACTAAAATTGCCATATCGTCCAAAATAATTGACCAATCGAGTTCAAATCCACACAAGTAACTCATGAATATTAGGGCAATAACCTGTCAAAAAATCAGCATGATTGATTACGCATCGCAAAATGATAACATTTTAAACTTTGTTGACAAAAAGTTCAAATTTAGACCATTTTTTTTTTCATACGAAATCGATCATCGAATTTTTTGAAAATAAAAACGTTTTTGTTCATTACACCACATGTACTTTATATTCCAATGTAGAACGAGTGGATTCCGTGCCTGGTTCTCTCGGCCTTATAAAGGGTTAACAAAACATGAGAAATAACTCAGGGAGTTGTGTTCGTGGTAAACATTTCAAAAGAATCCCCAGAGGAATCCCAGAAGGGACTGTCAAGGAAAATAAATAAAAATTAGAGAAGCTCCCAATTTCTAAAACAATTCCTGCAAAAAATGTCTAAACAGTAGAAATATTGAAGATACTTTTGAGGTGAATCTGCTAGAATTCAGTTTTCAAGAGATCATAAAAAACACTTCAAATCCTTAGTGCAACTGCAAAAACAGCACTGCTGCAAGAACTCAAGGAGATTTCTGGGATTAAATTTCGAATAATTTTGATGATATCCCAAAAAATTACCTAGATTTTCAGAAGGCTGTCTTGGGAATTCTCCTAGGAAACTTTTGCGGTATTTTCGAGCGCAGAAAATTTATAACTAATTTTTGGAGCAATTTTTAGTAAAGTTATCTCCAATTTATCTGCCTAACGCTAACCGATCTAAACTTTCGAACTTACTTCAGCAACAAATTAACGTGTATTCAGTGATGGTATACACATATTTACACATGTACTTACATGTACTTAAATCTCAATCATGATCCTAACGGGATGTCTATGTAAAATCAATCACTAATGGGCAAAGCGTTGAAATATCAATCACTTGTAAAATAAGTCGAAAGCAATTTGAATAACATTTATTGTTGTGAACGCTGAAATTTGAAAGAAAATTACCATCAGATTTCAAACGATTGTTCCTAACCGTGAAGCTCGTTTACTGAAAATATTTTCAAACTTGTCGCCATTGAACAATACCCAAAAAAAGCTTCCACAGTTGACGGGAAATATTGTCACAATTCACTTGTACATACATCCCACTTATGTTTGAATTTACATTTTTTTCGTTTGTACATATGTAGATGAAGCGAAGGCCATATAGGGTAAGCGAAAACAACTAGAATTAAGCCAACAACATTTTCCAACAAAGGTACACCATTTACGCTTCAGTCTGTGACTAATATGTAGGAATCGAGGAAGATGGGCCGAGAAGAAAAAAGAGTTAGAACATATAAAATCCATAAATCATATCTAGGGTCATGAGCAAGCATAATGAAGGGGGTGAAGAGAACCCCTCGCGGTTTGAGATTAGACAAACTGTTGATATAATCATAATAGCTAGTTCACATTTTTTTAATCTAAATTCTAAAAAAGTAAATGAACCAAAATAATAAAAGAAGAGGCATGGGGTAGCTCCGATCGACAACAACAAAGGCATCAAGCCGACTTGATCGAAGCTGTTCCACCAATCGAAATAAACCTAGAACGACACTCAAAGTATCGCCATCAACTTTCATAAGCAAGTTCCCCATAAATAACTCCATGAGTGATTAATTAGTTAAATTTAAATGCCAGTATTTAAATCGTACGTTGATTAAAGAGATAAAACATACACTGTAAATTAAATAAATTAAAGAACGAATATCCTAGCACGAAAAGCAGAATAAATTTATTACTACTTATTAATATTCATGAATGACTGGCTTGTTGATGGGAGAGAGTTGAAACCAACCGAGATAAAGCGCGCTGCATGAGAAAGTCAAACGAGAAAATGGAATTCATACCAGGGACTGGAAAATTGAAAATACCATCATTGCCACTTGCCACACCATCTGGAGGGGGACGCTGGAACCAAACAGGAAACGACCACATGTAGGCGAAATCTGTTGTTCAACTATCACGCACGTGATAGGCCAGAAATAAACGTAATGAGCGAAATTCGACAGCCCAAACATTACAAATTAAGCCATTCACACAGTCCAGTTTGTTGTCCTGGAGTGTTTCTGTCCCTGATTGCCACGATATTAAGGCTAGACACACGAGCAGATCCCCTCGTTTTCGTGGAGTGAGCAGCCACGGAAATTCAATTATTATTTCCACTCAATATGAAAAACATAACACACAGTCGAAAACCGAAAAATTGTCATTTCCACGATTTCACATATGTAAAAAAGCGACAACCGAAAACCGACAAAGTACATGCACGCCGGGCAGCACAAATTATCATCCAACAGCTTCAGGCATGCAAAAAAAATAACGTACCATGCGGAACGAACACGATCATAAACGAACCCATCCTGAACCGGAAACAATTTGCAGCAATAAATCAAAAGAAAAAAATACGTGTGCAAAAAGTGAACATCAGTAAAATACAACAAAAAATGCATCCATTTAACGTGACGAAAATTCCATGATGTAGTGTTTCCATTAACGAAAAATAAAACAGGTCAAAATGCGCCCCGAAACTCATATGTTACTACTAGACGGTAAAACCTACACTAGCAACTTGAAATTTAAACAAAAAGAAAGTCCGACTAAGACGAAAACAACTGTTCATAGCACTAAATAACAAGTTGAAACAAAAAAAAACTAAACCAATCGTGTATGTAATACTTGTGTAAAACTTTGTATAACAAAAGAAAAGAAAAACACGTTGAACAAACAAGTACTAAGAAGAGCGAAGGAAACGTAACAGAGTTAAAACAAAAAAAAGAAATGCTAAACACTAACACAAAAGAGTATATGAACTATTGTATTTATAACTATTATAGAACTTTATGAAAATTTATTCTGTTAATGATACCAATGAAAAAAAAAGAAAAGAACTAAACCAAGCCCTGTACATAATTCAAAGAAGACACATACATGAACAAACACACACAAAGTGGAAAAAATAAATGAAAAAAATATGTTAAAAAACTTTTTAATTGTTTTAATGGATCCGAACTTGAATTTGAGAAAAAAAACCTGCAGGGTTTTCGAGGACTTTGAAGAAAAAAGTGAGGCAAGTAAGGTGATCTAGCTTTTACTATCATACGGACAAAATAGCAGTGATATTTACGTTACTTTTTTGTCATTATTAAAGAGATTTTCAGCCCTAGGCTGGATCATCTCCGTACGTTACTTTTGAAATACATTTAAGGTTTCCTTCAAGATTTTCTCCTGGGATTCCTAGACCTTAAGTTTCTCCAGAGATGTCTCAAAAAAAAAATTCGGATTTTTCCGAAAATTCTCTAAATAATTCCTCTAGTGATTTCTCCTTCAGGAAACTTTCAGATCTCAAAATACCTACTTCAAAAAATCCTCCAGGAGTGCCTTCTAGGATTCCTCCAAAAATTCTTCTTGGAGAACTTAAAGGAATTTCTCGAGATCTTTTCAAGGATTTTTTTTTCCGAAATTCTTGCGTTGTTTCTCACGCATTTCTAGCAGGAATATCGCAAATTATTGTTCCTGATTGCTCTAAGAAACATCTTCCATCAATTGATGGGATTTCCCCAAGACTGCCTTTGGAATTCCTCTGAACATTTTTAGTAAGATCCTAGAGAAACAGCTGAAGAAATCTCTGAAGGAATCATAGAAATAATTTCTGGAAAAAAAAAACCTAAGACAAACTTAAGTAGGCATCCCTAGAGGAATTCCAAGAGAAATTGATAGAAAAATATTTCGAGAAATCCGGTTGAAATTCCTTCAGGAATGCCTGATGGTTTCTTGCCAAAAATTTCTACTAGGATTCTTTTATGGATTTTTCCAATGTTTCCTCCAAAAAGTTATCTGATTCCATAAGGGATATCGGTAAGAAATCCTCAAAAAAAATCCTCTCGGAATACCTCCAGAAATTTTTTGTTTGGATTTCTTCAAGAACTACCACCATGATTTCTCTAAGGATTTTTCGAGGGATATCTTAAGCATTTCCAGATGGTATTTCTGCAGCTACTGCTCTTGGGAGTCCTTCAGGAACTCCTGGAATATTTCCAACAGGAATTGCTTGAGGAATCCCAGCAAGACTTCTTGGAGGATTCCTACCACAAATTCCTGGAGAAATCCCAGCAGCATTCCAGACGAAATTTCAACAGACAGAAAACAGTATTTCCAGTACTTACGAAAATGAAGTGGAATTACTGAAGAATCTCCAAAGTAATTTTGAAGGAATCCCTGAAAAAAATCTCTGGATGAAATTCTGAAGAAACCTATAGAGAAGCAGATTGCTTGATGAATTACATCAAAAATAATCCCAGCAAGATTTTCTAAATGGTGGAGCGGACCTGGTGTGATGGTTAGAACACTTGACTATCACGCCGAGAACCAGGGATCGAATCCCGCTCCCGACAAACTCACAAAATGTGAGTTCTTCCTTCGGAGGGAAGTAAAGCATGGGTCCCGAGATGAACTAGCCAAGGGCTAAAAATCTCGTTAATACAGGTAAAAAAAATCTAAAAGTCAATCCAGAGAAATTGTTGGATAAATTCCAAGAGTAATTCTTAGTGGACTAATTGAAAAATCTCTAAACGAACCGCATGTTGAATTCCTATTATTTTCTATTATATTCTAGTTCTTGCACAGCCAGTATTGAAAAGCATCCTGGAAATACCAAAATTTCTTCTGATATTTTCTTGTCAGCATTAAAATTTGCTGCATATCAGAGATGTAACACAAATATTAAAATGGCCAAGCCTACTGTGCAGACTAATGGGTTTGAAGATAATTCAAAAATTTAAGGCAATCAGGTTAGCCACTTGTGAATAACATAATTGACAAACCTTATTGAATTGAATGTAGGATGAAATGGGGACAACCGTACCAACCGTTTCTGAACGAACCGCATAAGGAATTCCAGAAAAAAAACTCAGAAGGCATTCTTGGGGAAATTCCAAAAAAAAAATTGGGAAAGAACCTTCCGAAAATCCCTGTAGAAATCACCGAAGAAACTTATGCAGGAATCCCAGTAGGCATTCCTGGAAGAATTCCTGAAGAAACTCTCGGGGAAACCCGCGGAGAAATGTCAAAATGAACTCATGGAAGAATCCATTTAGAAATCTTTGGAGAAATTCTTTTGGAAATCCTCCACAAATGCCTGATAGGAAATCACCACAAATTCTTGCTAAGATTGCCCCAGAGGATTCCTCTTCAAATCCTCGCTTAAATTCCTTGAAGGACTACTATAGAAATTCTTGTGATTTCTCGAGAGATTTGAAATACCAGCAGATATTCCTGCTAAGGTTTGTTCAGGAATTCTTAATGGGATTGCCTCAGTAATTGATCTTAGGGGCTCTTTATCTTTAAGTGTTCCAGGTAGATTCTCAACAGGAATTACTGAATTCTTGCAGAAAATTTTATGAATGAATTCTGTGAAGTTCTTCTAAAAGAATACGGAGAAAAATCCCAGAAATAATTCGGGAAGGGCTTTCTGGAGGAATTCTGAATTAATTCTTCAGGGGAATTCATTACGTAATCCCTAAAGAAATTTCAGGAGAAATCACAGGTAGAATCACCAGGAAGAATTACCTGGAAGACTAAAAATCTCTAGAAAGTTTACGAGAAAAAATCCTGAAAGATTTTTGCAAGAATCACTGAGAGAATTCCGTTATACTTTCATGGGAGAATTTCTAGGAAGAATTCATGAGAAAATACCTGGAAGAGTTTTGGGGTGGAAGAAATGTGGGAGGTTTTCTAGGCTGATTTGTGAGAGGATTCACAGTAATTATGGGAAAATTTTCAGAGGGAAAAATCGGGAGGGATCAGAGGAAGAGTTCTGAGAGGAAATCTGGAAGGACTCTGAGAGAAATTCCTGGCGATGGATTCACTCGCTTTCCCGACACGTGACTTCAGCGGTGCGAATAGATGCAATGAGAATAATAGGCACACCTGACGGAAAGTCCTTTGCTGGCACACCCGCAGAATGTGAGTATCGCTTCACATTTTTTTGATTTTTTTTTTTGAAACTTTTTAAGTTATTAGAAATCAATGCGTGAGAGCCCCTGAAAGCATTGATAATTCATGTACTCGAAATTCTGGCATCTAACAGAGATACTTTTTTATATAAGCCTTTTAATAGCTTATGAAATAGCAGGCCGACCAAAAAGCAAATATTTTATTTAAGTTGGAAAAACTACTCTGGCAAATCTAATTCAACTTCCAGACGCCCAAGTGATTCTATCTTTTTTATTTATTTTTCTGAAACATTTTTTGGCGTATCTAGTGAAATTTGCTGGCGCCAAATTGATTCTATTTATTTTGTTAATTTTTCTGAAACATTTTTTGGCGAATCTAGTGAAATTTGCAGGCGCCAAATTGATTCTATTTATTTTGTTAATTTTTCTGAAACATTTTGAGCGTATCTAGTGAAATTTGCTGGCGCCAAATTGATTCTTTTTATTTTGTTAATTTTTCTGAAACATTTTTTGGCGTATCTAGTGAAATTTGCTGGTGACAAATTGATTCTATTTATTTTATTAATTTTTCTGAAACATTTTTTGGCGTATTTATAGTTAGGGGGGTCAAGTGCCCCCACTTGCCCCCCTTTGTCTCCGCCAATGATGTATGCATAATATGTATTTTATATTTTAAAATTTGTGTTGAAAGTAAAATAAATGTTTGGTTGATTTCGTTAAAAATTCAATTACTTGACACCGTCCACAAATTACGTTACGCTACCCTATAAGCAGGGGTTCTCAAACTTTTTTGAGCTAGCGATCCAATTTTGATTAATTGGTAGCCCACCAGCTCGTATTTTCAAAACATTTTTGTAAGAAATCAACATAAAGTGGGCGTGCCCATGTGATCATTTTTAGTAACCACTTTGTCTTACGAATTTAAGATAAGTTCGCTAGTTTTTAATACAAATTTAACTAGCATGGCTCCACGCAACACTACAGAACACCACAGCATTAAAGTCTTTGAAGACATAGTGGCAATTTTAAGCTTCTGCAGAACCTAAGGACATATGGGAAGGAGTCCCTGTCATGGCAGTACGAATGGCTACCCCACACATACCATCACATTTGCCACTGCTTCACCAAATTTGCTCAAATAATTCCACTTACCTTCAATTAACCCCCTCTGCAATGATATCAGAAACTCCAGACACTATGAATATCACAATTCAGTGAATTTTTTTGGCAGAAAAACGTCAAAATCTCCCAATCCGTGCTAATTTTGTTCACCCTCCACGAAACCATCAGTGGCTGTTTACGTTTTGCAACCCGAAAACCACCGACACATTGCACTAAAAATCTTCTATTTACACTTCACCTACACTGAAAGGCGTCTTGCAGTAATGACAAGCATAAAAATGTTTTTAAATTTACCATGGCAAAACATGATCATCGACCCACCAACGCTTCTTGTTTGCGTTTTGTTTCTTCTTACATCAACCGGTTCGATAGCTGAGTGGTAGCGTGCGAGCCATGTCAAGGTCTTGGTTCGAATCCGGTTGCCAACAGAACAACATCGAGTCCATAGTAAAATTGAAAACATAATCCTGTTGAATTGAAACGGAACTCAGTCTGCACAAATTTAGTGGCGTTGGGTATTTAAATTGACCCTCAGAATAGTAATTTTCACCGCAACCCGCCGTTCAGTGTAGCTTCTCCAGGGCGATTCACTTTCAAGCTTTCAACAATTATCACTTCGTGCTAGTAGGTATTTCACGGAGAATAACTAAAACTTTTGAAACGGTGCTATTAAAAAACTCCCGAGTGTAAGGTATCGCGTTTTTTATTTTTCTATATAATTTTCTATCAGCTGCGCCGTGTACGGCGCATCTGTGTTGTTTTGTTTACGCTGTGCAGTGATGTCAGCGTCGTCATCAAAAAGGTCGCGTCGTCTATCAAAAAGGTGAAAAGCAACGATTTCACGCGAAAGGGCTAAGAGTTTGAAGCAAAATTTAGTCGTTCCTCTGGCGCGGACTTTTGAGATTCCGTGAAATGGCGGTTTTTATTCAGATAAGTGTTTGCAGATTCGGATGAATCTGAATCTGAATACGGCCCATGTTCGGCATAAGAAGCGAGTGAATTTTCAGGGCAATCACGTCACGTATTTTTTAAGGAAGAAAGATCGAATCCTGTGGATTTTTGCTGATTAGGTAAGCTATATATTGAAATGATTAGGATAAAAATAAACCACAGACAGATGGATCAGTATTCATGACAGAAATATTGACTTTTGCGTGAAAATGATAACTCAAATACTGGCAACCAGTGCTGAAAAATTCATTTCGCCATATCTAAATTCAATCGCCTACAGCTCATTTTAGAAGCTGAACCTGAGAATATGATATATGAAAAACTTGTGCGGCTAGACCAGTTCTGCAAGAAAGTCACGGAAAAAACGATATTTTTCGAATATATAAGGTAAATGTCACGGACTACCTTCGAAAAATGCAAATGATATTCACGGTGAATATCATTTGCCATTTTTCAAAGGTAGGCCGTGACATTTACCTTAAATATTCAAAAAATAGCGGTTTTTCCGTGACTTTCTTGCAGAACTGTTCTAGCCGCACAAGTTTTTCATATACCATATTCTCAGGTTCAGCTTCTAAAATGAGCTGTAGGTGATTGAATTTAGATATGGCGAAATGAATTTTTCAGCACTGCTGGCAACTATGTCCAATGTTATGTGCATCACCAATACAATTATAAAGGTGAGTTTACCAATACATTTGAACACTGATTTGTGGACTCCAAGGAGTTTCAACTTTAAAAAATGACTTTAAACTGAAAGAAAAATAAACCAAGCATTTTGTTTCGTGTTCTCTCGGGCATTTTTTTTATCCATCCAACTGCTCGGGTTGAGAATGCTATTCTTTATTTAGGGAATCGCGCTACTTGGGCGGTGGCTTCTATATTCGTCTGTTTTCCACTATAACTCAGTTAATTTTGAACCAATTGGCACAATTTTTGGAATGCGGTGAGATAGGTATAGTATCTACCCGTGTACAAAATTTCAAGTCAATTGGTTCAAAATTGACTGAGTTATAGTGGAAAACAGACGAATATAACAGACGAGGAAACCACCGCCCAAGTAGCGCGATACCCTACGACAAGTCGATAAATATCAAGCAATTTTTTTTTTAATTGGAAGCAGACAAATGAGTCCTCTTGAATATTTCATTCAGATCCTTCTTAACCCTCAAAGCCCCAGAACAATCTTTTTATTTTTAATCGGCTGTTACTCAGGAACTACAAAATATAAAAATAAGTGGTTTTTACTGTGATCGATGGAAAATATTTTTTTAGCGAAACGTATTTTTACAAATTATAATTAATTCTGTAAATTTGGCCAGCCCGATAAACGCAAGGATAAACGATAAACGCCTTAAAGTATGCAATGATCTTACGTTAGCTAAAAGTATGGCCCGTGTTTAAATTCTGAGTGGATTAATCACATGATACTTTTAAAAGAAAGGCTCTGGTATACCTTACAAATTCTTCGTAAATACTAAACTTCTGAAATCATCTTTTCCGGTTCAAAATTATTATGATCACGAAATTGGGCCTTGGGGAATTCTACCGAAAGTACACATCTGGGACCAAGTTTCAGATGCAACTCATGCTAGAAAACAACCTCAATATTGTGTTCTTGCGTTGGCCTACCGTTTCAAGTTGTTAAAGAGTACATAATTACAATAATATGCCAGATTCATAGACAAACCGCCAAAACATTGCATCAGGGAACACTTATTCACTGTTCTGATTTCTATGAAAGTTCAGATTATCAAAATTTAGAGGAATTTCACAGAACATAAGCTTTACCGAAATTCGGTAAAAATAAACAGATAATTCGGTGGAGATTATCAAACGTTCGTTAGTTTGCTGTGGTAATTTTATTGCTGATTTTTGGTAGGAAAGTGGAACCATCTTGGCAGGGCTTATTTTGCACTTTTCTGCTATAACTCAGTCAATTTTGAACCAATAGACACAATTTTTGCAATGCAGTGAGATAGGTATAATATTGAGTTGTCCAAAAAAAGTCTCACGAGACCTACTGCAAGCCTATCCATATACGTGAGAACAAAAGATGTTTACAAAGTTCTTACAGATAGATTAACACGGGAAATCTGAACACAAACCACTACCACACAGGAATTTGGATTGGTCAATATAGCCGTATACAAAATGTCAAATCAATTGGTTTGGAATTGACTGATATTTCCTGTTGCTTCTACTCCGCCCCGTTACGCATTTTCCGAAGTCCAACTGCTCTACACAAAAAGTACGTGTCCTTCCCAAGTAACAGAACTAGCTGAATAACAGTTTCTTCAGCTTAAGAGTACAGCAAAAATGTTTGTTGGGTTGAGTCCACTGTAGAACATTCTTCCCGTCCGATTCATGACGTCAATCGATGGTGGAATGTTCT
Source organism: Aedes albopictus (assembly GCF_035046485.1). Classification (NCBI taxonomy): domain Eukaryota; kingdom Metazoa; phylum Arthropoda; class Insecta; order Diptera; family Culicidae; genus Aedes; species Aedes albopictus. The sequence goes on along the minus strand of NC_085138.1, from coordinate 90,409,724 downwards.
TCTCCACGTCCATGTGGACACCACGCACACCAGTAAACATATAGTCCAAACCAAGATCCGCGGGGAATTCCTCCCGAACTGCAGACTCACCTTTTCCGAACTGATGGAGGACAAGAGATAAATTGTCGTCTGGCGGTAGATCAATGATCCGTACGTATTGTATGTTAACGCCAGTTAGGTATGTAGGTACATTGTACATTCACGCATCGATCGAAAGAACAAAAGATTTCGCGCAAATTTGTGCAACACCGGAGCAGCACGTACACAAATATGTGCGAACAATCCTTTGCCTTTTCGTAAGTTGCTCATTCGCGGTGAACTTGCGTTTAAGAGTGCAAAGAAACAATAAACGCAATGAACATCGAAGAGCGCCTTTGTTTCCATCTATTCCGACGGTTAAATACCAAAACAGAATTGATTTTGAGTTTTGAATACTGCTTATATTACGCTTCAAAAAGCACATACTTTTTATTATTATATGTTTCATATTACTATGTTTTTGTGCTCTTTTTGTTACAATCAGTTGATCAGCATTTTTGAAAGAGAGAAAAATTCCTTTGAGTGATTTTCTTTCGAAATCTTCTTCCGAGCAACGATGGCGGCGGAGCCTCAAGCAAGTACTTACCTTCCATTCATCATCCTTCACCGTGATGCAAGTGTCGACAATTGATCCACCGATAACCACCTAAAAAGACAGAAGACCGTTCAGTTCATACCGGGAAACCCCCATCAGCTCGGCAACGCTCAGTCAAAATGAAGTAGGTACACACACACTCTCTGCTGACGACAGGGCGATCTCAAGATGTCTTCCGCTGTTCTTTCATCAAATGTGTGCTCTGTGCGCGCGGATGAATTTCTTTCCGAAGGAAGGGAGAGACATTTTGAAACACTTGGAGACCAGAAAAAAAGAAGAACAAGAAATCAAAAACCCCAATCGATTGCTATCCTCTAAAACACGTTACTTTAATCACATTACATTACATTACATTACTATGAGGTAGATAAATAGATGTGTACACAGCAAGGAGAATGATTATCGCTAGACAAGACATTTAACTGACCGGTGCTCGTTGGCTGCAGGACTTGGCAGCGCCCCCTTCGTTCTCCAAACGCGACAACTGGACCGCGATTTCCGCCGCGACGCTCGCGTTATTCTTCACCAGGGCAATGTCTGAAAGTAAATAATATAATGTTTCATACTTTAACTGGTAGATAAATACATATACCTAACAATAGAAATAATATTATATTATATTATATATTATATATTATATAATGGATCGTATCAATAAAAATTAGAGAATTTTACTGTCTGCAGTTTCTACCCTGAAGTAGAATAGGTACAGTAGTTTACTCTTGATTTTACTACACTGCCCCCACTCGCATAACTGTCCCATTTGACTTTTCATCACTTTTGAGTTAACGTTATGAATAGTCATCATTTTCGATGTACTTCCAAAAACAATAATAAAAATTATGAAATTTTATGTCAATATGTGAAAAAAATACCAAGTCATGAGCGTCCCATATCAAAAGTACCCGCATAACAGTCCCATCATGGATTTTTGTGTCACGTAACACAAAACTGAACAACTTTGTAGTGATTGTTATATTTTTTACAGTTGTATATTCATGTGCAAAGCAATCTGTGAAAGTTTCGAGATGATCGAAATATTCTTCAAATTTTGGCGATTTTTCAAAGTTTTATATGGAAACAAGTTTTCAAACTTCAAATGCTGTTTTCTCAATTCCTACTTTTTGCAAATGGGACTGTTATGCGAGTGGGGGCAGTACACTGTTACTATGAAAAGGTATAAAAGTTTTAGAATGTGCAGTATTTATGTAGTACAAAACTGGAAAACAAATTCTTTCCGCTGAGCGTTTAGCGAGCTTGTGGTTCCGCCCTTCCGCCAAGAAGTTGTAGATTGCTCAAGGTCCGGATGCCTATACAGCAAAATGGTGAGAAGACAAGGAGCGTCCAACATAGCTCTGGTCCTCACAAGTGCCTACCTCATGCTTCCACAAGTCAAGCGATGACAAAGACCGCCAGCTAAGATTTGTGTGCTTAGCTCTTAGTACAGCCTGGGCACTGTTCTCATTCTGACTTCAGCTAGATTGAGGAGGTACGGCCCGAGCGTCTGGTCACCAAGGAGGTGCAACTCAAACAGCATCTGTACTGGCATCCATCGGTTGAGTATGAAATGCTCTTCCACCGGAAGCTATATAGGGTGGGGCGGGGCAAGATGGGTCACCTAAGGATGGATCACCATAACTTTGTAAATACAAATCGTATTGGTTTGTATTCGTCCGTTACTCTTTAATACAATAGTTAGCTATGCTAAAAGTCGATAAAAAGTTCAATAAATACAAAATATGATGTTAAACAAGCAGTTTTAAAAAAAAAGATCGATTTTGCGCCGTGAAAAAAGTGCGGGGCAAGATGGGTCACCTTTTAAGTAATTCACATTTTCTCAACAAAAAACGTCAAAATATAAGATTTGTTCCGCATTCATATATGCACCATATCCATACTGAGTAAACACGGGCTACTAGTAAACATTTTATAAATTTATTTGGAATATATAAAACTTTACGATTTGAGTGGTCCTAAAGCGACTTGAAAATCGATGTTTTCACTAAAAAAATATCATAATTTTATGTTATAATTTTGAGCATTCATTCCGCTTGATTGAAGTTAATTATGAGATAGTCTTGTAATAAAAAATAAATAACTTTTGAATGCTCCAAAAATACGTTCAAAATTGAAGGCGACCCATCTTGCCCCGCGGCCGTTTATATGGAGATTATATGGAATGTATCGCATAAGAAAAATGGCTAAAAACCATTTTATTTTTTATTTCCAATGAGAGTGAATAATTTTTCAATCAATGCCCCAAACTTTTGTATATTCATGCTGGTCATCTAACAAAATTATTAACAAAATCAAAACATGAGTAATGTGCTCGAAAATGGCACTGACCCATCTTGCCCCGCCCCACCCTACCTAAAACGACAGCCCCACCACGGTGGATAGAGGACCTTAGGCCAACAATCTACTGTTCCCGAAACCGGGTTTTTTGTAGAAGGTTTTGCGGAATTGCTCCAGGAGTTCTTCTTGTGATTTCGATCAGTTCCTTGTATGACTTCTCTTAGAGGTTTCCCGAGATTTTATTTCCAGTGTTCCTCTTGCGATGTATAGCAAAATTTATCCCGGTATTTCTCCAGGACTTCTTCCAGCGCTTTATCCAACAGTTGCTCCCGTGACATCTCTCAGACATTTTAGCTGGGATTTCTCCACAGCTTCCCCTAGAATTCCTGAAGAAATTTCGAGATATGGATTGCGTCTCGGAAGGACCATCAACTTCCGAGACGCAATCCATCTCTCGAAATTTCTTCAGGAATTTTCCCAGTTATTCTTCCTAAAAGTTCTCCCGGGATTTCTTCAGGAGTTCCTCCTAGAATTTACCCTACTATTTCTCACGGCATTTTTTTCAATATTTCTGAAGTTGCCCACGGGATTTTACTTGGATTTCTTTCCGAGTTTTCTTACGAAGTTGCTGCCGGGATATCTTTAGGAGTTTCTCTTGGGATTACCTTTGGAATTCCTTGGGAAAATAAGAGGATTTCTCCTCAGAATTCTTCCGAAATTTCTCCTATGATTTTTGAGAAATACTGAGATTTGGAGAAATTATGATAAAAAAAAACATAAAATATGCATAAGGAAATTATTTAAAAAGTCTCCGGAGAAATGCCAGAATAAATTTAGGAAATGATTCCAAAAAGAATTATAGGAATACCGAGAATAATGATTCGATGATTCCGTAGAGGAGTTCTTGCATAATCCACGGAAAAATTCCAGAAATTCCGGGATGAATTCAAAGACAAATCACGGAAGAAAATTCAGAAAGGAAAAATCTGAGAGGAATTCCAGAAGAAATGATGAATTACGGAATGGAATCCATGAAGACTTCCGAGAAGAGTTTTGCATGGAATAGTGAAAGAAAATCCAGGAGGAATTCTGGAAGGAATCGCTGGAAGAGTTTTGTGCAAGAAAGTCCCGGAAAATAACCAGGATTTATATTCAGGAATCCCGGGAGGAGTTCACGTAAAAAATCCTAAAATGATTCAAGGTGGTATCTCAAACCAATGCGATCCATCGGTGCCGTCAGTTTTCAATTTAAATTGCCAAATTTCCCAGAAATTTATTACCTGCTAAATTAATTTAAAAATATATTCTAACATATACAAAACCAGGCACTCCATAGCACAAAATCCAAGCTCATTTACCCAATTCGCTATTAAGGCAACTTACTTGATTCCAAGCTTCTTCCCTTGGTGTGCAGCGAGATGGCGGCCAGAACAAACGGAGTCATTTCCTTTCCCCCGACGGCATTCTGACCGGCATCCGAAAGGGCCTGCTCGGTGGCATCCTCAATCAGTTTGCGGTCGATTGCGTGCTCCTCCGGCAACGGGACGCCAATCAAGAATCCGGACTGCAAGCCAAGGGAATTGTTGGCGCTGAGCAGCTCGGCGGCCTCCACCGGGTTGTTCAGGTTGAAGCTGGCCTTGCAGCCACTGGTGGGGAAGTAGAAGGCCGGGAACTCCTTGTCCGGACATTGGTAGGAAGCAACGCAGACGCCTTGGGTTTCCTGCCAATCAGAATGGATATAAAGTCTCTAAAAAAATTATCCGTCAATTTAAGTAGCCTTACCAAATACTCCAAAGTTTTCGGAATGTCCAGAATGGACTTGACGCCGCTGGAAACGACAGCGACGGGCGAGCGACCCAACTCGATCAGATCGGGCGAAATGTCCAGGCTTTGCTCACCACCGCGGTGAACACCGCCGACTCCACCGGTGGCGAAAATCCTGATTCCAACCATGTTGGCGATAACCAGAGTTCCGGCGACGGTTGTGCCACCGTTAAGCTTACGGCTCACCACATAAGCCAGGTCACGTCGAGACGTCTTCAGGGTGCTCTCCTTATCGACACGGGCCAGCACCTTCAGCTCGTCAGCAGTGACGCCGACCTTGACGCGACCGTTGACCACACCGATGGTAGCCGGGACGGCACCCTGTAAACATAAAAATTGCTTTTACTAAACAAATTCAAGCGTTTATTTTAGAAATCACGCTATTGGCTATTCGTAGCAATTTTTTATTGTTACACCTGGAGATCACCACAGCTGACGTAATCGCAAATCGACCACGTTATGATTCATTGACGGCACTTTTCCAACATTATCAGCGTCAGAATTGATCGTGGCTCTAACATAAACCCTGATTGCTAGGACAAATTGCGCTCAAAACTCTTCGTCATTCACAGTGTACGGTGCCGGAGACCGCCAATAATGTACGACATGATAGAGCAACTGAAGTAACCGGATGTTGCTTTAACGTACGCATAGAATCTCGAGGCAGCGTTGCCAGACGAGTTCGATGTGGTCCCTCTAGAGCCTCTAGAGGGCTGCTGGAGTACAGTTAAAGTCGCCATCAACGACCCATCCAAGAGCACCGTCAGGTATGTGGAACGGAGTCGACGGAAAGAAAGGTTCGACGAGGAGTGCAAGGCGATTTTGAAGGAGAAGAACGTAGTGCGGGCGTTAATGTTGCAGCATGGAACCCGGCAGAAAGTGGAACGATAAAAAAAAACAGAACCCGAAGCAGCAAACGCGCCATTTTCAAAAGCAAAAATGCCCAGGCATTCCGAGAGAAATTCTTGCAGGAATTCCAGGAGGTATCCCTGGCGGAATCCCTTGAAGGATTTTTTGAAGGAATCCCTGAATCCTTGGAAGAAAGCCTGGAGGGTTTCCGTGTAGGAATTCCCGGAGAAACTTCTGCAATGAATTTCTGGAGAAATCCCAGAAGAAATATCTGGAGGGACATTTGCAGGAAATTCTGGAAGAATTTCTGGAGGAGTTTATTGACGAATCCCTGGAGGAATTCCTGCATAAATCTCTGGAGGGATCCTTGGAGGCATTCCTAAAGGAATCCTTGGAAAAGTTGCTGGAGGAAGCGTTGAAAAATTCCTAGAGAAATCCCTGATGGAATCTCTGGAGGAATTCCTGAAATAATCCATGAAGGAATTCCAGGACGAATCAATGGAAGGATTATAAGAAGATTCCCTGGAGGAATCCGGGAAATAATTTCTATAAGAATCTGTGGAGGAATTCCTGGATGAATAACTGGAAGAATTTCTGGAGGAATTACTCGACGAATTCATTGACGAATCCCTGGAGAAATTCGTGAAATCCATGTCGAAATCCCTGAAGGAATTCCTCAAGAAATTCCTGGAGGATTTTCTGATTTTCTGGATTTCGGTAGAAATTCCTTTGAGATTTTCTGGAGAAATCTGTGGTGGAATTCCTGGAGAAATCCCTGGAGGAAATCTTGGAGGATTTCTGGCAGAAATTCCTAGAGGATTTCCTGGCGGTATTTCTGGAGGAATTTCTGAAAGAATTATTCAAGAAATTTATGAAGGAATTCCTGGAGCATTTTTTTAAGAATTTCAGAAGAAATTCATGTATTAATCCCTGGAGGTACTCCTCGATAAATTTCTTGAAGAGTTCCGGAAGAAATTTCTTTAGGATTTTCTGGAGCAAACCGTGGAGCAATTCCTGGAGGAATCCCTGGAGAAAATCCTAGAGGATTTTCTGGAAGAATTCCTGGACGAACTCCTGGAGGTATTTCTGGAGGAATTCCTGAATGAATTTTTGGAAGAATTTCTGAAGGAATTCCTGGAGGAATCTCTGGAGGCATTTTTAAGGAATTTCTGAAGAAATTCATGGATGAATCCCTGGAGAAATTTCTTGAGGAATTCCTGGAAGAATTCCCGGACCGGGAGAAAATCCTTTAAAATGTTCTGGAGGAAATCTTGGACGAATTCTGGCACAAATTCCTAGAGGAATCACTGGAGAAATTCCTGGAGGAATCCCTGCAGAAATTTCGGGAGGCATTTCTGGAGGAATTCCTGAAGGAATTTTTGGAGAAATTTATGGAGGAATTCCTGGAGGAATTATTTAAGAAATTTCTGGAGAAATATTTGATGCTTTCTGACGGAACTCCTTGAAGAATTTCTGGAAAAATTTTTTGAGGAATTTCTGAAGAAATTTATGGATGTTTCCCTAGAGGAGTTCCTGAAGAAATCCCTGGACAAATTCCTGGAGGAATTCCTGGAAGGTTTCCGGAGAAATTTCTATAGGATTTTCTGAAGGAATCCGTGGAGGAATTTCTGGAGGAATCCGTGGAGGAATTTCTGGAGGAATTTTTGAGGAATTTCAGAAGAAATTCATGGATGAAGTCCTGAATAAATTCCTGGAAGAAGAGTTCCGAAAGAAATTCCTTCAGCATTTTCTGGAGGAACCCGTGGAGGAATTCCTGGAGAAATTCCTGGAGGAATTCACGGAGGAATTCTTGGAGAAATTTCTCGAAGATTTTTTGATGAAAATTCCTGGAAAAATTCCGGGAGAAAAACCTTTAACATTTTTTGGAGGAATTGCTGGAGGAATTCTTTGAGAAATTTCTGGAGAAATACATGAGACTTTCTGAAGGAATTCCTGGAGGAATTTCTGAAGGACTTTTTGAGGAATTTCTGAAGAAATTCATGTATGTATCACTGAAGGAGTTCATGAAGAAAATCTGGAGAAATCCATAGAGGAATCTCTGGAAGAATTCCTTGACGACCTTCTGGAGGAATTCCTGGAAGAGTTCCGGGAGAAATTTCTTAATGATTTTCTGAAGGAATCCGTGGAGGAATGTCTGGAAAAATCCCTGGAGAAAATCGAGGAAGAATTCTGGCAGAAATTCCTAGAGAATTTTCTGGCGGAATCCCTGGAGGAATTCCTGGAGATATTTCTTTCTATTTTTGGAAGAATTTATGGAGGAATTCCTGGAAGAATACTTTGAGGAATTTCTGGAGAAATTTTTTAGGTTTTCTTGAGGAATGTCTGGAGGAACTCCTCAAAGAATTTCTGAAGGAATTTATGGAGGAATTTCTAGAAAAACTTTTGAAAAATTTCTGAAGAAACTAGTGGATGAATACTTGGAGGAATTCCTGAAGAAATTCCTGGAGAAAGTCCTGGATAAAGTCCTGGAGAAATCCCTCGAGAACTTTCGCGATGAATTCCTGGAAGAATTCGTGGAATAGTTCCGGAAGATATTCCTTTAGGATTTTATGGAGGAATCCGTGGAGGAATTCGTGGAGGAATCCCTCGAGGAGGTCTTAGAGGAATTCTGGCAGAAATTTCTAGTGGATTTTTTGGAGGAATATCTGGATGAATTCCTGGAGGAATCCCTGGAGAAACTCCTGAACGTATTTTTGGAGGAATTCCTCAAGGAATTTATGGAGGAATTTTTGGAGGTATTCCAGAAGGAATTTCTAGAGGAATCCTTGGAGAAATTCCTGGAGGAATTTTCGAGGCTTCTTGCAGGAATTACTTAAGATATTCCTGGAGAAATCCATGAAGCAATTCCTGGAGGATTTTCTAGAGAAATCCATGGAGTAATTCCTGGAGGTATTTTTGTGGGAATTCCTGAAGGAATTTTCAGAGGAATTTATGGAGGAATCGCTGGAGGAATTCCTGAAGAAATTCCGGAAGAAATTCTTGGAGAAATCCATGGAGGAATCCCTGGGGGAATTTCTCGAGGGATTCTGGAGGAGTTCCGGGAGAAGTTCCTTTAGGATTTTCAGCAGGAATCCGTGGAGAAATTTCTGGAAGAATCTCTGGATGAATTCAGGCAGAAATTCCTAGAAGATTTTTTGGAGGAAGTCCTGAAGAAATTTTTGAAAGGATTTATGGAGGAATTTCTGGAGGACTTCTTTGAGGAATTTCTGGAGTAATTTGTGATGTTTCTTGGAGGAATGTATGCAGGAACTCCTCGAGGAATTTCTGAAGAAATTCATGGTTGAATTTCTGGAGAAATTCCTGGAAGAGTTACTTCAGGAATTCCTTTAGGATTTTCCGGTGGAATCCGTAAAGGAATTCCTGGAGCAATCCCTGGAGGAATTTCTAGAGCATGGTTTCCCAAACTGTGGGTCGCGACCCCCCAGGGGGGTCACTGGCCTTCATCCAGGGGGTCGCGAGGGACAGTTGAATAATTTACTGTAACAGACAACAAACGAGGAAATTTCTGTGGTGGGTCACCGATAGCACGTCTACTGGCAAAAGGGGGTCGCGCATCTAAAAAGTTTGGGAACCTATGTTCTAGAGGATTCCTGGAAATTCATGCACGAATCCTTGACTGCATTCTGTAGGAATCTCTGTATATAACAACAAGGATTACGATAGAAATTTTCCTTATAGGAATTTTAACTCAATCTATGGAATGTTCTCTAATTCTAGCATCGCTAATTGTCCAGGATTAAAATTCTTTCACAACGACATTTATATTTCTTATATAATCGATAATTTTCTTATTTTTTCCATTTTATATGGTACGGATATCAAATTTCATAAGGGTCGAGATAAGGACTTCATATTCAAGTTTCGTATTGCTTTGAAATCATCACTATCCGAAGCCTCCTCCAGAATCTGAAACCCCTTCTAGTGAATTATTTTGCGCCATGATCATATGTTGCACCATCATTGTAGTGCCCCCCCCCCCTCCAAGCAAGATCCTTGCGCAGTGCGCACGCTAGTGTTGTTTCTCCATCTCCTACAACTGAAAAACATTCCTTCATTTCAACTGGTATACCTACCCGTTCCTAGCCTCGTCGTCAAGCGTCGAGCTGTCCAAGAACTACATATAATAAATCCTATCCAGTATCCGGTCCCAATCCATATTTTCTTTCCGGAGGGCCAATGCGGTTGCAATCTAAATTCGAAAAGTTGCACCATCCAGTCCAGAGGCTTGGGCAGGCGGAGTAAGTTGCACTCAGGCACAGTCATAGCAGCACACATAAAGCTGAACCATTTGGTTGGAAATCGGTCGTCTAATTGAATATGCGGTTTATGCAGATTTGGCCCGGCTACGTTTACATTGTATCAATTTTGCTCGGTTGTTTGCAGTAGTGGGCATCGAAAAGTTTCCGATCTCGGTCAACTCGGTATTACTACGATGCGATGTACCTTTTTCTGGCCTTGCGAAACTTTACCCAATCCGCCTTTTGAAGGCATCATCCAGGAGACTTCAGCTACTACTCCAGCACTTCATGGAAGATGTTAATTAGGGTGTGTCATTTTTTGATTTGTTCCAAATAGATTATGAATTATTTTAGAATTTCGCAGACATAACAAAACTCTTTAGAAATACTTATAGTAACGGTCGAAGTTTGGACCCCTAGAAGAAATTAGGTTGTATTCAAGTCGAAAGCAATGCAGATGGCGTTACACATAATGATCATGTTGTAATGATCACAAAAACCTCCCCTGTCCGCAAAAACACCCACAAGGTCATTTCTAGATGATAAGTAGATAAGAATAACTGTTTTCTGAAACATCAGTTTTCACTAGGTTGGACACCCAACGGATTCTCAAGAGCCCATTTCTTCACCTGCGCTTAAATTTTAAACTCAGGCTTAGCAAAATTTTAAACCGGGTTTTTCCGATTTCTTCACCTCCGCTTATCCACTAAACTCGGTTTAATAACGCTACGGCTTAAGTTAAGTGTGGTTTATTTTAAACTGTGCCCTGAGGTCGCTTAGCAGCGCTAGTTAACTCAGACAAAAGCCGTAATTTGCAGAGTTTGGGATTCTGCACCTTCTTTGTGGATGTATTTTTGAAACATACAGTATATATAAGTGTCTAAAGTAGTGTCTTTTAGTTTGTTTTTGTCAATTATCTTTGGAAAATGCGTGATCAAAAATTCTTTATTAGGCAAAGTTGTGCTCCCTGTTTCGCTCTACAATTTGTTCTTTGACACTGAACTTCCAGCTCTTGTCATTTTTTTCTAATTTTGATTTAAACATCGCATGTTGTCGCAGGTAAAAGCTCGTTTCTGCGTACTGTGCCACTCGAATTGGCGCCTTGTTTGTAGTTATCCTACATTATAGAGATATGCGGAGGCGGCCATTGTGTCAATCGTGCAGAGAGAACTGTCAAAGTGCGAGCCAAATGAACAGGTTTATCGTTTGTAGGAATGCGTCGTTTGAATGGTATTCCCGAGTAGAAGAAAAAATCAAATCAATATCATCATAAGATATTACTCAGCGAAGTACTCAATATCATAATTAGCTATTGGTTTGTTTGACATAAGAGATAAAAGATCAAAAATAAGATCAAAACTTAGTATGGGGAAGAACATAATAATATCCCATTTAGATATTATAAGATCATACTAATATCTGGGCAGATCTGGGCTGTAGAACATCAAACCAATATCAAAAAATGATCTGACAGATGGGTTAGAGTAAAAAAAATGAAATATGGCCGCGACCAGAATCGAACTTATGACCTTGTGGTTTATGAGCAGTGGTATTACCACTGCACTACGACTCATATCTGAAAATAGAAGGTAACAAGAGCATCAAGTTCTACGTTTTCAAAAGTGTTTGCAGTTAACGGTAGCTGTGTTGGTTTGGTCGCGCCATGTTGTAGATGAGTATGTGAAAGAACTAATTTTGATCTTGAATAGTAGTTTTCAGATCGATCTTGAGCAGTAATTTCCAGATCTTTCGATTTCTGGATGTTGCAGATGGAAATGTGAAGAGCTAATTTTGATCTTGAACAGTATTTTTCAAATTTTCCAATGAAAAATGTTCGGTTGCAGAATGTTAATACAGTTTCAACCCAAACTTTGCAAACTGAAGCTAGTAGGACACTCTTTGACCAATGCCAAATATTTAACTACTTTGACAGTTAAATTTTGACCAAGGTGTACCGGACAAACAAAAATATTTGCCACTCTCGAAAACGAATAGGGACAAACAGAGCCAAGCAGTTTGCCAAAATTTATCTGTCAAAAGTGGCGTCTGGGCAAAGCGTGTACGAGCACCTTGAAGCGATAGAATGGAAATAAAAATAAATTAAAGCTCAATTGAGAATAGCATATTTTCCTAAACTGAAAGAGAACTTTTTTCTAGATGAATCCACATTTTATGCCTATGCTACGAATTGTTACAAAGGTAGTGATCCAAACTTCCAAAAACCACATGTGTAGAAACACGTTTGGTTTATTTTGCGTCCAAAACAGGACAAAATTCCATCAATAGGACGCAATCAGTGAAGTACTAGATTGTAGTAATGAGCTGAATTTTCGTATAATGAGAAGGTAAATTCTCCATTTCTGCAATGAAATGATACAAAAAGCTTGGCTATCATGATTCGTTTGCCTAATTTAATGCTGTTTGAGCAAAATTTAGGGTAGCTGTGTTATTGTTTTCACCAATAGGACAGATAGGTGAAGTACTAGATTTGTAGTAATGAGCTGAATTTTAGTATGGTGAGAAGGTCAATTCTCCGTTTCTGCAATGAAATGGTGCAAAAAGCGTGGGTATTATGATTCCTTGCCTAATTTGATGCTGTTTGAGCAAAACTTTGGGTAACAGTGTTGTTGTTTTCTCAATTTCTTGCAACATTTTAAACATGGTGGTTGGCAGTGGTTGGTTCATTAGAATCTGGGGGCATCCGTAATGCGTTTTTTCATGAAAAGTCCAACTTGTTTGTTTGGGTCGTAACGCTGAGCTGTATTCCCTATTCCCCTGAAGCGTTACGTAATTTATTAATTCTCTATCCCCTGAAGTGTTACATAATTTGGGGACGGTGCATAATGACAATATACGAAAGTTAGTTTTCATGCACAATGTTGGGAAATTTCGACATTTATACAACGGGTTGCACAAGGCTTTCTGAAGATCAAATTAAGTACTAATTTTGAAATGATATCACCATGAGATATTGAGCAGATATTTGGCAACTTTTTGAATATCTCACCAATATCATATTAAGATATTAGCATTAGCATTAGCATTAGCATTAGCATTAAGCGAGTCGCACAAATTCGTAGGTGGTACAGTCCTAGACCGCTGTTATGAGGGTTGCCTCCTTCCCGTCTGAACCAAAGCACAAAGATTTGGGACTAATCTCCGACTCTTAGACAAGACTGACGCAATCCTCCAATGGTCGAGCACTGTCCTGGCCACGTCCTTGCGACTGCTGAGGAATGGGAAAGGATAGTTAGTTTTGGACACCTATGAAAAATGTAGACAACTCTACGATCTCTCAGGCCTAGGTGTCACGGGAATTTGGGTGTTGTTAGTGGAAGGGTAAACTCCAAAGGATACGCTTGGTTAACGTTCAGGCACACCATTGTTAGACTGCTTCGAATCAGTTGTCTGCCCAATTCATCCTGGTTTCCTGGTTGAATTACTAGATTCTTCGGTTGATAATCTGAAATATAAAATAATATTAACATCGTACGTCAAATAAGCTACATATTAGTGATACGCTCGCCACAGTTACATATTTTCAAAATATTATTTATATTGTACGATACGTTTACCTGAATCCTGCTGAAATAAAATGTTAATTAGCAGTACATTGAAACACAAATACTACAAAACACAAGGAAAAGAGCATCAAACTTTGATCTTGGAATATTTAAAAACACGGTAAATATCAAGATCAAAATTTGATTTGGTAGATCTTACACCGCAACGCACCATTCTAAGGTGATCTACCCACGTTACGGGGGCTCCAATATCATATTAAGATATGACACTTTTGTAGCTGACGAGGTAGCTACTCTTCTCGAAAAAACTTCCGTAGATGCTGCTTGATTCACTTCTGCCGATATGATTAGCGCTATTCTTTGTAATGCATTTTAGATTTCTTCGATTGCGCTGTTATTTTTTTTTTTTTCAAAATTTAGGAAAAAAAAGCTCGACCATATTTAGCAATTGTAAACAAAACAACTTGCAGCACAACAAAGTCACGCACAAAGTTTGAACATCTAGCTTGGTGGCAAGTGTTGGAAGCTGTTGTAAACAAAACAAACAGCGTTGCCGAATCAACATATGTAACTTCCGCTCATCTCTAAGTAGAGGATTTCTAGGTCGCACAGGTCACACATGCATATCAAAGTCGTGAGAGGGCTATGAAGCCGACTCTCCACACGGTGGTTGTCCGCGGAAAGTCGCTTTCATAGCTCTGTCACGACATTGGTATGCGTGTGCGATCCTTACCTTATTCGGAAAACTTTTAGGTAAAACTAAAAGCTGTAAAGCGCGTAACAATATTAATCACTAAAATGTTATGCTCTTGTACGGATTTTAACTCTGTGGTAGAACTACATATCGTCGCGTATTTTGTGAACGACCCATTTCCAAAAAGGCCGAAATTATTTGTCAAATTCATAACTTCTATTTGAAGCTTATCTAAACATTGGAAGCAAAAAAAATATTGTGGTTGGTTAAACTTATTACGACGATTATTTATTAACTACGTCAAATAAGAAACACTCATATGTCAAATTAGGCACAAACTCTATATAAGACGCTGATTCTCCCGGTTGCCCTCTACGGTCACGAGGCGTGGACGTTGAAGGATGTAGACCGAAAAGGTTTCGGAGTTTTTGAGCGCAAAGTGCTGCGCACAATTCTCGGTGGGAAACAGGAAAATGGAGTGCGGCGCAGTCGCATGAACCACGAGTTGTACCAAGTGTACAAAGACGCGAATATTGTGAAACGTATTGTAGCATCTAAGTAACCATGTATTAGTAAATGTACTGTCAACACGAGATAAATAGATCATTCTTAATCCAACCACCAACCGAAGCAGTTCCATTACTACATTTGGCGACTAAGGATGCGGATTTCAAACTGATCTGATAAAACGGACATGGACAGGGATGCGGTTTTTCATTTGTTGGAAGAACAAAGGCCTTGGATTCAAGAAAAAAAAACTATGCAATTGATAGTGTCTGTGCGTTTGGGCGTAACCCAGTTTGGAGAAATGGAAGATGGAACAATACGGACGTAAAGTATTCAAGATTTACGGCGTGAATTCAAATCCGTGGCAAAATCGTGTGTTTTTCTAACACTGAAGATAACGTGGTAAGGTATGTGATCTTTGGTTGAAAGGTAGAGATTATTTCTCATGACCAGTTATACCACATAACATAAGTGGAACTACTAAGAAGAATGACGACGAAAAGTTGGTTCTTTTTGCTTCGAAAAGAATAGGTATAACTGGTATACAGCACACCGTTCTGTCATCGATATTCGTAAACAAAAACTGGCATGACAGCTCTCAATTATTTACAGCTGGTATAAAACTGTGAAGTCTGACTAATCCGATATTGAACACTCATTGAGACAACACTATTGAGACAAAATTTAAAAAAAAATTCTCTTGAATTTATCAACAGATTTCTGACGAATACAGTTTTTTTTATTAAGCGGTGCTGTATGGCTCGTCAAAGTAAAAATGACAAAAGTAAAACTTAATTAGATAGGTCACCCAATCAGTGTAATTCATGCCTTTTGTAAATTATTTATGTAACAAACTGAGGCTAGCTTTAGATTCTAGTTTTGTAACGAGCTCTTTCTTATTGGTCTTGTTTCTGTGAAAACTGTCAGGTCACAGAGAAACAGACGTCACACTCTCATCGTCTCCCAGCGATCACCTTTTTAACGGTTGGTTCAAAAATTTCCTGATTTTCAAAGATCGATAATATTTCCAGGAATGAAAAAAAGTCTACGAGTTTGATCCCGCTTTTAATCTGCACACTAAGATCTCGATCTTGAGCTCGGATTTTTTTTTTGCTGAGTTATAACTTAAACTTTACTACCGGGCTCGACTACCGATTATCAAGAATTCAACAGCTCAGCTGGCTCGACAATTTAGCTCTTTACAATAACTTAGTAAATGAAGTCATCGAGCGAACCAAGCTTAATTTGCTGTTATTTTCACACTACGCGCGTTCGTTGTAATCGAGGTTGATATGCCCGAAAAACCGGATTAGTGCAGCGATACTGTGCGTTATACTAGTTTGACGTCTGCGACAACGGCGACAACAAAGCACGCACGAGGTGGCTACTCAGCAGTCGTGCGAGGGGCGATTGAAGGCAAAAAAAGCTTGAAGCGGTGATAATATTTTGACATTAATAAAAATTCGTATATTTTAATCATTTATAGATTGAGTTTTGCCACCGCTAACAAAAATAACATTGAACGCACTCTTTCTGTTGGTGCAATGAATGCATGGTTCGTTCAGCTGCTGAATGCTATGCAATCTGACGTTTGAGTATTTATTTTATCTCTTCGAAGATTTACTCGAAAGTTTACCAACGATCGAAAAATGCAATACATACTTTTTTTATTTCATTGCGGATAAGAGGCGGAAAAGTGTTACACTTGTAAAGAAGATCGTTTAGTAGGGTATTTGTACCATTCCTTGGCCTAATTTGCAAGCTGCCTTGACAATTTTGACCATAACTCATGAATTAATAAAACTAGAAATAATATGTTGACCCTATTACACACTCTAGGCAATGTATGTTTCACCAATTGGTAGTAAACTAACGTAAATATTGAAGAATTTACTTAATTAAGTTGAAAAGATTCGATGCGATGGTATGCAACGTTGGTCTATGGTACAAAAATTGGCCTATTAGTGGATACAACGTTGGCCTATTGCTTTCCATGCCCTAGAACCACTAAATATCTCATTTTTTCAATATTTCTGCTGAAGTATTATCTCTGTTTGTTCACCAATCTTACATTACTTATTACATTTTCGGAGCCAAATTTTCAAAAAACTATAAATAAAAAACTTAAACTAAAGTTCTTTCTTAATTTAGTAATGAAAACAACGCAACCCTATTATTGCGTTATATTTTTATAGTCATTGCACACAAAATCTTTCTTCCTTTTTGTTCTTTCTGGTTCTTACGCAATCAATGTTGTTGACGTCACATTATCGGTGTTTTTGACGTCACTTTACTGATGGGCCAAGATTTGGGTACATAGTAAAAAAAAATGTCCTCAATATTCGGCCCACATTCAATTTGTAAAAGAATTAGTATTCGTTGAAAACAAATATACAAGTTGAAAATAGCGTCTTTGACCGTCGCATCAAATGTTCAGTTATTGAAAAGTCAATTCCAAATGTTCCAGAATCATGCCATTTATGATCATATATATAGACTACGCACTAAGCCGAAGAATCATGGCGTCTACAAAACATAAACAAAGTGACATTTTCATTCAATTTTAATGTTCCAAAGTGCTAAAATTGAAACGAAATGTTACAGTTGTTTGGCGCATAGCTTTTCCGATATCCAGTAATATGTGTTTGTTTGAGTTTTTGGTTAACGTTGAGATAGGCCCAATGAGGGGACTATGCCAACGAAGCATCCCGATACCCTATAACATGAAAAAAAAAAATATCAATGTGCGTTATAATCGTTTTTTTTTTGACATCCCGATATATCTATTGTGTAGATGATGCAGCATAAACGAAAATGTTTATGTAGCACGATGCTTGTATATAAATACCCAAAGTAAAAAATGTTAACATATTTAATAATTTTGTTCGACATGTTCAGATTGTAGGACCCCTCGTATATAACTGCTCAAGGCATACATTTAAAAATATCCTAAACTACTAAAGGATGAAAGTGAAATAATAACTGACAGAAACTCGATGTGAATTTTATATTTAACGGATTTCTTATATGAAATGTATTATTACAGATACACAGACTTGCAGTTGCAGGTGCGGAGTACAAAAAGCACGATTTTTTAAACGTGTTGTACAAAATACAACAGCACGATCGCTCGAGGGTTAACATCATTTTAGATGCCTACGCCGGCAGACACCGGATTGGCCAGCCAACAAAAAAAAAAATCCAGAAGATTGCTCGCCGGAGGCATAGCAAGACCTCCTCAAATTAATCACTTAAATTGTTCGGAAGTACCCACCGGATCTAAGCGTATCTGAAACAGAATTAAATGTTTTTTTTTCCAAAAAGTGATTGTTCGGTTCTCTACGATGCGGAACTCGATAAGAAAAAGTGAAAAAAGTGCAGTTTGCCTATGCTGCGCCATGGCACTTTTTGGCAGCGTCACTCTTTTCATAGGGTTCTCACTCCTGCCACCAGATGCGAAGGGATCATTAGCTTCCGTCAAATTTGCCTATTTGTAATACTATCCTGCTGAGCCAATTTTCTCTAGCATCATGGGTTCTATACACGGAGAAACAAAAGTACCCAAAAGTGAGTTCAATCCACCCAACTTCGAGGTTGCGTGCGGGAAGCCAATTTTGAGTTGATGGAGTTGATGTTGAGGTAGGTAGTTTGCATTTAGGCGTATTCGGCCAAAGTACCTAAAGTCGAAGTTTTTTTTTACTCAACCTTCAGTTAAATTTACTCAACTTTCGGTTCTACGTCACTTACTCAATTTTGGCTTCCCGCATCGAACTCTCAAAGTTGGGTTGTTTTGCTATTCACTCTTTGACAACAACAAAGAGAGCGAATGAAAGAGGATGCAGAAAAGAACTCAAAAGTGAGTTTAAAGATACTCAAATTTGGGTTTTCTTGTTTTTCAGTGTAGAGATGGGTGACATTTCAACACACACTCAGAAATAAAAGTATACACGGAATTACTATTATTTATGCATTTTGTATCCGCATCTCTCTCACTCTCTTTCTGTTTTCATGCTATCTGGTGCTTCAACTGGGTTGACGAAACACTTCTATTCAACCCAGACTAAACGGCAGATAGCATATGAAAACAAAAAGAGAGTGAGAGAGATGCGGATACAAAATGCATAAATAATAGTAATTCCGTGTATACTTTTATTTCTGAGTGAACGATCAGTGTGATACTTTGTTTACAATTCACCTGCTCGAGCGGGAGACTCAAGCTTGACAGCCTATCTCATGCCGTTTTTTTTTGTTTCAGTTCCAACCTGGTTTGGAACTGGATGAGTTCACGGTTGCAACCCTAACACAACTTAGGTTCGATCGTGTTGCACATTTGTTTGACTTTATTAGTTTCAGTATTTTCCGCCAGTCCAGTTCTAATCCAGGTTAAAAAAATAAATAAAACGGTATTAATTAATACGCACCACGAAAGGAAGAAAAAAAAAACCTGCCAGTAGTGAACATGCATAATTAAACATGATACATATTGAATCCTTAGATTCTTTTTAAATGTTAAGCTCGTAACTAGTATAATGGTTTTGACATTTCGATGTTCCTTATACCATACTCAAATCCCACACTGGGTACAACTTTCTGAGCGCGAGTTCCACTTATGTTATGTGAGATAAGTTTGGGTTGCTCATAGAAATCCATTAGTAATGGAATGGATGCAACAGAGACCAAGCAGGATAAGAGATTCGGAATGCTTCAGAAGTATTTCCAGAGGAAGTTAGATGTCTAACCTCTTTATTTGTTTAAACACGGAAAAAAGTGTTGCTATGCAAGCATATAAGAAGCAGATTGAAGCATAGCTACATTGATGCATGGTAGATAACAGATAATTTCTAGAACACTCTTTGGCCCAGATTCATATAGAATAATCAATCAACTTGTGATCAAATTTACAAACTACTGCAATCCGGATATTGAAATATTGAATGAGAGTGATTAATCTCCCAAGGAGTCGAATTTCCAAAGCTCCGGTGACCATCGTAGGTAAATTAAAGTCTAAAGAACAGATTTTTAGCAAATAATCAATCAGTAAGCCAATTTAAATTTGTCGTTTGAACTCACTAAATGCTACAAACTAAATCCAACCAATTCGGAAAAGCAAATTTCATTACTTGGTGAATTCGAATTTTCATCAGCAGGAAAGACACAAGGAGTTCCCAGGTTAATGGACGTCATACAATTAAGCGCTGTGCAGCTGAACACTACATCTCGAAACTATGAAATAAGTTATTATTCGGCCATTTTAGTGTATCGAAATTATGAAATTTGTAAGGAACATTGAATTAATTTATTTTAGTACTTGATGGTTGTTCAAATTAGGCGAAATCCAAACCTTTTGAAAACTATATAGATTAGCGCTATCTAAGAAAATAAATGGAACATGATCTCCATGTTTTATAACACATTCACAGAACTACCTATTACACAAGATTCCTGATGAAAAACAAATATTTCTAGAAATATTAGAAATTCAACATTGAGACAAACTTTACATAAAAGAAAAGGAAAATACTAGATAGTCTAATTTTTTTTTTTTTTTTTTTCAAAGTGATTACGGCGGTAGCAACACTGTGCTTATGTTCTACACCGCACCCTTTCCCTACATTTGCTTCTAGGAGCCTCTATTTTTGTTTCAACACACAGAAGTACGTAGGCGTGCGTGGCCCAAGTCGACACTGTTTTGGCCTGCGTTGAACAAAAATAGTTTTAATAAAAGTTTCCCCTTTTTTCTTTTTGTCAATTGGTTTTTTTGTAGTATGGTCCATGTATTTAGTAAGGTTCTTGTCAATTTGTCAGTTATTCGAAGTAGATCTCCAATAGTCAATAAGTCAATTAAGTCATTCTGATCTGTTCTATCATAGCAGCTTTAGTCTTTGCTTTATTGAAGTGTAGTTTTATTGGAAATATGCTGAATATCGTTATTAAAAAGAGACGTCTGGAACTGTGTCCTGCTAGTTGTTCCGTCATGCACATACTAAATATTAAAAAATGAATATTAATGCTGTCTAGCGCATTGTTTCCTATCGGCCATTATTGTAGTATAGTCCCAACTGCAAGCTTTTTTTCCAATCTTAGCGTCAATTGTCTTCTAGTTACTTCTAGACAGATTCATCGAATCAGTCGAACCCGTATGTTAAAATATAGTCGATTCTGTGTCAAATTGTTTTCTTGATATTTACTTCTCTGTGTTCATCTCTTGTGTCCTTAAAATGTTATCGGTCCAAAACCTAAA
Organism: Aedes albopictus; assembly: GCF_035046485.1. Taxonomy (NCBI): domain Eukaryota; kingdom Metazoa; phylum Arthropoda; class Insecta; order Diptera; family Culicidae; genus Aedes; species Aedes albopictus. Next base: position 90,388,897 of record NC_085138.1, on the reverse strand, counting down.
GAAACATGTAACTGAACTTCTAATATTTTTTCTGTTGGTGTCATAACATCATCTAAGAGATAAACAAAAATTGCTTGTCAACTATTATGTATTCATCCCCCTACAAATACTATGAAAAATATTCAAATTCGTTCTGTCCTATCGGTCCTATCAAGATAAACCATATCATTTTCTCATGCGTGGCCTAGAAATGTCAACCTAGTCATACAAAAGTAACGTTGTTCAGTTAATAAAAAGCAGTCAGTTTTTTGTCCAGTCCAAACTGTCACGTCAAGTGTTCGCACGTTAGCTTCGAATCTATCAGCACAATTAAGTGCTGCAAATCTCCTTCCCACTATTAATTTTTTGGTTGATTTTAATTGCTTTATTTAAATAAAATATAATAAAGTATAACATTGTAGAAATTCGAAAAAGCGACTATGACATTAATAAATTACTAATCAAAATCAACCGAGAAACGTGGGAAATAGAGCCCAAACAACATGTTGAAGTCAGCTGGCTGTAAAAGGTTCCAAAACCAGTCACAAATCCCATAAAACTTTTATTAGGATTTGTAACGATCATCAAAACCTTCTCAAATCCAACCGATTTGGAACTATTGCTTGGGAATAGACTCTACTGAGCCCTGGCGGTTCCTCCGTGTTTATCGAGCATGTCTGATGCATATGATCAGCCATACTCCATCTGCAGCAGCCGGTTCGTGATGAACCGTTGGAGGCGCATTAAAGTGTTAAAAAGGTGATATGTTTCACTAAAGAACACTACATTACAATAATCAAAATGAAACTCCTTCACTTTAATACCGTCAACCCCTGCGAACTTGGCCAGGGAAAAATACTAGATAGTCTAATGTAAACCTAATTTATCATGTAGTTATTAACACAAGAGAGGAAACAACCATCCCTTTACAAATTGCAACTTCTCAACCATTTATCATACTTCAGAACATTTAAACAATATTGCTGTGTGCGTTCAGGATGCAAACGGTGCCCAAATGCGCTCCAAACGCGGTAACACAGTGTTACCAAAGGCAACTTAGCAACCATAGTCAAAACCACCGCCAACCTAGGACTCAAAAGCTCCATTGGGTTACTTGTTAGAAAATCTTACCGCATTTGGTGCTCCCGTATTTGATATTTGCATTTCGAATGCACACAGCAATACTTCAAGAAATAGAAATAGATTTTAAAATAATGATTGATGTACATGTTTATAACACAAATCAATTGTCTTGAATTATCTATACTTTTTCATCAAAATGATCAATAGAAGAGTTGAACATCAAACAACTTAGTCTTAATGTTTAAAATGATATCGTTTATAACTGTCTAAATAATATGCTAAAAACTATTGACAAAGGGAGAGAATGTAGCATCTAAGTAACCATGTATTAGTAAATGTACTGACAACACGAGATAAATAGATCATTCTTAATCCAACCACCAACCGAAGCAGTTCCATTACTACACGTATAACATACGGCAGACTTCAGTGCAGGGATGCCAGATGTGAAGACATGTCTTCAATTTGAAGACATTTGAACTTCCGTGAAGACAGTAATTTTTGTGATGACATATTGAAGACATTTCAAATTATGTGAAGACTTTTGAAAACTGAAAAAGAATCTTAGAACAATTTCAGGTGAAATGCGTGTCAATGTCTGTTGATAAAAACTTGCAAATTCCTTATTTTGCGGTATTTATATTGGCAGGAGTTTTAAAGCAGCAATTAAAATACGATTTAAATATGACGACCACAATTTCTTGGAAATTATAGGGTATATGTTGAAGTAATAATTAACTTTTTATCAAAATTTTCTGGAAGTAATCAACACATTCCATAAATTCTTCTGGATAACTTCCAGAACATTCAAATATTGTTTACCATATCATTTAAGAATTTCATTGTTTATTTTTTTTTTGAGTTTCTTCTAGGAATTCATCTGGGTATTCTCCTCTAGATTTACAAAAATCTCAAAAAAAATCTAAGTTTTACCGAGAGGTTTTTTCGGATATTCTTACCAAAACTTCGTTTGAATTTCAAACAGAGCATCCAGAATATACCGCAGATTTGTCCATAAAAGGCTGTTAAGATTTCTCCAGTAGTTCCTCAGGAATTCCTCTAGAATATCCACGGGAATTGCTTCAGGATTTCATCAGGAATTCCTCCAAGAATTCCTTCATGAGTTTCTCGGGAATTTTTCAAGGTGTTCCTCGGAAATTCCTCCAGGAGTTCCATGCGAATTCAGGAATTTCTCGGGAATTCCTCGCAAATTCTTCCAGTAGTTGCTCGGGAACTCAGGATTTTTCGGGAATTCCTTCAGAAGTTCCTTGGAAATTCCTCCAGGAGATCCTCGCAAATTCTTCCAGTAGTTGCTCGGGAATTCCTCCAGGAGTTCCTCGAGAATTCCTACAGAATTTTCACGGAACTTCTTCCAGGAGTTCCTCGGGAATTACTCCTGGAGTTTCGTTGGGAATTCCTCGTGGACTTCTTCAGGCATTCCTCCAGGAATTTTTCAAGGAGTTCCTCGAGAATTCCTCCAGGAGTTTGCCGAGAATTTCTTCAGGAGTTTATAGGCAAATCCTTCTGGAGTTCCTCGGAAATTCCTTTTGGGGTTCATCGGGAATTCCATCGTGAACCATGCACGAGTTCCTCGGTAATTCTTCCGGGAGTTTCTCGAAAATCTCTGCAGGAGATTCTCAAGTATACCTACATAAGTTATTCGGGAACTCCTAAAGGAGTTCTTTGGAAATTCCTCCAGGAGTAACTTGGGAATTCCTCCTGGGAGTTCCTAGGAAATTCCTCCATGGATTCCTTGTCATTCCTCCTTTTTTCATTGTAAGTATTATGTTCTGGCTATAATAGTCTGAACCTGTAGGCAAGAATACTTCCCTTATATTCCCTTCAGCTAAAGCTTTACTCTACATGTATTACATGAAATAAATAAATAAATAAATAAATTAATTAATTAATAAACAAATAAATAAAATATTGGCGTAATGACTAATTTAAATACAAAATACAGTCAAGATTAGTGCATAGTATCAAATTGTAGCATTATTTATGATTTTATTATTTGGGACTTCAAGGCATGCTTCTGTTATAAAATATTATGGTATTCTATAGAAACCCTGATTTCTTAGGGGTTAGGCATTTTAAAAGGATGTTAACGCAAAATTTCGTCTAACGATTTTTTCATAATTTGTCCAGAGGTGTAGGAATGATAAAGAAAGAGAATGGCGTTTCAGGTTTTGATGCTACATATATTTTTTTGATAATAACGGTAAATGAAGCACCGTGTTCACTATAACAAAAAAATGATTTTAGTTTAAAAAGTTTAAATAAAGTATTTTTAAGTAAACTTTGCATTTTTTATATATTAGAGTGGGTCATCGTTTATATGGAAAAATGAAAAATTCAATGGTATCCCATCAGATCAAATCTTTTCTGATCCCATTTCGGGACCCAAATAAGTGTGCAAAATTTGGGAACTAGATATGATATATTTTTAGCTTTTACCTATGATATATTGGAGCTTCTACCTACCTATCCGAACTTTCAGTAACTGAGTTTTATGCTTTTCATAAGTGTGAGCCACACTACTCTTGAGAACATTTACAAATGTAAAAATGTCTATCTTGTCATGCGTAAGCCATGTTGTCCAGCTAATGAAAGTAATATCATAAACCTGAGCGACATTTTTTACTATTTATCGAATGTGACACACCCTAACAACGGAGAGACAGCAGGACGACATAATTTATTATGCTTTCCGAAAAAGTTCCATCTTCTCCGTGCTTCCGAATCGGCCTTCATGGTATAGGTATAGGTACCATAGGACCCACCACTGTACTATTATAGTAGGTACTAGCTTACCTTTTTGCGAACGATCTCCTCCACTTCGAGGGCCGTCTCAAGATTCTGCGGATAGGGCATACCGTGGGTGATGATAGTGGACTCAAGGGCCACTACCGATTGAGGTTTCTTGACGAGAGCCTCGCGGACTTCCGGTTTAATGTCAACCAGGGAGCTGCATTTTCGAAAGAGAGAAAACCAAAACAGGAAGGAGAGACATGAATGTTAGATTTGTCTTATCACTGACTTTCCAGTAAGCGTAGCTTTGAATAGCGACTTGTTATCGAACCGTGTTTTAATTATGTTACTTACCTCAACTTGGCCAAATCTACCAATCCACGCTTGGACAAACAGCTGCCAGCTGCCAAAGTGGACAACTTTGATGGAACACGGAACATTTTGCCTGAAACTGAACAAAGAAATGTGTTATAGCAAATATTTGTTATACGTATTGTGTTATATGGTTAGGTGATACAACAAATTACTGAACAGGAAACCTTCAAAAATACTATTCTTATTTGATGATGATGGGTGATGTATCCCCCGACCCCTCCGTAGACATTTGTCCATACAAAAATTCTCCCCCGCCCCCTCAGAGTCTTCGTAGTTTATGGACAGGCCCTGATGATGATGACGAAGTTTGATACATCGTGAGATGGAGTTCCGAAACATTCTACATATTTCCTAAGTAGGTACGTATGATCTGATACGACAATATATGATACGACAAAGGAAATCTGCATTGTTTTCTGAAGTTTACTGAAGATCGATACATCTGATATGTCGCAAGTGTGCGGGTGAAAATGCAACAAGTGATTGCGTAGTAAGAGCACGTGTTTGCTTTTCCGGCTTTCCCCCTCATCAACATACATATTTATTTGAAACCGCCGTTGTCACGATTACGCGCCGGCGATACTGTACCTAGCAACCATACGAAACCGCTTGTTTATTTTCTAGCAAATTCCTTTCAGCCAACTCTTCTTGTCACCAAATTTTCCCGAACAAGCCAAGTATTTTCTACCAACAAAAGACTGAAATCCCACCTCCCACGAAATGGACGACCTTCCGAAACTGCCGGGAAACGATTTTGCTAACCGACTGCGCCAGAAACATCACATCCCGCAGTGCTTCAAATACCTCAACGGCTATCCCATCCCGATGAAACCGATCTGCGGCCTCGGCGGCGAACAGCTCAACGAAGATTCCATCTACTACTGCACCGATGAAACGGATTCCGTCCTCTACGACCCGATTCTAACCTACGGACGCCTCCGAAAGCTCCCGGTCAAACCCTACCGGCCGCACTTTGTACTCTACGACCAGAAAACCCTCAAATTCAACGCTTTCTTCCGGCAAGCGGTTCCGGAATCGCCCAAGGAAACGTTCCGCATCCGGTACGTCAACATTTTGTACTTCCTGGAGGACGACACCATGACCGTGCTGGAACCGGTCATCGAGAACTGCGGTTACCCTCAGGGCCGTCTCGTCCGGAGAGGGCGGATCCTGAAAAGCTGCCTCGGAGAAGCGTACAGCTGGAAGGACTTGAACATCGGAATCGATCTGGAGATTCACGGATATGTGTTTCACATAACGGATTGTGACCCGTTCACAAAGGAGTTCCTGCTGAGCAATGGTATCGAACTGAACGAGATGGAATTTCCGCCTCCGGATCCGGCCATGAACGAACGGTCGATTAGCGAAAGGCAGAGCTTCAAGCACCACAAGATGTATCCGGTGCCGCAGGATAAGTTGCGAAAATACCTGGAGTACCAGGGGAAGGTGCTACAGTAAGTATATTTAGGCTTCGAATTACCGACAAAACATGAGAAGTAACTTCTGAACGGTTGTAGCTTCGACTGCCTGCTGGATGAACCGGATCAACCCGGTGGGGAACGGATGACCTACAAGTTGTTCTACTTCCTGGAAGACGATACCGTGTCGATCAAGGAACTGAAAGAGAACCAGGAAGGGCGCGACTATTTTCCGATGTTACTTCGGAAGCAGAAACTGCCGAAGAACTGGAAGGACGTGCCGGGTAAGTTGGTCGATACTGGTTGGACTTCGATTAATCATCCGGATAATCGATGAGCCATTCGTTTTTTTTTTTTTTCGTCTCCTTTTAGCTTTTTTGTGTTATGACAACTTCACTTTCTTAAGGGGTTTCCAAGAATGCCATCTGGGAATTTCTTCAGGAACTTCTGCTGGCATTTCCTCCGAGAACTCCTGAAGAAAATTTCTCCAGAAACTCATTCTGGGGATTCCTCCACGAATGCGTTCTGTGGATTCCATCCGATTCCTTTATAAATTCCTTCTGAAAATATCTGGGGAAAAACTCCTGAAAAATTCCCACAAGAAACTCTTGGAGGATGCCTAGCAAGCACCTTATAGTAATTTCCGTTGGGTTTCCAGAAGGTACTTCTGGAAGATTCGCTGAAGGATCTCCTGGATGATTTTCAGAAGCAGCTTCTGGGGGATTTCCAGAAGGAGTTCCTGAGCGATTTATAGAAGAAACTCTTGGACGATTACCAGAAAAAGTTCTGGAGGATTTTTAGAAGGATTTCCACAAGGAACTCCTGAAAGATTCCTAGAAAAAAAAAACTAAAAAGGAAGTTAAGTATAGTTTGATAATCCAACTATAGGAACTAAGGATTTCCTGGAAGATTTTCAGAAGAAATTCTAAAAGGATTTCTAATAGGAACTCCTGATAAATTCATGGAAAGAACCCTTAGATGATTTCCAGAAGAAAGTCCTGGAGATTCACAGAAGAAACTTCTGGAAGACTTCTCGAAACGACGCCTGGAGGATTGGCATAAGTAACTCCTGGAGGAACCTCAAAAAGAACTCCTACGGTATTCCCACGAGAAACTCTTGGAATTTCAGGATTATTTTCAGAAGGGATTCCTAGAAGTTCTGGAGGATTCCCAGAAGGAAGTTTCGGAGAAAACCCGGTAGGAAATCTTGGGAAAATTTCAAAAACGATTCTGGATGAAAGAACGAACTTATGTTCCAGAAGGAACTCCAGCAGGAGTGAAAAAAAAGATAGAATCTCAGAAGAAAATCCTGCAATAATCCCAAAAAAAACACTCGCAGGAATCCGAGAAGTTCCTAGAGAAATTCCTGGACGAGTCCTAGAAGTGCTTCCTGAATAATGTTGAAAGAAGGAATTCTTTGAAGCATCTCAAAAGGAACCTTTGATGGAATCACAGAAAAACTTTTGAAAGAATTCCAAGAAGAACTTCTGGGGAATCTCAGATGGAAATTGTGGAGGAATTTCTGAAAAAAAAAAACTTGCAGGAATTCTCGTGGAAACTTCTGAAGAAACCCCGGAGGAAGTCTGGGTGAATCTCAGGAGGAACTTCCTAGAGGAATTTGAGGAGGATCCCTTAGGTAAAACAGAAGGAACTCTTGAAGCAATTTCAGAAGCAACTCCTGGAGAAATATCAGGGGTCAGGAACTCTTTTAGGTCTCCAAATAAACACTCGTCGTATTTGAAGCGGAATCGTACGAGATTACTAGAATCTCAAAAACATATTTGGAGGATTACTAGAATGAACTTGCTCATTTACTCAAACGCTTGCATAGAAAAATTTCATAAGATTTCTTAAAGGCCTCTCAGAAGAAACTCCTAACGGAATTCAGAACCAATCTCAGAAGCAACTCATGGAGAGATACAACATGTAACTTTTCATGGAAATCCCAAAGAAATTGCTGGAGAGTTCCAAGCGAGGTGCTTCTGGTGGATTTTCCGATGGAGCTTTGGAAGGATTTCAAGTGGATTTTCTGCGAATATCTCATAAGATACTTTTTAAAGAATGCCAAGAGATTTACTAAAGACATAACCTGGACGAACTCCAGAAGAAAATTATGGAGGAATTTCAAAGAAAGCGAGAATTCGGAAAGATTACCATATAGCAAGAGAAATCTCAGAAGACGAAAAAACTTCCAGAGGAATCCCTAAAGATTACCTAGGAGAATCTTATAAGTTTGCCTAAAGCAATCTTAGAAGAAATGCCCAAGAAGTTTAGAACGAACCTTTGGAGGAATCTCAGAAGAAATTCCTTGAGGAATCAAAAACAGCTTCACAACATATCGCAAGAGATACCCAAGCAGAATTGTAAATGATTACTTGAAGGAATTCCACAAACATTTCTGGTGGAATCCCAGAAGGTATCCATTGAAGAGTCCTAAAAGTACCCTTGGGAAAATTCCAAGAGATTACATAGAAGAATTTAAGCAATCTAAGCAGCGCTTCCCAAACTTGGTTTTCGCGGCGCCCCAACGTGTCGCAGGCTCGTTTTTTCTACTAGTTTAAGCGAGCCTGCAAGAGGCTAGTGCGCCGCGTAAACAGAGTTTGGGAAGCGCTGGCTTAAAGTAATCCCAATAGAAACTCGTTTAGAAATCCCCACAAAAAATACTTTTTACCGAATTCTAAGAGATAATCAAGCGCAATTCTAGATTTAATCCCACAAATATTCTTGAAAGAATTCCAGAAGCAATCTCTTGAATAATCCTAAGAACTACTGGGGAAATCCCTGAAAAGCACCTAAAATAATCCCATGAAATTTCCTAAAGGTATCATGGTAGAAATTACTCAGATCATCAGTATCTGAGTTTTTTAAACTGCCGTTCACAATTCAGTTCGATATTTTATTTATTAACTTTTTGACGAGATTTTTGATCCAGGCTAGTTCATCGCGGGACCCACGCTTTACTTACCTTCCGAAGGAAGAACTCACATTTTGTGAGCTTTAATTCTGAGGAATTAGTGATGGAAATTTGACGGTATTTTACATAACAACAATCTTGAAGGACGCCATATTCTAAGAGGTAATTGACAAGTGAAAACTCCGAATGGAAACTCTCCCTGGGCAAAGGCACAACCTTGTGATCAGCTTGATTGCTGTCAGGTCTCGGGGCTTAAATGCATCTTTACTCTACAGAGAAAGATGCACACTCGTGGTGCCACCAAGAATCGATACTTTCCATGATCAGACAAAGAAGCTGTGGGGTCCTTTTTAGTTGTTTTTGATATATTTTATTTCTATTTGCAGGAAGGAAGTCGATACAAAATTTTCCTCCACTTTGTTATAATTATTAACTAAACTTCTTAGTACTGAAGACACAAGAACAAGAAACACAAGAAACTAACCTAATCTGCTCACTGAAAATCAAGCATCGTTACCATTTTGTATGAAAATGGATTGCCGGTAGTTTTGCTTTGTCTGACACTGTATGTCCAAAATTCTTACTGCATTATTGGTACCATTTTTCAAAGGTAAATTACGTTGACCATATAATTAACAACACATTCTTTCACAGCTCAATACAAAGTTAATCTCCCACCTTTCCTAATCCTTGAGGTTGCAATGCCTACTCCTAAATTCCACAGATTCAATGTTAGGAAGAAGTTTTTGATACCAACGCAGCTTGACATGACAAAAACTGATCACTTATTTAGTAAGATGGACAACTTAATTTATAACGACAAAGTAGATATCTTTACAAAGCCAACGTGTGATCAATACTCAATTCTTAAAATACATTATTAACGTCAATGAGTTCTATCTGATACTTTGGACAAACATTTATCATTTCTTACTAGCTGAACTGAAAACTCATAAAAAACATCATACTCAAGGGGCCGTTCATAAACCACGTAGACTTTTTGGGGGGAGGGGGGGGTCTGGCAAAAGTCTACGCTTCATACAAATTTGAAATTTTTTGTATGGACAAAAGTCTACGAGGGGGGAGGGGGGGTCTGAGATGACCAAAATTTGGTCTACGTGGTTTATGAACAGCCCCCAATGAGTATTACTCATCTGACCGAATATACAAATTTTTGTTGATCTCTAGGTAATATTAAAGCATGACAGAAAGATAAAAGAAATTTTGTTAGACGCTTCTTTTTGATAACGACATGATTAGGATTACATCATACTTAATTGAACTTCAATGAAAATTCCTATAACTTTTCTATGGTCTATAACTCAAATTTTAGTATTGAAATATAATTTTCTCTTTTTTAATTCAGAATAGTTGATCTTATTTATTATTCTATGAATTAATTGCATTTTAAATCAAGAAGTGTATCACATACTTTTCGTCTTTGATAATTACCATTATTTTTTATTTGGATACAATAATAATCAACAATGATGATCAACAAAATTTTTAAAATTTCGTAGTATTATTTGCATTATTGTGCCAAGTCTAATCCAACCCCTTTCCCCAACCCATACCATTACCCATCCGATGGTGTTCATGTGGTCCGCACGGACTATTACGGCCATTACCCCTCCTTGATCTTCGGCTTTGGATTGACTTGCGCTCTTATTGCCCCACCAAACGCTGCAAAATGAAAATGAAAATGAAAATGAAAACTCCGAATGGAAACTCTAGGCCATATATTCTAGGGTACCGAGCCACTTGGGCAGTGGCTTCTATTTTGGGCACTTTTCCGCTATAACACAGTCAATTTTGAACAAATTGACTTGAAATTTTGTACACGGCTAGATACTATGCCTATCTCACCGCGTTCCAAAATTGTGTCAATTGGTTCAAAATTGACTGAGTTATACTGCCGTGAATCGCAAGTCAGTCCCATCAGCATTTAGGGCAAAATTGAGTTAATGACAGTTTTCGATCTGTTTCCGGATAATCTTTCAGTTGCGTGAATAAAAATATATAGTTTGTTCAGTAGAATCGAAAAACAACACCAAGTCAGATTGTCCCATAATGCAAAGTAACCGCAAGTCAGTCCCATTACGAGCTTCGGTACCCTGCAGTACAAAACCGAACACTGCTTTAGTCAGTTTTATATTTTTCACAGTTATGTTTTCACATTAGAAACATTTTGTGAAAGTTTTATGATGATCGCAGAAGTTTTCAATTTATGGTGATTTTTTGAAGTTTCACAAAGAAATCGAATTTGAAAACCTTCAGAGTCCATTTCCTACTTTTTACAGATGGGACTGCCCAAGTGGCTCGGTTCCCTATATGAATTCTAGAATGAAATCTTTTCAAAATTCTTTCAAAGTTTCTTATAAAATCTACCCGTCGTCGTCTTCGGATTGGCGATCCAAAGACTTATCCGCACTAGGCTAACTGGAAATCCTAGGAAGGTATTATCTGCGGTAGAATCGATGTTATGACATCCGTAGGACATTTTACTACACTTGGTTACTTAGGGTAGGAGGATACATTTTTGAGAAATAATCAGTGCCATCATTGAAAGGTCCTATAACAGTCCCCCGATTTCCATTACCCCGAAAAAGATTTTAACTTTAAGAGTTTTCCTCGACAAAGATGGCAAAACGCTGATCTAACTTTACTTTCCACTTGAAACTAGTTGATCAAACGTAATTCGAGTGTGTTGCAGGCGTCATTCTGCCTCTTCCGTCAATAATTTCCCCGAAAACCGATGCTCCGACAGTCATTACCCCGCATTGATCGTTATCCCGAAAACCATTTCGACGAATGAAACATTACCCCGAATACTGCAAAATGATATCTTTTAATGCATAATACTTTTTCCCGAGAAGTTCTAATGTGTAGGAATAATTTCTACCAAATATTTGTTACTGGCAGTGCACTTGTAGTACTGACAAAATGTACACTATTTAAGTGATTATAAGAGTGAAAAGATGCTAGATTGCCCTACACACTTAAATTAAATCGCCGACCTTAGCAAACGGATTGCCGAGAATCCAACAGCCGAGAAACCGGTAATAATTTTCACTGAATCTCGGTAAAAGTTTTACCGAGATGTCGTTAAAACTTTGCCGAGATCTCAGTAATCCAACTTTTTACCGAGATTTCGGCAAAGTTCACCGAGACTCGGTAATGGTTTACCGAGAATCAGTAAATATTTTACCGAGATATCAGCTGTTGGATTCTCGGTAAACCGTTTACCGAGATCAATTTCTGAATTTAAGTGTGTGCTAAATACTCACAAACTTTCCTTGATATCACTTTTCTAACTATTGAAAATCACGGGTTGAGTAGAAGGCGTAATCTCATTCTGTGTCGCATGAAACAAAACAAGAATTACGCCTTCCACTCCTGGTGTTTTTGTTTACGAAAGTAAAAGGCGAAACTGAAATCACAACGTAAACACGGCGATAGTGAAAGGCGAATCTGAAATCAAAATATAAACACGGCGATAGTGAAAGGCGAAACTGAAATCAAAACATAAACACGGCGAAAGCAAACGGCGAAATCCTGTCAAGATCAAAAACAAGGCGAATAGTAAAAGGCGATTCTGAAATTGATATCAATTCAAGGCGCATAGTATTGGGCGTATTTAGAATTATCGGGCATCAATTCGGGCGTAATAAAATAAATGTAAATTTTAGTGCAAAAATTAACAAATTTGTGCTGTTTTATTAGAAAATCAAGAAAATGTGTCAGAATTGTGTCATTTAAGCTTGTTCATGTTGAATTACTCTGAATTACTCCTAAATAGGATTTGAAATTGTATCAGCAAAATTCGGTTGTTGTTTTCGCAATGTTATTGCTTTGTCAGTTACGCCCTATTCGCGAATTACTCCGGATTTTTGAAAATTTACACCACTGTGGTGCGCAGCGCAGTAATACATTCTAGAATCTAGAAATCTGAAATTAATCAACATCATTATCCCGGTTATGTTTACTGATTCAGTCTAGACTTGATTCAGAACAAACAATATCAGCTGAGCGAATGACTCAACGATACCGATGTGCTATTCTAATAATTACCACATTTATAGATTCTGTTTTGTTGTTCTACCCACGCTTGAAAACTAGTTTTGGGCAACCGAAATGTGCGACCACACCTAGCTTGGTAACCATTAGGGATATTAGGGACAGGTTGACTGTAATTGTCTAGTTCCATTCCAGTTTCATCTATTTTATACCACTAAATTTTGGACAATCCGGAATAATACAACAGGTGCTTGCACTAAGTCGTTCCTAGCTTGGAAATGAAAAGTAATTAACGATAACTTTCGATTTCACATAGTTTTCTTCTTATTGTGCTGTAGCAACTGGACCAGAACCTGCCTATTTTTCTTTGAACACTTTCACAATTAGTAACTGAATGCTTTCTTTACCAATTGACCGTTTTTACTGTATCGAATGAGATTCGAACTTAGACACCCCAATAGTAATAGTAATTATTTCCATCCAAGTAAGAAATAAGGTGAACTTAACTATTAACTGTTAGAACTTTTAATTTAGAAAAGATAACTTCTAAACACTTCCATAATCGAATCACAAAAGAATTAGTTATCAATGATTTCATGACGACAGTAAAAAGTAATCAATTGGAAATGCTTTAGGTTTCACTGCCATCCCATATAATAGAAATTTCATGATTTTAGTTTTGAATTAGTTACATATTTAAAAGTTTTTGACAAGACCGAATTGTACATGTGATCACAAGTTAAGAAAAAAAACAACACCACGCGTCTCCATGAGCCATAACAACATTACATTGATACTAAATTTGTATTTAATCGCCATTCATATCAAACCCTCATATGACTTTATCCCGTGTCCTTGATCTTCAAAACCAACTCCGGTATCGGGGTTTTATTTATAAGTTTAACGCTCCCGTGCAAATTTCAGTGTTCCCTTCGCACCTTGTAAATAAGGTAAACAACCCTCACAGCAACCAGACGAATCAAAACCGAATCAGAAATCATCGTTTGTTCAAGGTCACCAAGTATCTGCGCCTACCTACTCAACTCAACTCAGCGACCGACCATTACAGATAAGCGAGCGTATACAATACAGTGAAGTGCTGGTGAGCCCTTTGGCTGCTAGCTGGCTGTTCTGTTACCTTCAGCTATTTTTGTCCGCTTAGGCGAAATTTGGTAAACAAACAACAAGGCATTTTACACGTTTTGCTTTTCGAATGCCGGAGGAGCCGTAGAGAAAGGGCATTGGATCACTCCAGAAATGAGTTTCTGATCGATAGCGAGATGGTTCGGTGTATAGATAGTAGAGTAGAGTAAATGATGAGTTATTTATTTTTTTTTTTTTTTTTCAGAGAGAATAACTTAAGAATATTAAATTTTGCCATTAAAAGCTTAATAGCAAAACTTGTTATTGGTTTGTTGGGAATAAGAGCTAAAAGAACAAAAATAATAACTGAATTTGTAACAAAAAATAACTCAATAATAACTAATTTTGTTATTATAAGATCAAACCAAGGATAAAACATTTCTGAACTTAAAATACAGTTTTTCCTTATCATAAGAACAAAATTTATACTAGGTATTATGATGAACTTTTAAGTGGGCATACTCATGGAGTTCCTGAAGTCATCCCTAGATTTATTTTCTTGATTATTCCCCAGAATGATCGGAAAATCAGACTTAACTCTTACAGGAATCCCTAAAGGATCTCAAAGCATTCTTGGAGGAATCATCAGAAGGAATCTATAAAGAAAAATGAAGGAATCTACAGAAGAGATTCGTAGAGTAATCCCCAGATGGAATTTCTGGATTCCACAGATGCTGGAGGAACCCCCAGAAGGAGGATTCCTCTGAAGAGGTTTCTACAAGTGTTCCCACCGGAATACCTTTCTCACGGATTTTCTGCATTACGTTCTGTCTGCAGAGTTTATCCCGCAATCCCTACCGGAAATTGTTTTGGAACTGCTCTGGGTTTTACTTTTAGGATTTATTTTTTAAGAATACCTCCAGTGATAACGTCCAAAAGTATTTGTTAGAAATGCCCGCAGAAATATTGGAAGGAATCCAGACGAATCTTGCAAGAAACTCCAGGTAGAAGAATAGCAGAAATCTCGAGAAAAACTCAGACATTTGGGAAAAACTTCTGGGAGTGATTCTAGCAGGAAATATAGAAATTCCGGGAGAAACACTCCTGTTATTCCCGCGAGAGGAAGTCCAAGCAAAATCCCGAAAAAATCTCTAAACGTAATCGCTGGTCCTAATTCTGGAGAAGTCCCACAATACCCGGGAGAAAGCATTGTAAAGCTATCCCGGGGTAAACTTCTAAGCGACATAGCTGAGAAACTTTCGGATATTTTCGAAAGGATCTGGGAGCAATAACCTCTGGAAGAAATCCCGAAGGATACTCCTGCAGAAACCTTGTGAAAAAAAACTTCTGTCTTTTCTGGTGTTAGGGGTGTTAGCGACTGTAGAGAGAGCGAATCAGAAACCGCAGAGACAGGGTGATACAAGTTTCGTGTTTATCAGCTTTTTTGTGACTTGTACGCTGATGCTTCGCGACACTGCTTGAGGGTGTCGTGCCTTTTGAAGGATATGAAACACAAAACAGCCGAATTAACTTTTCGGCGAACCACATTTTTTCCGCAACTTATCCTTATGCTAACTGCTAACTTATCCTATCTACGCCGGTCCACTGCTGAGTCTTCTTCCTGTTTTCCGAATCTTCTTGATGCTGATGCTATGAAATGAATGACTGCCACGTTATCCCTTCGAATGTCTCTCTCGATAATTTCTGATACGGCTGCTTATTAACACATTCAATGTATACCCTAACAACTAAAACAACTAAAATTAAATCACTCATTCCCTACCAGGGATGCCAGATGTGAAGACATTTATTTTTGTGAAGACATATTGAAGACATTTCAAATTATATGAAGACTTTTGAAGACCTTTCAAATCTGAAAAAAAAAATTTATATTGTTGGTCCAACCCAATAATTGAAATCTTGGAGCAATACTAAATGTGTTTAATTTTTTGTTGATAAAAACTTACAGATTTCTAATGTTTCTAATTTTTTGGTGTTTATATTGGTGGAAATTTTGGAGCAGTTTTTAGATAAAATACGTATCAAATATGACGACCACAATTTCTTGGGAATTTTAGGATATATGCTGATTTATCGACTTAATTTTAGATCAGCAATTAGGCTGACACAAATTTCGATTTTCTCTTATGTCACCACCCCCTCGGATTTTTTTTTGTCGGAATTGACATTTTGAGGGGGGACACAAATAAATTATTTAGGAAATTTAAAAATTTTAAAGTGAAATTAGAGTCGTCGAGAAAATTTCCTAACAAATCCGATTAGTTTGACGATTTTTCCTAATTGTTTGGGTAATTTTTCATCAAATACATTTATTATTTATCATCCCCCCCCCCCCCTTGACGAGTCAGCGAGCAAAGTGAAGATGAAAATGAGATATGTTCCGGCCTTATGATTATATTTAAAGAAAGCAAAATTTTCAGGAAACAACCAACATATTCCATGAAGTTTAATGTCATCAAAGATTCTGAAATACGTTAATCCTAGATTTTTGAGTTTCTTCTAGGAAATCAACTGGGTATTCTACTTTAGTTTTTCAAAAATATCTACAGAGGTTCTTTCTAAGGTAAGTATTACCGATGTTTTTTTTTTCGGAAATTCTCACCAGAACTTCGTTTGAATTTTAAACGGAGCTACGTCCAGAACTTCCCGCAGATTTTTCCGAAGATTTGTCCAAGAAAGCCTGTTAAGATTTCTTCAGTACTTACTCGGGGGTCCCTCCAGAAGTTCTATGGGAATTCCTCTAGAAATTCATTTGAGTTTCTCGCGAACTCTTCCAGGTGTCCTCGGAAATTCCTCCAGAAATTCCTGGAAGTGCCGCCTAGAGTTCCTTGGGAATTCCCTCAGGAGCTTGCCGAAAATTTCTTCACAAGACCATCGGGAATTCCTTTGAGAGTTCATTGGCAATTTCTCGGTATCCTATAGGAGTTCCGCGAGAACTCCTACAAAGGTTCCTCGGGAATTCATTCAAGGATTTCTCGGGAATTCCTCCTGGAGTTCCTCGGAAATTCCTGCTGGAGTTCCTCGGGCATTCCTTCAGAAGTTCTTCGGGAATTTCACCTGGAGTTCTTCGGGAGTTTCTCCAGCAGATCCTCAAGAAGTCCTTCAGAAGTTCCTCGGGAATTTCTTTAGGGGTTCCTTTTGGGAATTCTTCCAGGAGTTTGTTGAGAATTTTTTCATGAGTGACTTGGGAACTCCTCTAGGATATCCTCCGAATTCCTCCAGGAGTTCCTACCCAAGTAACAATCAGCATGCTTTGAAGGTTTATTCATGTTTTATCCTGGTTTTATACGAGCATGTCAAAAAGCTAGTTGTTCTAAATTAGTTGTATGTGGTAGTTTTTTACTTTGAACCTTTGGCGTTCCATAAAACTATCATATAACTTCTTC
Source organism: Aedes albopictus (assembly GCF_035046485.1). Lineage (NCBI taxonomy): Eukaryota > Metazoa > Arthropoda > Insecta > Diptera > Culicidae > Aedes > Aedes albopictus. The sequence goes on along the minus strand of NC_085138.1, from coordinate 90,371,870 downwards.
TATAAACATCTTCAGTTAAAGACTTGCAAGTAGACATGAATTGGTTTTATCACTTATTATATACCATTTCAATAAAACTTGCATTTGCGGTTGTTGTCGGAGAGATTTTTTTTTGTAAACAAATACACAAAACTGTGAGGCAATGCATAAAACCAACAAAAGATTTCGTGGCCGTAACATAAACCAAAAAAATGCTGTGATAAAACCGCTAGTTCTATCATGAGCTCAGTTATGACTACCTCAGGAGGGTTAGCCCTATTGGACGAATCATCAGGAACACAGAGTTTTATCAGAAAAATATGTCGCCTAGCCGGGATAATTTATGTAAATACAGAAAAATTATTACTCAATTTTATGATTTCACGTACAGCTTAAGATCAAATTAAACCATACAACACGTTTCCATCATTTTATTTTGTCAGAAAAATTAAATAATATCTTTTAAACTCCGCTGTGTTGAAAAAACCTTTTTTGCACCCAATTCCACCGAGTAAATTAATTGCATTTAACTTCCAAATTATGCATAGTTTGTGTGGCGCACTTAGTTTTTGTCATTATCACAGTCACATTCACCACAAATTTTCCGTGGCATGTCTCCTGACACGTATTGAATAGGAAAACAAATCTGGATTCCATATCTGCATCTTTCCAATTGATGGCTGGATAAACAACCAAGCATAATTTATTCTGACGATCGAACATTGAGAGTGAAAAATAATCAAAACAATTATTTGACAAGTCAGAAGATGGTTTTATTTAGAAGATTGATAAAACTATGATACAACCCGAAATCCTAAGCCGGTTTGCATACGAAGTCCTGTAGACCCTAATAAGACTGGGCCAACTAGCCAGAACGTGGGCTTATTGAAGCATACAAGAACTCGAGAGCATTTTCAAGTCGGCATTAATGGTTTTATGTTTAGGATTTTTGAATCGCTAAAAAACTTTGATAAAATTTAAATTGTTACTTGGGTAGGAAATTCCTCCATGTATTCCAAAGAATTTCTCCAGAAGCTCATCGATAATTCCTCCAGGAGTTCTTCGGGCGTACTTCTAGATGCTCCTTGGAAATCTCTTGAAGAGATTCTCGGGTATACCTCTAGGAGTCCCTCGGGAATTCCTCAAGGAGTCCCTCAAGTACTCCTACAGGAGTTCCTCGGGAATTCATCCAGGATTTTCTCGGGAATTCCTCCTGGAGTTCCTTGGGGATTCTTCCAGGAGTTCCTTGGAGATTCTTCTAGGAGTTCTACGGAAATTCCTCCAGGAGTTCCTCAAGAATTCCTCCAGGAGTTCCTCGGGAATTCTCCCAGGATTTCCTCTGGAATTCTTCCAGGAGTTCCTCGGGAATTTCTCCACGAGTTCCTCGGAATTTCTTCCAGGAGTTCCTCGAGAAACTCTCCAAGAGTTACGCGGGTATCCCTAAGGGAGATCCTTGAGAATTTCTCTAGGAGCTGATTGAGAATTTCCCCAGGAGATTCTCGAAAATCCCTCTAGCATTTTTTCGGGAATACTTGCCCGAGATTCTCAAGAAATCTTTCAGGAGTTTATCAGAAGTACTACTGGATGTTCTTATGGATACCTCCAGGAACTTCTGAAGAAATTAGTGAGGAACTCCTTGAGGATTTTTTGGGAAACTTATGGAGGAATTGCCGAGAAACTTTTGGTGGAGTTCCCGTAGAATTTCTGAAGTATTTTCCCGACGATCTTCAGGAGGAATTCCCAAAGATCTTCTGGAGAGTTACCCGAGGAACTGCTGAAGGAATTCCCGAGGAACTCCAGGGCGACTTCCCGAGGATCTTCTGGAGGTATTTCCGGGGATATCCTAGGGGAATTTTCGGATTTCTTTGTGGACTTGTGGGAATAAATACGAGGAACTTCTTCAGCAGTTTTCGAGAAAAAAAAACATGAAAAATACTAGGGAAAACCTGGAGAGAATCATGCGTTATTGCTGGAGGAGTACTTGGTGAACTTCTGAAGTAAATTTCATGGATATTCTGGATGGAATTTCCCGAGAAATTCTTGGAAAAATTCTCGAGGACTCGTGGAGAAACTTCCATGAAACTACTAAAGCAATTTCCTGGTTGCTCCAAGATAAACTCTCACGGACTTCTTTGGAAATTGTGTGGAAACTTGTGCAGGAATTCCTGAAGAACAGTTCTGATCAGTTACTGGTGGAGGAATTTCTGGGGATATTTTAGATGAATTCTCAAGGACCCTAGAGGAATTCCCGAAGAACTCCAGAAGGAATGTCCGAGGAGCTCCTGAAGGAATTCCTGAGGAACTCCTGGAAGAATTCCCGAGGAAGTCCTGCAGGAATTCCCGAGGAACTGCTTGAGGAATCTTCGAGGATCACCTTGTAGTATATAGAACCTAATAGTAGAGTAATTATAAACGTAAAATAAACAAATGACAAATGGATGATTTGGAATTGCTGTTTTATTCCAGTGCATTTACTAGCACTGATAGCCGACATAACAATTGGATTGACAGATGTGCTGAATAGAGAATCGACAAAGCAGACGAAGCTTCAGGCTTGCTCGGCTTTGGCTTGGTCGGTCTTCTTTTGGCGGATTTGGAGACGAACGGACGTGTCCGTGTCGCGCTCTGTGCTGGTGGAGGAGATTCAAAAATCTGATTCGGATCGAAGAAAGATTGTCTTCATTCGCGGACATTTGGCTTCCAGGCGGAAGGGATATTCACGACACACTTGTAGGAATTCCCGGGGATCTCTAGGAGGAACTCCTGAGAAACTTTTGGAAGAGTTCCCGTAAAACTCCTGGAAGAATTCCCGAGGACCTCCCAGAGAATTCCCGAGATTCTACTAGAAGAATTCCCGAAATACTCTGAGGAATTTCCGAGTATCTTCTAGAAAAATTCCCGGATTTTTTGTGGAACTTTTGGAAATAAATCCGAGGAGCCATGCATTATTGCTGGAGTTCTTGGTAGGCTTCTAAAGTAAATTTCGTGAAAACTTTGGATGGAATTTCCGGATAATCTATGTAATTAATTAAAAAAGTAATTGAGAAATTGCCTGGGAAATCCTGGAGAGATTCTACCACAATTACTGCAGGAATTCTTCAGTTGCTTCTTCAGGAAATCCCGTGGTATTTGTAGGGAATCCATGAAGGGATTCTTGGGAAATTCCTGGAGAAATTCTGCTTAAGGAATTTCTTGGGAGCTTCAAGATACACTCACGGCGACTTCTGTAGAAATTTCCTGGAAACTCCTGCAGGAATTTCTAAGGAACTGATGCCTTCAATTCCCAAAGATTTCACCGAGAAATTCCCGAGTATATCCTGGAGGAATTACCGAGGAACTTCTGGAAATTCCCGAGGAAGTTCTACAGAAATTCCCAAAAAACTGCTAGAAAAATTCTCGTTGATCTCCTGTACTGCCCCCATTCGCATAACAGTCCCATCTTTGCTGGGATTCCTATTCATATGGGACAGTTATGCGAGTGGGGGCAGTGTAGGTATTCCCGAAGATCTCTACGAGGAATTTCTGAGGATCTCCTGGAGCAATTCCGAAGGAACTACTGGAGGAATTCCCGATTATCCTCTGGAGGAATTCCCGAGTAATCATTGGAAGAATTTCCAAGGAACTCCAGGATGAATTCCCGAGGATTTTCTGAAGATTCCTTTTTCTGTTGATTTTTTTTTCAGGATTTTTTTGTGGAGCTCTTGCAAATAAAAACCAGGAAATATTCAAACGAAATCCTAAGAGAACTATGCATTATTGCTGGAGGGCTTCATAAGGAACTCTTGAAGTAAATATCATGAATGTTTTTTTTTTTGTTCTGGAGGGATTTTTTGGATTATTTATGCAGTTATTTCTAGCAAAATCATGGAGAAATTGCCTGGGTAATCCTGTAGGAATTATACCACAAATGAGGCAGGAATTCTTCGGAAGCTTCTTAAGGAATTTCCATGGGATTCGTGGGGAAGCCATGGAGGTATTCCCAGAAAAAAAAACTATTGAAAGGATTCCAGACTCCTCGATAACAAAAGAAAGTCCTTGTGGAATCCAAGCAGGTTTAAGCATTTTTAGCTCAATTCGCCTAAAATCAGAATATCTCCGAAATCCCTTCACACTTTCTTGGGGAATCTGATAATAAATTTGAATATCGACATAAATAAACATTTTATGTAAGTTCACGCGCAACGTAAGCTATATCATGTCAGCGTAGTGTGAACGCCTTCTTGATAAATATAGGATGTAATCACCAAGGTCATCACGCTATATTACACGATATAGAGCACAGTGAGAACATAGCATAAATTTAGATTTTTAACATTATTTTTATACCCAAGCCACAATATGGAGTGTGAAGACATGTGAAGACATTTTAGCGTGCCTTGCGAAGACATTCAAAAATTTCACCTGGCATCCCTGTTCCCTACAGAGGGGTAGGTACACAGATTATTCCATAATCCAAAAATGAATCGAAATCCAAAATTTCACCATTTTTGGTGCCAGGGAACTAATTTTAAAACACACTTAAAGTTTGTATGGGGAATGTTTTTTCTTCGGAGCGAGCTGTCATTCTATCGATTGTTGTGTTAGTCTCTAATAACCCAATAAAACATACAAAATAATAATGAAAATTACTCTAAACAATGCGTACAGCAATCAACTACTATCTTACTAGGTGGATTAATATAGATGTTATTCATTGTTATTTACTCGATCTGTCTCCCCGTGTCTCATCCGTTACTTCCCTTCGACCCATCTTCTCCTATTTCTTTCCAGTGACCTATCCTTCGATCTGCATGGAGCTCTCCGATCAAGAAGTATCCGAATACTACTCTCCCCGGGATCTCCTGGTCGGCGGAACCATATTCGTGTTCGGGCGGAAATTTCTGCTACTAGATTGCGACCGCTTTACCCGGTGCTATTACGAAAGGATGCTGAAAATCATTCAACCCGATGCAGTGCAACTGGGTAGCCCGGAACGCAGAACTCCCCGCAAAGAATTGCCGACCTATCTGGGACTAGGGACTCCCGAGGACTCTATTGCGTCGCATCACAGTTTGGTTCCGAAGAGTCCCCGCAAGGACGTCGTAACCTATTTGGTCAATATGAATAAATTCCTACGGTATGGATGCGTGCTGGACAATGCCCATCCGGAGGATAGCATTCGTCGGTTCGTGCTTAGCTTGTCCTTGGCAGATGGAACAATCACGATCATGGAGTCAACGATTCGGAACTCCGGCATTCGAGGTGGTCGATTTCTGTCGCCCAAGAAGGTTTGGAAACCGGACTGCAACCCGGACGCCCCGGAATACTATACGGCCAAGGACTTCTTCATCGGAGCAATCATCATCGTGTACTCGCATCGATTTAGGATCGTCAGTACCGATCTGTACGTGTACCGGTACATGCAAGCCCACCCGGAGATGTTTGCCAGCAATGCCATCGAAACCGTCAGAAATTACCTCCTGGGAGAGGGCCACCTCAAGGACGACCTGAGACAAGCTATCGAAGATGACTGCCAACTGTACGGACCTCCCCCTGCTCCGGAACCAAACGACGATAAGGGCGTGGGCGAAGTGGACAAACGACTGCAGGATTTTAAACTAAATGAATCAAAACCCGAATGCAAACCTCTCCCCCCAGTGGCCATAATACCAGCCGATACCCACCCGTGCCCATCCCCAATCATTCCAGACGAGGAAATCAAAAAGACCTACCACTCCCACGAGCACATGGACCTCGCCCTACAAGGGCAAATCGAAGGCGAGGACGTGGTGAAAGTAGGCAAATCCGTCCGTTTTGAAGATGGTTGCTAAGCGCACTCTAACAGATAAGGGTCCTCCACATGCATCATGCTTTCCACCATTTCTCTCACTTACCGAATTTTCGGGAACGGATGCGACGACGAATAACTCACGAAACCCACAGCTGCACACCAAATGGCCGCCTCGAATTGACTTAAGCACTCGAATGTTTTCACACTTGCCTTGAGCATAAAAAGCACTAAATTCACCGTTTTCGACCGAGAGTAACACACGTGTGTAACTTTAATTCTCTAATGGTCCAAATAATCACCTTGATCACTATTGAAAAACTTCGATTTCAATTCAACCACTTTGTACGACGTGCAAACACGCACTAAAACACTTCGCGATAACAAGAAACCGTCGACGATCGACCGAATTCACCAGAGGCGAGGACAATAATAAAAACAACGTCCTCGCTAGGCGCGGAGGTTAGGTTTTTGCGTGTCGCGTTTTGCGTATTTTGGTTTGTTTTATGAATGAAAGTCGGTACCGATGTTTGATGCGGGCGAAACTTCCTGTGTAAATAAAATGAATCTGAGAAACGGTTAATCATTTCCAGTTATTTTTTTATAAATTATGATTAAAATATCAAAGACATGACAATGAGCTTAATTACAACTTCAATTAAGACACCAGTTTCTCCAAAAAACTAATTTGAAACCGATTATTTCCAAACCACACACGCCCCAATGAAAACTTGCTCCAGGCGTGTTTTGGTTTGGTGAACGTTTCTGGAGGGTGCAGGTGAGTGCGTGCAGAAGACCGACAAAACGCACACGTCCAAGGGGAGTGCGGTGGTGTTCGTGGCATCGAAGATGCGCCCCAGGGATGCGTAAGGTAAGGGACCGAGTTTGATCTGAATCAATCAATGTCTAATATTATACTCCCGCAAAAATCTGTGATTTTCTATCTATCTATCTATCTATCTATCTATCTATCTATCTATCTATCTATCTATCTATCTATCTATCTATCTATCTATCTATCTATCTATCTATCTATCTATCTATCTATCTATCTATCTATCTATCTATCTATCTATCTATCTATCTATCTATCTATCTATCTATCTATCTATCTATCTATCTATCTATCTATCTATCTATCTATCTATCTATCTATCTATCTATCTATCTATCTATCTATCTATCTATCTATCTATCTATCTATCTATCTATCTATCTATCTATCTATCTATCTATCTATCTATCTATCTATCTATCTATCTATCTATCTATCTATCTATCTATCTATCTATCTATCTATCTATCTATCTATCTATCTATCTATCTATCTATCTATCTATCTATCTATCTATCTATCTATCTATCTATCTATCTATCTATCTATCTATCTATCTATCTATCTATCTATCTATCTATCTATCTATCTATCTATCTATCTATCTATCTATCTATCTATCTATCTATCTATCTATCTATCTATCTATCTATCTATCTATCTATCTATCTATCTATCTATCTATCTATCTATCTATCTATCTATCTATCTATCTATCTATCTATCTATCTATCTATCTATCTATCTATCTATCTATCTATCTATCTATCTATCTATCTATCTATCTATCTATCTATCTATCTATCTATCTATCTATCTATCTATCTATCTATCTATCTATCTATCTATCTATCTATCTATCTATCTATCTATCTATCTATCTATCTATCTATCTATCTATCTATCTATCTATCTATCTATCTATCTATCTATCTATCTATCTATCTATCTATCTATCTATCTATCTATCTATCTATCTATCTATCTATCTATCTATCTATCTATCTATCTATCTATCTATCTATCTATCTATCTATCTATCTATCTATCTATCTATCTATCTATCTATCTATCTATCTATCTATCTATCTATCTATCTATCTATCTATCTATCTATCTATCTATCTATCTATCTATCTATCTATCTATCTATCTATCTATCTATCTATCTATCTATCTATCTATCTATCTATCTATCTATCTATCTATCTATCTATCTATCTATCTATCTATCTATCTATCTATCTATCTATCTATCTATCTATCTATCTATCTATCTATCTATCTATCTATCTATCTATCTATCTATCTATCTATCTATCTATCTATCTATCTATCTATCTATCTATCTATCTATCTATCTATCTATCTATCTATCTATCTATCTATCTATCTATCTATCTATCTATCTATCTATCTATCTATCTATCTATCTATCTATCTATCTATCTATCTATCTATCTATCTATCTATCTATCTATCTATCTATCTATCTATCTATCTATCTATCTATCTATCTATCTATCTATCTATCTATCTATCTATCTATCTATCTATCTATCTATCTATCTATCTATCTATCTATCTATCTATCTATCTATCTATCTATCTATCTATCTATCTATCTATCTATCTATCTATCTATCTATCTATCTATCTATCTATCTATCTATCTATCTATCTATCTATCTATCTATCTATCTATCTATCTATCTATCTATCTATCTATCTATCTATCTATCTATCTATCTATCTATCTATCTATCTATCTATCTATCTATCTATCTATCTATCTATCTATCTATCTATCTATCTATCTATCTATCTATCTATCTATCTATCTATCTATCTATCTATCTATCTATCTATCTATCTATCTATCTATCTATCTATCTATCTATCTATCTATCTATCTATCTATCTATCTATCTATCTATCTATCTATCTATCTATCTATCTATCTATCTATCTATCTATCTATCTATCTATCTATCTATCTATCTATCTATCTATCTATCTATCTATCTATCTATCTATCTATCTATCTATCTATCTATCTATCTATCTATCTATCTATCTATCTATCTATCTATCTATCTATCTATCTATCTATCTATCTATCTATCTATCTATCTATCTATCTATCTATCTATCTATCTATCTATCTATCTATCTATCTATCTATCTATCTATCTATCTATCTATCTATCTATCTATCTATCTATCTATCTATCTATCTATCTATCTATCTATCTATCTATCTATCTATCTATCTATCTATCTATCTATCTATCTATCTATCTATCTATCTATCTATCTATCTATCTATCTATCTATCTATCTATCTATCTATCTATCTATCTATCTATCTATCTATCTATCTATCTATCTATCTATCTATCTATCTATCTATCTATCTATCTATCTATCTATCTATCTATCTATCTATCTATCTATCTATCTATCTATCTATCTATCTATCTATCTATCTATCTATCTATCTATCTATCTATCTATCTATCTATCTATCTATCTATCTATCTATCTATCTATCTATCTATCTATCTATCTATCTATCTATCTATCTATCTATCTATCTATCTATCTATCTATCTATCTATCTATCTATCTATCTATCTATCTATCTATCTATCTATCTATCTGAAGGATTTCCTGGAAGAACACCTGGAAGATTTCCTGAAGGAACTCCTGGAGGATTTCCTGAAGGAACTCCTGGAGGATTTCCTGAAGGAACTCCTGCAGGATTTCCTGATGGAACTCCTGGAGGATTTCCTGAAGGAACTCCTGGAAGATTTCTTGAAGGAACTCCTGGAGGATTTCCTGAAGGAACTCCTGGAGGATTTCATGAATGAACTCCTGGAGGATTTCCTGAAGGAACTCCTGGCGGATTTCCTGAAGGAACTCCTGGAGGATTTCCTGAAGGAACTCCTGGAGGATTCCCTGAAGGAACTCCTGGAGGATTCCCTGAAGGAACTCCTGGAGGATTCCCTGAAGGAACTCCTGGAGGATTCCCTGAAGGAACTCCTGGAGGATTCCCTGAAGGAACTCCTGGAGGATTCCCTGAAGGAACTCCTGGAGGATTCCCTGAAGGAACTCCTGGAGGATTCCCTGAAGGAACTCCTGGAGGATTCCCTGAAGGAACTCCTGGAGGATTCCCTGAAGGAACTCCTGGAGGATTCCCTGAAGGAACTCCTGGAGGATTCCCTGAAGGAACTCCTGGAGGATTCCCTGAAGGAACTCCTGGAGGATTCCCTGAAGGAACTCCTGGAGGATTCCCTGAAGGAACTCCTGGAGGATTCCCTGAAGGAACTCCTGGAGGATTCCCTGAAGGAACTCCTGGAGGATTCCCTGAAGGAACTCCTGGAGGATTCCCTGAAGGAACTCCTGGAGGATTCCTTGAAGGAACTCCTGGAGGATTCCCTGAAGGAACTCCTGGAGGATTCCCTGAAGGAACTCCTGGAGAATTCCCTGAAGGAACTCCTGGAGGATTCCCTGAAGGAACTCCTGGAGGATTCCCTGAAGGAACTCCTGGAGGATTCCCTGAAGGAACTCCTGGAGGATTCCCTGAAGGAACTCCTGGAGGATTCCCTGAAGGAACTCCTGGAGGATTCCCTGAAGGAACTCCTGGAGGATTCCCTGAAGGAACTCCTGGAGGATTCCCTGAAGGAACTCCTGGAGGATTCCCTGAAGGAACTCCTGGAGGATTCCCTGAAGGAACTCCTGGAGGATTCCCTGAAGGAACTCCTGGAGGATTCCCTGAAGGAACTCCTGGAGGATTCCCTGAAGGAACTCCTGGAGGATTCCCTGAAGGAACTCCTGGAGGATTCCCTGAAGGAACTCCTGGAGGATTCCCTGAAGGAACTCCTGGAGGATTCCCTGAAGGAACTCCTGGAGGATTCCCTGAAGGAACTCCTGGAGGATTCCCTGAAGGAACTCCTGGAGGATTCCCTGAAGGAACTCCTGGAGGATTCCCTGAAGGAACTCCTGGAGGATTCCCTGAAGGAACTCCTGGAGGATTCCCTGAAGGAACTCCTGGAGGATTCCCTGAAGGAACTCCTGGAGGATTCCCTGAAGGAACTCCTGGAGGATTCCCTGAAGGAACTCCTGGAGGATTCCCTGAAGGAACTCCTGGAGGATTCCCTGAAGGAACTCCTGGAGGATTCCCTGAAGGAACTCCTGGAGGATTCCCTGAAGGAAGTCCTGGAGGATTCCCTGAAGGAAGTCCTGGAGGATTCCCTGAAGGAAGTCCTGGAGGATTCCCTGAAGGAAGTCCTGGAGGATTCCCTGAAGGAACTCCTGGAGGATTGCCTGAAGGAACTCCTGGAGGATTCCCTGAAGGAACTCCTGGAGGATTCCCTGAAGGAACTCCTGGAGGATTCCCTGAAGGAACTCCTGGAGAATTCCCTGAAGGAACTCCTGGAGGATTCCCTGAAGGAACTCATGGAGGATTCTCTGAAGGAACTCCTGGAGGATTCCCTGAAGGAACTCCTGGAGGATTCCCTGAAGGAACTTCTGGAGGATTTCCTGATGGAACTCCTGGAGGATTTCCTGAAGGAACTCCTGGAGGATTCCCTGAAGGAACTCTTGGAGGATTATCTATCTATCTATCATGCAGATGAATCAGCTGTGGACTGAAAATCTTCCTGATAATGCTGATAACAATAAGTTAAAGATTACACATCTTCGCATGAAGTGATTTATTACACATTTTACTATCTCGTTTATAAAGTATTTACTACACAGTAAATATAATGACAGAATACCACCGATTCTTCTTATATGTCCATGGCGACTGAGTAAATGATGAATCCTCCATCGTAAGGACCGGTGATGATCCATTTCCTATACGTAAATGAGTAGATTTTTAAATTTCGCGTATACATTATTCAAACAAAGATACATTTGTCTTCGATCGAGAGCTGGATCTACGTACCCATTGCAACTAAATCGGATTATGTTAGGTTTTCCTTGAAGACCACCCGACTCAATGCTCTCCTGTGAGCCACTGTCAATTTTATAAACATCCAGCACTCCATTGTTGTTCGGACTCATAATAAATCGCATATCGTCTGAACACACGATTTTATTTTTAAATGGAAGGGGCATCTTTATGATTAACGTAGGTGTCGAGTTCTGAAATGGATATGCAAACTTTAAAAAAGGTTCATTCTTCCTAAGCCGACTTGTCTCCTTACAATAGCATCCGAGATGTCATGGAAGTAAACTTCTCCGGTCAAGTCGCAGCTAACCAGAATCTGTTGCCTTGAATTTTCCATCTTCAGTAACGTCGTTACGGCAAACGAATGCGGTTGCAGTTCAGTAATCGCTGGCGCAAAGCAATTCTTCGTGTTGGAAGATATTGGGGTTGTTGATGATGGTGCGCTACCATTTGAACCTTTTCCTATCGGTATGAGTTGAGTAATCGAACAAAGTAGAAGACTACCATCGACGGTGCTGACTACAAACTCCGAGTTGGAAATGGTCAAAATTTGCGTTAAAATTATGGCTTTCTGTGATGCAGATGGCGTTGATATACGAAATCTGTTGAAATGAGAAATAACTGTGTTCAGTTGAAACACTACTAAACATGCATAGATAATATAACATACGTTTTATCTTTTCCAACATGTTTACCGACTTTCCACAAAATTACAATCCCATCGCTGTGGCACGACAGCAAGCCAAAATCTTTGGTCAGAGGGTTGGGTTTCATCCAAGCCATGTCTACAACCTTACCGTAGTCCGTTGTTTCGGAAAACAGCTCCGATAAGGAATTCTGTTCATGCTTTAGGTCCAATTCGTAATGCCAGATGTACACATCGCCAGACACGGTGCCACCGGCGAACATGTCTTTGTTGAACGGATTGGTCTCCAGTGATTCAATGCAGGCTTTCACTGGATTGCTACAGAGTTCAACCCACTGCACCGATCCGTACGTGTCACGCCGTGGAGTAAAGGCCGTAATGGACGAGTACGTATGCTCACACCACGCTTCGTGATATGAGCTACATGATAGAACCAACAAGGGTGCATCCCTGGTTGCGATCGAAAGCCATGCAGCAGCACCCATACTGAGCTTCTGGCAGCCATCCGTACTAGGATTAGACCGTTTTAACATCAACTCTTGATGTTTACGGATGATCAACCGTTCAGTCGTATCGCTAAAGTTGTCATTGACGTCGTAGCTTTCAGTGACGCCTGCAGATAGTTCCTCATCAACCAATGGATAAATTTTCTGCAACCAATTGGATAACTTTATATCATCGCACGTGACTAAAGTATGACGAGGAGATCCTCCGGTTTGAACCTAAACATTAAAATTATATTAATTGAAGTACCATTTCACGTAATAATATTAATCAGGCACTAACTGCAACATCCTTTCGTTCGATCGGGGCTGTTCCTGCATCAAGTTTCGGTGCCGGTGGATCGGTACCGATAGAAGTTTCCACTAGCCGAAGCACTTCGCCTGTACGAAACGTAGATTTGAACTCCACAACTTTGTTGGAGATCATGGTGAAACGATCCAGATTCATTTTTATTAAAGTTAATTTTGATTGATTTAAGATTATGCTGAGAATGGTTCTGGTGAGAAATTTCTAATTTCGAATGCCGTACAAATTGTTTGGAACCATAAGTTACCATGGAAACCATTTGCGCATGTCACATGTAAAACACCTGTTGATTGAATTTCAAGCTTTAGGGGTTTACATCGTACAGTAATCGATGAAAGCTTGCGCTAAGGGTTAGGGAACGTGCATAAATTACGTCACGCTTTGAGAGGGAGGGGGATTCAGCCAAGTGTAATGGCTCATACTAAAATTGTTAAAGGTCCCATACAAAAAGCGTGGTATAGGGGAAGTGGGTTGAAAATGAACAATTTTCGCGTTGCGTGAATTTTTGACGTTTCCTTAGGGAAAACTGGGGTAGTTTGACTACCATAAAGTGAATGGTAGAAAAAAAAGTTTGAACATACAGAAGCCAATGTTATACCCCAGACAGATTTGTGTGTGATACAACGGTACGCAGTATGGCAGTGGCAGTGATGGACCTTGTACAGAATTTTCGAACCCTCTAAGCAGAATATCCTCTTCGAATGAGTGTAATCAGTTTTGTGCATTTTAATTACGCCTTATTTTGCTTATTCTTTGACAGATACGCGTATTTCGACTACCAATTGTAATCTTCCTCAGTGTCAGTTACCGAGATTGGCACCGCCGATCGCTCAGCAAACCTGTTTTTCAACGAGATCTCAGCAATTGTGTTGTTTGTTTGCTGAGGTTCAGGAAATGTTTTGCCGAAATTCAGCTAACAAACGTTATTTTTTACCGAGATTCAGTATACATATTTGCTGAGCCACGGCGGTGCCGGCGTTTGCCGAGCTCAACTTACACGGAACCAGAAATCAACCCAAATATTGTCGGGCCGCCACCAAACCGGACGTCGCACAATCAAATCACGACGCGACCCAACTCGCGACGTTTTAGAATCATGTCAAAATTAGTGCGCATCCTTCCCGTTGTTGTCAGCAACACAGCGCACTAGATGCGAAACACTTGCGACACTTGTGGACCACGAAAATAGCAATTTTTGATTGAATGCCTGTCTTGATATCGGCTCTTCCGTGCGAGAACCCAAATTTGGCTATACCGCGTTAAAGCTCTGAGTGGGTAGTTTCCGTTTGATCCCGGCAGAAAATTGCAACCCATCGCAAAGTTCTTTCTACCTAGCGTTGACTTTCGAAGTACTCTAGTGGGTTGAAATAAACCCACTTTTGGGTAAACGGCAAAAAACCCAAATTTGGCTTCTCGCACGGACATTATCGGCTAGATAGCTGCTTCTCGCTTTGTTTTTTGACAACATTGCGAGCGGGAGAGCGAGGAAACAACCCACTGCTGGGTAAAAAGTTCAAGCGATATACTTATTTTTGCGTTCTTTTAACGTATTTTTTAGGTAATCTGTTTTTTTTTCGTGTATTGTGCAAGTGGTAGTCGAAATACGCGTATCTGTCAAAGGATAAGCAAAATAGGAGTGTTGGACCACCTGGAGGAAGTACTAAAAAAATATCAAATATTTACTATGCCCGAGAAAAATGTTTTAAAAATCCCTCAAGATGTTCAAGAAGGAGTTTCTACTGGAATGCCTAAAGAAACATCAGAAATGTCACACGATAAATACATGCAAAATGGTAATTTTCAGAGAAAGCTCTCAGTTAAAAATTGTGCAAGCGCTTATGGAAAAGCTGAACAACATGCTTTATCTCAGTGAAGATGAAATGACAAGGAATTCCTGGAGAAACCCTTGAAGAAAATCCAGAAGAAAGTTCTGAAAACAATTCTGGAGAAATTCTTGAAGGAACTCTAGGAGGAACCATTAAGGAAACTTTTCCTGGGAGACTCCAGGGGAAAGTATGTTGAAACTCATGGAGGAATGCCTTAAAGAAACTCCTTGAAATCCTTTAGAAACACTCCTCGAGGAATCGCTTAAGGAAATTCTGGAAATTCTCTGAAGGAACTCCTTGTAGCGTAGATTGTATATCGAAATAATTATGTTTATCAATACAGGGAATCCTAGGTTTACATATTTAGCATTCTATTTTGTGCCATTTTATGTTTAGTAGGATTAATGTTGATAAGGGAAAATTACAATTTTAATTAGCATCACATCAATAAATTGATCGCGCTATTTTAGAAGTGTACTGTGTGCCAAATAAACATCGCACAGCTTGCGTGGAATGCTTTCGGTTTGGGCTTTTGAAGAAGAAGCTTTTCTGTGTCTGGCTTCAGTTCGAGTGCGTACGGATGAACCGGGAACGGGCAGCCGTTGATGATGTGCATGTGACCGACGCGTGAAGTGAATGGGATGAAATGATTGAGGAATGTGCGAGGGGGAGATGGATAGATGACAGTGCGTGGACTCGGGGTCGGGATCAATGATTACGGGACATAAAGCACTTCAGTTTGTTAGCCAAGTTTGTGTCGTACGGACGTTACATGCGCAGCGCGCGAACGGGAGTTTCTGTCGAGTTCTGCGTTTCGTCGGATTTTACCACGGAACGTGAAAATACTACACTCCTTGCCTTAATTACCTTAAGTAACACCTGGAGAATTCCCTGAAGAAACTCCAGGAGGATTCCCTGAAGGAACTCCTTTTAGTTAAATTTACACATTTTAACACGCGAAAATCGATTTTTCTCCTAAGCCGTGTGTCGGACGTATGTCGGGCACAGTGCGCTGGATAGAGGCAAAGATGTCCGATTAACAAGATGGCCATGTGACGGCATACGCCGAACAAATCGCAGGAAACACATCTTTTTTGTGACGGTGCTGCCACGGTGGGGAAGAATATAGAACTAGTAGGCAATTCTCCCTAGATTTTCAGATGCATACTACGATTGTTTTTGACAGCTCTTGTTTATTTACCATTTGTGTGTGGAGCTCTGGAGAATCATTTCGTCGCTTTTTTTAGCGGAGGCGCAGCTACTTCCCAAGTAACCACGAAGCCGTATATAAGTGCATCAATTTTGCCATAAATTCATATTTAAAATTGTGTATATAATGCTGCATTACTTTAAACACCTCATTGAAGCAATATTAAAGTCAAAAAGGGCCCCACTAAAATCAAGTTAGTGCCACATATTGCAGCACGCTGACAGCCATTGCTAAAGTAACATAAATGCATGTGCTGTACATTTGCATTTGCACATGCTTAATACGTGCAACACGAAAAACCAAAACAAAAAACTATTTTTAGCACCGTTTCGTTATCGGCGGTACTGATGCCCCCACACATGCTGTTTTAACCATTATTTTTTGTCGCCCGGTCGGGAGTCGAACCAGAAGTGTTGAAGACCGCTAGATGAGTTCCATCGCGCTGGCGCCCTGGACCGTTTCTGCTGCAGTGATAACAACAGATTTTTCATTAACTAAAAGGAAACTGATCTTCTGTCTCAATCATTGCAGTAGAAGCCAAAACGAATGACATAGTGAATAGAATACAGTAATTTATCACATTCTGATAAATTAATGATAAATACATAATGCATTTTAGAAGATATTTAATCAATAAGAAAATTAAAACGTCGATTAAAACACCCTTCGCATGCTGCTCATATGCTAATTGTGATAGCAGCCTACAGAAAAAAAAGGTCATCTCTAAAAAGGTTTTGCTGTCGTCGATCGGTGGCTCAAATGAGGATTAAATTGGTCGGGAGTCGAACCAGAAATGTTGAATACTGATGGAGTTGACCGTAAAGTTGTTCAATCTTCTTGATTTAATTTGTTTACCAAAGTTGAGTCAAGCTTTTATAATTGTATTGTTAGAGCAAACTTTGCTAGTTTGTACATTGCATTTATTCAGTCTTTGCAGTGTTGAATTATTGAATTATCTTATATCACCTTTTAATGAGCCCTAATGTAAAGAAAAATGCAATGCATCATTACATTGATAATGCCAATCTAAAGGATTATTGCATGACAAGTGTGGAATAACTGCATTTCGCATTGCAGATGTTGATATTCAGTCTAATTTGTGCAATGATATAATGCTTGTGGTTACTTGGGTTACTGGTCTTTAGGCGGACTGATTTCTACCTACGTAATAGATGACATTACGCATGTCTAGTGCACCTGATGAGAAACACCAGTTGATTTTTTTGCTTTAGTTTGCTGCTAATACACAATTTGGGCTTTCTATCTGGCAGATAGCGGGTGTGCGGAAGCCGAAAGAACCATAACGAATGACCAATAATCGTCGCAACCAGAAAATGCCGTACGCTAAGAAACATATAGGGAAAAGTTAAGAATTGTATGCCAAAAATCCACGTCGATTCTTCATACATACTGTTTTGTAGGACATGCGAAAAGACACAGCCAGTTTTCAATCAGGTAACAGTTGCAACTGGTCTTAATATCCCCAAAAAAAATAAATTGGTGGTTCCATTTATATTTGAAAGGAAATACTTCATTTTGTAAGGAGCAGTTCATAAACTACGTAGACGTAATTTTGGGTATCTCAGACCACCCTCCCCCCTCGTAGACTTTGGCCAATATAAAGTTTTCGAAATTGGTATGGACCGTAGTATTTGGCCACTCTCCCCACTCCCTACTTATAGTCTACGTAGTTTATGGACATATACTGTCTTTTGTGCATATCTGTCCCATGTTGTAAATATTGAATTAACTTTAAAAGGTTTCGGGGAAATATATGACTTGCTATAAAAGCAACATGACACAGATATGCTTGGCAGAGCAGCACAATAGCGAAGAAACTTGACCAATAATGCGTGTAAAAACTGGGAATAGCTATGGATTATATTAAACGAAATAAAGATATGTGATACAAATAATGAATGATGATTTGATAAGAGTGTAAAGGTCTTT
This sequence comes from Aedes albopictus, assembly GCF_035046485.1. Classification (NCBI taxonomy): domain Eukaryota; kingdom Metazoa; phylum Arthropoda; class Insecta; order Diptera; family Culicidae; genus Aedes; species Aedes albopictus. The sequence continues at coordinate 90,353,887 of NC_085138.1, read as the reverse complement.
TAATTTTATGTAAACTAGTTTATAAACGAATAACAAAAGTACAACAAAACAACAACAAAAAATAACATAAACAATTAAATCTAAATTTAAATTATGCGATACATGAAGGACGATTAATGTTGAGTTTCTTGGCCTTAGCAGTTTTCTTCGATGCCTTCTTCTGGTCGTTCATGCTTTTAAAAGTCCTGTTCATTTCTGTTAGCCGACATCCCATTAACATATTCAAATATCGATCTGTAATCTTAGCTGCACATTTTGGACACAATGCACTGAAAAGAAGGCTATCGTCGTTTTCTGCTTCTGCGGAATCAGCGTTGTCAGCATCCTTCGAAATATGAAATTTTTCTTCAATCAACTTCTTCAGTTCAGCTTTAACTCCTATTGGGCTTTGCTTCAATAGCATGTCGAACTTCTCACCAAATATGTGGCATACTTCCTTGAAGTATTGAAAGATTGTATTTCCTGGTGTAACGATTTTAGAGGTCGGTGTGTATTTTTTTGATTCGGCAAGGAACGTCACATCTTCTGTTACCTTTTCCTCCAGCTTTCTCAAGCGATCTAAACAGTCCTTGTGGTTGATTGTACTGCACGCCCATCCGGTCGTCCACTAGATGCTGGAAAGTTCATTCAGATCGTCTACTTGCTCCACTTCAACTCCATTGCATTCTTCTGAATCCGATGAACGTTTATACTGGCCGTTAACGAAGCCTATATTCTTGATTTCCTTGTCATTGACAATAAACTTGCTCAAATCAGCTTCTACATTACCAACTTTTCCAGGAATCATGATTTGGTTAATAACTGCTGATTTGTAAGCGGACATAAATTGTGCGGCATCAGGATGGTTGTTGTTCACATTCTTCCATCGAATCGTTGAGAAAAAATGTTCCAGGCAGTCTTGCGATAAATTCCGTGTCCTTAAGAAAGTGAAATTGTACTTCGTTTGGAGTTCTTCCCAGAGCATGCTGACAGCAGAAATATACAGTCAGGTCTTTTTTTACGCGGTTTTCATTTACGCGGCCGCGTAAATGAAAACTCCATACAAAAAAAAATTTCATCGTCTTATTTTTGCATGATTCGTCGAGAAATGGTGAGACTTTTTTTACGCGGTTTTTTGAATTTTGAACTGAGTTTTTTTTTTTACGCGGTACGTATCCCCCGCGTAAAAAAAACCTGACTGTACAACAACCATCCTTCAATGCAGTACGGCTTTCTTGATTGTTTCACTAGCGGCTTGAATTTTGATTCCTGTATAATTTTTAATATTAATTAATAACTATTACCTTGCATATTTGGTTACACTCAGAGCTTTATTTAATAGTTATATTGTGTATTCGATTTCAAATTCTGTTTTAGAAATAAGAACTTACGCTTTTCACATTAGAACAGTTTTTATCAATGAAATACAAAGACTTGAGCGATTTCTTCATTTCTTGCATTACTTTTATGTGGTTACTCTTAGCCTGAATGGGTCTTTTGAGTTCCTGAACGAGATGCAATATGAATATTTATCTGTAATTATGAAATAGCTACATAAATTACTTTAATTACCTTAGTTTCATTGAAAGTACTTAGATGAATTGGCTATGTCGAAAAGTTGATCAAATTCCTCGCAATATTTGGCGGTATTGAGGGCATCGGCTGAAAGCTTTCCAGTGTGTACGTAAGAACGCAAACCGGCAGCTACGGACTGGCTCAATGTCAGGGCTGCTAATCCAACATTCATTTCAGCAAACTGGGCTAGTTTAATATGCTTATACTTCAAGCCAGGGACTGATCTTGGATGGGTTTTTACATCTTCCCAATACAGATCCACGATGTGTTGAAACGAACACACGTTGCCGTTGTAAACGGCATTATGACGGAGCAGATTGTTTCGAATTGATTTATGCAGATGTGGGGCGTCATAACAGCAATATACTTTTTCTCCATCAATTTCAAAATATGGTTTATCTTCAGATACTTGAAAGACGTTGGTGAACATGGCTCGGTTGGTAGAGTTTTGGTCGCACACTACCATTTTTGGAATAAATCCTGCTGATCTAATTTTGACTAATGCCTCTTTTACTATGGATCCCAACTGTTTTCCATCCAAGTTGCTGCAGAAAAAGTATCCTATTGCTTGTTTGATACCGCTTTTCATGGTTTTTATCATCAAAGTCAAGCAGGACTTTGCCCTTACTTTGACGTCGCTGCCCTGTTGGTTTGGTAATTTGGTTGGGAAACCAAGTATGTAATCGGGATCGGCGTTAGCGACATATGAAACCTTTTCAGTTATTGTCATTTCGTCTAAAAACAGTGTGACCACTCTTTCATCTTCCGGTAGTGTTTCAGATTTGATTTTCAGTAATTTCAAAATATTTTCTGAGAACCCATCTTTAATTTCTATTTTCGATAGCCATTTCTTCATTGTGCTCACTGACGGTAAGCGAAAGAATGTGCGCATTTGTCGATACGCTTTTGGAGAGCAATAGTTTACAACTAATGCCATGTTCCTCATTTTATCTGTGTATCTGGCCCCTTTAAGCTTCCTATCTTTATTTTTCTGAAGTTCGACCAGCAATGGATCCCGCAATACTGAGACCTGAGATGTCGTGGGCCGTTGACGATAACTTGCACACAGCCTTCGAATAATGTTATTCTTTTTAATCAACAAACTCGCTTTCTTTCTCAGATCTAGTTTCAATTTTGAGTTCTCTTGTTGCAGCTCATTTATTTTTTGTTTCATTTTCATGTATTCCGACCAATTGAAAAAGTAATCGTGGTCATGTTCCACTGCACTCGTATCGACGTGCAATTTCCTCTTTTTGCAAGTCTCCTTATCATCATCTATGACGATTTCACCAGCAACATTGTCCAAATCGAAATCGTATACTTCTAAAAAACGATACAAATGTGTGATAAGTATTGCTATGTAGGTATTAGACTGGGTCAACAAAGTCGATTTTTTGGAACAAAGCTCTTTCGATCCCTTTTGGCGTCCAAAACAACTGTGCAAAATTTGGGAGCGATTGGTTGCGTCCCCGTATTCCGCATTGCGATTGAAATTTGTATGAAATTTAGTATGGGAAAACGTGCTTTTTTGCATTTTTCTCCTAAATTGATTTTTTTTGTCTAAAACGATCTAACGAATGACGTTGAATTATAGCCTAAGATATGCCGAAAACCTTTGCCGAAGACCGCAAAGTGATCCGATACTTGTGAAAAAAGTTATATCATATGGATTACCCGGTGGTGCTTAACATTTAACATGTAAAGGAATAACATCAATAATAAAATGTTAATTTTTGGCCTAAGTTACCAAGCGAATAACTTTTTTCACAAGCGTCGGATCACTTTGCGGTCTTCGGCAAAGTTTTTCGGCATATCCCAGGCTATACTTTAACGTCATTAGTTACATGGTATTAGACAAAAGAATGCAACTTACGAATTAAATGCAAAAGAGTACGTTTTCCCATACTAACTTCCATGCAAATTTCAATCGCAATGCGGAATACGGGGACGCAACCAATCACTTCCAAATTTTGCACAGTCGTTTTGGCCGCCAATACAGATTGAAAAAGCTTTGTTCCGGGTTGATGTGATCAAATTTAAAGTTTCTCCATACAACGTTGACCCACTCTAGTAGGTATATATCATTCGTGCAGTTGGAATCTGGAGTTTTTGACACATGAAAATCGATTTCTCTTCCAAACCGTGTGTCATACACGTACGACGGGCATAAAGCGCTGGATAGAAAACCAGATCCGCTGTCCAGCGCAGCGTGTTCGACGTTAGGTTTTTCGTCTGGTTTAAAAAAAAATAATTTTCACGTGTGGGGAAACTTCGTGTTTCAACCGCAACGACAATAGAGTAATTCAAAAGCATGTATGTAATTCAAAAATACCTTCTATTGCGCAAACGTCCATCTCACATTCTCGGAAATCATCATGCTCCTCATCCATTGAGGCATCATTGGAGGATTCAGCTGAGTTCAACGCTCCTTTGCGAATTGGCACAACGTGTGGCTTGAGCCTTTAAAGAAGAGTGGTTTATTTAGTTGAAAAAATACTGTGCTTTTAAAACATACCCTTGTGAATAATTTCGGTTATTAATGAAGTCCGTATCCACGAAATGGTCAGAGCAAATAAAACTGTTTTTAGTGACGGCATCGTTTTCACAAAAAGATTTCCATACGTCGAAATTTCTGAAAGCAACATAAATAAGCTGAAAATATCGATTGCATAATTTGCAAAAGAAATACCTGTGTTTTCCAGAAACTCTGAAAAATGATTTTGTCGACGCACCTACAGCTCCTTTTACACAACCGGAAACAGCGCATCTTCGCGAACTCATTTTAAAATAACTAGTTTTATGCTTTTACGACGATGGACATAAAACAACGTTGGACATTGAATTCTGTTTCAGGAATTTCCGATCCTACCAAGTGGCGCGTAAACAAATAACAACGCATGGCAACCATAACAACATATCAGCTATGAAAATCTAAGCATACTTGTGCCACTATTTAACTTCTATAATTGCTCGCAAGCTTGCTGATGGCGCTGCAGTTATGCTTCCAAATAAAGGATGAAGTTGAGGGGGTCTGATAGAGGGCCAGGTCCGCTGTCCAGCGCACTACGTCCGACGTTAGATTTCGCGTATGGATTTTGAGAAAATTCGATTGTCGGGTGTGTGGGGAAACTTCGGGTTTCAACCGCGACGACAATAGGGTCCTACAATTAAAGACGAAATCTCGCTTATATTGAATAATACGATCAAGCATGGTAAATATTCTAATCGGAATTGTACTTTACTCGAACTTGAAAAACAAATGAATAATGAGAAAATTCGAAATAAGTAAAATGGTAAATAGTTCTACTTTGACATTTGAGGTCAACCTTGTGTGACTGACCTCGACATTTTTCGCACTGGGATTTCAAAAATGTTCCTGACATACACGGCGAAAAAAATCACTCAAAGTATGTGTTATAAGCTAGGGACGAGACAAAAGGCTAAAAAAATAAAAATTATATATTTTCAACTACGGTTTATAAAAACGTCAAAAAATGAGTAAATATGTACTCTTGAACCATATATTGTGGTTTAAAACAAGAATCCCGATAGGACTTTAGGAGCCTATTGACCAATCCAAATTCCTGTGTGGTAGTGGTTTGTGTTCAGATTTCCCGTGTTAATCTATCTGTAAGAACTTTGTAAACATCTTTTGTTCTCGCGTATATGGATAGGCTTGCAGTAGGTTTCGTGAGACTTTTTTCGGACAACTCAATACTAAAATTCTAGTTGAAACTTCTGAGCGGGTGTGAGCTGGACTTGATGGTTTCGTGCAACGATAAATAACGAGGCACGCACCTCTCGATGTGAGATTGACAACCAAATGAATTAATCACAATCGTTTAAAACATGCTCCACGGAAATTGCGCAAGTGTTACGTCTGTTTGTCTTCACGCTCGTTGAAAACTACTCTAAAGTGAGTAGAATTCGACTCTCTTCATTACAAAGTGCATCAGCTCAAAAGAGAGTAAAGCGGATTCACTCACTTTAGAGTAAAAATGGATTTTGTAGAAAGAGAGTGATATTTACTCACTTTTATTTTTTGCGAAAACTAGCGAAAGTGAGTAGATAAAAAATAATAAAAAAACAAAAAATAAGAAGTTCAAAAATCTTGCAAACTTTTATTTCCTAAATAGTACTATATATACATCACGTTAACAATAATGCTAATGCTAATATAACACAAAATTATAATAAAGTTAGAAAATCACTTTAAACTCTCGTTGTTCTCTGATGATGATTTGTTGTTCATCACTACAAAGAGTTGCCCCATTTGAAGCGGCTGTGCCATGCAAGCTATATGGGGTTGTACTTGGAAAAACGACCGCACAAGCTATTGTCGTCGTTGTTATAGGCATGGGCTGAAATTAGAGAACAGATGATTATTACAATTGTAACTCATTAAATACCAATTGGACTTAAATCAAAAAAGGGACAACTTACTTTACTTACGAATAAGCGGTGTACTATACGTTCTTCGGAGACCTGGTGTTAAGCTGGTTTACTGGTGTATGATCCTCCCGGAAGAAGCGTTCAGCTCCGCCACATAATTGGCCACAAACATTTTACATGTTCACAGGTGGCAACGAAATCCTTAATTGAAAAGATTGATTGTTATCCAGTTAACTTCTTTTAAACGTTTTTTATTTTATTTTAAAAAGTCTTACCTGTTAGTTCCGGCAGGTTCCCCTGTCCACTGCTGCGGCAACTTCAACCATTTCAGCGCTGATTTTAGGTTTTCCGCCGGCTTAACAATCTCCTGCGACTTGTTTTTCTTTCGAATGTGGTCACGGTGAGTTTTTCGTAAATAAAACGCCTTACTCATAAGTGAGTAAAGCAGAGATCTAACGTGACAGGGTAGATAATAACTCACATTGACAAATCAATGTTACTCACCTTTGACAGATTTCGCAAAAGTTTGAAAGTGAGTATAATTTACTCACTTGAGAGTAGTTTTCAACGAGCGTGTTCGGCGATTCTTCGTCGTTATTTTTTTTGCCCCGATGGCAAAAAAACAAGAAAAAACTAAACTTTGCCACATAGACATCGACATGATGTTGCGCTATGTTGCGCAACATCATCCTCCTCAGTGTTTTGTTTTCATTCTCGTCAGATCTCAGGAGAAATGTCAAATCAGTAGTGATGTGTCCAGTAGTAAAAGCAGCAGTTTCGAATTTTAATTCTCGAAGCAAAAATTAAATTAAGAATTCCATCATGCATCTTTAGAATCTATGTACAAATGTGTCTTTCAATTGTGAATCTTACCCATCTCAAGCGATCACAACAACACCATGGAGGCCCTTTACTTCCAAACCAATAGCCTGATCCAGGAAACGCAGCAATGTTTCCAACAACTGAGCAGCGTACGTGTCGACTCGGTTGCCGTCGAAGCCGACATCCAAACAAAACTGGCCACAGTGAATGCGTAAGTTGACCGGGTTTTATTCACTCCTGGAAGCTGATTTAAATCTTTTGGGAAATTTTCAGAAACTGCGACCGATTAGACGTCCTGTTGTACAAGGTTCCGGTTGCCCAGCGGCAGAATGCCAAGATGCGGGTCGATCAGCTCAAGTACGACGTTCGACACTTGCAAGCGGCTTTGAAACTGTATCAGGACAAGAAGGCTCGCAAGGAGATGGAGCTGGCCGAACGGGAGAGCTTGCTAAATAAACGGTTCACGTCCAACTCGGAAACGTCTATCGATATTGATTACTCACTGCAGCATCACAACTCGATGCAGAATGCGCACCGAGGGGTAGACGAAATGCTCTGGACCGGATCGAACATACTGGACGGGCTGAGGAACCAGCGGGAAACGTTGAAGGGGGCCAAGAAGCGGATCCTGGACGTGGGCAACACTCTGGGGCTTTCGAATCAGACTATGAAGATGATCGAACGGCGGCTGGTCGAGGACAAGTACGTGATGATCGGAGGAATGATTGTGACACTGTTGATTATTGTACTGGTTATTTACTTTTTTGTATTTTAAAGCTAAACGATTCACGCCTGATGCCTGTAATACATTAATATTAGGTTTACACACAGTTTAAGGGGAAGCTTCACGGAAAACCTGGTAGAACCCGACTTTGGCGCACGTTTCGATTTTTTAAAAATTAATGGAAAGTGATATAAAAAATCTAAAAAAATCAGTTTTTAGCTAAGATCCTAAGGATTATGTTCGTAAAAAAATATTTGATTTTACTCAAAATTTGAAAAAGTTGGACTCTCGAGAACACCAAAATTTTTGGTAGGAAAACCGCTCCCATGCCGCAAATTTTTGTGTTTGCACAACGATTTCTCCCGTAAAAATATGTTTTATCATATAACTATGTACGGTCATTTTGCTCAGGAACTAATAACGAGTCGAATGGTATATAAATATCAGGGGGTTTCATACAAAAATCTACATTGAGAGGCATTTGTATGAAAACATTTCCAAAATTATTGCGCGCCACCGCGATCGAACAGCAGCTAACGGTTTCTTGCCTGGCCTGCGGTGGGCACCCGTGCGGATGATGCAACGAAACAAAGCAGCAGATTTGCCTCACTGACGTTGATCCGGTAAAATAGTTGGACACAAATTGATTTCAGAAAAAAATATGTACCTAATTGATTGCATGTTGGTTAATGCACGTGCAGTACACGGGTGATTTCGTAATAGAAATAATGCATCTAGACAAATAAACAATGGTTACTCAAATATAGTGTTTCAGGTATGGTACTCGTATTTATATTGCAGTACAATATTGAAAAAAAAAAAATTATTATTGAGTAGGCTGAGAAAGGAATGCGCGATATTTCTGATGAAAAAAAACGCGATATCTCGCGTAATTCGTGATAAGGGCCTGAAAGCCATTGGTAACCAAGTGTGTAGCACGATGTTACCGAGTAGATGAATGAATAAACAAAAATTTAAACGCCAGCTTGATCAAGAGGAGACTGTCCTCTATCTGCATATAGGTTAAATTGTGATGTTTACCTGCTATTCTGCACAGAAACAACGAGCTACGCACATGGTTACCAATGGTTTTTAGGGCGAGATCATAAATTACTCGAGTTATGATGATAAGTTCAGCTGAGGATCATTTTGGAGAATATAAATAGGATTGAAAAAATCTCGCAGCGGTAAACGCGCGGTTAACCAATATTTAGAAGGACCATGCTGAAAGTACTGGATTCGATTTCCGAACGGTCCAGGATCTTTTTTGTGATTATTTGTGATTTTTTTGTGATTATTTAGGAATTCTTATAAATATTTGAGTACACTGAGCTTGCTCGAGAATTCTTGAAGAATTTGAGAATATTCCTCGACTTTTTGTGATTATTTAGGAATACTAATGAATATTTGAGCCTGCTGAGCTTGCTCGAGGATTCTTGAAGAATGTCAGGAGTTTTTCTCGATTTTACGACAGCTGACAAATTCAGATGAATATTTGAGTTCACTGAGCTTGCTCGAGGATTCTTGAAGAGTTTTAGAGTATTCCTCGATATTTTGTGATTATTTAGGAATTCTAATGAATATTTGAGTACACTGAGCTTGCTCGAGAATTCATGAAGAATTTGAGAATATTCCTCGACTTTTTGTGATTATTTAGGAATTCTAATGAATATTTGAGCCTGCTGAGCTTATTCGAGGATTCTTGAAGAATGTTAGGAGTTTTCCTCGATTTTACGATAATTGAAAAATTCAGATGAATATTTGAGTTCACTGAGCTTGCTCGAGGATTCTTGAAGAGTTCTAGAGTATTCCTCGATTTTTTGTGATTATTTAGAAATTCTAATAAATATTTGAGTACACTGAGCTTGCTCGAGAATTCTTGAAAAATTTGAGAATATTCCTTGACTTTTTGTGATTATTTAGGAATTCTAATGAATATTTGAGTGCACTGAGCTTGCTCGAGAATTCTTCAAGAGTTTTAGAGTATTCTCCTTGATTTTTGTGATTATGTAGGAATTTTCATGAATGTCTGAGTTTGCTGAGAATATTCGAGAACTTTTGAGAATTTTAGAGTTCTCCTCAATTTTACGATATCTGAGGATTTCCGACAAATATTTGAGTTCACTGAGCTTATTCGAGGATTCTTGAAGAGTTTTAGAGTATACCTCGATTTTTTGTGATTATTTAGGAATTCTAATGAATATTTGAGTACACTGAGCTTGCTCGAGAATTCTTGAAGAATTTGAGAATATTCGTCGACTTTTTGTGATTATTTAGGAATTCTAATAAATATTTGAGCCTGCTGAGCTTATTCGAGGATTTTTGAAGAATGTTAGGAGTTTTCCTCGATTTTAAGATAACTGAAAAATTCAGATGAATATTTGAGTTCACTGAGCTTGCTCGAGGATTCTTGAAGAATTTGAGAATATTCCTCGACTTTTTGTGATCATTTAGGAATACTAATGAATATTTGAGCCTGCTGAGCTTATTCGAGGATTCTTGAAGAATGTTAGGAGTTTTCCTCGATTTTACGATAATTGAAAAATTCAGATGAATATTTGAGTTCACTGAGCTTGCTCGAGGATTCTTGAAGAGTTTTAGAGTATTCCTCGATATTTTGTGATTATTTAGGAATTCTTATCAATATTTGAGTTTGCTGAGCTTGCTCGAGGATTCTTGAAGAATGTCAGGAGTTTTTCTCGATTTTCCGACAGCTGAGAAATTCAGATGAATATTTGAGTTCACTGAGCTTGCTCGAGGATTCTTGAAGAGTTTTAGAGTATTCCTCGATATTTTGTGATTATTTAGGAATTTTTATGAATATTTGAGTACACTGAGCTTGCTCGAGAATTCTTGAAGAATTTGAGAATATTCCTCGACTTTTTGTGATTATTTAGGAATTCTAATGAATATTTGAGCCTGCTGAGCTTATTCGAGGATTTTTGAAGAATGTTAGGAGTTTTCCTCGATTTTACGATAACTGAAAAATTCAGATGAATATTTGAGTTCACTGAGCTTGCTCGAGGATTCTTGAAGAGTTTTAGAGTATTCCTCGATATTTTGTGATTATTTAGGAATTCTTATGAATATTTGAGTACACTGAGCTTGCTCGAGAATTCTTGAAGAATTTGAGAATATTCCTCGACTTTTTGTGATTATTTAGGAATTCTAATGAATATTTGAGCCTGCTGAGCTTATTCGAGGATTTTTGAAGAATGTTAGGAGTTTTCCTCGATTTTACGATAACTGAAAAATTCAGATGAATATTTGAGTTCACTGAGCTTGCTCGAGAATTCTTGAAGAATTTGAGAATATTCCTCGACTTTTTGTGATTATTTAGGAATACTAATGAATATTTGAGCCTGCTGAGCTTATTCGAGGATTCTTGAAGAATGTTAGGAGTTTTCCTCGATTTTACGATAATTGAAAAATTCAGATGAATATTTGAGTTCACTGAGCTTGCTCGAGGATTCTTGAAGAGTTTTAGAGTATTCCTCGATATTTTGTGATTATTTAGGAATTCTTATCAATATTTGAGTTTGCTGAGCTTGCTCGAGGATTCTTGAAGAATGTCAGGAGTTTTTCTCGATTTTCCGACAGCTGAGAAATTCAGATGAATATTTGAGTTCACTGAGCTTGCTCGAGGATTCTTGAAGAGTTTTAGAGTATTCCTCGATATTTTGTGATTATTTAGGAATTTTTATGAATATTTGAGTACACTGAGCTTGCTCGAGAATTCTTGAAGAATTTGAGAATGTTCCCCGACTTTTTGTGATTATTTAGGAATACTAATGAATATTTGAGCCTGCTGAGCTTATTCGAGGATTTTTGAAGAATGTTAGGAGTTTTCCTCGATTTTAAGATAATTGAAAAATTCAGATGAATATTTGAGTTCACTGAGCTTGCTCGAGGATTCTTGAAGAGTTTTAGAGTATACCTCGATTTTTCGTGATTATTTAGGAATTCTAATGAATATTTGAGTACACTGAGCTTGCTCGAGAATTCTTGAAGAATTTGAGAATATTCCTCGGTTTTTTTTGTGATTATTTAGGAATACTAATGAATATTTGAGTACACTGAGCTTGCTCGAGGATTCTTGAAGAGAGTATTCCTAGAGTATTCCTCGATTTTTTGTGATTATTTAGGAATTCTAATAAATATTTGAGTACACTGAGCTTGCTCGAGAATTCTTGAAAAATTTGAGAATATTCATTGACTTTTTGTGATTATTTAGGAATTCTAATGAATATTTGAGTGCACTGAGCTTGCTCGAGGATTCTTGAAGAGTTTTAGAGTATTCTCCTTGATTTTTTGTGATTATGTAGGAATTTTCATGAATGTCTGAGTTTGCTGAGAATATTCGAGAACTTTTGAGAATTTTAGAGTTCTCCTCAATTTTACGATATCTGTGGATTTCCGACAAATATTTGAGTTCACTGAGCTTATTAGAGGATTCTTGAAGAGTTTTAGAGTATACCTCGATTTTTTGTGATTATTTAGGAATTCTAATGAATATTTGAGTACACTGAGCTTGCTCGAGAATTCTTGAAGAATTTGAGAATATTCGTCGACTTTTTGTGATTATTTAGGAATTCTAATGAATATTTGAGCCTGCTGAGCTTATTCGAGGATTCTTGAAGAATGTAAGGAGTTTTCCTCGATTTTTAGATAACTGAAAAATTCAGATGAATATTTGAGTTCACTGAGCTTGCTCGAGAATTCTTGAAGAATTTGAGAATATTCCTCGACTTTTTGTGATTATTTAGGAATACTAATGAATATTTGAGCCTGCTGAGCTTATTCGAGGATTCTTGAAGAATGTTAGGAGTTTTCCTCGATTTTACGATAATTGAAAAATTCAGATGAATATTTGAGTTCACTGAGCTTGCTCGAGGATTCTTGAAGAGTTTTAGAGTATTGTGCATCTCAAAATTTATTAGACTATTGTGCAAATAATTTTTGCACAGTGATTATTTGCACACCTCACTGATCACCTGCGTTTCCTCACGGTTACCCCGACAACAATTTGTTTCCTCATGGTTAGGATTTTTTCACTCATCGTTTGATGTGTTCAATTGTTTGTACCAAGTACCGTGGTACGTGGTACTGTCGTATCCGTCCGTCGAAAAAATGCGAAATTGAGCTCATGTATTCAGGAACATGGGGTTCTTGGGGCAATTTGACGTGATTCTGAAGCTCTGCAAAGTTTTGGTGAGCCAGCTATATGAATCTGGGGAATCTAGAAATAACGTGGGGTTCCAAGAGCCATCAGTCAGGAATCAGTCAGATGAAAGTTGTGGGATGGATGGATTACAGATCGGAAGCAAATAAATGCATGGTGAACCTGGGGATTGATGCAGTTCGTAGAGTTATGGAAGGATACGTCGGGTAGTAATTGTAATTGCAGTTCTGCAGGAAGGTTCGTAGATTCAGCAGGGATAAGATGTTTGGTACAAAAATCGACACCTCATTAGCTGCTTCTCACAGACCAACAACGCATATCACCCGGGGAAAACTACTATTTGATCCTTGTTTCACACCTCATTTCACTCGGTCTAGCTGTACAGTAACCGATTGAGACACAAAATATTTCTTAAAAACAAGTTTCACTAAAGCTCGTCGTCAGTGAGTTCATCTCTCCAGTATTGGTAAAATGTCAAATATTTCGATTCACACGCCTACTAATATTAGTGAGTGTGCAAATTGTATCTCACTAAAACAAAACTGCACTAGAGACTAAAAATTCATGCAATCGTCAATATTCTCCTTGATTTTTTGTGATTATGTAGGAATTTTCATGAATGTCTGAGTTTGCTGAGAATATTCGAGAACTTTTGAGAATTTTAGAGTTCTCCTCAATTTTACGATATCTGAGGATTTCCGACAAATATTTGAGTTCACTGAGCTTATTCGAGGATTCTTGAAGAGTTTTAGAGTATACCTCGATTTTTTGTGATTATTTAGGAATTCTAATGAATATTTGAGTACACTGAGCTTGCTCGAGAATTCTTGAAGAATTTGAGAATATTCGTCGACTTTTTGTGATTATTTAGGAATACTAATGAATATTTGAGCCTGCTGAGCTTATTCGAGGATTCTTGAAGAATGTAAGGAGTTTTCCTCGATTTTAAGAGAACTGAAAAATTCAGATGAATATTTGAGTTCACTGAGCTTGCTCGAGGATTCTTGAAGAGTTTAAGAGTATTCCTCGATATTTTGTGATTATTTAGGAATTCTAATGAATATTTGAGTACACTGAGCTTGCTCGAGAATTCTTGAAGAATTTGAGAATATTCCTCGACTTTTTGTGATTATTTAGGAATTCTAATGAATATTTGAGCCTGCTGAGCTTATTCGAGGATTTTTGAAGAATGTTAGGAGTTTTCCTCGATTTTAAGATAATTGAAAAATTCAGATGAATATTTGAGTTCACTGAGCTTGCTCGAGGATTCTTGAAGAGTTTTAGAGTATTCTCCTTGATTTTTTGTGATTATGTAGGAATTTTCATGAATGTCTGAGTTTGCTGAGAATATTCAAGAACTTTTGAGAATTTTAGAGTTCTCCTCAATTTTACGATATCTGAGGATTTCCGACAAATATTTGAGTTCACTGAGCTTATTCGAGGATTCTTGAAGAATTCAGAGTATTCCTCGATTTTTTGTGATTATTTAGGAATTCTAATGAATATTTGAGTACACTGAGCTTGCTCGAGGATTCTTGAAGAGTTTTAGAGTATTCCTCGATTTTTTGTGATTATTTAGGAATTCTAATGAATATTTGAGTACACTGAGCTCGCTCGAGAGTTCTTGAAGAATTTGAGAATATTCGTCGACTTTTTGTGATTATTTAGGAATACTTATGAATATTTGAGCCTGCTGAGCTTAAACGAGGATTCTTGAAGAATGTTAGGAGTTTTCCTCGATTTTACGATTACTGAGAAATTCAGATGGATATTTGAGTTCACCAAGGAGTTCACTGAGTTTTACAGTATTTCTTGATTTTTTGTGATTATGTAGGAATTTTCATGAATATCTGAGTTTGCTGAGAATATTCGAGAATTTTTGAAGAATTTTAGAGTTCTCCTCAATTTTACGATATCTGAGGATTTCCGACAAATATTTGAGTTCACTGAGCTTATTCGAGGATTCTTGAAGAATTTAGAGTATTCCTCGATATTTTGTGATTATTTAGGAATACTTATGTATATTTGAGTTCACTGAGATTGCTCGAGGATTGTTCATTGAATTCAAATATTCACCAGAATTCCCAGGTCATCATAAAAATCAACAAAAATTCACAAATACTTCAACAAACCCTCGAGCAAGCTCATTGAACTAAAATATTCACCAGAATTCCCAGGTCATAATTAAAACATAAGTTTACAAAATAAAACGAAAGTCGTGAACTTCTGTCAACGACCAAAATTTTTGAAGCACAATTTAGTGCTGATTTCGAAACCGACCTTCAAAAAATTTTAAGTAGAACAGTTTTTGAGTTTTAGCTCAATATCGAGTTTTACAACTTTTCAAAATATGTAATTTACTGAAATTCAAATATATTGCGTTTTGTTCAACCAATTTTAAATCTTTTTTCATCAATTCAAAGCTGAATACAATACCATTCGATCATCTGAATACAGGTTTTGCGTCAGATTGATGAAATTCAAGATATTGACGAGTTTTAGGGACGATCTTTTTAAAATTTAGCAAAATTCCCAAATTTTTTTTGAAGAAATATATTTTTTTTTCAATAAGAAAAAAAAAACAACATAAAAATTCTTTCTCGACGTTTATTTGACATATCATATGTAGGCGAGTTACAGTAAAAATTTCAGCTCAATCGAAGCATTGATTACGGATGATGAGATGTTTGAAGTGAGCGATTTTGCTTAAAAATAGAACAAAAATCGATTTCAAATCATCAACCTTGTATAGAAACTCGAAAAAAATTCCGCTCTACTGTAATTTTTTTCTTTCGCGTTTTCGAACTCAGGGCATGATTCTACACCAAAAATCAGCTTACCGAGTTCAAAAATGCTGTAAACTAGTGAAATCAACAAAAATTCACAAGTACTTCAACAAACCCTCGAGCAAGCTCATTGAACTCAAATATTCACCAGAATTCTCAGGCCATCATAAACATCAACAAATATTCACAAATACTTCAACAAACTCTCGATCAAGCTCATTGGACTAAAATATTCACCAGAATTCCCAGGTCATTATAAAAATCCTTTCGGAATTTCTTTTAGGAATTTCCTTTAGGAATTTCCTTTTGGAATTTCCTTGAGGAATTTTCTTTAGGAATTTCCTTTCGGAATTTCCCTTACGAATTTCCTTTCGGAAATTCCCTTTCGAATTTCCTTTCGGAATTTCCCGTACGAATTTTCTTTGGGAATTTCCTTTCGGAATTTTCTTTAGGAATTTCATTTCGGAATTTCCCTTACGAATATCCTTTAAGAAATTCCCTTACGAATTTCCTTTCGATTTTTCCCTTACGAATTTCCTTTAGGAATTTCCTTTAGGAACGTCCTTTAGGAATTTTCTTTAGGAATTTCCTTTTGGAATTTCCTTCAGGAATTTCCTTTTGGAATTCCCTTTAGGAATTTCCTTTAGTAATTTCCTTTCGGAATTTCCCTTACGAATTTCCTTTCGGAAATTCCCTTTCGAATTTCCTTTCGGAATTTCCCGTACGAATTTTCTTTGGGAATTTCCTTTCGGAATTTTCTTTAGGAATTTCCTTTAGGAATTTCCTTTAGGAATTTCCTTTCGGAATTTCCTTTAGGAATTTCCTTTCCAAACTTCCTTTAGAAATTTCCTTTTTGGAATTTCCTTTAGGAATTTCCTTTCGAAATTACCTACAGGAATTTCCTTTCGGAATTTCCTTTAGGAATTTCATTTCGGAATCTCCCTTACGAATATCCTTTCGGAAATTCCCTTAAGAATTTCCTTTCGGTTTTTCCCTTACGAATTTCCTTTAGGAACGTCTTTTAGGAATTTTCTTTAGGAATGTCCTTTAGGAATTTCAATGTTACCCCGGATTACGGTACTACGATTTTTTCGGTCAACTATGCTCATGCTAATCTGATTTTTTTCTGACTATTGATTACTCAGGATTTCCTTAAAAATATTTCAGTAGGCCATGAATTCCAAGAGAAATTGCGCATTTTTGAAAAATCTGAACCTGATTCCGTTGCTGTAACGATATGGTAGGCTGATTTTGAAGAAGCTGTTACATAATTGCCACTTACCTTTAAATTTCCAAAGAACACAATTTTAGGGATCTTCGCATATTGGTTGATTGTGATAGGTTTTTCCACGCTTTTTTTTCATGCGCACGCATGCCAATTTTATATTTGCTTTCAAGGGCGTAGCCAGCTTTTCGACCAGGGGAAGGCGAGCACCCTTACACTGAAAACCAAATTGCAGTAACAAGGAGTTCAAAAACTTCATCATTTAAAAACAAAATAAAAGTGAAGTATGAAATATGGGTGATTAACAGGAATAGTTCAATGGAAGAATCATATATGATTATAATTCTGAGGAATTCCTCAAGATATTGCTTCAGGAATTTCTTATTAAATGCCATCATGAATTTGAATTTATCCAGCAGTTTCTCCAGAAATTTCTTTAATATTTTTCCAGGTTATTTTAATGCAGTTATTCCAGCAGAAATTACCTTCGGAAAACTTGCAGTAGATTAGATTAGATTAGAATTTCACCATGCATTCTTTTGAGAATATCCCCAGTAATTCTTTACAAATATCATTCCTAATTCCACCAGAAATCCGTTTGAGAATCTCCAGAAAATACTTTAAAAATTTCTCCGGGAATTCTTTCAAAAATTCTAATCAAACTAAGATTCCTTTCCTTGAGGAATAACCTAAGATTTTTTTGGAGAAATTTCTTCAAAAAATCCTTTAATGAATTCCTAAGGAATTACCGGAAAAAATTCTTTGAAAATTTCTAAAGGAATACCTTCGGAAGTTCCTGGAGGAATATCTTTGGAAGTTGCTAGAGGAATGCATTCGGAAATTTTTAAAGGAATCAATTAAAAAATAATTTCAGGAATTTATTTCGAAAATCCTTGAGGAATTCCACCGGAAATTCCTGGACAATTTCTTCAGAAATTTCTTGAGGAATTCCTTCATTTCTTAAGCTTCTTGAGAAATTCCATAAGACATTCCTTCGACAGTTCTTCTACGATTTCCTTTAGAAGATTCTTCGGGAATTCCTTGAGCAATTTCTTTGAAATAGATTTAGAATATTCCTTGAGGAACTCCTTCCTTGAAAAAATATTTCAGAAATTCCTAAAGAAATGCTTTTTGTGATTTTTTATTTCCTAGGGGAACTCATTCGGAAATTCTTTGAAGAATTCCTTTAAAAATGACTTGATAAGGAAAATTCGGAAATTGTTAAAGGAGTTCGTTTGGAAATTTTCTTGACATATGTCTGAAATGTCTTATGGAATACCTTCGGAAATTTCATGAGAAATTGTTTGATAAGTTCGTTGAGAATTTGTTTTTTTATATAAATATTTACGAAATTCCTCAAGGAATTCCAGCGAAAGATCCTTGAGAAGTTTCTTCGGATATTCCTCAAGAAATTCCTTCAAAAATGTATAGCGGAACTCCTACGAAAACTTGAGAAACTTCTTCAAACCTTCCTTCAAAAACACGTTTGGGGATTATGTGAGAAAATCCTAAGGAAATTTTTTGAGGACAACCGTCAAAAATTTTTGGAGGAATTCATTCGGAAATTTTTGAAGGTATTTCAAGGCAAATCGATAAGAAATTTCTTTGGAGATTCGTAGAGGAATTCCTTCGAAAATTCAGGAAGAAATCCTTTGAAAATTCCAGGAGAAATTCCTTTGAAAATTCCTGGAGGAATTCCTACGGAAATTCCTGGACAAACTCCTCCGGAAACTCATGGAGGAATTCTTCGGGAAAATTCTGGAGGGATTCCCTCGGAAATTTTTGGAGGAATTCCTTCGAAAATTCGTGGAGGGTTTCCTTCGGGAATTCCTGGAGGAATTTTTTCGGAAGGTCCTGGAGTAATTCCTTCGGAAATACCTGGAGAAATTCCTTCCTGAAATTTCTGGAGCAATTCCTTCGGAAATTAATGGAGGAATTCCTTCAGAAAATCCTTGAGCGATTCTTTCGCAAAAGTCCTGGAGGAATTCATTCTGAAATTTATGAAGGAACTCTTTCAGAAATTCGTAAAGGAATTCATGGAGAAATTTTTTCGAAAATTCCTGGTGGAATTCCTTCGGATATTCATGAAAGAATTCCTTCGGAAATTCCGGCAGGAAATCCTTTGAAAATTCCAGGTGAAATTCCTTTGAAAATCCCTGGAGGAATTCCACCGGAAATTACTGCAGGAATTCCCTCGGAAATTCCAGGAGGAGTTGCTTCAGAAATTCCAGGAGGAGTTCCTTCGGAAATTGCAGACGGAACTTCTTTGAAAATTCCTGGAGGATCTCCTTCGGAAATTCCTGGAGAATTTCCTTCGGAAATTTCTGAAGTAATTCATCCGGAAATTCATGGAGGAAATTCTCAGGAAATTCCTGGAGGAATTTCTTTGAAAATTCGTGGAGGAATTTCTTCAGAAATTCGTGAATGATTTTTTTCAGAAAATTTCTGGAGCAATTCCTTCGGAAATTCATGGAGGAACTCCTTTGGAAAATGCTTTAGGATGTCCTTCGCAAAATTCCTGGAGGAATTCCTTCGGAAATTCGTGGAGGGATTCCGTCGGAAAATTTCTGGAGGAATTCCTTTGGAAATTCATGGAGGTATTCCTCGGACATTCATGGAGGAATTCCTTCGGAAATTCCAGAGGAAAAATTCTTTAAAAATTCCAAGAGAAATTCCTTTGAAAATTCCTAGAAGAATTTCTTCGGAAATTCTTGGAGGAATTCCTCCGGAAATTCCTCGAGGAATTTCTTCGGAAATTCGTAGAGGAATTCCGTCGGAAAATTTCTGGAGGAATTCCTTCGGAAATTCATGGAGGCATTCCTTCGGAAAATCCTTTGGAAATTCCTTGGCAAAATTCCTGGTGGAATTACATCGGAAATTCATGGAGAAAATCCTTTGGAAATTTCCAAAGGAATTTCTCCAGGATTTTCCGACAGAATTTCTCCTGGAATTTCTGAAGGAATTCTTCCTGGAATTTCAAAAAAAAAAATCCCTCAGGAATTTCCATAAGAGTTTCTCCAGGAATTTCCGAAAGAATTTCCAAAGGAATCCCTTCAGGAATTTCCAATGGAATTCCTCCGGGATTTTTTAAGAAACTCCTCCAAGAATTCCGAAAGAATTCCTCCAGGAATTTCCGAAATAATTGATCCACGAATTTCTGAAGGAATGCATCCAAGAGATTCCGGAGGGATTTCTCCAGGAAATTCCGAAGAAATTCCCCTAAGAATTTCAGAAAGAATTCCTGCAGGAATTTCCAAAATTCCTCCATGAATCTTCGAACGAATTCGTCCAGCAATTTCCGAAGGAATTCCTCCCGGAATTTCCGAAAGAATTCCTCCAGGAATTTTTGAAGGAATTCCTAAAGGAATTTGTAAAGGAATTCCTCCATAAATTTTCGAGGGAATTCCTCTTGGAATTAGACTTTAGCAAGTAAGAGTATTTTCAATACTTACGATTGTTGTTTACTTGGGTGATCAATGTTACCCCAAATCAATTTCCCAAAAACGATACTAAAGAATTAAACATACAGGGGATAGACAAAATGATCGGGACAGGCAAAATTTTCACTTTTATAAAAATGTCCGATTAGCTGTTACTTTTCGAAAAGTGCATCAAATGTTCTTAAATTTTCACTGTAAGTTGATCAACTAGTTGTGTATCAGTGAACAAAATTTGGAAAAGATCGGGCTACTATGCACGAAGTTATAAGCGTTTAAAAAAAAGGTAGAATTATCCGATAGCCAACTTTGAGCTGTTGTATCTCCAAATTCAATGAACCGAATGACACGAAATTTTGACCATTTATGACTTACATAATGAGCTCTGAAAAACGTTTGACTTAACTTGAAATTATTAACAAGAGAAAAAGTTATGGCGATTTCATTAATTTTATGATTTTGTAGTAAATTGGTCTATTTTTAATATGCATCCCATTACTTTTCCAATGAATTGCCGCCTATGTTGTTATTTTCTTTCAAAACATATCTGTATTCAAGATAATCAGAGGAAATTTAAATGAACTATAATTAGCATCTTGAATTTTGGAACGATGTTGAAATTTGAGCAAATTTGGTGTTTTATTAGAAAAATAATCTAATCTTCATCATTTTCTTCCGTGTTAAGAATTTTAAGTTATGTCAAAAGTTTTTCAAAGCTCATCATATAAGTCATAAATGGTCAAAATTTCATTGCATTCGGTTTATTGAATCCGGAGATATAACAACTCAAAGTTGGCTATCGACTAATTATAGCTTTTTTTAGAATCTTTATAACTTCGTGCAAAATAGTCCGATTTGTCAGTCCAAATTTTGTCCACTGATACACAAATAGTTGATCAACTTACAGTGAAAATTTGAAAATATTTGATGCACTTTTCGAAAAGTTACAGCTATTTGAAATTTTTTTGAGAAGGGAAAATATTGCCTGTCCCGATCATTTTGTCTATCCCCTGTATTTCAAATTTTTGAAACAATGTTTTTAGTAGCTTAATACGTATTTAGCAGGCCAGTACTTGTTTTAAAAATATAAAACATGCAATATTTGTTAGTACAAAATAATCATTGAAATAATATTGAAAAAAATTCAATGTTACCCCGGATTACGGTACTACGAATTTTTCAGTCAACTATGCTCATGCTTATCTGATTTTTTTCTGACTATTGATTACTCAGGATTTCCTTAAAAATATTTCAGTAGGCCATGAATTCCAAGAGAAATTGCGCATTTTTGAAAAATCTGAACCTGATTCCGTTGCCGTAACGATATGGTAGGCTGATTTTTAAGATGCTGTTACATAATTGCCACGTACCTTTAAATTTCCAAAGAACACAATTTTAGGGATCTTCGCATATTGGTTGATTGTGATAGGTTTTTCTACGTTTTTTTTCATGCGCACGCATGCCAATTTTATATTTGCTTTCGTGGATTGATATTTTTTTGAACAATACTGCTTACAAAATAGTTGTCAATGAATGAAACAAGGCCAGGTCTTATTTTTTTGATAAAAAAATCTTTTTCAAGCTCGATGCATACCTCTATAATATCTTCGTGATTACTTGCATTCACGAATAATAGTATACACTTTTTTGCTTCGAACAAGAACATGCAGCATTGGGCTTCCATAACGTTTGCTCCATCTGCTTCGGCAACACCTTTGCGAATTCTGACGCCCAGATTCTGTAACTCGGATGCAGCTGTTGACAATGTATTGAACGTTTTCTTTTTATGGTGCAGCTCAACAGGTTTCGCCAGGAAAATCGTGGTTTCATCGGCAGATACACCTGCGTGAAAAATCGATATATTACTTTTCATTTATTACTAATTGAATGTGATTTACCTGATACTATCCCACAAACGACCGGGTGGTCCTTCCGCACTCTTAAGCTTGGTCCTGAGAATTTCTGCCCGTGCGTTTCTGCCATATACTTTTGGGCGAAACTAGCAATAGAATACATTTTCCTGAAGCTTCGCTCGTTACTTGAAACAGATGAAAAAACGTCTGCTTTTTCATGATATTTCTCAACCTTGCGGGTGGTTACTATGTCAGGAATATTTCGTGAAATTATTCTTCCTTTTGATATTTGAGATAATACCAGTAATGATGTACCGGATGCAGAAATATCGTCATTTATCTAAAAACTCCAAGAATGCTAAATTAGTTACGGCTATACTAAAACCGGCGGGTCTGTTATTCTGTATGTAAAAAGTTTGAAGTTCAGAACATATTTTTGGTTTAACGATACAAACAGGGTGAAGAAGAATGCCGAAACCTTAAGAAGTTAGTTGTTTAACTATTAGAAGAACTAGTATATTAGTAAACCAATTTATAAGAAATAGGAGTTAATACCTGGTATTCAAGTTTTTTACGCAAGACAGCATCCGCTTCATCAGATTTGGATGGGATAGCAGAAACTTCCGGACAATAGTCTACTTCCTTGAGAACTGCTCTTGTGCAACCTTTCTGAAATCCTTTCTGCTTTAACATACTGGTTAACACACGCTTCGAATCGCGTTTCTCCACATATTTCAAATAAGCTGGTGGGTGTTTTGCTCGTCCCGTAAACGGGGCAATGGCATCTTTGGCCCACCCGTACCCTTCATTATATTGAAGAATGGCAATCAGAACTCTTAGCGAATATGAACCTCTGCTGCAAATGTTGAGCCTTTTTCCCATGATGAACTTGACGATTACCGACATGAAATTCTCGGCAACGTTGGTTGATTCCCCAAGCCTTAATCTGTCCGCTTCTGCCGCCACGGACTCTAATACATTGTGAACAGCACTATAAACGTTCTCGTCCGATTTCAGAAGTTCAAGGGCCTCTGGGCTATTTTATTTGTCGCAAAAATAGTCACGACAATCATCATGGCAACCAAACACATGATTGAGGCTGTTTTGGATGTCATGTCTCAAACCATCGACATCGTCTCCACCTTCCTGAGCACAATGAAGGATTGCGGCATGTACCCCGGCACATAAACGTTCAATGCTGTCTCGCAATGCTGTACGGGCGAGGTCGCTTTGGTTTTTCCCTGCAATCTATGGAAAATATTGCACTACATACAACGTAATTATAATAACTGAAGAAATATTGTCAATCGCGTTACTTTCAGTTTTACTAGTTTTTATTGTCATCGCGCTCTGGTTATCAAACTCATTTTTATTAAGTGTTAGACATTCGTTTAGCCGAGCCGTATTTTTTCAATTTTTCTCACAGCCTTAATAGTTTATTAGCCTTTTTCGGTAATAAGTAAGTTTTCTTGTTAGTTTACACATAAGGCCGGAACAAATCTCATATTCGTCTATAGAGACGAACCAGCCAAGGACTGAAAGTCTCTTTAATAAAGACAAATCAATCAATCAATCATATTCGTCTTTTATCACAGTACCCTACGACCCTACGACTCCTCGAAGGGGGGAGGAGGCAATAAAAAAATATGTTTTGTGAGAAAATATCCGAACAATTAGGCAAAATCGCCAAACTCATCGGATTTTTTGAGGATTTTTCTGAAAACCCCAGATTTTGTCTAAAAAAATTTCAATTTCTTTCAAACTTATTTTCGTCCCCCCTTTTGGATAAATCATCGCATCAATCATACGTCTATTTTAAGCTGCCATTATCGTATAGACTTCATTGTCTAAAGGAAATAAAATTCATTTAATTGTTAATATATCTAAAATTGGAGCCCAAGGTATTTGAAAAATTAGCAAAAGAACACTTGCATTGACATAAGACTTTCGTTTCTAATAAATCATGTCTAAGACAAAATTATCTTTAACCCTATCGGAACGGATGGGTCATATGTTCCCCGCTGAAGTGTTCTACGGCAGCGAAGTGGGTAAAAAATTACTCGTCTTGAAGGGGTTAAAATAAGTCTCATTATGATCCATTCAAACAGAAAAAATAACAAAATGCCTTCTGGTTTACTATTTTATCTATTTTTGCATGATCGTCTTTTGAATACGGTAAAATCATCTCGACTTTTCTTCAAGTTCTTTCACTAACCATTAATAAATTCCATTAAATATCACAGGTAATAAACCTTGATATTATAGAGGCATAAATATAAATCATTATTCATAATTGATATGATTTATTACAGGCTTATTCATGGTTATTTTTACATTTACCTGATAAAAACCGTAATAGTACATTAGTTTTAGTCATTTTAAGCCATATTTTAATGTACGACCAAATATAATTTAATACCAAATTTTAAAAACAACTAATATAACTTACATTGATGTGGTTACGGCATGTATTCAGCTTCAAAAGTTTTATTTTCATCATTTCCTCATGTTTTATAATATTTCTGAGAACTCCACAAAAAATTGAAAATAATACACGTTATGCCCATGTGGCGCCAAAATAAACAAAAAAAAATATCTCACTGATGCTTTACAAACTAACTACTGTGTGGTAATTTATTCAAGAATACCGACAAAATTTCCAAACTTCATAAAACACTATTTTTTTTTAATCATCTCGGCTAAACGAATGGCTAGGCCAAAAATGACAATTTAATTATTTCTACCTTCGTTTTTATCTTTAGTAACAAATTCTAATTGAATTACTCTGTACAATAACTTTTCACTATTACATAGTTGTCTTGTGATGTTGCTATAGACAATTTACCTTTTTTATATGAAAAACTTACCGTGTGAAGATGCTTTTTCATGTTTTTGACGGTATGGTTTTTACAATTAGCCTTCTCCAACTCTTCGCCGTAAAAACATTTATTTTTAAGTTGATCAAAAACGGAAGAATCGCCATCTCCGACAACAACACGTGCTTTCAGCCCTTGTCTTGCAATTTCATCGAAACCCTCGATAAGAATAGCTGGTTCAATAGCACCAGCAGATCCATCAAAGTTTTTGAAGCATTTGTGTTCCTCTTCTTTCCCATTCTTCTTATCAATATAACATTTAATACAAAATGTATTTTTCGTATCTCCGTAAATGATTTTTTTTGTTTTGCCTCCAATCATAACCGCGGCACCAGATTTGGAAGCATATCTGGAAAGAATGAATCATATAAATAAGCTAAACACACTATAAATAAAAATCAACAGTACTTTCCGCCATATGATCTCATGGGCCAGCTACCATCCAAATAAATTTTGGTGCATGCAGTGCCATTTTCGTCAAACTCGTCCGCTAGCATTCTTTCGTTCTCAACTGCTTTTTCCATGCTTGACTCTGCCATCTTCTTGACAGAGTCAAACATATCGTGTTCTGTTTTAATAAAACTGTTAAAGCACATGAAAGGACTGCCCATCAGTGAGAAAAACTCTTCTACGTGGGCATGCGTTTCCCCGCTTGAAATGGTCGACCACACAATTAATTTGCGGAGACTTCCAGGGCTGGCCGGATTCTCCGTTTTGCCTTTGAATACATTTTTGCATGTTGTGCATTGCAAAAAAATTGTTGATACCATGCACGAAAATTTTTCGTCAATCAGTGTAAAGTTTGGGTTCTCGCAGTTGTTTTTGTGGTCATTGGCTAAGGCCAGCACCCAACGCAGAAGGTAATCCAGATCGATCATCCTGCTTCCTTCAATCGGCACCCAGCTTTCGTCTTCCTGAATCAAATTGTGGCAGTTTGTAGCTTTATCCGTTGATAATCTGTAAGAGTGTTATGCAATATGCACACGATGGTTGAGTTTTAGAAAATATGCGGTATATTTGGAATGGATGGATGAGTTCATCCACCAGTTTATTGGTGTTGGGCCATTAGGCCGAAGTACGGTAGGCCGAAGAACGTTAAGCCGAAGTTTATTAGGCCGAAATACATTAGGCCGAATTGAACAAAAGGCCTCACGATTGTCAGACCAAATTCATGCTGAAACATTTTGAAAGCAGAATGAACTTTAAACTGAATTAACCACTTTAAACGACTAAATAAGGTAGTAACTACTGGTTCCGTAAGAAGGAGAAATCTCTAATAGAAAAGTTAGTTGTTTTAACATCAATATACTCTGTAAGAGTCAACTCGAACTAACTTAAACTAACTCAAAAGAATATCCTAATATCCTAATATGAAATAAAGGAAATACCCCTTAAAATTGAAAATTTGAGCGCCAGTAACAGCCTAATATAAAAGAAGGAAAAACATCTGAGAGAAGAGTTATTATTTTGATCGCTAAAAAAGCTCTGTAACACTACTCGAGAGAATTGCGTATTTTTAAAAGAAGGAAATATCACTGATAGGAGAGCTAGCAGTATGTCCGCCAATAAACTCTGTAATAGAACAACTCGAAAAAGTATACTTTTTTATTCGAGGAAATTCATAAATTCTACACAAAAAAAAGTCATCACAAGACGGCAAGAACGTCTTCTTCTTCTTCTGTATGGCTCTACGTTCTCACTGGAACTTGGCCTGCCTCTCTCCAACTTAGTGTTCTTTGAGCACTTCCACAGTTATTAATTGGAGGGCTTTCTTTGCCTGCCATTGCATGAATTTTGTACCTTGTGAGGCAAGCACAATGATACACTATGCCCAGGGAGTCGAGAAAATTTTCCCGACCGGAACGGGAATCGAACCCGCCGTCTCCGGATTGGCGATCCATAGCCTTAACCACTAGGCTAACTGGAGACCCCTACGACAAGAACGTATATTTATTGAATAATCTAGGTTGTCCAAATTACTCTGGAATCCAGGTCTTCGAGAACTACATGCTCTACCATAATTTCTATCTACTCTATGTATGCGATTCTTATCCGTTGGTACCCATACTGGCTCGTTATATTACGAGTAGGTCTTTGCTGTGCTAGTTAGACAACATGTGATGCCCTAAGGACTCCAGAACATTTTGACGTTGCTGTCACAGCAGTATGATCAATTATGATACTCCAGCAAATATTCGTCGCGAAATATTTGCATTGTTATTCATTCGACCTCGATACATATTTATACAGCGGCTGGTAGACATTACAGATTTTCGGAAGTTCTATGGAAAACATATAAGGAATTTCTAAGAAAAATCTCGGTAGAATTACTGGAGGAATCCTTGAAGATATTCTTGGAGAAATTTTGGAATGTATGGAAAATCCTTGGAGGATTCTTTACAGAAATTTCTGGGAGAATGTTTGTATGAATTCCTGGAAATGGATAGATGGATTCTTGGAGGAATTTTCTGGAGGAACCCTTTTAGGAATTGCTGAATAAATCGTTAAATAAATACCTTGAGAGATATTATGAGGAATTCTTTGAGAAATTTCGGGAGGGATTCATGAAATATTCCTCTGAGGAATTTCTAGAAGAATACTTGGAGAAATTTCTAGTTGAATCCAAGCGGGTACTTGTTAGAGAGTTAGAGGAAACTTTTGCAATTCTCGAATGCATCCTATGAGGAATTCATGGAAAAAATTCTGGAGATTTTATGAAGAATCCTGGAATCCTAGAAAAAAAATCGGAAGGAATTCTTTAAAAAATTCGTAAGTTTTGGAAGGAATTGTTGGATGAATCTTGATGCTGATATTCATAGAGGGATTCTGGAAGAAATTTCAGGATCAATTATTGTCGAAAATTAACCTGCTAACGGCAGAAAATCCCACAATAAAAAAATCCTGGAGCAATCCTTCAAATTCCTGGAGGAACCCTCGAAAATGTTGCTGGAGGATTCCTTGATGGAACTCATGGAAGATTCTTTAGAGATTTTTTTGGAGAAAATCCGAAAGGGTCCCACGTAGGAATTTCTACATGAATTTCTGGAGGAGATTCGGTAGTATCCTGTGAGGAATTCATAGAGGTAAACTCCTGAAGGTATTTTTGAAAGAACTTGTGGAGGAATCGGAAAGCAAATTTATGTAGGAACTTTTGGAGTTTTTTTGTAGTATTCATTTGAGGGATTCGTGGAGGAATCCTTGGAGAAATTAACAAGGGAATCTTTGGAGGAATTTCTAGAGGAATTCTTTGAGGGGTTTCTAAGTAGAAATATTTGAAGGGATTCCTGGGTAAATCCTTCGATATATTTCTGGAGGTATTGTTGGGGAAATTGATGCAGGAATTCTTAGATAAAACACTTCGAACGAGTACTTCGAGTAGTTCAAAGAAGGGCCTTACTATTAGGGACAACTTTGTAGTAGAATATTTTTGTCAACAATTTAATTTAGATGCACTAGAAGCATCTTACCTGTTCGATTTAAATATTTAAAAGTTTACTATACTTCGAATTTAACCAAAAGTTTTTTTGGTTTTGCAATCCCTTACAGCATTGAAGCAGCTTTTTCAATTATCCATTGTATCGAATTTATACCGCGCAGCAGTTCCTCAAACATGTGTTTAATTTTTTCATCTTGAATTATTCCAGGAATTCTTTATGGATTTTCTCAAGGAACTTCTCCAAAGGGTACTCCACTACTCCAGGTATTCTCTCGAAAATTCTTCAAGGAATTTTCCAAGTATTGCCAAAGTTTTTTCTCCAAAGAAATGTAAGAAATAACAGTGACCCCACAATTTATGAATCGGCAAAAATGACCACAGTTTATGGATCACTCCATTTGATCAACATGGTGATTCATAAATAGTGTACAAAATTTAAGGTGATTCATCGGTGTGGGGTCACTGTACTTGAAGGATTCCTCCACGAAGTCCTTCACGAAATCTATCAAGGCTTCCTCCATAAACTGCTAGAACAGTTCCTCCAAAAAGTCCTCCAAGATTTTCGTTAAGTTTTTTCTTTTGTGAATTCTTTCCATCAAGCATTAATTAAGTTCCATCAAGCATTAATCCATAAATCCCTTCAAGCATTTCTTCAATACTTGCAGATATACTCTACCGCATCGAATAAGATAACTCTACCGCATCGAATTTTACTACAAATTCCTCGCAGGGTTTATCCAAAAATTCTTTAAGAGATTCGTCCTGAAATTACTCCAAAGATTCCTACAATTATTCAACCAAGAAATTCTTCAAGAATACATCCAAAGATTCTTCGTTACAAAATTCCTTCTCGAATGTCATCAAGGATTCCACCGGTAGTTCCTTCAAAGATTTCTCCAAGAATTTCTTCAAGTATTCCCCCCAAGGAATCTCAAAGAACTTTTACGAAGGAAAAGGATTCGCTCGAGAATTTCTTTCAACTCTTTTCCAAAACTTTCTTAGTGGATTGCTCCAGGAATTCATCCAAGGATTCAACAAAATCCAAGAATTCCTCCAACAATTAGAGGAAGGATTCCATCAGGAGTTCCCCAAAAGACCCTTCTAAGAATGTATCCCAGGATTCCTAGGATATCTCCAGGAATAAGTCCAAAGATGCCTCCAGTAATTCCTCCAGGGATTCCTTCATGAGTTTCTCAAAGAATATCTCTGCTCAAGGGAATTCCTCCAATAGTTTCTTCGAAATTCTATGAAGATTCTTTCAACAAATTCTTCGAAGCATTCCATCCTAAGATTTTACTTCAGGGTTAAAAAGGGTTGAATAAGAAATTCCACCACTTCCACCAATTCACCAAGAATATGTCGACTAGCTCGCCCATTCTCAAAAGAATTCTTAGTAGAATTCCTAGAAGAGCTATTGGCAGAATTCCTAAAAGATGTCTTGGCAGAATTCCTAGTAGAATTATTGGAAGTATTCCTAGAAGATTTATCTGGATGAACTCATAGAAGAATTATTGGCGGAAATACTGGAGGAAATTTTGGAGGAATTCATAAAAGAATTCTTGGAGGAATTCCTGGAGAAATCCATAGGGATAATCCCTGAGTTATGCTTGGAGAAAACTTGGAAAGATTCTTTAAAAAATCATTTGAGGAATTTCTTGTTGAGCCATTTCTGAATTACCTGAACTAATCCATCATGGCATTTTTATTTTTATCTTTGGAGGAATTCTTGGATACTTTGAGTGGAAAATCAGAAGGAAATCCGGGTAGAATTGTTGGAGGAATTCTCGTATAAATATATGGATAAAATGATGCCTTGGATGAATTGAAGAATGTATCCCTTGGAGAATTAAAAAAGACACTACACCGTCTTCAACCAGAGGTTGTACAGACTGAACAAGCACTAACATATGACAACGGACAACACACATAACACCCAGTGGCCCAGTGGAGAATTTTCCGTTTTGACGAAAAGTTTTCCCCGACTGGAGCGGGAATCGAACCCACACTCCGAGGCTTACGAAACGTCTAGATGACTGACGCCTCTAGCCGCACGGCCACGAAGCCCACAAAATCGCAAGAATTCCTAGAAAAATAAATTTAACTTTCCTGGGGAATCTCTTGACGCATCTCATCTGGCTTCCTGAAAGAATCACCTTCGGATCTCTAAAGAAATCGTCCCCGAATTTTTGCAAGAATCTTGCTTAGGTTTCTGAAGAAAATTCCACGGATTTTTTTTTAGAAACATAAATAAAAATCCTGGTGGAATCTATTGGAAAAAAAATCCTGCGGATTTCAGGCGAAATCTTCACCGGATTCCTGAAGGCTTTTTACCATCCATTTATCAATTTTTGCAGTTTTTACCATCATATACTCAAAATGTTTCGCTGATTTTCCATTATACTGAACCTCTTTAGTACTATAAACATTGATTAGATTTTTTAATGTTTTTGTTCCCCGACCATCAAACCAATAGGGAGGATAGATTTTTTCACTTATTGTCGGACTTCCAAGGACCATTTTAATTTTTCTAAAATGGCGGCAATTTTCTAAGATGCACTTTTCATAAAATATCGCAATTTGTGCAGAACAGCTTTTAGTCTTACTGCAATCATATTCTACATTACGATCAGCCTAATATCTATGTTTGTATACGTATCCTTTTATTGAAAGTATAATGGACAATGTGCATGAAAATTATAATTTTATTTTTGATTTTTGCACAATGGCGCCTTGCTGAACTTGCTATTTTCTGGGACACCCTATACCTAGCATACTTCGACCACCAACTATGCCTTAGCAACAGAAACGAAAGAAATTACAGCTTTCCACGATAAAAACACACAAAAAAATACAATAGAGAAAGAACTTTTTTTCACTTTCCATACTACACTGGCGGTTCGAAGTTGATTTTATTCTATTTGTAAATGAATTAAAATGGGTCTGCCGCAATACAAGATACTATATTTTGAGTAAATTGACTTTTTTTTTAAACTTACTTGATTTTTGAGTTTTCTTGCAAAACATCGTCCTTTTTTAGGTGGATTAGCAATGTTTTAAAATCTTAGTTCTTCATACATCTTACCATATGATCTTGGTACGAGGTATCAACCTTAACTAGGAGTCAACCCATTTGCCTTACTGTTAAAACAAAACTATTTCAGTCCCTTTGACCTAATCTCACCCCCTCTAAGGGGCGAGATTTGATAAATTTTCATATATTTCTGCATCAGTGAAAAATTCATGAATTTCTAATAATTACAATAGTTATTCAACAATCAGTTATGACTATAATTTATACACAATTTTGACCATATTTCACTCCCAACCCCCAACGCCGTTAATTAAAAAAAAGATACGTGTGGTTTTGGATTCAGCACGTCATTATGAATAAAGAATCTTGTTCGTTATTTGAATACATACTTTTAAACAGCATGAAATGAGAAATTCTTTAACTTACCTCTTCTCTATCTCACATTCACGTTCACAATCAGTTTCTTCGTACTCACTTTCACCACCACTCTCCATATACCACGAATCCTCGGCAAAATCATTACAGTCTATCATATACTCTTCCACATTTTCTTTTTCAGTTCTGCTTCTGTCCGGTTCTTCGCAAACTCTATACTTTTCGCATCTGCCTTTCTCCCACACTCTTTCTCCTTGATTCTGTCGCTTGCGCTTAAAAGGCATCCTGTTAGAAAGGCGTTTCGATGAAGTATGACAAATTTCTCCAAGGGACATACCAATATATGCTAGTTTCATTCCTGCTACGCACAACAAAGCCGATAACGGTATATTTTTGCTCTTCCGTCCATTGCACTCCAGATATGAAGAAGCTAGTTAGGATATGCTACCGTGCTTTCGTTTTTGCTATCATTAAATCTCTCTAAAATGAGTTATAGTTTTATAGGGTATAACTTATTCAAATGCACTCGGATCAATTTGCGGTTTTCGGCAATGTTGTTGAAGATAGATTTTCCGATAAAGATGGAAAATTTGGTGATGATTGAACATACACATCGCTACCTAGACTGAAAAACTGAAAACATGTGGTTTCTCCGTATAACTGGATGGATTTTCCCATACAAACTTCCAGCCCGTTGAGCGCCCCCTTAGACTTGTAGACTTGTCCGATTTCGCTAAAAATTTAACAGTAGTTTCTGAGAGTCAACAATAAAATATTTTTGGGGTAAGACTTTTGATTTTAATAGTTTTATGTTTACTGTATATATACATATACATATACATCGCGTCGGTTTTGTCGGTTTTGGATATGTACGGCGGAAATAGGAGCCATATGACAAAATGGCTTGATACCCTATATGTTGAACAATCCCGACAGATGTTTCACATTCTTTTTTTATTTCTATATAATACTAAAAGTTAAATCGGACAGAATATAGTCGACAAATAATCTTCCTCGGTATTTATTCTGTATAAAAATTAAAAAAATCTCTTACCATAAAAGCCACCAAAATTGTTCAATGAACATTATTAAGATTCTTTCAAGTTTTCCTGCTAGAGTAAGTAATTCAGGCTACTCTTGAATTTCTCAAAATATTAAGTCAGTAATTTTGACATGTTTTTTTTTGGGAATTCTGTCAACAACTCTGCTCTTAGTGTTGTACAAAAAAAAATCATGTGGGAGTAACGTATGAGGAGTATTTTAATTTATCTTTCCCAAATTATGCCACACGACGGCTGGTCGCGACGATTATGGTCTAACAAATCAGCAAAACTTACAATATACCTTTATAGCACATCACCATCACATGTTCCGGTTTGAAAACTTACTTCGCTATTTCTTAAACATTATGTGTAGAAAATCTGACACAACGGAAAAAACGTTAAAATATGCTATATTGACCAATACAAATTATCCCCTAGTTCTAGCATCTTTATTACATCCGCGAAATATGCATTTGTTCCATGTGAGCATAGCGACAAATCTTTTATATTATTTTACCGTTTCATGTTCTTTCCCATCATCCGCACGGGTGCCCACCGCAGGCCAGGCAAGAAACCGTTAGCTGCTGTTCGATCGCGGTGGCGCGCAATAATTTTGGAAATGTTTTCATACAAATGCCTCTCAATGTAGATTTTTGTATGAAACCCCCTGATATTTATATACCATTCGACTCGTTATTAGTTCCTGAGCAAAATGACCGTACATAGTTATATGATAAAACATATTTTTACGGGAGAAATCGTTGTGCAAACACAAAAATTTGCGGCATGGGAGCGGTTTTCCTACCAAAAATTTTGGTGTTCTCGAGAGTCCAACTTTTTCAAATTTTGAGTAAAATCAAATATTTTTTTACGAACATAATCCTTAGGATCTTAGCTAAAAACTGATTTTTTCAGATTTTTTATATCACTTTCCATTAATTTTTAAAAAATCGAAACGTGCGCCAAAGTCGGGTTCTACCAGGTTTTCCGTGAAGCTTCCCCTTAATAAGCGCAAAATGCTACTTATAGCCCTTTTTTAACGAAACTCTTCATGGGGATGTTATCAAGAAAATTCATCATCTTCTTCATTGGCTGCTGTAACAAACTTGATCCACTTTGAGGTCGACACAAGTTCATTGGGGCATTGCGACGGTTCATTGATATTGGGCAAATTAGAGGCGTTAGAATCCGTTTCTTTTGATTTGAAGCTGCTCCATTTCGATTTCTTCGCGAAACTCATCATGGGTGCCTGTTTATCACGAGGGCATTCTTCGTTATGCGCCCTTTTCTGGGTAACAGTATTGATGCGTTCAATTTCTTGAACGTCTCCTGTCGTTTGCTTACATAACTTCGGCTTGAAACTGAATAGTGATTGTTTAGAGCCAGTTGTGGAACTTGATGCCATTCTTATCGGAGAAGAAATTTGGTTCAAGTTACATTCACGGTCGAGTTTCGATTGCCACTTGAATTCCTTCTTATCTTGTTTGTTCATCTGATGGAAATCTGCTAAAGGCATTAAACTAGGTGTAGGACTTGGCTCATAAGCTTTTCGTGGGGTAAAGTTGGCGAAATTTTTTGATTTCACACTCTCTCTTTCTCCTACAGCTTTACTTCTATTCGAAATCTGCATGTCCTGTCCCTCCATCAAATCTCCCACTTCATCATCATCTCTCGAACAGAAACTAACCCATTTACTGTTGCTACCATCTTCGACCTTCCTGGCCGACCCTTGCCCATGGCTAGCCATCAACCGTTCCGACTCGTCACGAATAGCATTCCCAACCGCGTTTGGCAGTTCTATCTTACCTTCCAGCACCCGTTCGGCAACGTCTCTTTCAAATTGGTCCGCCTGCAACGTCCCCTCGCTCAACTGCTGCACCAACAGGCGACATTCCCGACCGGAACCACGGGTGTACTCTTTGACGAGTGACTGCTTGGCGCCGCACAGCTTGCAGGTCCACTTTTTCGCCTTCTTTACGATGTCCGACTGCAAATTTTGTGTTCCATAAGTGTAAAGAAAAATCTACTCATGTAATTAAGAAAAGTACCTGGAATTTCCGGCATTGGAAGCAGCACACCACACGCAGTTCTTGAGGCATCTCCGAAATTCCGAAATTCGCGCTCGGTTTTCAGTTATCTTTGGTTCCTTGCCTGTTCCTCAGGCGCGACAACGATAACAAAATATGTTGTGTTGTAGTAAACGCTTGAAAATTGCAACTTTTGTTCCGAAAGGGGGGTATGACATTCACGGAGTTTGGGAAAATAGTAAACACACTGAGCCAAATGATTGTTTGAGTTATTATTTAATTTATATTAATTTAAATTCGTGGGTTTACATAGGCTAATTCGGATTAAGGCGCTGTCCATAAACTACGTAGACTCATTTTGAGCCATCTCAGATCCCCCCCCCCTCCCCCACCGTAGACTTTCGTTCATACAAATTTTCCGAAATTTGTATGAAGCGTAGACTTTAGCCTTTTTTTTCTCTTCTCTCTGCGGGGCTCCGACGACGGGACGCCAAGCAGTCAGTAGTGTGCGGTAGTTCGGCAGCAGCAAAGCTTCGCGCGCTGGCTTTGCTAGATTTTTGCGATTTTTTTTCTATTCTCTCTGCGGGGCTCCGACGACGGGACGAGTGTGCGCGCGCCGTGGTTCGAGTCGGTTCCGAATTTTTTGCTTCCCATCGGCGCTAGCGAGGGGCGAATCACTAGCGCATTTTCGATTCAGCCTTGCGTATTGACATACGCATTGGCGCATTTTGTTACGCATTAGCGTATTAAGGTACGCATTTCTAAAATTGAACAACACCTGTCAAAATTATACAGCATGCACTTTTCAACGCATTGATAAAATTGTTCGTATTTTTATACGCATTGAAAAAAAAAAACCTGCATTTTTCTACGCATTGATAGAAAACACGCATTTTTCTACGCATTGATCGAAAACACGCATTTTTATGCGCATTGGTGGAATACTCGCATTTTTATACGCATTGATAAATAACACGCATTTTCCTACGCATTGGCTCATTTTTCACCAAATTATGTGTTAAAACTCCAAAAATTCGTCATGCATTCCTGTGTATTTTTCAACGCATTGGATATTTTGGCGCATTTTTCAACGCATTACATTTTCAAATGCATTTTTCAACGCATTGAAGCATTTTGTAACGCATTCTCATCAAAACGCATTTTCGATTCAGTTGTTTTGGAAGTGATCCGCCCCTCGGGCGCTAGTTTCCAATACACTTTTAGTTGATAATAAATATTTTCTTTCATTTTTTGCATTTACACAAAAGAGTGAAAAATGTTAGTTCGGGTTCGCCGGTCGAGAAAAAATCCGGGAGCCGACAAGTGAGTCGCGTTCACTGTATTTCTGTGTGGAATAGACTAAAGGTTTCTGCTCCCTAGTGGAGTGGAGACGCACGATAGAATTTTCTTTTTGGCTAGTTCTTGCGTCGAAAAGTGGTCGGTTGTTAACGGCGGTTTGTGTATATTGATCCATTGTCAAATCATATCACCAACCATAGGTGACTCCCGGACTGACAATGTACCTTACCCTACTAACAAAAAAATCCTTCCTGAGACAAACGTGGAGATGCAGCGAGTCGCGGTCTTTATAACAACGTTTGTCTTACTAACATTCCCTTCCATCCTCGATGACCGTAAGGACGTGGCCGGCGCCGTTATTGACCTTATTAAAGTTGAGAGCTCTCGACCTGTGTACATTGAGAATAGTAAGCTAGTCCCTTGGCTAGTCCCAAGCCCTATTCATTGGTTCCTTGTGCAATTTCGATTGCTCTGGTCAATCACGGAGTAGCAACTACGAATTGTGCGGTCATCTATGCTCACGCTCATGCTCATGCTCATGCTCAGTTCCAAATTGTACACTCAGCCAAATAACCGTAAGATTTCCATAAGCCCCAACTTATGAAACGGCCTTTAAATAATTCATAATGATTCGGATGAATTTCATAAGGTCACTCTATGACGTAAAATCGTCTCACGGCTTGGCTTTTATTCATGTTTAGCAACATGATATTCTCAAACGTCGGTAGCCGTGTGGATAAAATACGGGCTCGGTGATCCCGACGTTCATGAATCGAATCCAGTCTGCATCATTTTATGATTTATTTTGTTCTTTTCATAAGTCTATCTTATGAAATTTGTCGTAGCAAGCATGATTAATTTTCATAAGGTATTTCGATGAATTTCGCTAGTTTTTTCGCTGAGTGTAGAGGCGCTTAAGATAAGGGGAAAATCGTTTGTTTACATAAAAACCCGAATTAATCCACCTATGGTGAACAAAACCCTTCTTAAACTTATTCAGGTGTCATCGCGAAAAACAGGATAATTATCTAGATTGAGTTTAAATAAGGGCGAAAGTAACATGAGAGAGTTCTGCAAATTAAAGTGACAAGATGCAAATTCAATCGAACTTTTTTACAATTAGACGCTAGATGCTAGATTGCATCGCAACCTAGCGATTTATATGACCAAAAAGTGCAACTGGCAATCTGTACATGGTATGGATGGTTATCTTACTGTTATTTGGGACAGTCTGAGAAATGGTTGAATGTCAATTGCTAATAGTCATCCTCGTAGTCATCTACAGAATAAGAAACGTTGAATTTACAGTTTGTGATTATGCGGGTAGTTTCAAACAAAGTAGCAGTGGAATCAGTATCACTGAAAAATATATTAACCCAGGGACCCCAGGGATTAAGTTTTAAAAACTCAAATTTGGCTAAACAGCTTTTAGTTTTTACTCAGCATTGGGTTGTTTTCCCCCTCACCCCACACGAATGTTGTCAAAAACGAAGAGAGATGCACCGACACACAATGATGCAAATGATCACCTCACTAGTGCTCATCACAACTCATCAACTGTATATTTATCGCGTGATCAGCGATGACCAGCAGCAAAGAGGTGGCAAAACGAACATGATGTAAATCACAAACGATTTTGCACACATCTGACTGGGCCGTCACACGCTCGCCCGAACAGCCGAACCATACCGAATAGGTTGGTTTTCGAAACTACGGCATGAACGCTCGACACGCACACAGAAGCAACATTCGCATGTACCGATACCATACTAATAAAGCTTCCAGCCAACGATGCTTCGCGATAAGCTGTCGAAAAGCATCGAAAGCGATGAAAAGAGATGCTTGGCTAGAACGCAACGGCTCAACGGCGAAAAGGAAGAGTCAACTATGCTGATTAGTGTTGAGTCCATTCGTGTGCTACTCGTATGGGAGGTTGATTGAATAAAGCGAGGATGGGTGAAAACGTATTCGTTGTCGAAAGCAAATCGCATCATTTCGTGAATGTCTTCATCAAATAGCAAGCTTGCCGACACATGCGTGCTGCTCCGTGGAAGAAGCCTTGACTAAACCCAAATTTGCGTTAAGGTGAACATATAACGAAGCCTTACTTACCTTACCGGTCAGGCTAAGGCCGGGGTGGCCTCTGCTGTACATAGTAGCCGCCTCCATTCCACTCGGTCCATGGCTGTTTGCCTCCAGTTCCGCACTCTGCGTAGGGTCCGCAGATCGTCCTCCACTTGGTCGACCCACCTAGCTCGCTGCGCTCCACGTCTTCTTGTACCGGTCGGATGACTCTCGAGAACCATTTTAGTCGGGTTGCTATCCGACATCCTGATGACGTGACCCGCCCACCGTAGCCTCCCGATTTTCGCGGTATGGACGATGGTTGGTTCTCCCAGCAGCTGATGCAGCTCGTGGTTCATTCGCCTTCTCCAAGTCCCGTCTTCCATCTGCACTCCGCCGTAGATGGTACGCAACACCTTCCGTTCGAAAACTCCAAGGGCGCGTTGGTCCTCTGCACGTAGGGTCCATGTTTCGTGCCCATAGAGGACGACCGGTCTAATCAACGTTTTGTAGATAGTTAACTTCGTGTTACGGCGAACTTTATTCGATCGTAGAGTTCTGCGGAGTCCAAAGTAGGCACGATTTCCTGCCACAATGCGCCTCTGAATTTCTCTGCTAGTGTCGTTGTCGTCGGTCACCAGTGAGCCCAAGTACACGAATTCTTCAACCGCCTCGATTTCATCACCGTCGATATGAATTCGGGGTGGCGGGCGCGGTGATTCCTCCCTGGAGCCCTTTGCCATCATGTACTTTGTCTTCGACACATTAATGACTAATCCGATTCGCCTGGCTTCACTCTTTAGTCGGATGTACGTTTCCGCCATCGTCTCAAATTTACGAGCAATAATATCAATATCATCGGCGAAACCAAGCAGCTGAACGGACTTCGTGAAAATCGTCCCACTCGTGTTTATCCCCGCTCTTCTTATTACACCCTCCAAACCAATGTTGAACAGCAAGCACGAAAGACCATCACCTTGCCGTAACCCTCTGCGAGATTCGAAGGGACTCGAGAGTGTCCCTGATACTCGAACTACGCACATCACTCGATCCATCGTCGCCTTGATCAACCGTATCAGTTTATCCGAGAATCCGTATTCGTGCATAATCTGCCATAGCTGTTCTCGATCGATTGTATCATACGCCGCTTTGAAATCGATGAACAAGTGATGTGTGGGCACGTTGTATTCGCGGCATTTCTGCAACACCTGGCGGATGGCGAACATCTGGTCCGTTGTAGCGCGTTCACCCATAAATCCAGCCTGATATTGCCCCACGAACTCTCTTGCAATCGGTGATAGACGGCGGCATAAAATTTGAGAGAGTATCTTGTAGGCAGCGCTCAGTAGTGTGATCGCGCGGTAGTTCCCGCAATCCAACTTGTCGCCCTTTTTGTAGATGGGACACACGATACCTTCCATCCATTCCTCCGGTAATACTTCCTCCTCCCAAATCTTGGTAATGACCCAGTGTAGTGCTCTCACCAGTGCTTCTCCACCGTATTTTAGAAGCTCGCTTGGTAGTTGATCTGCTCCAGCAGCTTTGTTGTTTTTCAACCGGCCAACCTCCTCCTCAATCTCTTGAAGGTCAGGGGCCGGAAGTCTTTCGTCCTGTGCACATACTCCTAGATCTGTTACCACGCCACCTCCGGTACTTGCAATGTCGCCATTGAGGTGCTCATCGTAATGCTGCCGCCACCTCTCGACCACCTCACGCTCGCTCGTGAGAATATTCCCGTGATTATCTCGGCACATGTCGGCTTGTGGCACAAAGCCTCTGCGCGACCGGTTCAGCTTCTCGTAGAACTTTCGTGTGTCCTTAGCGCGGTACAGCTCTTCCATCGCTTCGCGATCTCGTTCTTCCTGTTGGCGCTTCTTCATCCGGAAGACTGAGTTCTGCCTGTTCCGCACCTGTTTGTAACGTGCCTCATTCGCTCTCGTACGGTGTTGCAGCATTCTCGCTGCATTCTTCTCGTTTTTCAACTGTTCACATTCGCCGTCGTACCAGTCGTTTCTGTGATTCGGAGTCGCGAAGCCTAGTGCTGTAGCCGAGGTACTACCTATGGCGGATCGGATGTCCCTCCAGCCATCTTCAAGTGTAGCTGCGCCAAGCTGCTCTTCCGTTGGTAGGGCCACTGCTAACTGCTGCGCGTAGTCTTGAGCCACTTCTACGTTACGCAGCTGCTCGATGTTGAGTCGCGGCGTTCGACTTCGACGCGTGGTGATAACTGTCGAAAGTTTTGAGCGCATGCATACAGCGACTAAGTAGTGATCCGAATCTATATTCGCACTGCGGTATGTGCGGACATTGGTTATATCCGAGAAGAATTTACCGTCGATTAGAACGTGGTCGATTTGGTTTTCTGTTTGTTGGTCGGGTGATCTCCAGGTGGCTTTGTGGATATCTTTGCGGGGGAAGAAGGTGCTTCGGACTACCATACCACGGGAGGCTGCAAAGTTTACGCATCGCTGGCCGTTATCATTCGATACGGCGTGCGGGCTGTTTCGCCCGATTACCGGTCTGTACATTTCCTCCCTTCCTACCTGCGCGTTCATGTCGCCGACAACGATTTTCACGTCACGCGGCGAGCAACCATCGTATGTTTGCTCTAACTGCGCGTAGAACGCTTCTTTCTCGTCATCGGGTCTCCCTTCGTGTGGGCAGTGGACGTTGATGATGCTGTAGTTGAAGAAACGGCCCTTAACTCTCAACATGCACATCCTTGCGTTGATCGGCTGCCACCCGATCACACGTTGTCGCATCTTGACCAACATTATAAATCCTGTTCCCAGTTCATTGGTGGTGCCACAGCTTTGGTAGAAGGTAGCCGCTCGATGCCCGCTTTTCCACACTTTCTGTCCAGTCCAACAAAGTTCCTGCAACGCCACGATGTCGAAGTTGCGGGGATGTAGTTCGTCGTAGATTATCCTGTCACATCCTGCGAAACCTAGTGACTTGCAATTCCATGTTCCAAGTTTCCAATCGTAGTCCTTATTTCGTCGCGTGGGTCTTTGCCGATTGTATCGAGTCGTATTTTCTCCTATGTTATTCGCAATGGGGATTTTTACGGGTGGCTTATTGGGCCTACGCCAACACTCCTGTCTCGCCGGAGGGCCATCGTGCCAGTTCTGTTTAACGTCCCAACCAACACTGGGACGACCACGCTGATGGGGCTACCACCTTGGATCTAGCTGGGCGTGGTGCAGCGTTTCTTACTCAGCCGCTGGATGCCAGAACAGACGCTGTTTGAGCCGCACCTCCTTGGTGAACAGACACTCGGATCGTACCTCCTCAATCTAGCTGAAGTCAGAAGGACAACAGTGCCCAGGCTGCACTACCAGCTAAGCACACAACTCTTAGCTGGCGGTCTTTGTCATCGCTTGACCCGTGGAAGCATGAGGTAGGAACTTGTGAGGACCAGAGCTATATTGGATGCTCTCCTTATCGACTCACCGTTTTGCAGCCCATATACTTCGCAAGTTGGTTTGCGGTGAAAAGCTGATGGATTGGTATCCTGCTGGTGGTGACCAATCGATCAACTTTTCAGGGCAAACTGACATTCGGTTCTTCAGATTTGTGCTCTTGAAAATTTGAGGTGTGGCTTCGTTATATATTCACCTTAAATAAAGCCTCCGCTGTGTGAAAATAACTTACCACTGGGTGAAAATTTTTGCCGCGATCAAATGAGAACTACTTAGAGACCACACGCTCCTGTCAGAATACCCATTTTTTCATTGCTATCTCTGTCGCTCTTCAAGAGGCTCCATTTAAAAATACCCATTTATAAGTTGGGCCGCCCAACTTCAAAATGGGTATTTTTAAATGGAGCCGCTTGAAGAGCGACAGAGACAGCAATGAAAAAATGGGTATTCTGACAGGAGCGTGCACTATCACGGTTTGACGCAAATTTGAGTAATTCCACGGAGGTGCGGGATTGCGTCAAAAGAACTTAAATTTGGGTTGATTTCAGTAACAAATTTTGAAAACGACGTATAATCAATGCTACACCATTGATTATACGTCGTTTTCAAAATTTGTTACTGATTTGTAGTTCAGTGTAGTTCCCACAACAACATTTCGACAATGATTTTTCATAAGGGCCTAACTGACTTGATCGATTTCTCTTAATCGACTCTCTCTTTCGCTAATATTATGCTTTTGGCCGAAATCCGAAGTGACCGAACGTGCGAAAATTGATTTTTAACCTACTTAGAAATGTCGCAACTCAATTTGGATAAGTGCATATTGTAGCTCCTAATTAGCTTAATGATGCGCAACAGAAAAAAATAGATTCAAATTTACTTCGCATCTGCAACTTCGCATGTGCTTCAAGCGACGACTTCGATTTAGGGTGTGAACCATTTCGCTTATTCGTTTAACTTTTAGTTGAAATTTGACACTTCGGTAGTTATTTTGCATCGGATGGTTAAAAAATAACTACGGGGACGGCCCATTTTAAATTTGACAGACGAGTAGTTATTTGAAACAAAATTCAGTACGCAGCCAAATCATTGCGTACAAAAAATAACTATCGGATTGTCAAAACTAACCCTGGTCGGGAGTAGGGTTATTTTTAACCGGACGCAAAATTACTACCGAAGTGTCAAATTTTAACTAAAAGTTAAACGAATAAGCGAAATGGTTCACACCCTTAGTGGTGCGACGATAATAAATCGTTCAAAACAAACAAAATCATTATTCTTTTTGTTTCTATAGCAACATGTAGTCGTCTTCTTCGAATTTCAACCAAAAAATCTTTGAAAAACTCAATACACATTCTGCGATAGCACAAAGAGAGGATCGATGAAGAGAATTCGAAAATGTCAGTTAGGCCCAAATGAAAAATCAGTGTCGATTTATTTCAGTGAAGGTTCGACTTCCGTCCTATCCCTCCGCTTGCGCAAGCGTTTTCCTTCTGTTTTGCATGTTTTGTTTTGTTATCGTGCTTCGCATTTTCCGTTTCGATTTGTTTTGTTTCCGCATTTTGTCTGTCCGCTCTCACACACCCGCAAAAGAAAGCAATCCGCCGTTCGTTGCTGTCAAAAAAGCACGCAAAATCGTTCGCGGCCCCCGCAGCTAGGAAGAAAGAAGAGGAGAAAATCGAGGAAACTCAACCGAACGACGACGACGGACGATTTTAGTGTTGAGCTCTGCTGATTGTGTGTGATGATGAACCGCGCTCGCTGAAAGTGTTGTTCGGGAAGTGAAAAATTTGCAGTAATTTTCTTTTCTCCGGATCGGAAGTGTGCGCACGGAGTTCGGGTGATTCGCGATTCGCAGCGGATATTGGAATATTGCATCGGCAAGTGGCCCCGGAAGAGTCTGAAAAGTCGAACGCCCGTGATTTGTCAAAAGTTGTGTTCTTTCGTGTGTGAGGCAGCAAGGTCTTGCTCGTGACTGCCGAAATCTAACGGGGTTCTTTCCGCTGCTGAGAGACCTACTTTTCGTCTTGCCGTGCCGTGTGAGTTCGAAACTGGTTTTGTTCTATACGAAGAAGGTACTTTTGGCGTTTCAACCAGCAAGCGCAGTGACCCGTGATATTATTTTCGGTTGTGGCTAGTGGTCGGATCGGTGGTGCAAGCATTTTCCGGTGTGCGACCGTCGGGCCGTGGAGTGGACGAAAGACAATTTTTTCGGAAGGTTTTTCCATTGCCACACAGTGTGGTGCTGAGCGGCCGTTCGCGTGTTGTGCTCGCAAGGGGGATTCAGAAGCGCGCCGCCCGCGGAAGGCGGAAGAGTATCTACCTACAGTCGTTGGCGGTGAACAAAATCCATAAACGTTGCTGGTGGAGCATACCGTCCCCGCAGTTAGGTGGACGAGCAACGGCAAAGGCGCCGTGGAAGAAAAGCAGAAAAATCGAGAGCAAAGGTGGAAGAGAAATACCTATAGATACCGTAATCCACGGTGTGCATAGGCGTATTTGTGGGGCGCACATGGTTCCCATTTAGTATGATTTGATCAAGGTAAGAAAACTAATGCTATTTTTGGCTTTGTTCTATTCGTCATGGAGTGTTATTAATTATTAATTTTATATTTCAATTTGTAAACTACCAAGGGCTCCAGAAAAGTGAGAAGGCCTATCAATTTCATAGCATTTCTCAAAAGCTTTAAACAGATGCGAGTGGTGAGCGCACGGGTATTCTGCATGATCATGCTAGGGTGATGGGTTTGATTCCCGGTCGGTCCGGGAACTTATCATGAAGGAAATTGCCTTGATTTGGGCATAGAAGAGGCATATAAAGAGGATCTTTGTGTCTGCCAAAATGATCCAAATATGTTGAAAAGTTTCAGGGGCATGCCCCTAGAATTATGCCTTTGTATGAAAAGAACAACCTGTGAAAGCTCAATCGATTGAAAACTGCAAAATCTCTCTAGGATTACTCCTTTCAAGATTACCCCAGCAATTTTTCCTGAGATGCTTCCAGGATTGTTTTCCGTGGTTTCTCTACAATTTTTTTTTCTAGGATCCCTATACGTTGTCCTTCTGTGATTCCTTAGGGAGCTATGTATGTATATCTAAGATTCTTTTTGGGGTTTCTGCTGAAGTTTCCTCTGAGGTGCTTTCAGGAGTTTCTTCTGCGATTTCTAACAGGTTTCACCTCAGGAACTCCTTCCTGGGATATCATCCTTGATTTCTCATGGAGTTCCGAGACTACTCCATATGAGATTATTCCAATACCATCTAAGGAATAGCAGAAGGAAATTGCTGGAGTATTTCTTCAAGGCAATCCT
This sequence comes from Aedes albopictus, assembly GCF_035046485.1. Taxonomy (NCBI): domain Eukaryota; kingdom Metazoa; phylum Arthropoda; class Insecta; order Diptera; family Culicidae; genus Aedes; species Aedes albopictus. Next base: position 90,309,028 of record NC_085138.1, on the reverse strand, counting down.
GTAAGAACTTCATGCAGGAGGAATTTTCCAAAATACTCCTCAATTAACTTCTGAAGGATTTCCATTAGAAATATCTGAAAGAATTCCAGAATGAACTTCCACAAGAATTCCAGAATTATTTACCAAACGGAAATCTTGAAGGAAATCAGAGAAGAATTCCTAGATGAATCCTGGAAAGAGTTGAGTTCCTGAAGAAATTCTGGAAGCAGTTTTTGAAGCAATTCCAGAAGAACTTCCCGGAATAAGCTCCAAAAGGAAACCCAGAAAGAGTTCCAAAAGGAATCTCGGAAGAAGTTTGCGAAGAAATTCACGAAGGGGTTCCTGAAGAAATTCCTGAAGCAGAGTGTAGAATCAGCTTAAGTTAAAATACACATAAATATAAACCTAAAAAAATCCAGAAGCAATTCCTGACACAGGACCAGAAAGTACACTAGACGTAGTTCCTGGAGGAATCCCGGAAGAAGTTGCCAGTGAATCCTGGAAGGAATTCTTGAAGCAGTCCCAGATGTAGTTCCTGAGAGAATTCCGGAAGGAGCTCCAGAAAAAATCCCGAAGAAGGTTTTTGGAGGAATACTGAAAGAAGTTTTTGTAGGATTCCTGCAAGGATCTTGTGGTAGTTTTTTGTATCACCGAGTAGGCCCAAGAGTAGGCCTTATCATTGGTGAAGATGATTTTTATTATTTGATCTGTCAAGTCAAGCTGTGATCACCATATTGGCGACAAGAAGAACTAATTCTGCAGGATAAACCTGGACAAGTGGAACTAGGAGGATTAGAGAAGGCCGACGTTGAGAAGAAAAATATTCTTTGTAGGGTAAAAAATATAATTTGGACATGTATATAATTCGGACATAAACTGTGAAATATGTCTTGCTCCGGAGAGCTAATAAAAGTAGATACTTCTGAATATCGATTATTGGATCAAACAGACCCTATTCTCATGACTTACGTTGAAAATACGCTTAACAATTAAGAATTTACTTCAAAATTATCGAAAATGTAAAATATTTCACTGAAACCCCTCAAATGCACAGGTATGCAAGACGACATACACTTCACAGTCACATACAATATTCACCTCAGAACCGTTGAATTCATAATTGTAAGAAATTTAAAAGCCTTATTGCAATGAAAACTGTTCAATTAAGAAGCATTGGGCAGCCAATCTCTTAACATTCATCTAGAACGCCTGAAATAGGTGGTGTCCAAAATACATTACAAGTTTTCTACTGTAAATATATTTTGGTCATCTTACGAACTACATGGGGATGCTATGTGATTGCATACTTGGAGGCGTATTATGTGGTTCTACCGATATGTTAGGAGGCATGTCGCGTTCGGAACATTGACACCTTATCAACAGCAGCTTCTATTTCGAGCAGCTTCGATACTGCAATTTATTATCATTATTAGCTAAAGTTTTTATTACAATTTCATTACATATTAAACTTACAAAATAGTATCGGTTCGCGGGACAAACAACTCTCCTAACACAGTGCACTCTCCTCGTAGTTCCTATCGGACTCACGGACAAAATTACACTGCCGAATCACCGCATCTCACTGCAATAGACAGCTCCGATCGAATCCTCGATACTTTAGTTTCAGGGTTGCCAGGTCCACTAAGCACGAAACGTAATGCGAGCATTCGTAACACGATATTTCCTCGATTTTAACAAAAACTGTAATAGTTATCAAAATAGATGCCTGTTAAGCGGAGAAATTTGATTATTTACAAGAAAATATTTGTTAATGTATGCTACTTTCATGATAAAGCAGTATTCATTGCTAAACATGGTGATAATTGCCCTGTCCAAATTATATATACCTGAGGGTGTCCAAAACATATATTCGGTGTCCAAAATGCAATTCTAACAGGTGATTGGAAATTGTGATTTTCTCAGCTTTAAATGCGTTCGTTAAGCTGTTTATCACCAGGAACGCAAAGTACAATCATATTATAAGCGTAATAGTAACTTTACAAAATAATCAAATCCTTTCTAAGGAAGCTATGGGACGATTTTTCTAACATTGTCCTCAGCCTGTCCAAAATACATGAATTACCCTACATCCTGATATATCCACTGTTGTTTTATTACTGAATATGAAAACAAGCAAGCTGATTGGACCGAGCTAAACCAAGTAGTGCGCTATCTCAAAGGAACTATGGACTTCAAGCTCCGATTGAGCAGAAATGGCGAATTCAATGTTATTGTAGGATATTATGATATTAGTTACTAAGGTAGTCAAAAAAATGTTCATTCCATTGCTAGCACTCAACAAAGTCAGTCGTTTTACTAGTTGCTCTGCTATAGGTTACGAGCCCAGCCCAGAGGACCATAGCCCCCGGAACCCGAAAGTAGTCTTGAAGATTTTTTCAACCTCAGGAAACCTCAAGCAGTAAACCCGATGTAGAAATGTCGCTGAATCACGTTGCTGCTGGAAGTGGAGGAAACGGAAGAACCGCAGCCGAAGCAAAAAGCGCTCGAGCTGGCGGAGGTTCCGTGGCACTGCCGGCCATGGAGAAGTTACGTGACAGGGAGAATCACACGATATGGGCGTTCGCGATGCGGATGATTCTCATTCGCAAAGGATGTTGGAGAGCCGTAAGTGCTGAAACCGTCGAAGCTCAAGCGTTGGTTCCGGAGGACCTAAAGCAATGGACACTCGCTACCATCTGTTTGAGCCTGGAAAGCTTCAATTTCAGCTTGGTGTTGGATGCGGTCGATGCGCGTGTCGCCTGGAAGAAGCTCGAATCAGCTTTTCAAGACAGCGGCTTGACAAGGAAAATCGTATTGCTAAGGAAGTTCACTTCGATAAGCCTACGTTGATGATGAGCTGATGAGCACAAGTCACAAGTTAGCTTCGGTGGGATTCAAGGTGAACGATTCCTAGTTGGCCATGCTGCTGATGGGGTTACCGGAACATTATGCGCCTATGATAATAGGCCTCGAGGCGTCCGGTATCGTCCTGACGGCGGATCCAGTGAAATCAAAAATTTTGCAAGCAAGTTTCCAGGAGAAGCCAGCGGCAGGTAATGGGTAGTATGCAGATCGCAAGAAATTTCTTGGTCTATCTCGATACTTGGGAAATGCAGGCAAGGAATCGCTCAAGAAATAAGAAAGCGTCGCTTTATTCCGGATCCGAGTACGGAGCTGAAACAAAACGTCAAATCAAATGGGGTATGCTGTGTTAAATTTCTTGACCATTCCGGTCACGGAAAAATAATGCACTGAACGAAAATTACTTGAGCGATTCCGTTTGAAGTGCATACCATAAGTCAAAAAGTGACGAAAAGACCTGCTTCTATTGAAACAAGTCTGAACATTTTGCTGCTAAGTGCCCGGAGAAGCAATAGTTGAAGAAATCGAACAAGCACAAGGGCCTTTGTTCAATTTTTGCCATGAGGGACGTCAGCAGTTGACTAGCGTATTTTGACTCGAGCGCCACGTGTCACATAGCGCGGCCGGATCAGAAGTTCGTCTAGGAAGCCCAGGTAAAGCACATAGTTGGAACGGCGAACGGTATCATGCAGGCCGTAGCGAAAGATTCCGTCGTATTGGACAGTACCGATGGATGAATTGATGTTAGCGGAGTGCTGAAAAACCCGGATCTGGTAACACATTTATTATTCCCCAGGGTGTCGACTACCTGGAAAAACCTGGAAAGTCAGGGAAAGTCAGGGAATTTATTTTTGGACCTGGAAAATCAGGGAAAGTCAGGAAATTTTGTTGATGGTCAGGGAAAATTTTCACGATAATCATAAAGCGATGTATTCGAGTTATACATATTCCTACCCATACCTAATTTGAAAAACTAGCTAAATTGTTTCTTTAAACTGTTACATCCATGATGCTGATTTACGATCAAATCAATGTATGAACTTCATCCTGAGTTTTGTAGTATCCAGTTTACATAATGATGTTCTGAGTTTTATCATGAAGACATATTTCATGTAAAAATTACAACTCCGGTTTAAATCTAGCAAATAAGCTAGAAATTAAAAGTACATCACACTGTACCCAATGTAATGTTTGATGAATTTACAGGCGAATATTTGGTGATATGTATCGTTTTGTTTGTCCAGAAATTTGTTGTACAGACCAATGATGATTTTTATTACTCTTTAGTAATAATCTCGAGAAAATGATGATTGCGCAGTACTTCATCTGATTCATTCTAGATCTACGCTACCAGTAGAGCTTGGTTTGCCTCTTCAACTTAGTGTTCTTGAGGTACTTCTAAAGGCAAACAAAGCCTTATGCACTAGAGAACTGGATACCCAAGTTACTTCACAGCCTCCCAATGCATAATGATGATATCTAAAAAATGTCCAAACTATTTTACCCAGATCCTTGAAATAGTCTATAAAGAATATTTTACAAGATATCTGCAAAATTCTTGGTGGGTGTGTGCAAAATGTTTATTGGTACATCCGATATCATCAATGATGCGTACCAGATAGTATTATATGCAGGTTTAATTGTTTGATGAGAATGTGGGTTAAACAGAATCTTGCTGTTCTGCAAAAAAAAACCTTCAAAGATCTAAGTCTACAGTAAAGAAATCATCAATAATTTCGATGAGAATATGGAAAGAGTCAAGTTACGGGTTTACCAAAGATCCCAATAAAATTGCAAATTGAGACTTGAGCACAATAAAACAGAAAAGTCATTCTCTTTTATACTGATTGATCCATTCCTGAAAAGCATTTGGAAAGTATCAGCTATTTCAAGATGATAACTATGTAACGAAAACAGGAATGTCAATCATCTAAAAGTGCTTCAAGGGAAATTAATGTTGCATTAATCCTAGTTTTGGAAAAAAATTCGAAACATAACCTGCTAGACATCCTGTAATCTTATTTTAGGATTCAACAGATTTTCCATCAATGCTTAGAGGCAGCAGAAAGTTTAGCAAGAAAATCCGTATGAATTTTCGAAGGTGCTTGATGGAGCTTTTAAAAGTATAGGACATAATTTCTACAATATAAGTGTGGTTAATTTTCGAGAAAAAAAAATCTAAATGAGTTTGTCAGCATTGTGGCAGACCTTTTAAAAAATTGTCCATGAAAAGTTAGCGGCACGCGTGTAAATCAAAGGGGTACCGCTGTCCGATCACTTTTGCAATATTTTTAACGCCTTGCCACACCCAGATCTGTGAACGAAAACATTTAATACTTTGTATACACAAAATTCAGCATATTTGTAGTTCCGTGTCAAAAATTGAGCTCAATCCAACAAAGCAAACCATAGTTACAGCATCTTAAACTTGGCCATTTTGTATGAAAATCGGCGTTTGTCCGATCAATTATGCACCACAGTGTACATGCAGAATTTGCAACAAAATTGCAGCCATCTGGAGTAGCTCATAGAGTAGTTTTAAGTAATAAAACAAAATCAAGATGTCATCCCAATGATGTTCTTGGGGTATGTCTTTCGAATATCCTAGTTTTAACCCTTTCCTTCCCACGACTTTAAACGATAATTTCTATGCCAAGAAAGCGTTTCCGAAAAAAGTGCTTGAACAAAAGTTATTGCAAATTGGCCAAATTTTTCGAAATCAACATAAAAAATTTTAGTTGTAAATCAATAGTATTTTGGTTGTTTATCAATAGTTCCACTATTGAAACAAGTAGTTAGGAGTTGGGTTTACCTAATAAGAATACAATCATATTTTAAAAACTATTGCATCATATTCATCTAATTCCGTTTGTCTCGAGTTCGTCGAAAATCGATGGTGCTCTAGAGCAACCATGGGAAGTAGAGGGTTAATTTTGGCGTTTTTTTTTTAATGTTTGTTGGTCTTCTGAAAGGATTTTCATTTTCATCTAAATTAGAGAGTTTTTGGTGAACATATCAAAAGTTGTTTCCAAAACAGCGCATTAGATAGAAGAATTCTGAAGAAATACTGCCAATATGCCTTAAATCTATTGGAAAAAATCTGGTTCAGTTTACTTGTTTTTCTCTTTCTATTTTTCCACTCCTAAAAAAACCAGAAAAATTCAGATAATTTTATTTTATCTCATGATTTTATCTTGAGCTTTGATTTACAAGACCTGGAATTTTCAGTGAAAGTGACTGGAAAGTCAGGGAAAGTCAGGGAATTTTATTTTTAAAATTGAGTCGACACACTGCCCTATCTGAAAGAAGGGGGTGGCCGTTATTTTCACGAAGAACAAATGCGAAGTACTGGATAAAAGCGATGATCTGATTGTCACCGGAGTCGAGGACGGTGGCTTATACAGAGTCAATCGCTCGGAACAGTCATTTTTGGCGGGCGGCATCAAGCTATGGCATCGACGGCTTGGGCATTTGTACGAGGATGGCCTGAAGAAGCTGATGCGGATTGCAAACGGAGTCGATTTCCAAGGAGGATCGTTGGTGGGTTGCGTTTGCCTTTCTGGAGGGCAAGCACACAACAGCAAGGCGGCCGTTCCCGAGAAGGTCGTCTATGTCGGAAAAACTGCTGGAATTGGTACACTCCGACCTCTGCGGGCCAGTGGAGGTTTCGTCGCTAGGTGGAAGCCGCTACTTCATGACGTTTCTGGATGATGCAAACAAGGGGATAACGGTTTATTTCCTGAAGAACAATAACCAAGCCCGATTGCTAAAGCAGAGTTCGTTCATCGCACTTTCCGAAGCTGTACAAGAAGCAATCTGGATGAAATTAGAAGTTTTCATTCATGATTCACAGCACAAATGTTTCAAATGGAGAATAATGTGCCTCTGGAGCTGATATCATTCATGAAGATAATCAGAGTTGCTTGAAGATGTTGATCAACGCGAAATTCAGCAATATAACAAAACATGTGGCCACCAGGTTACATTTCACGCGAGATCAAATCCAGAAAGTTGAGATTAATTACATCTGCTGTTCGACTGCGGAAATGGTTGCAGATCTATCAACAAAACCATTGGCAAGAATGAGGAATAGGAAGTTAGCTAAATTGACCGGACTGATCGCTACCGTCTAGGAGGAATGTTGGAGTTCAAGAGGAAACAATCATTGTAGTCTTAGCGAAGAAGAAGATATCAATGCACATTTTTATTTTGTCACTGTTGCTTACTGAATAAAGACGTTAATGACGAATTAAGTCTCACTGTTACTAATCTAGAATCATAGTTACTAATGAACACCAGAAAGGTCCACTTTCGTTGCGGGTCCTTGGGAGTTGAGAAAACTTTTCCCGATTGGAACGGGAGTCAAACCCGTTGTCTCCGGATTGGCGATCCATAGCCTTATCCACTAGGTTAACCCTCTAATACCCAATCCCGCCTTTAGACGGGGTATAGTTTGAGCATTTTTGTTATTTTTGTTTCGTGGAAAATCATTTTTTTTTATTTTTGGCTGATATTTAGGACTGTTCTGTACATCTCAAAATAGTTTTTGGGGTATTTTAAAGCATTTTTACATTTTTTAAAAATCATAGAAAAATTGATGTTTTAGTCACCTTTTAGAAGTCATTGTTTATTTTGTATTGAATCGCTACAATTAACATATTCTAAATTTTTCCCAAATCATTCTATCTTAGTTTAATAGTTTAAGGGAATCGAATACACTCTAAAATTATTTTTCTTAAAATTACACGGAAAATAAAATTTTCTGTGAAAAAAATTACAATAATCATATTTCAACAATAATCATAAAATCTCAAAATGTTTTCATCTCGTAAAATCTGTTCTCCAAATTGGCTTCCAGGAAAAATAGAAAGGTGTGGGGATGTTCAAAAATAAAAATTAGAAAAATCAAAAACTGAAATTCACTAAATCGAGAATTGAAAAGAATCATGTTCCAAAACATGTTTAAATCGATTTTAGATGACGAAAAATGATATTTAGATCAAAATCAAAAATTTGGGTATTAGAGGGTTAACTAGAGACCCTAAACTAACTTGTAGGGTCTCTTTAGTTTTAACTAATTTTAAAAATGTGCACACTTTATTATAATTATTATTCCGACTTTTTAAGACCCTTGGTAGTTTGCGTAATCTTTCACATCTTTATCACAAAACAACATAATTTTCCATTCCACCAGGTTGAAATTATTCGCTGAACACATCGCTCGCACCTCGATTCAACCCCTGGATCCGCCTACGAGAAAACACACCGAGTGTACAGAGTGTAAGCAGTCGAGAAAAAAAAGAGTGAAGAAGCCGTAACTCGCGCGCAGGAGGGTGCTTCCGCGGAAAAAGTGGACCCCTTTATTTGGTAGTGGAAATTTTTGATTCGCGGTTGCGGTCGTCGCGGTGGTGCTCTTGCTCACAAAAGTCGCTGGCTGGTGAAACAAACCGAAAATTAGTGACGGTGATCTAAGCGTGAAGGAATTGCAGTGTGTCTCTGTGAAAGTGCGCGTGTGTAGGTACGTTGAGAAGAATATTCCTGGTGAAATTGCCGGAAACCGAGCGGAGTCTGCCCACACGTGTCGAACCTATTCGATCATCACCATCCACATCTCACGAACCTTTAGTGACGGGAAGCTTCTCCGTGGGGTACGCAATACCTCTGCGGAGCCGGGAGCTGACCACACGAAACGGACGTCAAGCTGGATAACTCAATCGTAAACCGGTACCTTAGCGTGGCTGATGACGAGTTCGTCTGGGCGGTAGATCAGGACGTCCGGGAGTTCATCGAGAAGGCGAATCAGAAGAGGTAAGATCCATAATCCCCCTTAACAGGTGAAAGTTTTTTTTTTCCAAACGGTTTATTTATTTAGGCTCATTTGTTTTATATAAAACTTTACGGAGCCGAGAATCAAAACAAATATAATGTTATTCTAAGAAAGTTCAATTACAATACATTCTAATAAAAAACTCTACGAACACATTTCTTTTTCGGACGCGACCCTGAGCCAGAACTGGAACCGGATGCGGCGAACTGAGCTCTACGCTGGCTAGCATTCGGGTTTGTCATTGCATCCTTGATCGCTCTGGCTACCTCCTCTAGCTTCTCAATGCTTTCTTTACGCCGTTTTTCCTTTTCCAAGTCCGCTCTTCTCTCGCAACTGTTCGACGATCTTTGCTCCACTTCAAACGTGTCCGAGATATGGCCGTTGTCGTCCAACACTTCAATTATATCATCCTCCCATTCTTCCGATGCTTCTTGTTCCACTGATCCGCACGCTTCTCCGGACACAACTGCAGCGTATGAGCTGGCTTTCGCTTCCTCTCTCTGTTCGTTCTTCTGGTTCTTCCGAGTTTGCCGTTGGGGGCAGGTGTCTTTCCGGTGTCCCATGGCTCGGCACAGAAAACACGTGTTTTTCAAGCCGTCGTAAAAAATTCTTCCTTTCCACTTCCCGATGACGATTGCTGGTGGTATATCTTTTTTAACATCAATATACACACCACGCACACCATTGTACAGGTGACCGAGACCCAATTCCTCCGGAAACCTTTCCCGAACAATCCGTTCGATTTTTCCGAACTCTCCGATTACAAGAGATAACTGTTCATCGGTTAGTTCCGGCGGTAAATCGAACACCCGCACGTGCTTCACGTTGGTACCTGCGACACACATTCGCACATTTACAGCTTGTCCATCTCCATATACGAATTTAACCGGCTCCGTATTTTTCTGCAACGATTGCAGCATTGCTTCCAGCGATGTAAACTTGATATATAACGAACGATCATGGGCCGTCTTATACACCGTGTCCATCACCGTAAGATCCACATTGAGTTGCTTTAGGAAGCTGGCGATATCCGTCCAGGACGGGCGCGGGCTGCCCACCGGGAAACGAAATTGTGCGGTGTTGATAACATCACACATTTCGATAATTTATTTGCTGCTGACTATTCCGGACGACGACGCACAGTAAGCGTATGAAGCCACGGTGAACGACCGTGAAACAAAGAACTCTTGCAAGCTACTGCAGGCAGCACAAAGCTGGTAAAAAAGAGCCGGGGAGAACGCGTTTGATTCCGTCTGTTCTCAGCGACAGCAGCGATAGAACTGACAGGTGAAAGTTATCAAACCAAAACAATACAGTTTAATTTTCAAGTAATTAATTACGGAAAAACTGAAATCGCCAAATAAGATACCTGAGGAAGATTCGCAATACGAATCGAAACGTACGAAAAGAATGCTAAAAGTAGACCCTTCGGTTCCTAATAATACTGACGAGTCAATACCACCACCGGTGGTTATTACTATTCAAGGTGGCTGAGCTCGTTCGGTAGCAAAGGTGGGTCACATGAACTACTAGGTAACTGAACACAAGCTGGTGTAAGAAACAAGGGAATAGGGCGGTGTACAACTAGCCACCACGGTTGCTCCACATTTCCGCTATGTGCATCGGTGGCTGTGTTGATGTAATTAGTGGCTTGATTTAGTTTATTATTTATTGTTGGGTGCTTGTTGTTGCTGTTGTTGATGTTGCTATCGAAGTTGATGGCAGGGATGTTACAAGAATAATAAAATTTATTTGCATAAGCAAGACCTCACGATGAGCTAACTAAATTAACATTAGTGCTATATTGAACAAAACTTAAGCTACAGATTAGAAACCTATATGCCAGGCACAGTTCGCTTGATTGCATAACTCGTAGGCATTATCTAATTCTAATAGATTGACACTGTTCTGTGAAAGTTTGAAAACAATGGAAACGGCTTTTTCAACCCGTTTTTGTCCTAGGCATGGCTACGACCATGAGCACCTAGGCCGTCTAAGTGAGAATCTTGGAGCAACCACTATTTTAAAGGCCGGCTTCATAGTGCTAACGCAGATCTTCTTCCTTCGTTTGCCACCTAAACGAATGAGTTCATGAAATGTCATTAAGCCGGCTTCATAGCTGGTCGGAAATCCTCCACAAAACCGTGAATAACAGATCTCAATGCATCACCTGTTCATAGACTTCAATGCGGTACATGATAGTGTTGATCGCTTGGTGCTATGGAAAATCATGGACGAGAACGGCTTTCATGGGAAGCTAACTAGATTGATCATAGCAACGATCAAAGTAGCGTGGTCCATTCGAATCACGCTTGTACAACTTTGCCACCACTCCAAATGCTCTGGCGATAATGGAACGAAATGGCTTCAGATTTTCAATCATTTTTTTTCAGATAAGTCAGAAAGTATCTTAAAGTGTTGCTTCAAGTATTCTTCTAGGTATTATCCTAGGCATTCATCAAGAGATAATTTCAGAAATTACTTCAGGAATTCCTCCAAAAAGTTCTTATAATCTATTCTCGGAGTTTCCGTAGATATTTTTATGGGTTGTTACGGGATTTCGTAAAGCAATCCTCCAGAGATTTCTTAAAGAATTCTGCAATTTTTGGCTTGGAGCGGACCTGGTGTGATGGTTATGTTTATAAACACGTGACTCTCACGCCGAGGAGCTGGGATCGAATCCCACTCCCGACAAACTCGCAAAATCTGAGTTCTTCCTTTAGAAGGGAACTAAAGCGTGGATCCCGAGATGAATTACCCTAGGGTTAAAAATCTCGTTCATACAGATAAAAAAACTACAATTTTTGGAAGAACTTCTGAAAAATTTTAGAAGGAATATCTAAACAAATTCTGCAGGGGACGTCCCAGCAGATATTTCTGATGTGTGATTTTAATTTTTGACACGGAACTATAAATATGCTGAATTTCGCGTATACAACATGTTTTCGTTCACAAGTCTAGACGTGGAAAGACTTTCAAAATGTGCAAAAGTGACCGGACAGCGGTACCCCTTTGATTTACACGCGTCTTCTCAAGGAAGTTTCATAAGGAATTCCAGCATGAATTTCTGTAAAATTCCTGTAGAAATCTTAAGAAGTACTTTTGACTGAATATCTGGAAGGATATCTGAAGAAATCCCTGGTAAATTCTTGAAGGAATCCTAGAAGCATTTTCTTAAGAACTTCCTGGAGAAACTTCTCGAGAAACCTAATTACCAGAAATAAGTATTGAGGGAATTATAGAAAAAAAAACCTAGAAAAAACCTTCAATCAAATTTTTGGAACATTTTCTGCAGTATTCCTGAAGAAATCTGTGGATGAATTTCTGAAAAAAAAAGATAAGCGCTTGCAAAGATCCCTAGAAAAAATCTTGAAATATTTCTAAAGTAACTTGCTTTGAAATTCCTAGGATATGTTTTTCTATAAGTTTCTTAACCCTTCCGTTACCAACCACCTAACAAGAAAAAAACACTCTTTTCGCTATAACTTTTTTGTTTTTCTATATTTTTCAACCAAACTTTGACACAAGAAGCACATATCTTTCTAGAGATGTCTGGAATGGCCACCTGATTCCGGAGTTATTCCGGAATCAAAATGGGTAAGTTTAGTTTGCAGACCTAAATGAAATAGAATGATAGAAAAAATGTCTGATAGTCCATCCCAACCATTAAGTGCCTTGTAACCAGTTTTGCGGATGTTCCGGAGAACTGGTTCCGGGGTAAATTTTTGAATATGATTCAATACCATCATGCGACACCTCAAACATCATGATTTTTTAAGATGCACCTTTCTGAGCTGTTTTTGGTGTTATCCGAAATACTTTTGGTCATTTTGAAACCGCTAGGCGGATTTCACGCCCCCTGGAAGAAATCATGGATGAAATCTCTAGACGAAGTCCTAGATAAATTCTTGAAGGAATCCCTGGAAGAATCACCGAAGGGATTTTTTGAAACATCTCAGGAAGATTATCCTGAAGAATCCCAGCAAGAATGCTTGGAGAAATCTCTAAAGGAATCTTTAGAAGAATTCCTGAAGGTAACACAATTAGAATTTCTGGAGGAATTCTAGGTGAAATTGCTGGAAGAAAGGCAGCAGGAGTTGTTACAATTCCCGGGGGAAGGCAAATAAGAGCTCCTGGAGGAATCTCATGAGGAATTTCTGGAGGAATATCAGGATAAAATCTGTGAAAGAATTCCCAGAAGAATCGTCGGAGACACTTCTGGAAAACTCCCAGAGAGATTGTCTTGAATAATCAAACTAAGAATTCCAGGAGGAATCTAAATAGAATTATTTGGAGGGATCCCTACAAGAATTCCGAGAAGTATCACAGCAAGCATTTCTAGAGATATCGCAGGAGGAATTGATGGAGGAATCTCTGCAGAAATCTCTAGTGTAACCTCATCAGGACCACCTGGAGAAAACCTTGTGTTTCTTGTGTCAATATTTGGTTGAAAAGTATTGAAATCCAAAAAAGTTATAGCGAGAAAAGAGTGTTTTTCCGCACTTTTGTTAGGGAGTTGGTAACGGAAGGGTTAAAAAAAAGTGGAGGAATTATTATAGTTATCCATAGAGGAAATATATCGGAAATATTTCTGGGGTAATACATGAAGAAATATCTAGAGGAATTTGTATGAACTCCTGCAGAATCCTCTGGCGATCCCCTTCTGGCAATTTATTTGGAAATTTATTGTAAGAATTTCTTCAACAACTTTTTTTAACAATTTCTTCGGAAATTACTATGGCAGTTCCAGTTTATTAGGAAATTCCTTCGGAAATTGTTTCTCAAATTCAATTGCTATAAACTGCCCCACATTTGGAAATAACTTCAATGTATATAAATTCTTTTTTAAATTTCTTCGATGATTCTTATTTTTGTCAATTTTAGATTTTTTGAGAGATCATTTGCGATTGTTTTAGAAGTTTCTTCGATAAGTTCTATGGAAATTTCCAATTTCGTTGAAATCTATTAGCAATTCCATTGCAAATTCTTTCGGTATTAATTTTGAGAGATAATTGGACAATTTTTACGTTACGAACACTACTTCTGCAATACATTCGGATTATTTTAGAAAATTCCCATGTTGTCTTTTCGTTTCAAGCTATTCCTTCGGATAGTTGTTCTATAATTTTTTTGAAATATCTTAAAAAATGTTATTACACAAAGCAACACATAAAATATATACTTAATGCACATCTCTGCAGCAACAACTGATATACATACAACATGTTCTCGACATCCCCAATACATTTGGGGATTTTTCCGGCATATTCTTTGGAAATGCCCTTCTTGGCAATTACTTTTGGAAATCCTTTTGATTTTTTTTCGGCAATTTATTGAATTAATTCTTTCAGCAATACCATTGAAAATTTCTTCTTTATTCCCCGTTAGTGTTTTTCCAGAGGAACCTCCATCAAGAAATCCTCCAAACGTGTCTTTTTCCAGAAAAAAAAATGTTAAATGTTTCTCCGAGGGGAAGATTTAAAAAATATATATATATATACGGAGGATTCTTAAATAAATTCTGTGAATTCTTCAGCAGATTCCCTAACGAGGAATGCCATCAACCAATTTATCTAAGTGCATTGTTTCTGAGATACTTCTAAGAAAAAACCTCAGCAGCTTTCTCCGAGAGAAATTTCTTTGGATATTGTTCCTAGAGAAATGTCTTCCGAATTTCATCCAAGAGAAGATTCTCCGGCAATTTCTTCAAAGGGGCATTCTTTCGTGGAATGCTCCAAGAAGAATTCTTCCAGACATTCCAACAAGAGGAATTTCTTCGACAAGTCTTCAAAGAGCGAGAAAGTCTTTAGGTATAAAAAAAAGTCCACCAAATGTTTCTCTAGAAGAGATCGATTGTTTTTATTCGATGAATCTTCCAAGAAGAGTTTCTCCGAAAGTTTCGGAACTCCTAAGAGAAATAACCTCAAAAATGGCATTTCCTCGGAGAGTCTTCTGAAAGGAATTTCAACGGTGATGTTTCCCAATGATTTTTTTTGTAATTTCATCCAAAAGGAATACTTTGAAAATTTCAAAATTTCCTTCAAGAAAAATGTGCGGTCCTTAAGGACAAACGTCTTGACATTCCGCTTCAACAGTGCGTCGAAACTCCAAACGCACAAATCTCAAGAAGCAAGCTTCACACAACAGTGCATTTTATTATTCTGTTCTTGCTCTTTTGTGATAAGCTTAAAATAAGAAGATGAGGTGCGCTGGTTTTGTTTACGAAGAGATTTGTGCCCTCGAAATCGTGAGTAGGTGTCAAAGTCGGCTATTATGGCGGCCATTTTGGGATTCTGTCTGTCCTTAAATAACCTTCCAAGTGGAATTATTTCAAAGATTTGATTAAGAGAAATTTATCCAAAGTTTCCTCTATGAGTTTTTCCGCGATTTTTGAACAAGAAGAATTTCTCCATGTATTTCTCTAATAGAGATCCTTTTGTATACTCCTCTTGAAGGATTTTTTTTTTCAGAGATTGCGCCAACAGAAATGTCTTCAGAGAATCTTCCAAGACGAGTTACTCCACCCAAAGCTTTTGCCAAGAGTGTTCTTCCGAATAAAATTTATTTTGTGTCTTTATTTCAACAGGAATTCCCACAGAGGTTTCTCAACGAGTAATTCCTCCGGAGAATCATTCCAAATAATTTTCTTCAAAATTTGACTTGGAAAAATTTCTCCAAAGATTCCTGAGAATTTGCTCTGCGATTTTTTTATAAGAGGCAATCCTTTGAAGATTTCTAGAAAAATAAGAATTTTATATGAGGAATTTCTTAGAAAAATCTTTAAAAAAGTAACTCCTGCAACTTTTCTAAGAGAGATTTTGAGACTTTTTTCCGAAGATTTCTCCAACAAAAGTTCTGTCATATTTCTTTGCTCCGAAAGTATTTTTCGGGAATTGCTTCGTGGCCATGCGGTAAGGGTCACCAAGTTTCTAGTCGCTGTGGGGTGAGGGTTCGATTCCCGCTCTGATCAATGGAACTTTTCGTGAGAAGATTTGGAGATTTTTCCAAAAAATAGATCGCCGTTTGTTGAACAGTTAGTACTAGGATTTTTGTTTCCATTCGTTTTTCTAGCTAGCTTATCTTAATGTTGACCGATTCTTGCTGATTGTTGAACGGTTTACACTGATAGTTGAAATTGTAATTTATCTATTACAACTACAGGGGCTGAACAAAATGATTGGGACCGGCAAAGTTTTCACTTCTCAAGAAATGGTCAACAAACTGTAACTTTTCGAAAAGTGCATCACAAATTCTCAATTTTTTTACTGTGTCACTGTGTACTTATTTTTCGAAGCTCATTATATTAGAAGTCATGATTGCTCAAATTTGATTGAAATCGGCTCATGGAATCCGGAGATATAACAGTCCAAAGTTGACCATCGGATAACTAAGCTTTATTCTAGAATACTTCTAACTTCATGTAGAATAGTCCGATCATTCTCAAATTTGGACCATTGGTTGACTACTAGTTGACCAACTTATGCACTTTTCGAAAAGTTGCAGCTAGTTGACCATTTTTTGAATAGTAAAAATTGTGCTTTTCCCGATTATTATGTCTATCCCCAGTATGTCAGATTTTTTTTTCAAAATTTCTTATGAGTTTCAGAAGGGTTTCGGAGGGATTTCCGGGAGTCCCAGGGAGCTTCCGATGAAGGTTTTAGGGATGTGTCAGAGGCGTATCAAGCCTTTCAGGGAATTACAGGAGAATTTCAAAGGTGTTTCTGTTGAATTGATGGGACGCCCCTGAAATCTCCTCCAAGGCCTCTGCAAGCCCCTGAAGCTTAGAACATACATGGAACGCCTCTGAAACCTCTATGAACCCCCTGGAATCGCCCTTTCAACACCCTGTAATGCTTCTGAAATCTCTCGAAACCCCATAAAACACCCCTGGAACTCTTCTGAAAGCGCTTGAAAGCTTTGACGTCTGTCTTTGACTCTTCTGAAATTCTTTGAGATCCCCCTTGAGAGTAGTCGTCGATGTTTTGATCTTTCTCATTCATATGTATGAGCTGATAACCAAACCCCAATTGTTGGAACACAACAGCACACACATATTATGAGATTCCTCTCATTTGAATTTAAAAAGTAATCAGTACCACTTTGACGCTCGGTTGGTTGCTGATTATAATAGCACTTTGGGCGGGTAGGTAACTTAACTGCAATAGACAAACGGGCGCCACGAACCATACCACCTCGCCTGCAACTTGGGCTGCAGGCGTCGTCGTCACAGTCGAAGTCGTCATTGCAAAAACAAGGAAGACCCAACCAAGCATTTCTAACGATGTTATAATCAGCAATGCTGCTACCATGCCACTCGCACACCCTCGCTCCACCGTACATCGCGTCGGTTTTGGTTTGGCGGCACTCCGTAATTACAGAAAAAAGCTTCGTGAGAGTTCATATGATTTGCATTGTGTATGAATGCAATGTGTGAATTATTATTTGGCTTCATCTTTTGTTTTGAGAGGGTGCAATCTCCGTTGGGGCGGAGTGGCATTGGCAAAACCAGCTGTCTGCAACTAAACACTAAAGTGTCGGTCCCTGTTGAAACCCCAACTTACCTAACGGATGAAATCGAATCTGTTTTCGAAATATGGAGCTTCCAGTTTTTTTGACGTAGGACTACGTCTCTGTTTTCTATACCCGGTGTCATTTCAAAATTTATGAAACCAAGAGCGTTACGTTTGAGTGAAAGATTTTAAACGCTCACAGTACCTTTCCCACTGAACGAAATGATAAACAAATCCCGTTATCCGAGAGATGAAACTCCCGCGTTCAATTTGTAATATTCGGTGAACCTAAAAATCATTGATAAATAGTTGAAAAGTTGTTTTAAAGTTAGACATTGAAATCGCTGAAATCTATAAATATGGGTAGCGGACAAATTTTCTCGTTCAGTATACCAACGCTCTCTGATTGGTGCGCATCGTGGGGGCAACTACGATGCAGGAAGGAATGCGATCATGCGAGAGCTGATCGTCAGTTCCATTTCGACCACCGTCGAGGTGACACCTCGAGCTGGGCAGCGGCACATCGACTCAGCGACGACACTTGGCTATCGTACTGATAGCACCAGGAATCTCATTCACAACAGCAAGCGGCGGGCCAGTTTTCGATTGCGTCTAGCGTTGAGCGCGGAGAAAACCAACACGAATTGCGTGGCATTGTAAATTCATCAAAATCGTCCATTATTCAAACGGTTCTTTTCAGGACCATCGAAAAAGATTTCTCAAGAGTTAATTGGATGAATTTCCACCCTCGATCGAGAAAGGTGAACCTAGTGCAAAGCAAGGACAGAGCGGCGTTTCTCAGCAAAAGCAAAGCCGGTCATTAATCGCATGCACGGCAGCAAGCGGCGGGCCAGTTTTCGGTGGCGTTCAGCATTTAGTGCGGAGAAAACAAACACGCATAGTGGCATAGTGAATTCATTTAATTTTCCTCCTAATTTAAGGACCATCGAAAATGATTTTTCAAGAGCTGTGAATCGGATAATTCCATTCCAACGAACGGGAAAAGTGTAGTACAACCGAAAAGTGAATGATTTTGAATGCTTGGTAACTCAGCCAGCAACAATTATGACGTCTAATTGTTCCACCCGGACTTTGGCAACGCATTATCATATCCGGACCATTTTGCGTGAAAAATGTTTCAATTCTAACATTTTCCAAATTAAAATGATCTAAATCATCTAATATTTTGGTTACATTATCCGTTCAATGGAAATTTTCTCATTTCTCGGTTGATTAATCGTTTGATGCGTCTGGAGCATAAGGGGCGGGTCATGCAAACGAAATTAACTGAAAAGCCAGCCGAATGGGAGGAGCTTCATCTGCCAATCTAGGGGTATAAAAGCAGTGTTCTCTGTTTTCTTTCGTCATTTTCGTAGGATCAGTCAAGGAGGTTGGAGGTGGATGTCACCTCCAGCAAGGCAGCAGCACAACAACCCAGCGACTACTCTCGGATATCGTGCTGATGATAGCACTTGGAATCGCATCCATGGCAGCGGCGGTGGGCCAATTTTCGACGGCGTCCAGCATTCTCCGCACTCCGCAGCGAAAACCAACACGCATTGCATGGCATTTTGAATGCATCAAAATCGTCCATTATTCAAACCGGTCCTTTTCAGGACCATCGAAAATGATTCCTCAAGAGTTAATTGGATAATTTCCAACATCGATCGAGATGTAGTGCAACCAAAAAGCAAAAGACAGAGCATCGTTGCCAGCAATAGTGAAACTGGTCAGTATTGTAATCCACGGCGGTCCAGTTTTCGGTGGCGTTTATCATTCAGCACGGAGAAAACCAACACGCATTGCGTGACATGGTGAATTCATGCCATTTCGTTCCTAAAATCGTCAATTAATCAAACGGTCTTGTTCAGGACCACCGTTAATTATTCCTTAAGAGTTTGTGAATCAGCTAATTTCATTCCATCGAACGAGAAAAGTGTGGTGCAATTGAGAAGTGAAAGATTGAATACTTGGTGGCCCAGCAATAATGATGAAACCGGTCACTAATGGCCTAATGGTTCCACCCGGAATTTAACAACGCATTATTCTATCCGAACTATTTTGCGTGAAACATTGCTTAATTAAAATTAAGTTTAAACAATTTTCGAAAATGTTCGAAGGTGAATATATGACGAAGCCACACCTAGAATTTTCTAGAGCACAAATCTGAAGAACCGAATGTCGGTTTGCGCTTAAAAGTTGATCGTTTGGTTACCCGCTGGTGGTTTGCTCATTTCTCGGTTGGTTAGTTGCTTGATGCGTCTGGAGCATTCGGGGCGGGTCATGCAAACGAAATAAACTGGAAAGCCAGCCAAATGGGAGGAGCCTAATCTACTAATCAAGGGGAATAAAAGCAGTGACCTCTGTTTTCTTCCGTCATTTTCGTTGAATCAGTCAAAGGGAATGGATGTCACCTCCGCAGCTGCTCACCAATCCTGCGATGACTCTCGGCTATTTAGCTGATAGAACCAGGAATCTCTAGAATCTGGAACCAGGCATCTCAGGCTATATGGAACAGGGCCCATATAGCCGAGGCGGTAAACGCACGGGTGTTCAGCATGACCATGCTGAGGGTAACGGGTTCGATTCCCGGTCGGTCCAGGATCTTTTCGTAAAGGAAATTTCCTTGACTTCCATGGGCATAGAGTATCTTCGTGCCTGCCACACGATATGCACATGCAAAATGGTCATTGGCAGAGGAAGCTCTCAGTTAATTACTTTGGAAGTGCTCATAGAAGCAGGCTTTGTCCCAGTGAGGACGTTACGCCAAGAAGAAGAAGAAGAACCAGGAATCTCATCCACGGCAGTAAGCGATGGCAGTTTTCGATGGCTTCCAGCATTCAGTGCGGATAATTTTCAATTGTCTTGCCGAAATCTCCTGTTATTTAAAAGGTTCTTTTCAGGACCAGTGAAAATTATTCCTCCAGAGTTATGAATCGGATAATTAAAAGCAACAGACTGAAAACTTAGCAACAGTATAGCCGGCCTCTAATTGTTGTTCGCGTAACTATACAACGTATTGTTGAATCTAGAATATTTCATGAAACTGCAATCAAAATTATCTAAAATTTCGTTAACAGCAATTGGGTTGTTTAGTGAATTAAATATTACCATTTTCTTTAGCCTAATCGAAAGAGCTCATTTTTCTGAGTATTAGGTGAATTTATTGCGTTCCAATTTCTTTGTTTTGATGGTTAAATAAACAAAACAGTTTTAATTTCCGTGGATAGAATGACAGTTCAATCGATAAAGTGACATTTCACCCCGACCAAAAAATTTTCTCCATACAAACTTTAAATGCATTTTAAAAATAGTTCCCGGTCACCAAAAATGATGAAATTTTGGATTTCGACTAATTTTTGGACGGAGATTCCGATTATGCAATAATCTGGATACCCCTAAAGAACCCAATTGAGTTGTGTCAAATACACATGGCTACGGTGGCTCCATCTGTTCATTTCATAGCGGCAATTTTAGTTATTTTAATGATTGTTGCGATCGCAATATGATGTTTGGGAAGCTATGGCTTAACGCTTTTCAATATTATAATCATTCTTTCCTTTCGACGAAAATTCTTTCAAACAACGGTTGAACATTTATCTTCAAAATAAAATAATACTCAACCCTCAAGTGATGGCCAACCGCGCGAGTTACGGAAGGTTTAACTAATTAACATCTTATGAATGCGTTCAGTGAAATGGATCACATAGGTAACAACTTTAATCAACACATCACTCCGCCGATTTGAATTTTGCCAGCATACATTGTGTAGGCCTTTTATCGTCGGTTTCCTGCAATAAGGGCACAACTCAAAAAATGTGAATTTTCAGAATAAGCGTTTGAAATTTGGCAATCATGAAGCACCTCCTGCAAATTCACTTATTTCTCTCATCATTTGATAAAAGTAAACAAATTTTGATTGTTGTATCATTGAAAGGGGCTGAAGGACTATCTGTTTCATGAATTTTTGACAACTATTTTTCAACGACTATTGAAAAAATTGACTGATTTTGAGTTGTGCCCTTACTGCGGAAAATTGGTGAAAATGCCCAAATCTCGCGTTTCTCATCGAATTTTGGAACGGGTCTTTGTGAGATGAAATTTTACATAGTTTTTCATCATTTGCCATCAAAATCTCAAAAATGACATATTTTGAGTTGTGCCCCTATTGCAGGAAACCGACGTTATGTGATAAATTCGTTATGCATTTATTTACGAAGGTCGGACAACAATGACACGAAAAATCAGCTGATTTAAGACTTCAAATTAAAGGGCCCATTTCAATATATAAAAGTCGGAACCTCATTCCAGCCTTTGTCCTACGTCAACAATGCGGTTATGTCTCAGACATTACCCACCCCTAGTTTTTTTTGAAGTTTTCACTGCGGTCATCGGAGTTCAAACAGACGGCGGCGCGAAAAAGGTGAAAACCACATCCAATTAATAATACCATTACTGTCTGTAGTGCGTAGCGCTATCGGTGTATGTTATTAGACCCTCGAATTTCGTTTCGTAGCTGATTGCGGCCAAGCAAGTTACAAAAACTTTCTTCTATCTTTTTTCCCCATAATAACTATCATAACTTATTTTCGACTGATGATATTATGGGCCACGCTGGTTGCTCCATGCTTGAGTGATCAATGTTGTGTATGCTTCTGGACGGAAATCATTTAAAGAATAAGGAAAAGCTATCGTCTTCATTTGTATGTGTCTTGTATGTGGTCCGTTTTGAAGTTTGATTGGAATGTTGATGGCTTTAGCAGCTCCAGTTATTCTTGTTCATTGCCAGTCACTTCTAATTAGTTTCCCATCTGTGCTGGTAGGTATTTACTTTGAGCGATCTAGAAAATGTGAGCACTACATTGTAGCTCTCTGATACATTGTGATACTAAAAGCACACGATCTTTGTCATATTTTGTTCAATTTAGACAATTTTGTGATGCAGAGTAATCACAGTTTGAGACAATAGGTCGCAGAGATGATGAATACTAAACTTGAGTATTTAGTCTACATTGATAGTAAATACTACACTACTTTGTTTGAACATACATACTATAAACATTGTGTTCATTGTGTATAAAAGTATTTACTACAATTTTTAAGTTGGTTGTTCCAGAGGAGGCTACCGGTATTATTATTATTACTATAGAGTTTTGGCACTTCTCAGCAAAAATTACTGGAAACTTTCTCCTACTCCGGACAATCGGAATGCCAAAGCGGATTTGGCTCTGTGGATCTCATTAGCCGGTTTTGCTTATACTCTACTTCGAAAGTATTCTTAGTTGTGATGATTCAGGAACCGCCTAACTATACTACAGGTTCCAAGAATCACCGTTTTTAGGATGTTGTTCAGGTGCTTCTTCAATTCCAGCTCGTCTAGGGACCTTAGGAGAGATTTAAGGATAACTCCGGTTGCCGAGAGGACGACCGGAACTATACGGACGTCCTCCAGGTGCCATATCTGCTCCAACTCCTCCGCTAGGTCGTCGTACTTGGTTATCTTATCGGAGAAGGGTCGCCCAAGCTGTGCTTTAAAGCAAGCTGTTGGTGCACAATCTTGGCAACTTCGTTGTGCTGATTTTGATGACATGCTCGATCATTTCCCCTATTGAAGTGCACTTCCTACAGCTGTCCTCCAGGTCTTCGTGCAATATGTACCGCCGATAGTTCTTCGTCGCCATTACCCGGTCATGCACCACCATGAAACCTTATATTTTCGAGAAGATGACACCCCGCACCAGCCACGCGTTCGACGTCACCTTATCGATGCGCCCGTGCTCCAGCTGATGAGGGTCCGTCCCATGCAACTGCTGCTTCCACGTTACGATCATCACGTCAACGGTCTCGATGTCGCAGTTCAGTTGGTAATGCTCCTGGACCGAAAGCAGGGCGCTGTAACCGTGGTAAGCTTCACATACAGTGCGGTACATTTCATGACGGTTCTGGCTTTCTACGAAATATGCTCGCAACTGCTGAATCTGAGAGATACATAGTGCCAGGATATTGGTGACGCCTTTTCCTCCTACTGCGCGTGGCAGGGTGACTCTTTCGATGGACGGCTTTGGATGGCGCATGTGGTGCTCGGTGAACGCCACTCGTGTTGCTCGTTCTAACGCCTCGAGGTCAGTCTTGGTCCACTTTACCACCCCAAAGCTATAGGTCAACAGGGGTACAGCAAACGTGTTGATCGCCTTCACCTTGTTGCCGGGTGATAGAAAGCTCCTCAGAACACAATTGACACGATGCAAGAACTTGTTCCTTGTTGACCGCTGTGTGACGAATACCTCTAACTTGCAGGAAGCCGAGGTATTTCTACGCTTCGCATTCAACCACATTCCGAATCTCCTCCTGTTCGTTGACGCGGAAACAGCTGGCGTCCACTACTTGACCCCGGCGGAGATGGACTGACCGACATATGTAAATTCCAAACTCCATCCGGATGCCGTTGCTGAACACCGTCACAAACTGCAACAGTTGATGCAGCCTCTGTACTGATTCCGCAAACGCTCTGCTGAGGGGGTTCATTGCAAGGCAGAACCATAGCGGACTAAAGATATCGCCTTGAAATATCCCCCTCCTGATGTTGAGAGTTCTGGACTGCAACACAGCTGTTTCGTCGATAATTTTTAAGGACATGCTCCACATCCCCATCGCGTGTTGCATCAATCTGATGACGTTCTCGTCTACCTTGTACAACTGCAGTAACCTAAGAAGGTACGAGTGCGGTAATGAGTCGTACGCCTTCTTGTAGTCGATGTACGCCATGCTCAGGTTCCTCTGCTTTTCGGTGGCTTGACCTACAATGACTGCATCTAAGACTTGATCTTTGCAGCCATGCGTGTTTTTGCGACACCCGTTTTGTTCCTCGATCATCACGTTGTTGACTTGTATCCTCCTCGCTATTACCGACGACAGCACTTTGTACAGACTCGAAAGGCACGTTGTTGTTCTGTACTTTGCTGGATCAGCTTTGCTTTGGTAATTCGACAGAAGATAAGTGATACCCATGGTAATGAACTCTGGTAGCTGCGTGGGGTCTTCTAGCACCATGTTGAAGCATTCCGCAATCCGCCCTTGCGGCGTCGTGAGTAAATTGTGCACGAAATCGGGTCCTCATGCAGCTCAATTTCTGGTATACCGGGAAGCCTCACATATATCTTGGGCGGTTACTACGACCGTGGTCATGTCTCCAAATCCATTACACTGTCGCTCTTCTTCTGCCAACCACATCCCATTGTCGCTGTACTGGACAGGGTACTTAGATAGATTGGCCCAGAACGGTGTGACGTCGCCAATCTCCGGAAGGCCTTGTCCACAATCAGGCTTGTCGTTTCGGATGCAGTTGTAGAGCTCCCTCTCGTTAATATTGATCATCCGGATTTGTCTTTCCGCTTCGAACATTCTCCATAACACCGCAATCGTTCCGCAAGAGCACTCAACCGCTGTATATAGATGTCGAGGATCTCCGTAATGTTGACTTCTGTGATATCTCGGAGTTCTACCGGCTTCGCAATTTCAGCAACATAACGAACTAGCCTCTTTTAACGCTTCCTTTGTTTGTACTATGTTGATCGACCAATCTTGGTCCGCAATGTTCCCCAAACGTCACATCCACGCGGGTTCATGTGTGCGACCTTCACCGTCTCCTTATGGGCGCGTCCGCAATCCCAGTGCCTTGAAAACAGCCAAAATATCCTGGTTTAGGATGCTTACTGCACTTGCTAACCTATTTCTGCACACGAATCAGAAGCGGTATGCACCAGACCACCGAGCCTGTCCAGCCAGCGTATCTAAACTTTTAAAGTAAGTGATAAAATGTAATTATTTTAAAACTCAATAAAAAAAAACATCTAAAATGGCTTGTTATTATGGGATTACATACTGATGGGCCGCCAAATTCTACTGCAAGTAAAAGTGGGTCGCAAGCTGAAAACATTGGAGAGAATCTCTGTTTTAGTTCAGATTATAGTTGGATATATGATGCTTTAGTTCATAGTGTGCAAACACCTACTGTAGCGGCTGAAGATATCAAGGATCAGACTTCTGGAATGTTTGGAAAACTGATTATTCTAAAAAAATATAGTACTATATAGCAGTTTTCAAATGGGTCCAGTAACAATAGGCAACGCTACTCTTTAAAACACATATGACACTGTTACGAGTCTAGATCTGAAGTTGCGATCTTCTTAGCAGTTTGGTTGTTCTGGAATATCACAAAATTGCTTTGGAATGATTCATACCAATCCAAGGGGGTCATAGATATTAGTTGGATATGTGATGTTTTAGCTCATAGTGAAAATCACCATTGTTATGGCTGCTGATATGAATGCCTAAACTCCCGGCCGGACAGTTTGGATGCCGTTGAATAACGCAAAAGTATATAACAATTTATAATCGTTTTCAAGTAGGCTATCAGTTTTAATTGATTTTACAATGTGACTCTGTGCAGCAAATATGGCTACTGTTACGAGTGTAGTTATTCTGGTCGAAGTAGTTTGGTTGATCTGAAAAAATACCTAATGAATTTTGAGGATGGGTCGTACAATTCCAAGGGAGTCATAGATATTGGTTTGGTATGTGATGTTACAGTTTATAGCGAATATAACTACTGTAACAGCCGTAGATGTAAAGGGATAAACTCCAGGAAAGTTTGGACGGCCTTGAATGTATGTAATATCAGTCTTCAATCAGATTCGATAACCATAGCTCATTTTGCATCGTTACTCGTTATAGCGAATATGACTGCTGTTACGGATTTGGCTGGTGTACGGAAGTTAGTTTCGATGACCTGTATTATCGTAATAATGTCAAGTGGTATTAACGAGTTGCTAAATGAAGATTTTTACAGCATGAGTCGTACATTTATCCAACGAGACTTGCCGAGTTCGATAATTATAAAAGTGCTGTAAGAATTAAACCGTACTAGGGTAATTTTCCAATTGTTGCACGGCTAAAAACTCGCCTATTGTTGCACACTCCATGTTATTGTTATGAGGTGTGCAACAATTGGCGAATTTTTAGGCGTGCAACAATTGGAAAATTACCCTATAACCGTCACAATTTTTCTAGCTCTTACCGTGGAAACTCGATTTGTTGATAATACAATTACATTATGATTTATAATAACATATTTTGAAAGTGTAATTAACCTTCCGTAACTCGCGCAGTTGGCCACCACCGTCAGCACCACGCTAATGCTGAGTACAAAAAGCGAGATTTTTTCAACGTGTTGTTCAGAATACAACAGCGCGATCGCTCGAGGGCTAATAAAAACAAAAAAGCTATACGTTTTGAATCCATTTCTTTCTTTACCCTAGAACGAAAACATCAAGTTGTGGCCTTGCATTCTGAGAAAGTGCACATGTGTCCTCCGCCACCTGATGGACACAGCAAGGGACATGTATAAACAAGAGCACCAACTAGTGTTTTAAAGCAGAGAACCACATGAACGCGTCTGTAGACCGCTAAATAAAACAAACAAATACCGCGCTGCGTAAGTGAGACTTTACACAGCCAGCATGCGACCGCCGCTAGGAGGTATGCAGGTTTGAATTTCGTGACTTGGTCACGATCTTGCGATCAAATGTAGTAGCGTGTGTGGAAACCTTAGCCGATGCCGTGGACACGCCATATGTCACCACACGTTACATAACTCCACGAAATAGATGAGATTTGGAATTTTCTAATTATCAGATGGGAAGCTCATCAGACACGTTTCAAAAGCTTACATATTTTGGTCTTACCGACACGGACATGAGATCAAGCAGTTTTGTCTAGGGTTAGTTGATGAAGTCCACCCGGCGTACGTGATTAAATGTGAGTTTGGTTTGTGGGCCTCCATTCTCCATAGACCGGCGAGAACTGCTCAGTAGATATTCCCGTTAGGTTTGCTTGACCATTTGCAAGCTTCTACGTTGAGTAATGCTAATGCAAATTCTCTCTTCATGGACGTTGTCACGTTCTTTGTAAATGTGCGCATTGATAGGAATAGCGAAGCTTGGGGAGACAGAATCTCGGTAGACTTTGGTAGAGTGTTGGCATTTGAATTGAACATTTCCTTTAAATGATCACCAATTATGATTTTCGTATTCATATGTTTATAGAAAAAAAAAAATTAACTATATAACATCTATCTTCTATTTTCTTGTATTACTTTCCAATTTAAACAGAGCTGAAAAAAGCTTGATACGGGCCACATGTTCCTACTAATTACCTACTAAAAACCGTCTTGAATCGAACCCGTCACCCTCAGCATAGTCATGCTGAATACCCACGCCTTTGCAGCTGTGGCTATAGCGGTCCTGATCATGTACCGACTTTTCGAGCCCTCTAAGCAGAATACCCCCTTCGAATGAGTGTAATTAGTTTCGTACCTTTTAATTCCGCCCTAATTGCTTATCCTTTGACAGATACGCGTATTTCGACTACCACTTGCAATCTTCCTCAGTGTCAGTTATCCACTGGACAGTTATAGTGGATAACTGACACTAAATTGGAATTGAACCAGGTCACCTGAAATGGCTTGAATCATACCTGACTGACCGCCAACAAATAATTAAATTTGATGGATACAAATCAAAACCAATTCAAGTCACTTCCGGTGTACCACAAGGTTCTCATTTGGGACCTCTTCTTTTTATCATTTATGTAAACGACATTTCCTTCATTCTCAAGAAATTAAAAGTGTTAATTTATGCCGACGACATGAAGCTCTTTTTGGAAATAAGAAATGATGAAGACACCAATGTATTCCGCAATGAAATAGACATATTCTACACATGGTGCAACAAAAGCCTATTAGAACTGAATGTTAAAGAATGCAATCTAATATCATTTAGCAGAAAAAGAACAACACCGAATGTTTCAATCGCATTAGGAAATAAGAATGTGGAAAAATGTGAAAGGGTTAGGGATTTAGGAGTAATCTTAGACTCTAAACTTACATTCGTTGACCACTACAACACAATCATTCACAGGGCTAATAATATGCTAGGGTTCATTAAGCGCTTCTGCTATAACTTTCATGACCCATATACAATTAAAACACTTTATATTGCCTATGTTAGATCTATTTTAGAATACTGCAGCACTGTATGGTCTTCTTTTTCAACCACGCACGAAGAAAGATTAGAATCTAATCTAATCTAATCTAATCTAACACAAACGCAGCCAGTACGAGAAAGCATCCTGGAAAATAATTGGGTTAGATTATGCCCAATTATTTTTCTTGTCAATATTGAAACTTGTAGCATATCAGAAATATGATACAAGCATCAAAGCGGCCAGGCCTACTGCGTTGTGTTTGCCGCAAAGCTGATTCTTCGAATTGTCTCGAATACAGTATATCAGTAATTCATAACATTGAACATCGAAACAATTCTTGAATCTACAGGGGAGGAGGGATGCGTGGACATACCGTACCAAACGCTCCGATTTTTGCATATGAAATGTAATGTATGATAAATGGGATTAGAACAGTATTGTATAAATTTACCTGTGTCGTCCTGAAAGTGAAAATAGATTGAGTATATGAAAAATATAAAATAAATGCCATTATGCCACACAAATATCACAGTAGAATAAATACATTTAGCCACATAAATTTTAGACTTTGTATCTGGTTGCAATACTGATTATCTTCTTAATATCCATATGGTAACGAGTATTAAACATTACCTTCTATTCCTCGATGTGATAATGGAAGACATGACACTTAGCATCAGCATACAGTGACGACACTCACAAATTGTTCCTACATTACATAAAATGTACACATACATAATAGAATGATGCATTGCTGTAAGCCATCCGCTGTTTTAAGCTATGTTTTTTCAATATGGAATTGTTTTTCCTCTTCTATTGCTTTGGGCATAAAAGTGGTCATCAATAAATTAAAATTTGGGGGCTTCCGAGAAGAACAAGACGCGAGATGCCATGGAAATGTGCACAAATTTCACTTAACTAGTCATGAAAAGATCTCACCGAATTTACTGGTCTCGATGATGCTCTTAGTAGAAGTAAGTTTCAATGCCGAACTCCCAATGAGATCTTTCCACCTGAAGAAGTCCGTCCAGATGTGGAAGAGAGGCGTGGTTCCGCCAATCTTGTTAGAAACGTTGACCTATGGCTCCTGGAGAATATATCGGCAATGCTTGTTCAGAGAACTTCTATTCACACTGGAAACCACTAAAAGCACTACGTTTTAATAATGAATAGTTAAAATTCACTGGAAAATTTGGGAAACTTTTTTTTGTCGAATTCAATTTTCTCGGATAAGAGAAAAACCGTGACAGAAAAACAAACACGTCCTCGCGCACTCGTAGCTTGCTGCGATCTCCCACGCACAAAGAAAGATTAGAATCAGTGCAAAAACAATTTCTACTGTTTGCTCTTCGTAAATTAGGCTGGACATTATTTCCACTTCCGTCTTACAAAGCACGCTGCATGCTTATAGACATACAAACTCTGCAAGAGCGGCGTGAAATCGCAATGATTTCATTCGTAAACGATATCGTTTCGCATCGTATAGACTCGCCTGAAATCTTATCAAAACTAAATTTTTATAAATATACCTACTCGGCAATTAAGAAGTCGGAATATTTTCGCAAGTAACTACCACCGAACAAACTACGCCAAATTTGGGCCTATAAATCGCATGATGGTTGGTTATAATAAACATTGCGAAACGATTGACTTTACCATGTCCAGGCAAAATTTGAAAACATATTTTCGTACCATTAGAAATAGGAACACTTAAAAAACAAAACACTACTTAATTCATTTTTTTAAATATATTTTTCAATGTATTTCATAATTATAATATTAAGAAATAAGAAAAAAAATATGTATATGTATAATGTACTAGTCTACGTCGGGAGCAAGAACGTTTTCTTGAAGATTATTTGGATTTGGTAGCCTGTTTCAAAAGCTCGTCACAAGTGTCATAGGTGAACTGACTGCGAACTGAGGAGAACTGACGGACCTATGGAGGTTTACTAGCAGCCCATTCTTCCAAGATATTGGACGGAGTTTACTACTGACTTGGTGAGAGAGTTCTTTTTTATTGTATCTTATAACAGCGGACTACAAACCCTTATTTACTAATTGGTAGTCAGGCAAATCAGACAAGTTTTTTGTTCCCTATAGACCATTTCCTTGTCATTTGCGTTTTTACCAGGAAAATGTCCATTAATATCCATTCAAATTCACATCCCAAATACCTATGTATGAAAGTAGCCAAAGTTCTGAAATATTGTCTTAACAAGGGTGAGATGTAGAGGAAATGTTAGAGTGGAACAAGAGAGCGTTTTGAAGTTTTCGAGTTCAAACCAAATTGTTTCTTTCGGGTTCCGGGTTGCTCTAAATCCTTTTGAATAAGAGTTGTTCACAGCAGAAATATAGGGTGTCCCAGAAAGTATGGGTAAAACTTTGTATAGGGAAAATACAATTATTTTCTTAATAAACAATTTTTATATTTTTGTATTTTAATTCAAGGTATTTTAAAACATTTGGTATAAAACAACTATTTTTTTGGGAGTGGAGGGAAATAAGAGCTGTCAGTCGAAACATAATGGTTGGGAAGAGTGGAGATGCCAACTTCTTTTTATAACTTTTATGTGGAGAATGACAGCTTCTTCTTTTTCACATTCATTGGGGCATCCTCCAATGTGAAGTGCTTGCACTATATATAATTGTATGATCTTGGTTGTATAATTATAATGTTTTGCTTGGTCAAATCACATTGGATGGACAGCCCACTGCTATCGGGCTTAGTACCGTGCTACAATGAATGGAAACCATCATCATCATCATCATCATCATCAATGTACTAGTCTACGTCGGTTGACGAAATGAAATAAATAAAATACGCGTATCTGTCAAAGGATAAGCAATTAGGGCAGAATTAAAAGGCACGGAACTGATTACACTCATTCGTATAGCGGCCCTGTCAAGTCTTCAACACAATATCACTTAATTGTATGTACCTACATAACGTCATTGATGACACCATAATGTAAAAAACATGATCAACATGCTAGAAGAAAAAGCATTCTTATAACGAGGATACAACTCTTTTTTCCTCAATAAAATATCTTGATGAAAGCGAAAGTATATGCAGCCATATGTGTCGGATGCATACTTAAATGTTTCGAATTAATCCTACTGCACTCATTTCGCTCCAATAACTTACAAACAGTTCTCCTATCGCTTGCAGCACATGCGTCGTACAATCGATTTGCACCGCACCACAAGCCGAATGTTTCCGAACATCTCGAACCGCAAAATTGTTGTATCGTGCAAACGTCTCTCCCTTCCGAACGAATTCCGTCCCGTGGATCCAAACCAATTGGATTTGTGTAAACAACATTAAATCTGCGTACAATTTTGCTTTGTCCTATGCTAGCCAGTGCTACTACCACCACCACCATCACCTAGTATACCATGGATTAAGCTGGTTGATTGTAGAGCGATTTAATCTGCGGAAATCCGTTGGCCAGCCGTCGTCGTTTCTTTGCATTGCTGCGGAGAGCGCATGCGGTTGTTGTGTGTCTACCAATGAGGTTTGATAGGTTTTGATGGAAGCGTGGAACGGTCTAAATCTGGACGGCAATTTCTGGGTGGCGGATAGTTGGTAATGAATTCTCACATAAAGAAAAAAAATCAAACAAGATAACACCACAATAGATAAATTTTATGGTCACAGTGGTACTATTTTCTCAAAACGAGAAAAAAAAATATCTGGATGTGATTAAAAGTTATACAGTTGATTCTCCACATCTTGATATTGAAGGGACATAGGGATGGCCCCTTCAATACCAAGATGTGGAGATAGACTATGGAGATATAATGAAAAACTACAACGAAGGTCCTATTTTGAACGGAAATGCAAAACAAAGCAAAAGCGGCTGTCTAATTTACATACCTTTTTTCAGATCATCTTTTTTCAGATCACAAAAACGCCACTGCAATTGAATTTGTTTATGTTGAGCTCCTATTTGTGAACATTGAGAATGGTTAGCTATTAGTGTTATTAGATTAGAGTGGGAGTCGAACTAGGGCTTGAAGTACACAGGGTCAGATATTTGACAAGGAAAGAACTCAAGAAACAACATCAGCTTGACACTAATGAAAATTCGATCGAGTCAAAAAAGATGTTTGAGCATTGGTTTCTGGTTGGACAACTATTTGACCCTGTATACTAACAGCTTAACAATACACCAACAATGAAACATCGCTTACCGCATGGTCACGAAGGCCAAACCTATGATTCAGGAAAAAAAATCTAATACAAATAGGTTAAATCACGTGTCATTGGAACTCATGAACTTTCAACCTGTAGTACCTACTCAAAAGTAAAGCTCACTAGTATGAGTAAAGAGTAATCGAGTATGTAGTGTTTAGTGTTCGGATGTATCATAAACTTTTAAAACAAGCGTGTAGTGCAGAACTGTCGAAATACACCATGTCTGCGTGTTGAGTTTCAATTCGATTGTGTTTCAGTTCATATAATAGTTTAAACTTATCTCGAAAAATTTAATTTAAGATTACCAGCCCCGTTGAACTAGCTTCAACACTCCATTTTACAATATTTGATTCAAGAAACTACAAATTCGAATCCTCTTTGGAGCCACCATCGGGTACTGATGGTCTTGTGGCTCGGTGATCCAGGTCCCGCCAGGCTTGTTACGGCACACACAACACGTGATTTTTGCCAATAATGGCCAACATTGTAGAGGTATGTTATCTTCTCTCTAAAATTAAAGTGAAAAGTTGCTAGATTTGTCTACTCACAAAGTTTCCTTGATATCACTTTTCTATTTCTATCTATTGAGTGGAAGACGTAATTTCATTGAAACGAAACACAAACAAGGGTTGCGCCTACTGCTCCGGTGTTTTGTTTACAAAAGAAGAAGACGTAACCTAAATCAATTCTTTTTGTCCGTTTTAAAAAATCGACGAAAAACGAAAATTTTCTCCTATTCTACAAATCCCACAAAGAATTCTTTCTAAGTATCTTACATGAATTACTGCCTAATATTCCTCCATTTTATTTTCCAATAAAATATCCATGAATTTGAGCAGAAATTCCTCTAGAGACTCTTTCCAAACATCCGTTCAAAGATTTCTTCAGAAATTACTTTAGACATTTATTCAGACATTTCTACAGAGATTCCTTTAATAAAACTTTCAGCGATACCTTCAGCAACTATTCCAGAGTTTTTCAGAAAATGTTATAAAGTTTTTTGAAAAATTTGTGCTGGGGTTAATTTGGAAATTCTTACATGGATTTCACCAGAAGTTCCCCAGCAACTATTTATCCAGAAATTTCACTAGGGATTCCTCCAGAAGTTTCACAATTTTGGTCAAAAAATCTGGGATTTCTTTCGGAATTCTTCCAGGGACTCTTAAAAAAAGTGTGAGATCCATTCGTGATTTTTTCTGCAAGGATTCCTATAGAAACTGCCCTAAGTGTTTTTTTTTTGATAATTCTTCCATGGATTTTTTTAAGAAAGTCTTAGAAAATCCTCCGAGGCTTCCTTCAGTAATTTATTTATAGAGTCTTTCAGAGATTCTTATGCGGATTCTTGCGGAAAATCTGGAAGACATTCTTGCAGAAATTCACACAGAAATTTTCTCAGCAATTCTTCCACAATTTCTTCCAAGCGTATCCTTTGGAATTTCTCTATGGATTCCTCCAGAAATTCATAAAAAAATGTTCAGGATTTTTATAAGGGGATTTTCTGCAGATTTTTTTATTAAATTTAGAAATATAGAAGTTTTGTTAGATATTTCACCAGGGGTTTCCAGCTGTTTCTTCAGGTATTCCTCCCGGAATTTCTTCCGAAAATTCATCCTGGATTTTCAAAATGTTCCTGTTTTTTTTTAGAAATTCTTTCAGGAATTGATTTAGAATTTTCTTCAGATTTATATCAAATCCTTCTGAAATGTCTCAGCAGTTTCTTCAGGAATTGCACAGAGCGGTTCAGAGATTTCTCCAGAAATTCATCCATGGGAATGTACCAGTCAGTGAAGGGGAGCTAAAATCGGGGAACATTCACTAACTTGCTCTGATTTTACCATGACAGCACTGGGAATAATATATCACACAGTAATCTTGCGAAGCATTACAATGACCTTTTTATGGAATTTGATACAAATTTCGGAATTTAAAGAAGCGGAGTACACGGAATAAGGAATAAGGAATCTACCAAAAATATCAGGAATATATTACAATTCTTGGTAAATAAGTCATAAGAAATCTGGAAAGAAATTTGTTAGAAAACTTTGAGGTCAAGTTTGGCGGATGGGCAGATTGCATGTATTCAAAATGCTGTCATTGCTAAGGAATCTGTATAAAATATCGCCAGAGAATATTTTATATGGGGTAATACTCCGCTTATCGTTATGATGGACGAAGCGAGTATGAGACTATGTGTTGGCAATTGATGTGAAGTGCTCCGTGTGTCGAAATGCTAAAAAATCCTGCATTGTAAGTCATCACATTACTAACTGCAAGCTTTAAACTGCTTGGATATTTAAAAAACTTACCAGTAACAATGTACATAAAATCGAGGTAAAATGTACATAAAATCGATGGTCTGTATAATTCAGGGTCCACTAAATCGAGATATACCTGTAGTACAGATTTTGAATGTTCCATACAGCTCCCACTTCAGCAAACTTTTTATGTTTAGTATTTTGCATTTCGATGATCTAACAACCCATTTTTTATCTTCTCTTTTTTCTTCTCATTTGCAGCGTGCTAATCTTCCCACCGGTAAACAACTATCGGCGCTTCCTGATCCACAAGGTGTGCGAAAGTCTCGCCGCGGACCATGAGTTGGTAACGTTCTCGATTGGGGTCGGCAGCGAGCGGCGCACGGTGGTCTGCTATCGTCATCAACTGCTGCGGGACGTCAAGGCGACCTCAACCAAAAGGTGAGTCACATTTTCGAATGATGAGCGAGCGGGACGGTTCGTTCTGCCCTGTATGAGAGTAATTGCCACTTGTCATCAAGCTGTGTCTGTAGACTGTGTTGAAAATTAGGTGTAAATTCATACCAATCGAGGTTTGCTTCTGGTTGAATTCAAAGTGTTCTTTGTTATGGCAGAGGGACTTATTTTGGGTACTTTTCCCTCTAACTCAGTCAATTTTTATCAATTGACTTGAAATTTTGTACATGACTAGTTACTACCCTGGATATTCAGGACTAAAAGTAGGGTCTGGGACTATTTGGACAAGGGGACCTTTTTAAGCACTTGCTGCTATAACAATTTTCAACAGATTGACTTGATTTTTGGAAGACGATCAGATACGTACAGTATTTAGCTATGATCAAAAATTCCAACCAATCGGATTGAAATTGACTGAGTTATAGCAACAAATGCCCAAAATAGGTCCCCCTGCCCAAATAGTTCCAGACCCTAGATACTGTACACATCTCAGTGCGTAAAAATGAGTTTAGAGCGCAAAGTGCCCAAAATGGGTTCTCCTATGAGACAATTTTAAGGCATTTGGGCAACCTAAAGTCATTCAAATTATCGCTGAGACCCACAAATTATACAATATGTAATCCATGCTCTTTTATAAGGTGATTTTCAAGTTGGCGTTGTTGTGTTGATCCAATAGGTCAAGGACATCAGGCCTCTATCGACTCCATTGAGTTCAATTTGTATATTCTCGTTACTCAACTTATTCATATGTGTCCATGAAAGTACAAAGTGTCGGACGAAAATTTATGCATATCTAATGGGATTCCAGTTTTACTATGATGTTTTTTTACCAATTATTTTCGATACAGCTTTTACTCTGGCATCAACGTTTGTCATGTTGCCATAGAAATCTCTCATGCATCCTTTACTACCCAAAAATACCCACCATTACAATCTATCTCCCACTCAAAAAGCAGAATTGCGGTTCCACTCTCGTAGCACCACTAAAAATAACCCAACGCCATCAAACCATACGCGGCAAACATTTCAATGACCTATCGTCGTGGTCGTCGTCGTCGTATGGGTTGCCTAGCTCGTCGTCTTTGACAAGAACATCCACCAAAAAAATGGAAACCGATTTTATATCTCCATTATTCATATCGACAGTATCCACTTTTCCAACCCCCCGGTTCCACACGTTGGTTGGTGGACCAAAGTGGCAATTAGTAATCGCTATCCTGTGATCTGGGTCAGCGGTTTTTTTTTTCATTTCTACCCCAACCGTGAGCGGCCTTCGTTTCAGTTTCGGCGTTGTTTCTTTGTCCTACCGACTGACCGACGGCGACGACAGCAGCCCGAGTCCGATGATGTCGCTGCTACAACCCGCGTGCTTGTCGCTTGTGATGTCGAACTTGCTGCTGTTGCCTTGCTACAATGACAACAACAAACGGCCACCTGTGCGCGTGGTGCCGCTCGGCTCGATTTTGCTCATTCGATGCGCGTTTTTGTGAGCCCCAAAGTGTCTCCGAGGAACGTTGGATCCCCGCGTTAGACTGGTCCGGTGACCTTGCGTTAATGGGGATGTTGGTCAACTGTAAATTTTCAGGATCAGTATAGGCGCAATCGTTTTCAGAAAAATATTGTAGCTGTAACTTTCCTTATGCATTGAAAAAAGTTACACATTATTCATTGAGGGTAAAAAATTTCCCATATTTTTGAAGCGCTTGCAAAATTGAATTTATGTTTAGAGTTTCGTTCTTTTGATCCTAAACGAAAGTTATTATTTTCTGGAATTATTCCAAGTTGTTGAAAACAATCGCGGTGGGCACTGATCTTTCAGCAGGACAAATAACAACACTCGTCTTGGTTAGTTGTCACATGCTATAAAGCTGCAATTATTTATTGTTTAATTATAAAATATAACATAATACAATATAAAAATACTCACAACTTCAGTGATTTTCACATCGAAACAGAAAGTTGGTTTCGATGCGCCCGTGCTATCACTTGTTGTCATCGTTTTCATTATGTTTTGGTTATTGACAGCACGGGAGCTTGACAGGTCTCAGACAAACACACATTTACTTTAATCCGACAAATGTACAGGGGTTTGCAAGGCGATTCTCGCGTAACACAAGTATTCTTCCAGGAATTTCTCTATAAATTTCCTCAGGAATTCTCCCAGCAATTTCTCCTGGAATTTCAAAAGAAATTCTTTCAGAAATTTCTCCAGAAATTCTTCCAAAATTTTTCCAGAAACTACTCCAGGAATTCATCCAGAAATTCCTCCAGGCAGCCCTCCAGGAGTTCCGGAAGAAATTTCTCCAGGGATTCCCTCAGGAATTACTACTGGTATTCATTCAGGAACTGCTCCTGGAATTCCTTCAGGAATTCATCCACAAACTCGTTTTGCAATTCCTCCAAGAATTTCTGCAGGGATACCTCCAAGAGTTCCTTCAGAAATTTATTCATAGATGTCCCCTTGAGTTTTTTTCCTAGTATTACTTCAGGAACTTCTTCAAGGTTCATTTTCTTCAAGAATTCCTTCAGGATCTCCTCCTGGGATGCCTCAGGAATTCCTTCAGGATCTCCTCCTGGGATGCCTCAGGAATTCCTCCCGGAATTTCTCCAGGAATTCATCGCAAAACTACTCTCGAAATTCCTTCAGAAATTTCTGCAGAAAGTCCTCCAGGAATTCCTCCAAAAATTCCTCCAGCAATTCCTCCAAAAATTCCTCCAGGAACTCCTCAAGAAATTCCTCTAGGGATTCCCTCAGGATGCCCTTCTGGCATTCTTTCAGGAACTGCTCCAGGAGATATTTCAGGCATTCCTCCAAGGATTCATTCACAAACTCTTCTTAGGAATTCTTCAAATATTTCTCCAGTCATGGTATTTCCTCCGGTAATCCCTCCAGGAATTTCTCTTGGAATTCATTCAGGAACTACTTCAGGGCTTATATCCGCCAAGGATTCCTGCATGAACTCTTTTTGGGATTCCTAAAAGAATTCCTTATGGGTTGCCTACAGGAACTCTTGTTGGGATTCCTTCAAAAAATCCTCCTGGGATTCCTTCAGAACCTGCTTCTGGGAATCTTTGAGGAATTCCGCCCTCAACAATTTCTTTACTAATTCCATTACTAATTCCATTACAAATTTCAGAAATCCTTCCAACATCTTTTCCAGGGATGTATACAAAAATTTCTCCAGGGATGACTCCAGGAGTACCTGCAGATTGTTTTAAAGAAATTCTTTCAAAGATTTCCAGAGATTTCTTTTATCTTAATCTCAGATTTCTTTCAGATCCAGGGATGGATTCAGGAGCTTGACGAGGAAATGCAGTATTTCATCGTCGGATTTGTCCAGGAATTCCGCTAGCACTTTCGGGAACTCGTCCTGCGATTCCTTCAGCCATACATCCATAGATTCTTCTTTTTCTCCAAGAAATCCTTCGCAAAGTTATCCATGGATTTTTTTAGGGACTCTTGAAGAGATTCCTCTAGGATTTTTTTGAGGAAGTTTCTTTAAAAATTCTTTTAGGGATTCTTCCGGAAATTTCTCAAGAGATTCTTTCAGAAATTCCCCCAGAAATGCCTCAACGGTTTGCTCCAACGTTTGTTTATGTTTTATTAGTATAGATTACACAACGCAACATTTTTTGTCTCAAGAGCAAACTTATGTGCCTCTGACAGATTTATAGGGAAAAATATGCGATTTTGGGCTTTTTTGACTGCATGCCATTAGGCATGGAAATATATTTTTTAACCAATCAAAGGACTCTTGCAAAATATTTCGTTTTACCTAATCAAATTTGATAGATTTAAGCATTTTATGTCAGTATGTAAATTTGCATGCAACTTTTGGAGGGTGACTTGTATGGGAAATATCGTACCTAACATAAATCGCTTAAAACTATCAAATTCGATTTAGTAAAACGAAATATTTTGCATGAGTCGTTAATTTAGATGCTAATTGACCAATTTATCATTTGATTGGTTAAAAAAATATTTCCTCGCTTATTGGATTGCCGTCAAAAAAGCCCAAAATCGCATATTTTGCCCTATAAATTGAGGTACAGCTCAAAATTGTGACGTGCTGGAGCCAGTGCTGAAAATTTCATTTAGTCATATCTGGATTCAACCACCTACAGCTCATTTTAGAAGCTGAACCTGAGAATATGGTACATATATAAAAATCTTGTGCGGCTAGACCAGTTCTGCAAGAAAGTCACGGAAAACCGTTATTTTTCGAATATTCAAGGTAAATGTCATGGACTACCTTTCAAAAATGCCAAATGATATTCACCGTAAATAACCCTTTTCATTTTTCGAAGGTAGTCCGTGACATTTACCTTAAATATTCAAAAAATAACGGTTTTTCCGTGACTTTCTTGCAGAACAAGTTGCCGAAGCAGTTTCCGGAGGAATAAACATAAATACAATGAAATCATAAAGAATTACGGAACTAATCTCAATAAATTTGCCGAAGAAATTTGCAAACGAACTACCGAAAAAAATGAGTTTATTTTTTTTAAATAATGATTTTTAGTTTTTGTATGCATTTTTTTTTTCAGAGCCACTATGATTTTTTTTTCATATTTTTAGAACTGATACCCAAAATCAATTTCTAAGAGATTTTCTGATATTACCTTCTGACAGCTAGGCAACCTTTTGACAGTTCCGCCCAGTACAAAATCCGACGAGAGGCGATTCAACAAATCGCTCCCATACAAATTTCAGATTAATT
This sequence comes from Aedes albopictus, assembly GCF_035046485.1. Lineage (NCBI taxonomy): Eukaryota > Metazoa > Arthropoda > Insecta > Diptera > Culicidae > Aedes > Aedes albopictus. Next base: position 90,269,174 of record NC_085138.1, on the reverse strand, counting down.
TTTAAAAGGATACCCGGGAGGGCAACAAAAACCATGAAAATGTGGATTTCAGCCCAGTGTGGCATGCAGATTCAGAATATGAAATTATCTCCACACCTTTAAAGAAGCCAATTGGTCCAGCAGTTGGGCAGATACTACGGGCACGGTGCTTCATTTACCGTTATTATCAAAAAAAATATACCATCAAAACCTGAAACGCCATTCTCTTTCTTTATCATTCCTACACCTCTGGGCAAATTTTAAAAAAATCGTTAGACGAAATTTTGAGTTACGCCCTTTTAAAAGGCCTAACCCCTGAAAAATCACGGTTTCTATAGAAAAACATCATATTTCATAACGGAAGCATGCTTCTGCCAACAAAATTTGTAACGCCATTCTTTTACTTTATCATTCCTACACCTCTGGATAAATTTTTAAAAAAATCGTTAGACGAAATTTTAAGTTACGCCCTTTTAAAAGGCCTAACCCCTAAAAAATCAAGGTTTCTATAGAAAAACATCATATTTCATAACGGAAGCATGCTTCTGCCAACAAAATTTGAAACGCCATTCTCTTTCTTCACCATTCCTACACCTTTGGATAAATTAAAAAAAAAATCGTTAGACGAAATTTTGAGTTACGCCCTTTTAAAGGGCCTAACCCATAAGAAATTAGGGTTTCTATAGAAAAACATCGTATTTCATAACGGAAGCATGTTTCAAAGTCCCAAATAATAAAAAGTATCATTAATAATGCTACAATTTGATACTATGCACTGAAATTGACGGCATTTTGTATAAAAATAAGCCATAACGCCAGTATAAGGGAACTATTCTTTAACCTCCCAGACAACCAGTAATCGTATAACATGTTGCATAAAATGATAAAGTGGAGGCCATATGCGTGCATGCCTCCATTTAGGCGCATTTAAAATGTAGGCATATCGCCTCCACTTTAACATCTTATTCAACATCTTATACGATCACTGGTTGACTGGGCTGTAGCATACGGACGTTGTTGGCTTCATTTACTATTATAGCCAGAACAATATACAATGAAAAACATAAACGACCGTTTATTTACTTTTTCACTTATATAGTTATTGCACACCCATAAACTGAATTTCAAAAATAATGTTGGTCAAATTCTCCAGTTATGCCCATTTGAAGGTCAAAAGTACTTATAGTAGAATTATTATAAAACTTAGTTTCATTTAATCATGTTTATTCTTCGGTAACGTAGTTTAGCAGTTAAATATAGAACTATCATTACAATTGATCATCTCAATCCTTATTTTTGTATGTTTAATAATTGAAAACGGCATTCACCAATAAAACTAACGAATGACAAAGGCGCATGTCATCGCTTGTTTTGTCTATAAAAAATCAATACAAAAAACTAACGTTCCACGCTATGAATGGCAATTGATACAAAAATGATTGCTTCCTACATGTTTGAAAATACTTCCCTTATATTAGCGTAATGGCAAATTTTTATTAAACATCAATACAAATAGCCAATACTAGCGCATAGTATCAAATTTTAGCATTATTTATGATACGTTTTATTATTTGAGACTTCAAGGCATGCTTTTATTATGAAATATAATGATTTTCTATAGAAACCCTGATTTTTAAGGGGTTAGGCCCTTTAAAAGGGCGTAACTCAGAATTTCGTCTAACGATTATTTTTAAAATTTATCCAGAGGTGTAGGAATGATAAAGAAAGAGAATGGCGTTTCAAATTTTGTTGGCAGAAGCATGCTTCCGTTATGAAATATGTTTTTCTATAGAAACCCTGATTTTTAAGGGGTTATGCCCTTTAAAAGGGCGTAAACCAGAATTTCATCTAACGATTATTTTAAAAATTTGTTCAGAAGTGTAGGAATGATAAAGAAAGAGAATGGTATTTCAGGTTTTTATGGCAGAAGCATACTTCTGTTATGAAATATGACGTTTTTCTTTAGAAACCTCGATTTTTTAGGGGTTAGGCCCTTTAAAAGGGTGTAACTCAAAATTTCGTCTAACGTTTTCTTTTAATTTATCCAGAGGTGTAGGAACGATAAAGAAAGAGAATGGCGTTTCAAATTTTGTTGGCAGAAGCATGCTTCCGTTATGAAATATGATGTTTTTCTATAGAAACCCTGATTTTTCAGGGGTTAGGCCCTTTAAAAGGGCGTAACTCAAAATTTCGTCTAATGATTATTTTAAAAATGTATCCAGAGGTGTAGGAATGATAAAGAAAGAGAATGGCGTTTCAAATTTTGTTGGCAGAAGCATGCTCCCGTTATGAAATATGATGTTTTTCTATAGAAACCCTGATTTTTTAGGGGTTAGGCCCTTTAAAAGGGCGTAACTCAAAATTTCGTCTAACGATTTTTTTTTTAATTTGTCCAGAGGTGTAGGAATGATAAAGAAAGAGAATGGCGTTTCAGGTTTTGATGGCATATTTTTTCTGATAATAACGGTAAATGAAGCACCGTGACGGGGTCAGCTTTGACCATCTCAGCTGATATGCGATCGACCCCCGGGGCTCTGTTCGATTCCATGCTACGGATGACTGTTTCAATCTCCAGCACTGATGGAGCTACAGTGTTGACACGGATAATGCGAATCATGTTGATGGCGTGGCCGATATTTGAAAAATGTTGCCAAAGTGCTCGAAATAGCGTTTCAACTGGTCAGTCGGGTCAGTCTTCTTCTTCTTCTTCTTCTTCTTCTTCTTCTTCTTTATGGCTCTACGTCCCCACTGAGACTTGGCCTGCCTCTCTCAAACTTAGTGTTCTTTGAGCGCTTCCACAGTTATTAATTGGAGGGCTTTCTTTGCCAGCCATTGCATGAATTAGTATATTGTGAGGCAAGCACAATGATACACTATGCCCAGGGAGTCAAGAAAATTTTCCCGACCGGAACGGGAATCGAACCCACCGTCTCCGGATTGGTGATCCATAGCCTTAACCACTAGGCTAACTGGAGACCCGGGTCAGTCAATAACTGTTCACGGGCAGTCAACAGCAGTTCACGGGCATCGTAGCATTCATCTTAGTCCCACTAAGGCGACGTGAAACATCTTTCAGGTTTTTTTCCAGGAATAATTCTAGGAATTTCTTCTGGCATTCTTTCATGAACTGCTCCAGAAATTATTTCAGAAATTCCTAGAGGGATTCATCCACAAACTCTTCTTGTCATTTCATCAGAAATTTCTCTAGAGATTCCTCCAGGAATTCCTTCAGGGATTCCTTTAGAAATTCCTTTGGGGATTCCTTCAGGAATTCCTTTAAGGATTCCTTCAAGAATTCCTTCTCGTATTCTTCCAGCAGTTTTTCCAGAAATTACTTCAGGAATTCCTTTTAGTATTTCTCCATTAATTATTTCAGAAACTCCTCCTAGGATTCCTTTAGAAATTTTCCCAGGTATTTGTCCAGAAACTACTCCAGGATTTGTTTCCTCCAAGGATTCCTTCCTAAACTCATCGTAGGATTCCTTCAAGAACTACTCGTATTCCTTTAGGAATTTCTCCTAAAATGCCTTCTGGAATTCTTCCTGGGATTCCCTGTAGAATTCCTGTTCGATTTCTGCAAGGAGTTCTTTAAAAAAAATGTAGTGTTTCCTTTGGGAATTGCAGCAGGAGTTTCTTCAAAAACTTACTCAGAGATTCGAAAGCTTGAAAATTTGTTGTCTATAAACAATTAACCAGACCAGAAACAACATTCGTTTGACAATCTTCAGACAGACTGAAAAATGCAACGTTTTCATTAGTCTTTTGAACCAGTCTGCCCTCACGTTGGATTCGTATTGAGATTTACTGCTGTTTCTCTATGGATGCGTGCGCACAACTAGTGTTTCCCTCGATTGCAAAAACAAAAAATGCCTAAATTTGTGACTACCAGTTCCATCACCACCAAACGTCGTTGTGTTCGTCATTCCCCGAGGTAGTAGCAGTAATAGCAGCTAGAGGTATGTGGCACGCGTCTTTTTGGCATGCAGTGCTACGCCTGATGGCGCGACTAAGCCATTAGTCATTCATGAGACGATCAAATTCATCGCACGCATCGGGCAAGGATCGTCCTTGAGAAGGCTATAGCTGCCTTCGTCTTGACGATCAAATGTGATTGGCTAATGGTTGGAATCGTGTACCTATGTATACTCGAATACCTAAATATTGTTAGTAACTACTGTTTTAAATTTGTATCGGTGTTAACCACTGTTTTACCGTTTTCTCTCTATTCCATTTGCAGCTTTGAAGAATCGACCGAAACTGCTCCTCACCTGAGCTGGCGAAGTACAACCGTTGGACCGGCGATTGTAGGGACGAGCTCCTCCAGCACCTCGTCGACCAGTGCTGCCAGCAGCAGTAGTGTTAGTGCAGGGAATCACAATAATTGCAGTGCATCGTCGAACAATAATAGTGGTGGGACTGTAGTGAGCAGTAGTGCGGGAGTGAACACAGGTGCCAGTGGCAAGAAACGTGCTAAACGTGACCCCGCGTCGACCTCAACGGTTAATGCTGGAAGCGCTGGAGGTGGCGGCAGTGCTAGTGCCAGTGGTGATAGCAACAGCAAAATGGGTGTAGAAGCCGCTGCAGTTAATCATCACAATCATCATCATCACGGTCATTATTTTGGCGGTGGCAATGATTGTGCTTCGCTCAAAGGTGAGTGTTGAGATTTTTGCAACTGATTGACAATTTATTGCTGTAAATTATCTGATAACTGTGCAAAATATATCACCGGTCGGTATGCTTGGCACCCTGCCACGGGTACGCCGTAAAATGGCTGTTGCATGTTTAGCGGTTATCCGCAACCGACCGTCAATTACATCATGCGAAATCATCTATCTAACACGGTTTGGCGAGGCCGAGAGTAAAACTAATGTTTTGTCTTAGCGGCTGCAGCTAAGATAGTTTCAATCTGCAGAGGTGCAGACATCGTCTGTTAGCAAAGCGATGCCCACGTTCAGAGTCTAGACGAACACTAATTCATAAACCAATCGTCGTGGTGGTCAGGTTGCCAATGATGTATTCCACGCAGAATGACTGGAAAATTGACCATCTGCAATTTAGATAATACTTAGGAACAGTGAATCAAAATTCAACCATCGCGCAACAATAATGACAATGTCGCAACCTGTATTTGTTGCGACAAAACAACACATGCGACATAAGTTTGTCCCAACTTGAAAAAAATGGGATTAACATCGTACACCACGAGTTTAGAGATTTTTAAGCCTTGCATTGAGATTTTCGAACGGTAACTTCGAGTCGGTAAACACTGCAACTCTGATGAAGCTCTATCATCAAACAATTTCCACTCTGTGTTAGTAATAATTGATTATTTGAGTTGAAAAGTACGCAACAAATTCAGCTTCCGTTTTGTCTGCAACAAAAAAAAAATCGAGATCATGTCATTTTCTGTTACCAGTAGGGATAAAGAGTAATCGTCGCACCTTCTTTGTTGCTTGTTTTGTGCCTCTTTTGTCTGACAATTCTCTTCACTGCTTAGGAAGTGTTTTCAGAATCAGAAACAAAGCATTATCCGCTAAGTTTTTCGACATTCAAAACAATCAATTTATGAGGCCCTATTACCCACGGCAAATATTACAAAATATCAAATTTTCCCAGCGAAACATGACAAGCTCACACAGATGACAAATATTTGTCGAATGGATTCTTCTAAAACAAATAGCTATAGATTATATACCGTGGATACACGATTATGGATCAATTGTATGTTGCAGCTAAGCATGGCCTGGCGTGGCATAGTATAATGTTTATGCTATGAAGACTATGCTAAGTTATGTCATACTATGCAGTGAGGCGACATTTGACCGTAAACATCGAACTGATCCGTAACCGTGTTTGATCCATAACTGTGTATCCACGGAATATACAGGTATACCTCGATGATCTTGCCAATCACTCCTCAGGGGGAGGTCTGATCATCAACATCAACAAGACCAAATCGTTGGATGTAAACACGGTCAACCCTTCCAGCTTTACGGTAGCTGGGCAATCAGTGGAGAATGTTGAAAGCTTCCAATATCTTGGTAGCCAAATGGTGACCGATGGCGGCACCAAGATCGACATATGTGCACAGATCAAAGGCAAGGGCTGCTTTTGCGAGTTTAAGAAACGTATGGAAAAACAACCAGTTTAGTCGACGCACTAAAATCCGAATTTTCAACTCGAACGTGAAATCTGTGCTGATATACGCCAGTGAAACCTGGTGTGTATCAGTCAAGAACATTCAACGGCTTCAGGTCTTCATCAATACTATTGATTCAATAGATACCTGCGGTATATAATTCGTGCATGGTGGCATCACAATTGGATCTCCAATGTGGACCTCCATCGTCGATGTCACCAAAAGCCGATAGTGACAGAAATTCGGGAGCGAAAGTGGAGGTGGGTCGGCCACACTCTACGCAGGGGCGGAAGCGAAATCTACAAGCAAGCGTTAGATTGGAACCCCGCAAGACATCGCAGCAGAGGCAGACCCAGAGGCTCATGGTGGCGCAGCCTCAACAACGAAATCAAGCAAGTCGACAGAAATATGACCTGGCCGCATGAATTTCAAAAAATTTCCTTCCAAATTGCTTCAGAAAGATCTCCAGGAATCCTATTTGAAATTCTTCAAGGGATTCCTTCGAAAATTTGGGGATTCGTGACAAGCACTTGATAGAGCGTCGTTACTGGTTGAGCTGTATTTGTCAAACGATCTTTCTGTACGAGTAGTGTAGGTGCATCAGCTCGGTCGCCTGCGGAGAATTTTCAACTTTACTACGACGATCTCCGAAGAAAAATTTCCAAACCAAACTCTCCATGTAACAGATCATTTCAGAAAATCTTCCATGTGTTCCCCCAGAAGTGTCACAAGGAATTCTTCTTCGAAATCTGGCATTAATTGCTTCACCATGAATTGCTTTTCATAAATTTCACAAAAACATTTCAGAAATTGTTATGTTGGTTCGACTGTGTTTGGAGATCAGAGATAGTTTCGGCTTTGCAGTCTTGTTTTAGTGGAACAAACTATTGTCCGACGTTTCGACACCGGGTTCGGCGTCTTCTTCAGGGAAAAAAAATTGATGTTGTTCTTACCCTAAGACAAAGAACAACATCAATTTTTTCCCTGAAGAAGACGCCGAACCCGGTGTCGAAACGTCGGACAAAATTAAATAGTTTATTCCACTAAAACAAGACTGCAAAGCCGAAACTATCTCATTTCAGAAATTGTTTGAGAATTTGCCCAGGGATTACTTCAGAAATTCCTCTGGATATTTATTCAGATATTTCTCTAGGCATTTGTTTGGAGAATCTATTGGCATCCTTTAGTGAATCCACCAAAAATTTCTACAGATATTCTTCTAAAAAATGTTTCGGAAATTCGTCCGAGTATTCGGCCAAAAATTCCCTCACAGGTTCTTTCAAAATATCTTCCATGGATTCATTCGGAAATTTTCTTCAGGGATTTGTTTGGAAATTACTTTTATTCAAAAACTTCCACAAATAATTCTTTCAAAGCATCTTGCATGATTTACTTCTGAAATTCCTACATTTTTTCAAAAAAAAAAAAAAAAATCATGAATTTGAGTAGGAATTCATCCAGGGATTCTTTAAAAAAAAAATTTCAGATATTCCTTCAGAAATTTTTTTAGACATTTATTCAGAAATTTATACAGAGATTCCTTTAACCCTCTAATGGATACCTGGGGTCCATTGGACCCCAGAGCCACTTTGAAGTGGTCGCAAAAAAGTTTGGATTGACACATCGGTCCCGTTTTCACAGTACCTTCAAACTACACCACGATGAGTTATTTGTGCAAAAATAACAAATATTTCATGGCGTACTATAGATTATTTTTATGTCAAAGTTGAACCGGGCGATTTTGGTCCCCTGGGGTCCATTGGACCCCACGACACGAATGATTATATCTTGTGATCGTCACTTCCTAGAATAATGCTGTCTTCGACAAAATTGTTCAATAGACCAAGGGCAATCTTGTGACGAACAAATTGAATTGGAATTGGCCCAGTAGGTGGCGCTATTGTTTATTCAAATTATGGATTGAAAGTTAAATTTAGCTTGAATATCTTGAGATTCGGAATGTATAGAAAGTTTGTGTCTTCGGCAAAAGTGTTCAATACATCAAGGATTATTTGGTAATGAAAATTATTTTAAAGTTTTTCTGCAAAATGGCGCTAATTAGTTCGTATATGCCCAGCATCCTAGATTACCGAGTGGCAAGCGTCCTCAAATAAGTACGCTTCTTTTGAAGTGAATATCTTGAGAATAACACAATATAATTACATTCTGTTCACAATAGTTGACAGCCGAAGCTTGCACTAACCGGACGCGTCCCTTTCATTCGATCGATTTCGTCATAAAATGAGTGCAAAACGCGAAAACACGTTAGTGGTAGACTTCAGTGTTTTACCCAGAACACCTGAAGTACCAGCAGTTCATAAATTCATATGCGAGGAACTAAAGTTGGACATTAAGCACATCCGAAATGTCCAGCTTCATAATGTGCGAAACTGTGTTTGCGTCGAGATGGTAGACATGGACATCGCCAAGCACTACCAAGATACTCGTCACTTGCAGCACAAAATTAAATGTGGTGAAAACGAGTACAAAATCCCCGTGTACGTTGAGGACGGTGCTATCAATGTGCGGGTGCACGATTTGCCACCAAATACGCCTTCCTCGGTGATTGTCGAACACCTTCGCAAATATGGAACCGTTCTTTCCATTTCCAGGGAAAGGTGGAAACACTATTTTCCTGGGCTCTACAACGGGGTTCGAGTAGTGAGAATTCAACTCACTCATCCAATCCCGTCGTATGTGACCATCGGCGATGACGTCACGATGGTCACGTATCCGAGTCAACCAAAGACGAAAAAACCTCATCCACGAAACTTTAACATCACACCGCAAGCCAACGCGATAAAGACCGGCAAAACATACGCTCTTGCAGAAGCCGACTTCCCCCCGCTGGATGCTCCGCAGCCACAACGTTCATCGTTTAAGAACAATGATAGCTCCAAACGAATGCCGAAAAGTACTGGAGGTACAATACCCACACAACCCGAACACGTAGATGCTCATAACAACACAGACAATAGCGAGCCTGAATCAACCGACAGTGAATCCGACGAACAAGTGGCAAGCAAGCGACGGCTGTCATCTGATAGGAAAGAGAACACTCCAAAACGTAAAATGCGGAACCAGAGTTGCCAGATTGACGGATCAGAGGATAGTGTAGCGAGTGAGGATATCGATATTGAGGCAGTTCAATCAACCGATTTTTCTCCGGTGCAAACACGGAGTAAGAAAAACAAATTAGGTAAAAATAAATAAAATTATGTACTGTATGTTAAAATTCAAGAGATGAACCAGCCTAGGGCTGAAAATCTCTATAATAAAGACATAAAAAAAAAAATTACATTCTGTTCACAATACCAATACTTCCAATTTGGTGGATAATTTACATCAGAATTGACTCACCCGGATACCTCCAGGAATTCCTCCCAAAATTTCTGAAGGAACTCCTACCAGGATTCTTCCAGAAGTTAATACAGGGATTCTTTCAGTAATTCTTCCCGAGGTTCCTCTACGATTCCATCTGGGAAATCCACTTAAAAGCCCTCCGGAAATGACTCCCAAAACTACATCAAGAATTCCACCAGGGATTCAACTAGGAATTCGTAAAAGGATTCTTCTACAAATGCTTTCCGAGATTCCTCCACGAAATCCTCCCAGAATTTCTTCAGGAATTTGTCTCCGAATTGCTCCCGGGTTTTCTCCAGAATTTCCTCCCGGGTTTTCTGCATGAGTTTTTCTAGGAAATCCACTTGAAATTCCTCCTGGGATTTCTTCAGGAATTCCTCCGGGGGTTGCTTCAGGAATTGCTCCTGGGATTTCTCCAGGAATTCTTACCGGTATTTCTCAACGAATTTCTCCCGGGATTCTTCCAAGAATTCTTCCTGGCATTCCTCCAGGAATTCCTCTCAGGATTATTTCAGGAATTTCTCCCGGGATTCTTCAGAAATTTCTCCCGGGATTCCTCTAGGAGTTGCTCTCGAGATTCCCCTAGGAATTTCTTCCAGGATTCCTCCAGGAACTCCTCACGGGATTCCTCCAAGAATTTCTCTCCAGGAGTTCCTCCCGGTTACGGGAAGGAAACGTTGAAATTTACATTCCATTTTATTCGATTTTTCATGAAAATATATTTTGTATCACAGAGAACAGACATCCAAGCCTATAGAAAATTGTCTCGAAAGCTGTGCAAGGATTCACTAGCGTCACCTATGCGGCAAGTTGCTACAATTAGTGGTGAGTACACATATCTACATAAGTTTTATATTCACCACCGACAACAGCGTGGTGAGTACGCATATCTACATAAGTTTTATACTCACCACCGACAACAGCGTGGGGACATTGGGATAGCAGCGCCACCACGATGTTGCCACTTGTGTTGCCATTTGAAATGAACGTTTAATTCCTTATACAGTTTTGAAACTGAGCTTGGATGTCTGACCTCTGTGCTGTGGAAAATTGTGTACATTATGATCAAAGTATAATTGTATATATCTCATAATCTGTGATATAGACACTATAGATTCCATACACGGACAGAAATACTGTCAAGCTTCGATGACACTCTTGGTATAATTGCTTAAAATGATTGATTCACAATGATTTGATGTCTGCATCAAGCATATGGTTCGTTTGAATCAACATCATTGAACACCAACCATCAAATGCTTCAACCAAGCATATATGACATTACTTGAAGCCTTGCTTGAACCCGTGTCAACCTCCTGGCTGCTGTAATTTTTCATCATGGCGGCGGTAGTGCAAAGAGACACAGTATAATAAATCGTAGTGCAAGGATGGATTCTTCCTGGACGGATTCTTCCGGGCATTTTGCAAGCAGAGAAACACGAATCCTGCTGGAGAAGCGCAACACCGGACTGGATGCCATGTATGTCACTTTTCTTCATCGACGACAGTGTGATGGTGCGCCTGTCTTAGCAGATTGACTAAGCAGATCAGTAGTGGCCGATCATATTATGGAGAGTTCATCTCACCGAAGATTCCAATGACGGAGGACGTGACCCAAGAGCTCTTGAAGGGCCGAAGCGGCGATAATGTCTCAGAGCTGGTGAAATTCCTGGAAGCCTGCCACAAGCAGATCAAATCCCTGGCCAATTACTACGCGAGACAGTTTCTTCACCAGCTATCGAAAAGGGTGGGATTGTAAGAAACGTCAGCGATCACATTTAGGGTGGAAAGTCAGTTTTTTGTTGCTCGTTTGTGAAAATAAAGAATATACAAGAAAAACATTTTTGCTAACTAAACATTTCTGTAATGGTGGTATTTAGTACAATGTGTTTCAATTAGAACATATTACACTAAATACGGCCATTATAGAAATGTTTATTCTTAATTAAAACACTTTGATTCTAGAAATGCAACATAACCTCATTTGAATGATTTTTTGCGAGTGCTCAAAACAACCATCCGATATAGTTAGTTTGAGCCTCAAGCTTAGGGTTAAGTCAAGTATAAACGTGCTTGAATCTACCATGCTAATAAATGAACTGTCAAATCATCAACAATAACTATTGTTGATGTAAGCATAATATGATTGAGTCAACCATTTTTTGTTACTCCAATCAGTTCATCAATTTTGATCATTTCAAGCATCTGTTATGCTTCACCCAATGGTAATATGCGTAATACAATCTCTAAAAAGGATTATATAAAAGTCAGTGCACAAATATGCTTGTTCGCGACCGGAATATGATTGATATAACTTTATTTTTTTCTCCGTGTATGCTTCCCAAGGTGCAGACAACTATAAGGGGCCGTCCATAGATGAAGTGGAATTTTAGGGTGGTGGGGAGAGTCTCTGATTATGCTACGAGCCAATTAGGTATGGGAAAATAGAAGGGGGTGTCAAAAAATCGTCAAAAAAATGCTACGCCATTTATGGATGGCCCCTAACCAAGCGATCTATCAATTCGTTTAGCCAAACGAGATTTACGGAACGATAACGACTGTGGGTTGTGTGACGTCATTTTCTATTAGTACACACTAAATTCACTATAAAACACTCAAAAATTGCGTAATTCAACTATTTCTCCCCAAGTCTGTAGATTCTATAGTGTCTATATTCGGTAGGTCCATGTCCTGCCAAATAACAGCTGTAGACACCATCTCTATAAATAATAAGCATCCCGCACCAGCGTCTCCCAATAGGTGAGATGGCTCATCAACTGAACATTTTTGACCTACCCAACAACTAAGACACCATTTTTCTAAGAAATCAGGATCCTGAGATACAAAATTTGCATGCTATCTAGCACTGCCTAGTGGTGGAATATCGAATCAAACGGTCCATAATCTATAAGTTCTTGACCAACCAAACAACTTTGCCGAAGACATCAACTATATAAGTAATTAGGATCCTGAGATCTGAGACGTCTGTTTGTCTCTGATTCCTCTTGGGTTTATTCAAATATTACGAAACGAAAAATTTGACAACTTAAGGGCTCCTCCCTTCTCCGTGCAACAACTTTTGTATGGAAAATTTTGAATGAAACGTAACACAGCGCTAGACCACCTCCCACTCCTTTGCGTTACGTAATATTTGAATGACCCCTTTTGACCCGCTGGACATATATGTCTACTCGTCTACAGCAGTGCGATTTACCCTATTGTTTCGGTACGTCTTGTTCTTGTCCGCTTGTTTAGGTACGTTATATCCTGTAGATCGGGGGCATTTTTCAATGCTCACTAGCACCACCTAGCGGAAACTTCCCGAACTAAATTGTTCATCACTAGATAGGCCTTGACTTTCCTAACATCTTTGCTGAAAACATCACCCTTTCAAAAAGTAAGGATCACGAGATACGCGAGAATAAATGTTGGGGTCCAATGGACCCAGGGTCCCAAAACGGACCTTCATTTAAGGTATCCTCTTGAGGGTTAATAAAACTTTCAGCCTTCAGAAACTATTCCAGAGTTTTTCAGAAAATGTTCCAAAAGTTGGTACTGTGGTTACTTTGGAAATTCCTCCAAGGATTTCATCAGAAATTCCCACAGCAACGAGTGATTCCCCTTGAAGTTTCACAAATAGTTGTGTAAGAAAGCTGTGTATGAGTTTCTGCAGAAATTCCTCCAGGGATGTCTTTAGAAAATCTTTCAGAGATTTATCCTATTTTTTGTGACTTCTAGATTTTTTTTCGAAAAATTCTTCGGAAATTTCTTCAAACGATCTTCCAAGGACTTATTGCAAATCTTTCTCCGCGGTTTACTTTAGAAATTCCTCCAGGGATTCGTTTTTAAAAATCTGAATTTCTGTTACAAATTCTTCTTGGGATTTTTTTAAATTCCTCCATGGATTCTTTAAAAAAATAAGAGATGCATTCGGGAAGTTTTTGCAGGGATTTCTTTAGAAATCCTAAAGGGTACTTTCACTAATTTTTCGATGGATTCTTTCAGAAAGTCTTTCATAGCTTTTATCATAAATTCGACTAATAAATTCTTCAGAAATATATTCAGATTTTCCTCCAGATTTCTTCACAAATTTCTCCAAGGTTTGTTTTGAAAAAACTTCCATAGAGTTTTCGATAATTCTTCCAGGGACCCTTGCTGAAATCCATTCTAGGATTCATTTAAATAATGAAATCCTAAAGAAATTCATTCAGAAATTCTTTCACAAAATCTTCTAGGGATTTGCTTAGACTTCAGAATACCCTCCAGAAATTTCCCCAAAACTTCTTAAGGAAGCCTTGCAAAGATAGCTTCCAAAAATGTTGCATGAATTCCTTTAGAAAGTACTTCTAATAAAATTTTGCATAAATTGTTCCTGAAATTCATCTTCGAATTTCTTCACATGTTTTATCACAGAGATTCCTACAGAGAATTTTCAAAGAATTCATCTAGAAATCCTTCCATGAACTATCCAAAAATACTTTATTGGTTTTTTTTGAAAATTATTTGCGGATACATTGGTAACCACAAACTCAGAACTCCTTCCAAATTTTCTCAGACTTCTAAAGCTTCTAAGCATTCAAAAGATTTTTTTTTTCAACGATTGTTTTAGAAATTCTACAAGAGATTAGTAAGAAAATTCCCAAAATTTCTTATTCTTCGAGACACTTCTCTTCCAGAAATTTCTCCAAAAATTTCTTAAGAAAGTAAAAATTCCGCCGGGTTTTCCTCTATGTATTTTCTGAGAAATTCTTTCAGAATTTCCTCCAAGCGTGCCTCTATGAATTCCTCCACGAACTCATTAAAATATTGTTCATGATTTTATTAGGAAATTTCTACAGTTTTTTAATCTCAAGAGGTTTTGTTAGGTCAGGGGTTCCCAGGTGTATCTACAGGCAATGATGCAAATTATCACCTCACTAGTGCTCATCACAGCTCATCAACTGTATATTTATCGCGTGCGATTGAACTGTGCACTGATCAGCGATGACCAGCAGCAAAGAGGTGGCAAAACGAACATGATGTAAACACAAACGATTTTGCACACATCTGACTGCGCCGCCACACGCTCGCCCGAACAGCCGAACCATACCGAATAGGTTGGTTTGCGAAGCTACGGCACGAACGCTCGACACGCACACAGAAGCAACATTCGCATGTACCGATACCATACTAATAAAGCTTCCAGCCAACGATGCTTCGCGATAAGCTGTCGAAAAGCATCGAAAGCGATGAAAAGAGATGCTTGGCTAGAACGCAACGGCTCAACGGCAAAAAGGAAGAGTCAACTATGCTGATTAGTGTTGAGTCCGTTCGTGTGCTACTCGTATGGGAGGTTGATTGAATAAAGCGAGGATGGGTGAAAACGTATTCGTTGTCGAAAGCAAATCGCATCATTTCGCGAATGTTTTCATCAAATAGCAAGCTTGTCTACAGGTATTCCTTGTGGAACTTCTACAGAAAATTCATCTATGGATTCTTTACATATTCCTCTTTTTTCAGATATTCTTTCAGGAATTAATTTCTGAAAGTTCTTTAGCGATTCTTTCAAAAATTTCTTTAGAAGCTTCTTCAGTTCCTAGAATCACTTCAGAAATTTTCGGCAGGGTTCTTCAAACGATTCTTTCAGAGTTTATCTCATGATTTTATTAGATGGTCCACTAAACTGAGGTATACCTGTAATACATTTTTTTTTACATTTCAAAATGTTTAGCATAAAATGCAACCTGATACAGCTGGGATTGCATTTTGAAAACATACCTATTTGAAAGAAAACAAACAAGCATACGACTCAAAAACCAAAAACAAATACACCAAGAAACCCTTTACCTCATCAATTGAAACGTCCAGCAAAAATACCCAAAACAACACTACCCCGAGTGGCAATCGAGCAAATTGGATTAAACGAGGTGCAATTGGATTCCCCTGTTTACCAAACAATCCGAGCAAAACCAATGATCGAGGCGCGGTGTTCATTGTGCTGTGCTATTTGTTACCTTGGGTTCCATAATCCAATCAAAGCTCTCGTTCACTTTTCTCCTCTCGACGTTAAGTCAACCATTTCGCCGTCTCGCAAATTGGCAACCCTACATTGTGAAGGTACCCCGGTTGGTAGGTAGGTACCATACACCCCAAGATACACCCAATCCTAATAAACGGGCTCGAATTGATCCGCACTGCAGCACGAGTGTTTGTGTACAAATTCTTGTTGCAGCAATCAACATAAATCGAACGCAGCTGTAGTTGCAGCCGATCATTGTGGGCGAATATCGTTTTAGGTTGCCCAATTATTAATAAGAAGAGGTTCTGCCAGCTTCAGACAAATTTTAAAATTTGTGCATGAGCAAAAGTCTACGAGGAGGTTGGGAGGGATCTGAGATGCACAATATTTAGTCTTCGTAGTTTATGAACGATCCTCAGGCGAATACACTGTTTTTGCTAGCATTGTGCATCAAAAAATAAGTTTGTTGGCTCAAAGCAATTGACTCTATAAACAATCGAAACAGTAAAAACAATCAATCATTAGTTGTTTGTATGTGTAAGTACTTCTTGTTTGGTTTTGTAAAAAAAATGAATCAATTTGAATTGTAAATACACCCAAAAAAACTCCTTCCAGCTGCTAATAAATGACATAATGAGAGTGCGACCAGATCAGTTTCGTTGCAGAAGAAAAAAAAACCTTCGATATAAATATGGCAACAAAGTTTACCCACTGAAACGGCAAACGGTCTGAATCGGGGCCAGTAGTACCAAATCGACGACTGACTACTACGTTTCAAATGTGAATGGAAAAACAAAAGCACAAAAAAGGAGGCAAATGAGAAAGATATGCCTTGCGCGCTGCTTAAACCATGCGTTCCGCGCCAGGCTCGGATCGGAATGGATCTCAGAGGGATCCATCGATCGCTTTGGACTGGTAGATCTAGTGGTAGTCACCTACCGGTGACTACTTCGGTGGACCCCCAGGTGATTAGTATCTCCGGCAAAATATTTTGCTCTTTAGACAGGCGTTCGTCGCAATTGCATCATTAATTGTGTACCAACCATCCAACCAACCAACCGGCTGGATGCAATAGCTTTGCTATTGCCTTATTCATTGTCGTTTCTCTCTTTTTTTGCGCTTTGAGGTGCGCACAATTTAATCTTGAGTAGCCGGTTTTCCCAAAGCGTTCGGACATCGATGCGTTCATTTACGCTCTTCTTCGCGATGAAACGTTTAGGTTGCAAGTTTCTTGCTACGATCCAATGTCAACCTTGTCAGCTTGGGAAAGACTATACAGTTTGTTTGTTGCATGGCTTTTTTGTTTTTAGTTGAAGATATCATTCAAGACATTCAAGACATTCAGGGTATCTAGTTAGCCTAGTGGTTAAGGCTATGGATCTCCAATCCGAAGACGGCTGATTTGATTCCCGTTCCGGTTGGGAAAATTTTCTCGACTCCCTGGGTATAGTGTATCATTGTACTTGCCTCACAATATACAAATTCATGCAATGGATGCATAGAAAGCCCTTCAATTAATAACTGTGGAAGTGCTCAAAGAACACTAAGTTGAATCGAGACAGGAAGTCCCAGTGGGGACGTCGAGCCATAAATAAGAAGAAGAATCTAAGACATTCCTTCGTTTTTCACGACTCACATCTCGTGTTAACGTCAGATGTCGTCTTTGAGTTTACCGCCTAGTATTGTTTGCAATACTTTACGTTCCAAGAATCCAAAGCAATCGGAAGAACGAGAGTCTTGTATAACGCGAATTTTGTCCGTTTGCAGCCAGTTAGTTGTTTTCACAGACTAAAAAAGCCCGAATCGCAGCCGCAATCCACTTTCTCGTCTCGCGGGTAACATCCCCAGTATTTTTTAGTTAATTAGACTAGAAGAGATTATACGAATCATTATAAAACAAAAATTAAAGGTGTTTGGACGAGATCTCCACCACCCGTAATACCGGCTCTAAACTCTAGCCCTACATCATCTGCCTAGCGCATCTGACCCATTGTTTCTTGTCAATAACACAACGTAGTCAAGTTCAGTTGAGCGTACACTCCAGTAGTGAATCTATATACAGGGTGTTAGGTTCCTGAGTGCAAACTTTTTAAATGGTGATAGAGGACCATAAATGGAGAAAAAAATTGTTCTACGCATATGGCCAAATCTCAACCGTTACGTAGTTATTGAACTTCCCATGTTTATGACTCTTATTGCCTTAACTGGCAATAACTTGAAAATGGTCAAACTTATCGAAGTTTTTTTACCCTTATTCGAAAGATTATTGAATTTTCTAACAAATGGCATCTTTGAATCGATTGATTTAGTTAAATAACTAAGTTTTCTAGAGCAAAATAGCTAAAAATAGTGTATTTTTATTGGTTTTTGTCAATTATCTTTGAAGCATGCGTAATAAGTTAAAATTCTTTCTTAGGCAAAGTTGTGGCCCCTGTTACACTCTACAATTCGTTCTTTGACACCAAACTTCTAGCTCTTATCTTTTTCTTGCAATTTTGATTTAAATGCGCGGCACAATGCGCAAAAAATGCTTTCCATGACAATTGCAAATTTATGATCTGAAATGCGATGTTAAAATCGAAATTGCAACAAAATAACAAGAGATAGAAGTTTGGTGTCAAAGAACGAATTGTAGAGTGTAACAGGGGCCACAACTTTGCCAAAGAAAGAATTTTAATTTATTACGCATGTTTCAAAGATAATTGACAAAAAACAATGGAAATACACTATTTTTAGCTATTTTGCTCTAGAAAACTTAGTTATTTAACTAAACCAATCGATTCAAAGATGCCATTTGTTAGAAAATTCAATAATCTTTCGAATAAGGGTAAAAAAACTTCGATAAGTTTGACCATTTTCAAGTTATTGCCAGTTAAGGCAATAAGAGTCATAAACATGGAAAGTTCAATAACTACGTAACGGTTGAGATTTGACCATATGCGTAGAACATTTTTTTCTCCATTTATGATCCTCTATCACCCTTTAAAAAGTTTGCACTCAGGAACCTAACACCCTGTATATAAAAATGCAGTGGCATACGTGGGACCGCGCATAACTTGCGAACGGGTGGTCCGATTTGGGTCGTCTAAGTTTTGTTCTGTTAGTTTTCACCCAAGGAAGGTTTATGAGGCCTAAAACATGGGAAAATTGAGAGTTTTTGAAAATCGGGTTTTCATACATTTTGAACGGGGACTTGGGCGCTTGGCTAGGGACTTGAAACGTCAAAAAACGCAGTAGGCAAGACAAAGTTTGCCGGGTACAGCTAGTAAAAAGTAAAACGCACAAAATGTTTTAACTACATGGAAGAAATGTTGCCTACCAAACTTATCCTACCACTTGCACGAATATAATGGAGCCGTGACCAGGATCCAGGAGTCAACCGCTGGACTAAACAAAAGGTATTCGGTTTTAGAACAGTTCTCAAAACCTCTACAAGACCAATTGGTCATCATAATGTTAGACAGCATCCTCTATAATAGCCAAGGACTGAAAGTCTCTTTAATAAAGACAAATCAATCAAATCCTCTATAATACGGTGTCCAGTGCTCTCTGCGCTCCACGCCTTCTTGTGCCAACCGGATCAGTTGCAACCACCAGCTTTGCAGGGTTGTTGTCCGGCATTCTTGCAACATGCCCTGCCCACCGTATCCTTCCGGCTTTGGCCACCTTCTGGATGCTGGGTTCGCCGTAAAGTGCAGCGAGCGCGTGGTTCATTCTTCGCCGCCACACACCGTTCTCCTGCACGCTGCCGAAGATCGTCCTTAGCACGCGTCGCTCGAAAACTCCGAGTGCTTGCAGGTCCTCCTCGAGCATGGTCCATGTCTCGTGCCCGTAGAGGATTACCGGTCTTATTTTGTACATGGTGCATTTGGTACGTGGGTGAATCTTTTTCGACCGCAGTTTCTTCTGGAGCCCGTAGTAGGCCCGACTTCCGCTGATGATGCGCCTCCGAATTTCACGGCTCACGTTGTTGTCAGCCGTCAGTAAGGATCCGAGGTAGACGAATTACTCCACCACCTCGAAAGTATCCCCGTCTATCGTAACATTACTACCCAGACGGATCCGGTCGTTTTCGGTTCCGCCTACCAGCATGTACTTTGTTTTTGAGGCATTCACCACCAGTCCGACCTTTGATGCTTCGCGTTTCAGGCGGGTGTATAGCTCTGCCACCGTTCCAAATGTTCTGGCAATAATGTCCATGTCGTCCGCAAAGCACACAAATTGTCCGGATTTCGTGAAAATCGTTCCCCGGCTGTTGAGCCCGGCTCGTCGCATCACACCTTCCAGAGCGATGTTGAAGAGTAGGCATGAGAGTCCATCACCTTGTCGCAGTCCCCAGCGAGATTCGAATGAACTAGATAGTTCACCCGAAACCCTTACGCAGTTTTGCACACCGTCCATCGTTGCTTTAATCAGTCTAGTCAGCTTCCCAGGAAAGCCGTTTTCGTCCATGATTCTCCATAGCTCTGCGCGGTCGATACTGTTGTATGCCGCTTTGAAGTCGATGAACAGGTGATGCGTTGGGACCTGGTATTCACGGCATTTCTGGAGGATTTGCCGTACGGTAAAGATCTGGTCCGTTGTCGACCGGCCGTCGATGAAGCCGGCTTGATAACTTCCCACGAACTCATTTGTTTTAGGTGACAGACGACGGAAGATGATCTGGGATAGCACTTTATAGGCAGCATTCAAAACAGTGATCGCCCTGAAGTTTTCACATTCCAAATGGTCGCCGTTCTTGTGAATGGGGCAGATTACCCCTTCCTTTCACTCCTCCGGTAGCTGTTCGGTTTCCCAGATCCTGACTATCTTCTTCTTCTTCTTCTTTCTGGCTCTACGTCCCACT
Source organism: Aedes albopictus (assembly GCF_035046485.1). Lineage (NCBI taxonomy): Eukaryota > Metazoa > Arthropoda > Insecta > Diptera > Culicidae > Aedes > Aedes albopictus. Next base: position 90,248,846 of record NC_085138.1, on the reverse strand, counting down.
GGGACTTGGCCTGCCTCGCTTCAACTTCTTTGAGCATTTCCACAGTTATTAATTGAAGGGCTTCCTTTGCCTGCCATTGCATGAATTTGTATATTGTGAGGCAAGTACAATGATACACTATGCCCAGGGAGTCGAGAAAATTTTCCCGACCGGAACGGGAATCGATCCCGCCGTCTCCGGATTGGCGATCCATAGCCTTAACCACTAGGCTAACTGGAGACCCTGACTATCAGCCGATGCAAACAGGTGGCCAACTTTTCTGGGCCCATCTTGATGAGTTCAGCTGCGATACCATCCTTACCAGCTGCTTTGTTGATTTTGAGCTGGTGAATGGCATCCTTAACTTCCCTCAGCGTGGGAGTTGGTTCATTTGCGTCCTCCGCTGCACTGGCGTCGTCGTTTCCTCCGTTGCCGTGTTCTCCCGTGCCTACGTTCTCCACGCCATTCAGGTGCAGATCGAAGTGCTGCTTCCACTTTAAACTTTAAAATAGTCAAACTTATTGCACTTTTTTAACTCTTATTCGAAAGATTATTGAATTTTCTATCAAATGGCATCTTTGAACCGATTGGTTTAGCTGAATAACTAAGTTTTCTAGAGCAAAATAGCTAAAAATAGTGTGTGTTTTATTTGTTTATGTCCATTATCTTTAAAACATGCGTAATAAATTAAAATTCTTTCTTTGGCAAAGTTGTGGCCCCTGTTCCACTCTACAATTTGTTCTTTAACGCAATACTTCTAGCTCTTATAGTTTTCTTGCAATTTTGATTTGAATGTGCGGCACAGTGCGCAAAAAAGTGCTTTCCATGACGATTGCAAATTTCTGTTCTGAAATACGACGTTTAAATCAAAATTGCAAGAAAACGATAAGAGATAGAAGTTTGATGTCAAGAAACGAATTGTCGAGTGAAACAGGGGCCACAACTTTGCCAAATAAATAATTTTAAATTACACTAGTTTACAAAATAAAACGAAAGTCGTGAACTTCTGTCGACGATCAAAGTTTTTGAAGCATAATTTAGCGGTGATTTCGAAACCGTGCTTCAAAAAATTTAAAGTAGAACAGTTTTTGAGCTTTAGCTAAATATCGAGTTTAACAACTTTTTAAAATATGGAATTTACTAAAATTCAAATATCTTGCGTTTTGTTCAACCAATTTCAAATCTTTTTCCATAAATTAAAAGCAGAATACAATACCATTCGATCATCTGAATGCAGGTTTTGCGTCAGATTAATGAAAATTAAGATATTGGCGAGCTTTGGTGACGATCTCCTTAATTTTTAGCAAAATTTCCAAAAAATTATGAAGAAATGTATTTTTTTCAATAAGAAAAAAACAATTTAAAAATTCTTTCTCAACGTTTATTTGACATATCATATGTTGGCAAGTTACAGTAAAAAAATCAGCTCAATCTAAGCTTTGATTACGGAGAATGAGATGTGTGAAGTGAGCGACTTTGCTTAAAAATAGAACAAAAATCGATTTCAAATCATCAACCTTGTATGGAAAGTCGAAAAAAATTCCGCTCTACTGTAATTTTTTTCCTTCGCGTTTTCGAACTCAGGGCATGATTCTACACCAAAAACAATCATCAGCTTACCGAGTTCAAAAATGCTGTAAACTAGTGTTATTACGCATTTTTCAAAGATAATTGACAAAAGCAAATTAAAACCCACAACTTTTAGGCTATTTGCTCTAGAAAACTTGGTTATTTAACTAAACCGATCGGTTCAAAGATGCCATTTGATAGAAAATTCAATAATCTTTCGAATAAGGGTTAAAAAGTGCGATAAGTTTGACCATTTTAAAGTTATAGCCAGTTAAGGCAATAAGAGTCAAAAACTTGGGGAGTTCAATAACTACGTAACGGTTGAGATTTGACCATATGCGTAGAACAATTTTTTTCACCATTTATGGTCCTCTATCACCCTTTAAAAAGTTTGCACTCAGGAACCTAACACCCTGTATACTTAAGGCTGTATCTATATCCTAATGTTTCTTAAAGAGTTGAAATATTTCCTCAAATTTGTTCGTGATATGGTCCAACCAATTGATACACAGTGCTGATTATAAAGAGACATCATTCGATTCAAAGGACTAAATTTGGCATAATCTCTTCGATGATTGTTTAAAGCAAATAGATTTCTATTTCTCAATTGTCTAGTTGGAGCATAAAAATTTATACACGATAGTAGATTTGCCGAGTCAATGCGTTGCGATACAATATCATTTACAAATGAGACCATAGCAAATTCTCGGCGTTTCTTCAAGGTCTGGATATCTATAAGCAAGCATCGAGCCTTATATGAAAGCAACGGAAATGTGGTCCAGCCTAGATTGCGTAAAGCATATAAGAGAAACTGCTTTTGTATTGATTCAATTCGTTCTTCATGTGTTATCATATAGGGAGACCAAACTATACTACAGTATTCTAAAACCGATCTAACATAAGCTATATACAATGTTTTAATCTTATAAGGGTCCTTGAAATTGTATTCGAAACGCTTTATAAAACCCAGCATATTGGTTGCTTTATGGATTATGGCATTATAATGGTCAGTGAATGCTAACTTAGAATCAAGAATAACTCCTAAATCTCTAATTCTGTCACACTTTACAACTACTTGATTTCCTAGAGATACAGTTATAGGCGGTATGCTATGTTTCCTACTGAACGTAATCAAATTACATTTTTTGACGTTCAACTGCAGTAGACTTTTATTACACCATTGATCGAAAATGCATATTTCCCTTAGATACGTGTCCACGTCTTTTTCGTTTGTGATTTCCATAAAAAGTTTCATATCGTCAGCGTATATTAAAATTTTTAGATGCTTAAGAATGTAAGAAATATCGGTAACAAATAATATAAAAAGTAAAGGTCCTAAATGTGATCCCTGGGGAACTCCTGATGATACATTGATAGGGTGTGATTTTTTCCCCTCAAATTTTACTATCTGTTTTCGGTTGGTTAAATACGATTCGATCCATTTCAAAAGTTCTATTGGGGCCCTTGCTGCAGCATTACCGCCGTCGCTGCGTTCTTCTCCTCCAGAACCGTTCTGCACTCTTCGTCGAACCATTCGTTCCGTCTATTCCGTTCCACGTACCCGATGGTGCTCTCGGCTGCGTCGTTGATGGCTGCTTTCACTGTACTCCAGCAGTCCTCTAGAGGGGCCTCATCGAGCTCGCCCTCGTCTGGCAACGCGGCCTCGAGATTCTGCGCGTATGCTGAGGCGACATTCGGTTGTTTCAGTCGCTCTAGGTTGTATCGTGGCGGTCGCCGGTACCGTACATTGTTGATGACGGAGAGTTTTGGGCGTAGTTTGACCATCACCAGATAGTGGTCGGAGTCGATGTTGGCGCCACGATAGGTCCTGACGTCGATAATGTCGGAGAAGTGCCGTCCGTCAATCAGAACGTGGTCGATTTGAAATTCCGTCTGCTGTGATGATCTCCAGGTGTAACGATAAGGGAGGCTGTGTTGGAAAAAAGTGCTACCTAAGGCCATATTTTTGGAGACGGCGAAACCAATGATTCGTAGGCCGTTTTCGTTCGTCTGCTGGTGGGCGCTGAACTTACCAACCTCCTACGATGATCTTGACGTCGTGGCTTGGGCAGCGATCGTACTCGCGTTCGATCTGCGCCTAAAATGCGTCCTTGTCATCATCAGTGCTTCCGAAGTGTGGGCTGTGCACGTTTATTATGCTGAAGTTGAAGAATCAGCCCTTGATCCTCAACCTGCACATTCTTTCGTCGATCGGCCACCAACCGATCACGCGCCTCTGCATATCACGCATCACGATGAAAGCTGCTCCCAGCTCGCGTGTGTTGCCGCAGCTCTGGTAGATGGTATGATTACCTCTAAACGTTCGCACCATGAATCCTGTCCAACACACCTCCTGCAGCGCTACGATGCCGAATCCGCGGTCCTTCAGTAGATCGGCGAGTATGCGGGTGCTCCCAATGAAGTTGAGAGATCGGCAGTTCCACGTACCGAGTTTCCAATCGCAAGTCCTTTTTGTTCGCTGGGGTCGTTGCCGTTGGTCTGGGTTCGTATTATTCTGTTGCTGATTTTCCGTTACAATGTTTTTTTACGGCTGGCTTGGAGGGCCTGACACCAACCCCCTACTTTCCGGAGGACCATAGTGCACAGTTGAGCTTAGAGTCCTTCCCTGGCACTCAGACGTAGATCAGCCGCCCCTAACATGGGGATCAGACGGTGTTGTGAGCCGCTCCTCCTGGAGAACAAACGCTCAGGTTTACGAAGCAACCACTACGATATTCGAACGAACTGGACATTCCACAAGAAGGTAGAGGTTTTCTAGTTTTTCACCTACATTCACAAACACGATAATCAGCTCATTGCTGTTATGAAATAATAACAAAATCCCAAAATATATTGCGCCATTATTCAAGTATCATTGAATAGTTGTGTACTGTACACTGTTAGTGTGTACATGAATCATTACGTATAGGTTCAAGAAAACTTGAACCGATACTCACAGATGCACGGGTCGTCCCCTAACGTGGCAACCTACAACGCTTACCCGATGTACGTACACCGGCCGATGATGGTCATTCTATTGCAACATAACTTGCCCCGTGATCTGCTCGGTCGAGTGTGTTGTGCGACACCGTTTATCATAATAAGACAGCAGACAGGTGAAATTGCACCGTTGATCCAGTCGAACAACTTAATCATGGGAGCATGATCTCACTTGTTCAGGTGTTTCTCGCTCGGTGCGTAGAGATGTTTGCTCATATGCATATATGCAGTAAGCATGGCCCAGCCTCGGAGTCAATTATCTAGCGTTGATTGTGCTTCGGGAGTTAAATGGTCACAATTCATTAGGTTAAATTTTCTGCGAGGCTAACGGGAGGCAGCTTCACCACATCATACTCAATTGTTTTTTCCAAAGTTGGGAACGGTGGAATTTTGCATTCACATGGCGAAACAAGCTATCGTGTTTGGTTGGAAGCTTTGCGAAACTCCTGGTTGTTTAACCTTAATTGGTCACAGTGGACTAATGTGCAAAATATGCATAATAATTTGTGGATATAGAGAGCACTGGCCAAAATGCCAACACCCTGCAGCTGTTTGAACGCCACTGAATGTGGCTACGTGACCTATCCAACGAGAAGAGGCAACGTAGTCAAACCATAAATGAGGCAACAGCAGCGCAGCTACTGAAAACCGCAGGCAATCGTATTTCTAGCGACGATGGTTTCACGAAGTCTTAATTGAAAGAAACGTTTCCCAAGCTTCGTAGCATCACCAGCAGCATCGATCAATCAAAGTTTACAAACGCAGAAAAGCGTCTCAATCTTAAATTACTTTTTGTCAGAGAGTCTTTCACAAAGTTCCATGAAATGTTGTTCTCCGCCAGCGCCCACGTTCTTTGGTCATCGGCGAGTACAAGAAAACACGGTTGTTGGCTGGCGCAAGGCACGTAAACGAGCTTCCATCCAGCAGCTCACCGCTGCGCTGGCTGCGTCGCCGTCGCCACAAACGACCTCGGATGACTCGAGAGCGGCGCGGCGCGGCGTAGAGCGAAACCTGAACCAAAACAAAAATTACGAAATCTTCGCGGGCGTTGGTGTGTTTGCGATCGCGACGGAGTTTCTGAGCACAGAACGTGGCGGCAGCACATAGCGGTATACCTACCATACGGTGCTGGTTGCTGGTCGCTGATGTAGCCTTGCTCACCAAGTTGGGTATGTGATATCGAGCTTTTGGACCGGCTCGTGCTCGAGCTCACCTCACACGCTCTCGTGCGGTCCTGGACGGGCGGCGGCGGGTGGTCGATCGGTTGGTTGGTTGCTGTTTAAAACGCCATCTAGGGTAACGGTCGAATTTTGGACCCCTAGAGGACATTAGTTTGAATTTAAACTAAAATCAAACGGATTCAGTGGGTGTTACACATAATGATGATGTTGGTGTAACCGTAAAAGCCTCCACTGTCCGTTAAAAATATCCACAAACTCATTTCTGGCTGAAAATTCGATGAAAATAACTGATTTTTGAAGCATCAGTTTTCACTATTTTGGACACCCCAATTTATTTTGGACCCTCTTAAGTATATATTTTGGACACCCGGTGTTTAAACCCACTTGAAACTATTTTCGGAGAATCTGCCACTTGGATATGCTGGAGCACATCCTAATTACTTGATTGACAAAGGATGATTAGACGAACTTTGTGAATTTAATTCGCTAGAATGATAAACGTTTTTGTTTACATCATCAAGTTTCCCCAGCACCACATTCTCTTTTCGTAAACATGCCGCGACACTCGCACGGATGACGATATTAACAAACAATAATTTCAAGGCAAATAATGATATTTCCAGTGAGGAAATGATAGCTGCTCTTGCAGAACAATCATATTAAGCGAATGATTCTAAAAACTTTCGTCATCTCTTCATTAAAGCTGTGAAAATTATGATAATACGACCCAGGGGGTCCAAAATATATGGGGGTCCAAATTATATTGGTTACCCTACCATTTCGCAAACTCTCTGGCTACAACACTATTAGGTGAAAGATTGAGTGCCGGTCGTATAAGTTATAGGCCCGGTCCCGGTCTGATAAATGTGCATATACGGCCACACCGCGCGCAGGTTCGCAATTGTACTGAGAGAGGGCTTGGGCTACAGTCGTGATGTTATTGACCGAAGTTGATTGGTGTGGTGTTGCACGTACACTTACTGAATCGGGTCGGTTGGGAAAAAGTGGTCCACTTCGGATTCAAGCGGATTTTAGAACCTAGGCTAGATGTAGGGTAGAAATATCGCTTACAAATTCAGCCTATTGTAAAACTACGGCACCAATTGTTCTTTTTGTTAGCAGAGGTGATCAGATCAATTGAAAATGCAAAAAGCTATATTTTCGTAATAAAATTCCTGAAACACAAAGTAACATTCAAGTGTTCAAAATAGATGTAACGATGGTCATCTGACACATGCCAATTAGTCATCTCGTGATTAGCTCTGCTAGAGCAAAGCGTCATGTCTAATACTCGGCATTTAGGAGACGTAACGAAGTTTGGATGATTGCCTACAAGTAGTCCAAGATCTATACTACTTAAAAGTATTCCATTAAACTGAAGCCTCGTGATTGATGAGGGCCATCAACAAGAATCGATATTGAATCTCTGCTATGGAGATGGCTGCCCAGCAGCTTCATTCCATCATTGACTTTGCGTCCTCGCAGTCGAACATCAACAAGGACCTCATGCAGGTCCTGATGAGCCAAGCAAAACCATGGAAACTGCGGAAACTGCGACAGCGGCAGAATCCGCGAAACTAAAGGTTCCGAAGTCTACACAGATGGTAGCATTTGCTGTCGTGTGACTGCTTTTGACAAGCACTCGCAGAAGCGTGTGAGACAGCCGTCAGGTGAAGAGCTACCAGGCGGTGCCCACAAGGCGAGGTGGTTGCTGTCCCCCGAAAGCCGACAGTAATGCCAGTTAAGTCGGACCCCAGCCAGGCGTCCCGGAAAGCTTGGAAGGGTGGGCCTGAAAGGCTAGCCCGTCCCAAATTGAAGGGAACAGAGGTTGCGACAAAGAGCGTAAGGGTGCCGCCTAAAAAAGTTTGGTGGAAGAGATCCTTGGTGGAGGTGTCGAGATGAGGACACTTACAGCGGAGGCGACTTTGAAGGTGAAAAACCTAGATGAGATCACTGATATGGAAGAGCTCCACAGTGCGAGGTGCAGGTGGCTACCACAGCTGTTCGGCTATGCAAGGGTCCAGCAGGGACACAGGTAGCCTTGACACAGCTACCTGTGGTGGATGCAAATATCTCCGTTAAACTATGGAAGCTCAAGGTGGGCTGGTCAGTATTTCAACTGACCTTGCACGAGCCACCGGAAGTTTGCTTCAGGTGTCTGGAACCCGGACACAAGTCATGGGACTGCAAAGGCCCTAACAAGAGCAAGCTGTGTAGAAGATGCGGCGGCGAAGGCCGTAAGGCACAAGGCTGCACGAGTCCACCCACGTGCTTGATTTGCTCCGGGAAATCTGCGAACAACCAGCACCCAACGTGAGGTCCAAGCTGCCCGACCTTCAGAAGAGCCGTAGCTGACAAATCACAGTGCGCAAGTAACGCTGCTGAACCTGAGCTACTGTGACGCTGCTGTTATGCGCCTCTGCGATGGTCGCTCTAGTAGTTTACGCAGATGCTGGATTGTATGACGACCGTGCTGACCAGGCGAAGGCCGGTGGTAATAGCGGGTGACACTCAAAGCGATCATTTAGCGGTTCACTACAGTATCGACTACAACAACAGCAGGCAGCGGTAAGATGAAGAGGCGGCTAGGCCAATGCTAAGCTCTCGTAGATGGAAGACAACATACTTCAACCTGCCTGCTTCAAGAAACTCTGACAGAGTTCCAATGCAAATCTGTGGGGTGATGCCAACAAATAGCCAAGACAAGAGTAGTAATGGATCCTACAGAGTAATCTCCAGAGGGAGGGGATCATCGAGGGGCTTTTTCCGTGTCATGATTCTAGTGCTTGGCCTCCTTTCGTAGGACAGCCGGGGACTGGGGCTGACGATGAGGAGAGGGTCACCGATGTGGAACTTGCGGCGATAGCAAAGCCCCTTAGCGTAGGTGGGCCCCAGGTCCCGACGGAGTTTTGAACCTGGCCTTAAAAGTAGCTATTGCAGAGGCTCCCGAGATATTCAGATCTGCTATGCAAAAATGCCTGGACGAGGGAATTTTTCAAGAAGTATGGAAGAGGCAGAGCCTGGTTCTATTGTCAAAGACGGGGATACCACCCGGAGACCCGTCAGCATATAGACCTCTATGCTTGATCGACACGGCGGGGAAGGTGCTCGAAAGTAATGTTGAGGCACACCGAGGGTGTCAGTGGTCTCTCGAATAACCAGTACGGCTTCCGCAAGGGGAGGTCGACCGTAAACGCTATCCTATCGGATACAACCCAAGTAACACACTTGTCACAGGAGAGTTACGGCAGCGCAGGTTTTTGTTGCGCAGAAGTCGCTGTGACTAACTTCTAGCAAGTAAATATTTATTTGTTAGAAGTAAGTCACAGTGACTTCTGCGCAACAAAAATCTACGCCGCCGTGACTCTTCTGTGACAAGTGTGTTACTAGGGAAAAACCACCGAAAAAGCACTCGAGCGTAAGAGAAGGGGAATTCGCTACTGTGCAGTAGTGACTCTGGATGTAAGGAGCGTGTTTAATAGCGCCAGTTGGCCGGCTTTTGCCGATCCGCTACTGCGTCTGGAGATACCCGGATACCTGGACAAGATTCTCGGAAGTTACTTCCAGAATCGAGTACTACATAGTTTACGACACAGAACTGGGTCGGGAGTGCTTTCACAACCTCAGGAGTCCCGCAAGGTTCCATCCTGGGTCCGGTGCTATGGAATGTCATGTACGACGAGGTGTATAGGTTAGAGTTCCCGATGGGAGTGGAGATCGTCGGCTTTGCTGATCACATTACCACTCGATCAAGGTTGTGAAGACGTGGATGACGTCCAGGAAACTGGAGTTGGCTCACCACAAAACTGAGGTTATGGTTGTGAACAAGCGGAAGTCGGAGCAGCAAGCAGTGATCAATGTAGGCGTCGAAGCGCATCGTCAAACACTTAGGCGTGATGATTGACGATAAGCTTACCTTCGGTAGCCACGTTGATTACGCCTGTAAAAGAGTCTCCTTAGTCATAGTGACACTGCTGTCCCGGATGATGTCCAATAGCTCTGCGGTGTACGCCAGTAAGCGCAAGTTTCTGGCTAGTGTCGCTATGTCTATACTAAGGTATGGCGGCCCGCGTTAAGTACCGAAAGCTACCGTGGTAAGCTGGAAAGTACTTACAGGCTGATAGGTTGCGAGCGCATGCCGTATCGTGTCACTACTGGTATGGTGTCTATTGGCATTCTTATCAAGAAGGACATAGAGTGCTCTGAAATGCGCGGCACAAGAGGCATACGCAGGACTGCCAGATTAGCCTCCATGGTCAAATGGCAGCGCGTGTCGGACAGTTCCACCAAAGGAAGGTGGACCCACAGGTTGATCCCGAAGGTAGATGGTTTGGTTAGCTTAGCAGACGCCTTGGGGAAGTAACATTCTAACTGACTCAGGTCCTTTCGGGCCATGGTTGCTTCCGATAGTACCTACATCGTGCGGACTCTCCCGAATGTCCGGTTGGTGCTAATTAAAAAAAAGGCGGAAAACGTTTTGTTCGTGTGCCCGCGTTTTCGCACATTGCGTGACCGCATGCTTGCCACATGCGGAGTTCACAACTCCGGACAATCTTTTCCTGAGGATGTGTAAGGATGAGTTTGGCTGGAATTCAGATTCAACGGCTATGACCCACATCGTCTTGGTACTACAGAGAATGTGGCGCGTGGATTCGGAGAATGGTTAGTGCAGACACTATACAAGAGGTGGTCCAAGGATTTGAAGTCGGTTTCGTAGGTCATACCGGATGCCCTGCGGTCGAAATCGACTCTTACAGCGATTAAGTGACAGCGAGGAGAACTTCCTGGTAGCGTTGCTATTGTGGCGTCGGTCTACTGGGTTGGATCCGAGCCCGTGGTTGGAAAACGGTCCCCGGTAAGGGCCAGGACAGGTACAGGCCTCACTGCCACCAACTCTTTCTAGTGATAGGGCCTGAGCCTTCAGTAGGTCAAATCGAGTTGCACGTTAGTATCAGTTCTTGATGCTTGCAGAACAATTAGACGCGGGCCTGGTGGTTGACCCTGACCGCCCCCCGAGGACAAAGGGAGTGGAGAGGACTACTGTCTAAGCGCCAACATGCTACATTGGTGGACTTCTCAAAGCGATGTTCGTTACTGCAGGCTACGCAGCTAATCGTGATGGTGCGATACGCACTAGCCCCTCTCTGAAGCAATGCCTTCTTGGTGATTCCCGAGAGACGATGGGTTTGGCGGCCATGGGAATATTGTCAAGTCAAAAATTCAACTAGGGTTTGGGACTGGGACCATTTGGGCAGATGCACCTGGGCACTTGCTGCTATAACTCAGTCAATTTTGAACCGATTGACTTGATTTTTAAGGCACGATCAGATACGTACAGTAAAGACCGGTCCAGGAAGTATGGACGCAGTTAGAAAATACTGGCATCTTAAAACTATTGATGACTAGTTCTTTTTGAAAGCTACATCCTGTTGGTCAACCTATTTTTTCTACATTTGTATAGCAATTTTTGCGATTCCAATAGTTTGTTTCAAAATACATGAACTTTCAGCGCAACATCATCGAAAAAATGTGCACAAACGATGCACTGAGTATGAAAGGTCACTTAGGAAATGAACAAAATATGGTAGGAGTAAGTGAGAAAATCGTGCAAGCAGCAATCAGCAACCAAAGTGGGGATAACACGTTTAGGCATATGCAAAAATTAGGTAAAAAATAAAAATCCTCGTTTGGATAAACAAATAATGAAGGTGTTTGAGCACAAGAAAAAACCTTCTAATTCACACAAAACGGGGTATGGCCAAAAAAGTTACTATTTCGAATTCCGCTGTTCACCGTGGCAATGAACGTTTGAATTTTCGATCCTATTATAGTAAGCAGAAACAGCCAAAACGAATCCCGAAACAAGAACCATCGATCAGGCCCAACTGAAGACTAGGTGCGTCCATACTTTCTGGGGCAGTCTTTACTTAGCCATGTTCAGAAGTTGAAGTCAATCGATTTGAAATTCATTGACTGAGTTATAGCAGCGAGTGCCCAAGATAGGTGTCCCTGCCTATATGGTCCCAGTCCCTACATTTATGCATTTTGCAATTATTCGCTTTGATTCACTTTGTAATCAATCAAAAAGAATACTTTCGAAAGTACTCCCAGGCACAATCTTGATTATTTACTAGAACCATTGCATCGTTTCGAAGTTGCTACCACTAAGAAACCGCCGACACCAAGTCAGTAACCACGTTCGGTGTGCATTGCTTAATCCTGCAGTTCTCTGCATCAAGGTGTGGGTTTCATCCATGCAACAACCTTGTCCCGCAATAAGCACCACACAAACGCGCGACCAAAACACGAAGGCAACTCCCAATCAAACATCATGTGCTTGCTGTGCTCCCCATGTAGCTGCTCAGCTGATGATGCTGGTCGGTCGGACAAATTCTACTAGCTAGCAGCTAGCTAGAAGCTTGAATGCACACCACTGCACTGAGCAAAAGCCCCGTCCCCGCGGTTCAACCGCGAGACGAGAATCGAGAGAGAACAGACTTGCGAAGCGGCGCTTCACGGTCCTAAAGCGTCGCTGCAATTGAACTCATCGCGTGCCCATAGGTATCGTTGTGCTGACTGGGGGTTGCTCTCTTGGTGAGCTGCTGCTGCATGTTGTTGTCGCCTCGCCGCATGCCGTACAGAGAGATAGCCATAGCCGACCGAACGAAGGTATACCTCTAAACAACACAAACTCAATTTGCTTCTACCACACAGCCAGCCATCCAAGCACAAACGAAACTACGACGACGATGACGACGAGTTGAGCTCGATGGGCCCCATGCTTGTCGCTGTAGAGCAGCGAGGCTGGCGTAGTAGGTAGCCGTCAGAATATATTTACGCCGCGACTGAACTGAGCCCCGATGCACATTCATTGTAGGGTGGCGGGGGTTGGATTCGATCGGTGGCTTGTTGTTTTTTTGTGGGTTATTTCTAGCCACTTAGGTTGCGTTAGTTAGCAAGTGCTTGTCGGTCGGTTCGGTTCCAAAAAAAGGGTTCTGTTTGAGCATATAGATTTCAATACGCGACTTCGTTGGGGTAGATCTCGAAGCGTATCGCGTTGTTTCAGGAGATTTGTTGGTAGTATACCAGCGTTGTAGTAGTGTATCGTTCTGCTGAGTAGCACTCTGGCTGAACCACACTCATCGAAGTCACGGGCTTCGTGAGTCAGATCGGTTCTGTCCTTTGTGGTGTTCTGTACGCTAGCGACCGAGTGTGTTTCTGCTGAATCGTTGATTACCTGTAGAGTGATTTCGTTCTAATCCTAGGAATTTGTGTTCCATATTGATCTTTGTTCTAGCTGCACGCGGAAAGTCGTGAATCACAGCGGTCCTAACGTGGTTATACGAAAATTCGTGAAAAAATAATTTCTGAAAGGTAGATACAGCAATGAGGTTCACTATACGTACAAAGGGGAAAAGTTCTACGATTCGTGTGTTAGTGAAAAGAACGTTCGCTTTTGCGCGTTAGCTTTGTGTACATCCGAGTGATGTTGTATTTTTAGATTCTTTTCATGTGTGGTAGAATTTTGTTCCAGTGTGTAATTTTCAGGTTCAATCATCTGGTAGATTGCGTAGTGGTCAATGAACGTGTTTTCATTCCTAATTTCTGCCATCTCGTTTGATAAAAATCTTATGCTCGATAAAGGCCCCAAGTGTATATTAAAAATTCAATAAAAAAAAAACCGGCAGCGGAAGAACCGACAGTGTGCCAAGAAAAAGATTACCGCTTCGACCAATCTTTTCCCTTTCATGAAAGGGAAACCGCCAACTCAAAACAAACCACCGGCAAATTAATACATTAAAGTTGTGAGCAGGCTTGACAGAAACTCCCTCGCGAGAAAATGAGGAAGCGATTTCGGCGATTTTCTGAGGAGTGAAAATAAAACTCAGAAATCACAACGCAAATCCTCAACAGCAGCGAGCGCGAGCTTGCCGCGCAGCGAGGAGTTCGTCCAACACTCATAATTGCTTGTTGTGTTTCTCACGTCCACTCACACTCAAAAAGCTCTCGCGAGTTCCACTCCCATACAAAGAAAGACTCTCGAGGCGAAAATCGCACTCAAAAACCCGAAATAATCATCGACTCGTATTACGTTCCCCTCTTCCTCGCTCAGTTTTTATTGCCTCTCTGTTTGGGTTTCGTTCGCTCCCTCGCAACGAGGCAAAAGCAAAACACCACTCTATATCATGTTGCAAAACTCTTTTGATTTCGAGGAGGATTATCAAGCCTGGTTGTGAGTGGCCTCGCTGCTATTGTTGTTTGTTATTGGTGCGTCTACGTCGTTGTTTTCAGGCTGTGAAGTGCAAGTGCAATATCCATCCATAACCGGGGAGAATTTGAGGAACGGGAAAATAAGGTGCAAAACCGTATTGCCGAAGCAAACGATAATAAGGCGGCAGGCGGCAACGCACACCCGCCCGGACCACCGGAATACATATACATAAAAATACAGCGCCAGTGTGCACATCGGCATAATTTCTTGCTCCTCTTTCAGCGGAGGTGTTTAGTTGCGGTAGCTTCTGTCGAGGAGGGTTGCTGTAATTGGTAGCAGACGCGAAGAGGAAGCCTACGAGTTTGGCTAAGGTAAACTTAATATTATTTAAGTAAACTTAAGGAAGTACTACATGTTATTTGAAAGTTGTAATTTACAATTAAGCAAATTTCTTACAAAAATACATTGATAAAATCCTGCAGCGAAGGTGCTTTTGGATGTACATCTCCAAATCTATGGAAAATATCTGGGCATATTCGTAGAAGGATTTCCTGTGAAATTTCCAGAGAAATTCTTAAAAGATTGCTTTGAGGAACTTCTAGAAAATATCGCGACTACAATTGTTATAGAATATTCTTGTGTGAAATGACTGGAAAACTTTTGGTGAAACTCGATCGTACACATTTAAGACATTACACCTGCCGAAATCTAATGAAATACAGTGAGGACCCGATGTTGTCAACCCTCGATTGAAATCCCCAGCCATGGACTATTTTGTCCAAACATGCAGCAGATATGTCACGAAGTCCAAGGAAAGAAGGCACATATGATATTATGACGCATCCAAATTGTTGGACGTTATTTCGCAAAAAAAAAAAAACGCGACTTAACGACCCAGACAGTATGGAATCGGACGTTGTGATCCGGCCCCGAGATTTATGTTGTAGATTTCCTGCTTGGATTGTTTCAGGATTTGCTATCGGGAAACTTCCAAGGATTTATCTATTTGAAACCCTTAGAAACTCGTTGTGGGGTTTCTCCAGAAATTCTTGCTGCGATTCCTTCGAGAATTTCTGCTTCGTTTCTTGTAGGTATTTTTGCTGGTGTTTCTCCAAGAATTTCTCTGGAAATTCTTCCGGGGATTCAATAACGATCCATTCAGATATTTTCCTATAAGATTTTCATTTTTCCAGGCATTCCTCTTGCGATTCCTCCAGATGTTTTTCTTTGAATTCTTTCAGGAACTCCTGCTGGTATTCATCCAGAAATTCTTGCTGGCATTCCTGCGGGGTTTTATCCAAAATTTCTATAGGAACTCCTCCCGTATTGTATTCGGAGATTCCTGTAGATATTTCTGAAATAATTCCTCTATGAATTACTCCGTGCATTCGTCCATGACTAAATCTACGGATGGCACATATTTCCCAAATGGAGGAGAACGTACCTCTGGAGCCGACCAACTGATGAATAAAACTAGGGATTTTCCTATGGATTTTTTTAGGAATTTCTTGAAATCTTCCTCTATAAATGCCTTCAGTTTTCTAAGGAATTCCTCTAAAGATTCCACTAGGATTCCTCTATTAGATTTCCAAATTGGGCATCCTCTATGGATTCCCCTGGATTTTTTCCAGGGTTACCGCTTAGTAGGGTGCCGTTATAGTTACGCGTGAGAGTGAGAGTGCGCGTGTGCGAAGCCGCAAAAAAGAATATCAACAACAACAAATCCACGAAAATCCTTTGGACGCGCACTCCCACTCTCACTTTGAAGCGGCACTATGTCATCGCCGTTATACGAAAATCTCTTTCTTGAGTTCAGAGAAAATACGGAGTGGTTTAACGAGGAACAAAATAAAGTTTTTATTGAAAAACGTCTTGATAGGTTGGTGGTTGATACAGGAGTGAAGAAAAAATGTGAGATGCTATTGAGCTTCCGTAACAACAGGTTGCTAGGTGTCTACCCAAGCAACCTGTCCAAGGCATCGATTTCTACGTTTCTCAACACCCCCTCTTAATCGGACGGTCTTGCATTTATCCCAAATACATCTGCCACTTAGTCGAGTTGGCTTCGCTGTCTCATCTTCATCATCATCCACTGCGCTTATGCACCTCGACCATTTTCCGGGGTTGTTGGTGTGCTTAGGCTTACTGCTTCGCTTGGACAATATGCCGAGGTACGGATTGGTATCGGCTGAGCTCTCCCCTTCTGGTTCCATTCCATCGACGGTGATCCTCTGCTTTCATCCAGGTGGAAAACTGCTTGGATGTTGCCTGATTGATAATTCCAGTTCGCAGAAACTTTCTTGCAACGGACAAACCGCAACCATCTTTCCTTGTAGTATCATTTCCGCTGACGATCTTTTGAAATTCACTTCGACACCTGCTGCGGCCATTTTCTTCACAGAGAGCAGATCGGGCACATACAGCAGATCGCGTATTACCATCTTGACACCATGTCGGTTGACTCCTGCAATCGATCATCTGTGCCAAGCAACGATGGACTGGACGTGTTTGGCGAAGCTTATCTCCACAGGCCGCTGCAGCTTTTCCAACGTTGTAAAATAATCCTTCGATTTCACGAGATGATCTGTGGCTCCAGAATCCATCTTGAAGCTGATTACCTGTTCACAGTTGTTACGAGGTATGCTGTCAGTCAGAAATACAACCAGTTCTCCTCTATACAAATTCTCTGGATCATCGGATGACTTCTTCACCTTACAGTTTCTGGCCTTGCATCATGCACTTATTACAGATTCCGTTGAATTGTCCAGGCTTTTGCTTGGAAAAACTCCTGGTGTAACTAATGCAAAACATAAAAAGCTTCTTGTTTAAAATGTGAATTATTTGTAAACGTGTTTTGACATATTTCCTAATGGGACTATGAAGAATTGCCTTATGACATTTTCGGAGCTATTCATAGAAACACTTCTGCTGTATTTTCGGTGGAAATTGTTACTGAAATCTTAAAAGACAAAAGAATGCCTCATGTACTGGAACATTTTTAGCCCATTTCTTGAATTATTATCTAAGCATTTTTTTTTTCGTTTCCCATAGATGAAGAATTGATTTGCGTCTTTTTATGATGGTACATTGTATTTCTCAATTTGCCAATTAATCAACATTCCAAAGAATTTTAATTTTCAAGTTTTTCCTAATACGTTAAAATATTGACTTTTTAGAAAAATGCCGGAAACCACGATTTATGAATCAGCAAATATGAATCAGTTAATACACTATGAATCAACGATTTTTTTTTTCAAATCTTGCTAAGCTCATGACACTATACGTCTTTATGCCTGTAGGAACACCATCTCAAATCACATGAGTGACATCTGCCAACAATCTGAATCGATTTCTGGAACCTCAGAGGGTGTGGTCAACTTTGAAGATAAACTAAATTCCAAAATTGTACACATTAAATTGGCTTGCGCCTGAAGATATTGTATCTGCTAAATATATCGCAAAAACTGAGAATTCTTATGAGAATTCTTACTGGATTTTTCTGGATATTCTGAACCAACCCTCCCCCGCGTGGCATTTCTTTCATACATATTTTATTAAATTTGTATGGATCATTGTCTTTGCCTAAGCCAACACCCCTCAACAATGACCACGTGGTTTATGGACGGCTCCTTTGTCTATGCTTATAAGCAATCTTGGAATATCCTGGATATTTTATCCTCTAAGAATAATCCTTCATCTGTATTGTTCCGAGTACATCCTTGCCGTAATTTCCCTAAAGGCAGTTTTATGTACTCCTATACTGCATATACTCATCTCAGAAAATAATCTTATAGAAATGCCAATTGACGTATTTTCGGAATGATCCTTGGAAGATTATTTTGAGGTATTCTCGTAAAAGCCTTGAAAGTATCACTGGAGGAAACCCTCAAGGTGTTCGTGTAAGACTTTCTGCAGGGAATCCCCGGAGAATTTCTTGAAAACAATCTCGGAGGTATTTCTCA
This sequence comes from Aedes albopictus, assembly GCF_035046485.1. Taxonomy (NCBI): domain Eukaryota; kingdom Metazoa; phylum Arthropoda; class Insecta; order Diptera; family Culicidae; genus Aedes; species Aedes albopictus. The sequence goes on along the minus strand of NC_085138.1, from coordinate 90,230,943 downwards.
AACGATGAAATACTTGGAAAAATCCTGGAATTCACCTGAAGGCATTCCTAGACGAATAGCTGGAACGCATTCAAAAAAAATGTTCTGGCTCCTAAATCCCTCTAATATCTTAAATAATTCCATTACAAATCACTGGAGGAACTCTAGAAATCCTTTAAGTCATTTAAAAGATCTTCAGGTAAGCCTGGAAAAATTCTTTCATGTATCCCTGGAAAAGATGATGGGCGGATTTTTTGACCGAACTCCTGAATAAATTTTTGAAAAGATCTCGAGAGGAATTTCTGAAGGGATCATTATAGAAATTCCTGGAGGAATACTTGCAGGTATACCTGGAATAAATCCTGTAGGATTCCATGAAGGATTTTCTGAAAGCATACCTGGAGGAATTCTAAGAGCAATGATGAGAGGAATGCCTGGAGAAATTTTTGATGAAATCACCTGTAGACAAATTCCTAAAGGACTAGAGGAAATCCTAGAGGAATTCTTGAAGAAATCCCTGGAGAAACTTATGGACAAATTCCTGACGGAATTCCTGAATATATTGTTGGAGGAAGTTCTGAAAGTATACCTGGAGGAATTCCTGATATTTCCATGATTTTTTTGGAGGAATCCCTGGAGGATTTTCTGAAAGAATAACTGGAGGATTTCCTGGAGGCATCCCTGGAGAAATTCCTGCGCCAATGCTTGGAGCAATCCCTAGATAAATTTCCAGATGAATTCCTCGTGGAATCTCTAGAGGAATTCTGAGAGTGGCCTCTGGAAGAATTACCGGAACAATCCCTAGATGAATTTCTAGAGAAATCCCTGGAGGAATTCTTGGATGAATCCGTGGAGGAATTTCTCAAGGAATTCCTGTAGGAATTCCTAAAGCAATCCCTAGAGGATTCCCTTGACGAACTCATGAAGAAATACCTGGAGGAACCTCTGGAGAAATTTCTGGAGACATGCCAGACATGGAGGAATTCCAGGAGAAATTTCTAGAGGACTCTCTGAAGGAAACCCTGGTAGAATTCCTGGAGGATTTCCTGAAGCCATTTCTGGAGGAACCTTACGAGGAATGCCTGGACAAATTTTCGGCGGCATGCCAGGAGCTATTTCTGGAGAAATCCCTAGAAGAATTCTTGAGGAAATTCCGTGGAACTATCTTAGAAAGAATTTCTGGATAAATTCTGGGAGGACTTCTTAGAGAAGTTACTGAAGAAGTTACTAGAGAAATTTCAGGAGGAATTTCTGGAGGAATCCCTGGAAGAATCCCTGAAGGAATTCCTGGTGTATTCTTGGAGGAGTTTCTGGTGGAATCCCCGGAAGAGAAATTTATGGAGAAAACCCTGGCAGAATTTCCAGAGGAATCCCTGGAAGAATTCCTGAATAAATTCCTGAAAGAATTTCGGAAGGAATCCATAGCTAAAAGAATTCTTGGAGGATTTCCTAGAGCAATCCCTATATGATTCCTTAGAGGAATTCCTGAAGGAATGTCTGGAGGAACCCCTGGAGTGATTCCTGTAGGAATCCCTGGAGAAACTTTTAGAGAAATTTCTTGAAAAATCTCTTGAGGAACCCTGCATAAATTCCATGAAGAATCCCTAGAGACAATCCCTGGAGGAACTCCTGGAGGATTTCCTTGAAGAATCACTGGACCACTTTTAGGAGGAATCCCTGGAAGAATCTCTAGAGGAATTCTTTGAGGTATCTATAGAGGAATCTCTGGAGGAATCCCTAGAGAAATCTCTAGAAGAATTTCTGAACCAATCTATGTAGGAGTTTTTAGAAGAATCCCTATAGGAAATCCCAAAGGAATCCTGGAAGAATTCCTGGAGGAATTTTGAGTGGAATCTCTTGAGGAATTCTTTTGGAATCCTAGGAAGAATTCCTGAAGAAATTCAAAGAGCAATTCCTGAGAGAATTCGAGGAGTTTTTTTTACGAAATTCCAGGAGGAAGTACTGACGAAATCGCTGAAATTCATGAGGAAATCATGATGGAATCTTAAATAAAAAGTACGTAGAGGAACTCTTAGAAGAATCCCTGTAGAAGTTTCTGAAAAAAACCTCAGGAGGAATCTCGGAAGCAATCCCAAGAGGAATTCCTCAGTGATCCTCTAAACAGTTCCTGGAGGAAGTTTTGGATGAATTTCTGGAAGAATTCCATGAGGAATTCCTGAAGGCATCCCAAGAAGAGTTCTTGGAGGCATTTTGAATCCCCCGTAATTCGCGCGGTTTGCTACCACCGTCAACGTCATGCTGAGTACAAAAAGCAAGATTTTTTCAACGTGTTGTACAAAATACAACAGCGCGATCGCTCGAGGGTTAGAATTATCCCTAAAGTTGATTCTGTAAGAATCACAGAAGGAATTCCATGGTGAATCCCTGGAGGAATTCATGGAGGACAATCTGAAGAATCCCCATGAGGAATCCCGGAAATAATCCTATTAGTAGTTCCTTAGGGAATCTTAGAGGAGTTTCTTAGCGAATTCCTGGAAGAATTCCTGAAGGTAACTCTGGATAAAAAAAATCTGAAGATCTGCATTAATTTCTGGACGAATTATTGAAGGAATACTTGGATGTAATCCTTTAGGATTTTTTGTACAAAAAAACTTCCAAAAAAGAATATTTGGAATATATTCCTCCAGAAATACTTCAAATAACTCCAGATGGAATTATTGGAGCAATCTCTAGCGGAGTTATGGAAGAAATATAATGGATAAATCCCCGAAGAAATCTCTGAAGGAATATCTCCAGACATACCTTAAAAGATTTCTGGAGAAATTCCTGAAGGAAACCTCGATAAAAGCACAGGAACAATAGCTGAACAAATACCCGAAGAAATACCTGGTAAAACCTCTAGATGAATTCTTGAAGAAATCTCTGGAGAAATCCATAATGGAATCACTGCAGTAATCTATGGAAACAATACTGGAAAAATTGTTCATACACATATAGTTTACGAAACTAGTAACAAATCCAAAACAGTCATTTTGATACCTCAACTGGAATGTCGTTTTTCATATTCATATTTCTAGCTACGTCAATGCAAACAACATGAATTCTTTAATCAGCAACAAATGATTCATCGAACTATTGGCATGAGAACTTATCAAATTCCACAAAAAGGCAATCTACAATAATCATCAGGAAGTTGCGTTAGATTTCCATCCTCGACCCTTCCCGAGCAAAAGAAAATATCAACAGCATAATAAAATATGTTATTTTGCCTTAATAACTGAATAATGGAATCAGTAACTTTTATGTTATTTTTTTTTTATTCCTTGTTGGGTATATAAATAACTGCGACCAGTTTTTAGATCTATTGTGACATGTTATTAGCATAACATTTTATGTTATAAACTTGTCTGTCATAAGGGCAAAATAACAAATATCATAACAAAAATATGTTCCTGGAAGACTAATTTAATAACATGTTTTGTTATTTCAATTACAACTTAATAACAGAAAATTTGTGAACTTGTTATTATTGTGTTATTGTTCATCACGTACATTCTCTATAGTAGAATAATAACTAAACTTGTTCTACAACGAAATCTGTTATTGAAATGTTTTCATGTGGATATAACATAACAAAATAAGATTGCTCAACAAAACATGTTATTAAAAAGATATGTTTTGATAAGTTAACAATAACAAATTATGATATAAAAACAGGCTATGTGATTCTGTTGTTGTCAATTTGCTATTCTCCTCTGCTCGGGTTTCTATAAAATGTCTACCAGAAATTTTCGAAATTCCTGCACACCTCTATAGTTTAATGTAACACAATGATATAAAAAATAATCAATACAGTAGTGTAAAAGCTTGAAACAAATGATTTCCTTTCTTCAACTTGCCAATGACCACCACTTCTTCAACAGTTCAGCACACACCTACGTCAAAACGTCATTATCAATCGTTTAGCGTTGAAGCCCCACGGTAATTACTTGAATGTTTGCAAATTATCATCCACTACACAGTTTTCGCTGCGGATTTCGGAAGATGCTCACTCAAAACCACGATTGCTGCATATACTCAAAGAAGCCTCAGCAGCGGCTCTACCGTCTGCCGGTGTTGCTTTTTTTTTGTTGTGTTTGCTGCTGCGCGATCATTATTTTGCAATTGTCCGAAATGACCACCTTGAAGTTTGAAGCTCTCGTTGCCGGCCATTATAATGAACAATGGCACGAGTAGTGGACGCCAGCGCGCGCGCCGGGTAAAGCTGGTCGAGTCATCGTTGCTGGACGTTGACCTTCACGACGTTTTGTTTCAGATCGAGGTTTTTTTTTCTTCTTGTAGTCCGTTAGCGGAATGTAATGAACCGAATAATAGTTCGATTTTTTGCTTGGATGGAACCGGCCGGAAGTACCACTTGTAATTATTAACTACGTGCTATTATGAAACTGCTCGCTTGTATGATTTTTATAAATTGCAAACATATTTGAATAGATAAGCGCTTGGAGTCAATGATCCAAATATACTTATTGTTCAACTGTTGGCTATGACTTAAGAATTCATAATATGATGGCTTAGAGTATTTTGGTTAGTTTTGTTTTGTGGATCATTAGGTGCAATATGTTTGTTAGAGAATGCATTTGTATACCACGTGACAGTTAGTCCAAGGTAGTGAAGTAAATTTCACTTACGAAAAGTTCCTAGACCGACCGTCACCCTCAGGATGATCTTGCTGAATACCCATGCACTTACCGCATCGGCTATATGGGCTCTACGAATGCTATTAGAATTTACAAATACGTACGACATTTCTTCCTGTATCAGACGGGCATCGTTAAAAAACTTCCCCAAAAACATTTATTCTGTTGACTACCTTTTGATGCATGTCATACTACACTTATATATAAATGTTACTTACATGAACATCAATGTTTCGTTCAGTCAAAAACAGCAGTGGTAATAAAGTTTAAGTGTATCATTTCATAATATTTTGCTCTGTTCCACTTCAAACCAACCTACAATTTAGTCTATCGCCATCAATCTTCACGTCATACTTAATTCCTTACACTTAGTGTCTTTGAAAAGTGTTCATTCACAAAACCTGCAAAGTCACCTCTGATCCGCGATGCCAAACGCATGTTATCGAATTATTGCCACCATTCAACATGCTTCGCCAAGTATGACGATCTCATTTTCTGTTACTGAATGCGTACATAGTATTTAGCGGTGTCAGGCAAACAAATAGCTCTTCCATCATCTATCCGGTGGTGCAATTGAACACAGTTTAATTGAATTGCAGGAATGGCATTGCATTACTCATAAAGCGAGTATAAGCCTGACAGGTTATGATTGATTGTATCATGAACATCATGATTGTATCATGAACAATGTTCAATGACTTACCTTACCTTACCGGTCAGACTAACGCCTGAGTGTCCTCTGCTGTACGTAGGAGTCGTCTCCATTCTACTCGGTCCATGGCAGAGCGTCTCCAGTTCCGCATCCTGCGAAGGGTCTGCAAATCGTCCACTTGATCGACCCACCTAGCTCACTGTGCACCACGTCTTCTTGTACCGGTCGAATGACTCTCGAGAACCATTTTAGTCGGGTTGCCAAGGGCGTAGCCAGCTTTTCGGCCAGGGGGGGGGGGGGGCGAGCACCCTTACACTGAAAACCACTTTGCAGTAACAAGGAGTTCAAATTCAAAGAATAAAAGTGAAGTATGAAATATGGGTGATTAACAGGAATGGTTCAATGGAAGAATCATATATGATTATAATCCTGAGGAATTCTTCAAGATATTGCTTCAGGAATTTCTTAACAAATGCCATCATGAACTTGAATTTATCCAGCAGTTTCTCCAGAAATTTCTTTAATATTTTTCCATGTTATTTTAATGTAGATATTCCAGCAGAAATTACCTTCGGAAAACTTGCAGTAATTCCGTTGGGAATACCTTCAGAAATTTCTTCAATAATTCCTCCAGAAGTTTTATTACGAATTTCACCATGCATTCTTTTGAGAATTTCCCCAGTAATTCTTTACAAATATCATTCTTAATTCCACCAGAAATCCGTTTGAGAAGCTCCAGAAAATACTTTAAGAATTTCTCCGGGAATTCTTTCGAAAAATTCCAATCAAACTAAGATTCTTTTCCTTGAGTAATACCCTAAGAAATTTTTGGAGAATGTTCTTCGAAAAATCCTTTAATGAATTCCTTCGGAATTACCGGAAAAAAATCTTTGAAAATTTCTAAAGGAATTCCTTCGGAAGATATTCGGAAGTTGCTAGAGGAATGCATTCGGAAATTTTTAAAGGAATCAATTTAAAAAAAAAAATCAGAAATTTATTTCGAAAATCCTTGAGGAATTCCACCGGAAATTCCTTGACAAATTCTTCAGGAAATTTCTTGAGGAATTCCTTCATTTCTAAAGCTCCTTGAGAAATTCCATAAACCATTCCTTCGAGAGTTCTTCTACGATTTCCTTTAGAAGATTCTTCGGGAATTCCTTGAGGAATTTCTTTGAAATAGATTTAGAATATTCCTTGAGGAACTCCTTCGGAGTTTTCGTGAAGAATTCTTCCGAAAATTCCTTGAGGAATACCTTCAAAAATTCTTGGAGGAATTCATCCGAAAGTTTCTGTGAGAATTCCTTCCCAAATTCCTGAAGCAATTCTTTCGAAAATATTGAAAAAAATCCACTAAAAGTCTTATGAGATATCCCTTCTGAAATTCCATAAGGAATTTCTTTAAAAATCTTTCAAAACTTTCTTGAAAATATATTTCGGAAATTCCTGAAGAAATGCTTTTTGTGATTTTTTGTTTCCTAGAGGAACTCATTCGGAAATTCTTTGAAGAATTCCTTTAAAAATGCCTTGATAAGGAAAATTCGGAAATTGTTAAAGGAGTTCGTTTGGAAATTTTTTTGACATATGTCTGAAATGCCTTATGGAATACCTTCGGAAATTTCGTGAGAAATTATTTGATAAGTTCGTTGAGGAATTTTATCGGTTTTTTTATAAATCTTTACGAAATTCCTCAAGGAATTCCAGTGAAAGATACTGGAGAAGTTTCTTCGGAAATTCCTCAAGAAATTCCTTCAAAAATGTATTGCGGAACTCCTACGAAAACTTGAGAAACTTCTTCAATCATTCCTTCAGAAAAACGTTTGGGGATTATGTGAGAAAATCCTAAGGAATTTTTTTGAGGATAACCGTCAAAAATTTTTGGAGGAATTCATTCGGAAATTTTTGGAGGTATTTCAAGGCAAATCCATAAGAAATTTCTTTGGAAATTCCGGGAGGGATTTCTTAGGAAAATCGTAGAGGAATTCCTTCGAAAATTCAGGAGAAAATCCTGTAAAAATTCCAGGAGAAATTCCATTGAAAATTCCTGGAGGAACTCCTACGGAAATTCCTCGAGGAATTTCTTCGGATATTCGTGGAGAGATTCCGTCGGAAAATTTCTGGAGAAATTCCTTTGGAAATTCATGTAGGAATTCCTTCGGAAAATTCTTTAGAAGTTCCTTCGCAATTCACTTCGGAAATTCATGGAGGCATTTCTTCAGAAAATCCTTGAGCGATTCCTTCGCAAAAGTCCTGGAGGAATTTGTTCTGAAATTTATGGAGGAACTCCTTCGGAAATTCGTGAAGGAATTCCTGGAGAAATTCTTTCGAAAATTCCTGGTGGAATTTTTTCGGTCATTCATGAAATAATTCCTTCGTAAATTCCGGCAGGAAATCCTTTGAAAATTCCAGGTGAAATCCCTTTGAAAATCCCTGCAGGAATTCCCTCGGAAATTCCAGGAGGAATTCCTTCGGAAATTGCTGGAAGATTTCCTTCGGAAATTCCTGAAAGAATTCCTTCGGAAATTTATGAAGGTATTACTTCGGAAATTCCAGGAGGAATTCCTTTGGAAGTTGCAGAAGGAATTTCTTTGAAAATTTCTGCAGGATCTCCTTCGGAAATTCCTGGAGGATTTAATCCGGAAATTTCTGAAGAAATTCATCCGGAAATTCATGGAGGAATTTATCAGGATATTCCTGGAGGAATTCCTTTGAACATTCGTGGAGGAATTTCTTCAGAAATTCGTGAATGAATTCTTTCGGAAAATTTCTGGAGCAATTTCTTCGGAAATTCATGGACGAACTCCTTCGGAAAATACTTTAGGATTTCCTTCGCAAAATTCCTGGAGGAATTCCTTCGGAGATTCATGGAGGAATTCCTTCGGTATTTCCTAGAGGAATTCCTCCGGAAATTCCTCGAGGAATTTCTTCGGATATTCGTGGAGAGATTCCGTCGGAAAATTTCTGGAGAAATTCCTTTGGAAATTCATGTAGGAATTCCTTCGGAAAATTCTTTAGAAGTTCCTTCGCAAAATTCCTGGAGGAATTCATTCGGAAATTCATGGAGGAATTCCTTCGGACATTCATGGAGGAATTCCTTCGGAAATTCCAGGAGAACATCCTTTAAAAATTCCAAGAGGAATTTCTTTGAAAATTCCTAGAAGAATTACTTCGGAAATTCTTGGAGGAATTCCTCCGGAAATTCCTCGAGGAATTTCTTCGGAAATTCGTAGAGGAATTCCGTCAGAAAATTTCTGGAGGCATTCCTTCGGAAAATCCTTTAGAAATTCCTTGGCAAAATTCCTGGAGGAATTTGTTCTGCAAATCATGGAGGAATTCCTTCGAAAATTCATAGAGGGATTTCTTCGGACATTCATGAAGGAATTCCTTCGGAAATTCCAGGAGGAAAATCTTTGAAAATTCCAATAGGAATTCCCTTGAAAATTCCTGGAAGAATTCCTTCGGAAATTCCTGGAGGAATTCCTCCGGAAATTCCTAGAGTAATTCCTCCAAAGAAATTGAAGGAATTTTTCTGGAATTTCCTGGAGGAATTTCTCCGGAAGTTGCTGGAGGATTTCCCTCGGAAATTCCTGAAGGAATTGCCATGGAAATTCCTGGAGGTATTCTCTCGGAAATACGTGGAGGAATTTATTCGGAAAATCCTGCAGGAATTCCTTCGCAAAATTCCTGGTGGAATTACATCGGAAATTCATGGAGAAATTCCTTTGGAAATTTCCAAAGGAATTTCTCCAATTATTTCCGACAGAATTTCTCCTGGAATTTCTGAAGGAATTCTTCCTGAAATTTCCAAAAAAAATCCTTCAGGAATTTCCAAAAGAGTTTCTCCAGGAATTTCCGAAGGAATTTCCAAAGGAATTCCTCCAGGAATTTCCAATGGAATTCCTCCGGGAATTTTTAAAGAAATTCCTCTAAGAATTTCCGAAAGAATTCCTCCAGGAATTTCCGAAATAATTGCTCCACGAATTTCAGAAGGAATGCATCCAAGAGATTCCGGAGGGATTTCTCCAGGAATTTCCGAAGAAATTCCTCTAAGAATTTCCGAAAGAATTCCTGCAGGGATTTCCAAAGGAATTCCTCCATGAATCTTCAAACGAATTCATCCAGCAATTTCCGAAGGAATTCCTCCCGGAATTTCCGAAAGAATTCCTCCAGGAATTTTTGAAGGAATTCCTCCATGAATTTTCGAGGGAATTCCTCTTGGAATTTAAAAAAATAAAATCCAAAAAGACTTTCCGAAAAAATTTCTCCAGGAATTTCCGAAGAAATTCCTCCAGGAATTTCCGAAAGAATACCTCCAGGCATTTGCGAAGGAATTATTCCAGCAATTTCCGAAGGAATTCCTCCTGGAATTTCCAAAGGAATTCGTCCAGTAATTTCCGAAGGAATTCCTCCAGGAATCATAAAAAGCATTCCTCTAAGAAGTTTAAAATGATTTTTTCCAGGAATGTCCTAAGGAATTCATCCAAAAATTTTCTCAGGAATTTCTTTATAGATTTCTGAAAGAATTCCTCCAGAAATTTCCGGAGGAATTCATCCAAGATTTTTCTAGGGAACTCCTCAAGGAATTTCCGAAGGAATTCCTCCAGAAATTTACGAGGGAATTCCTTCAGGAATTTCCGAACGAATTCCTTCAGAAATTTCCGAAGGAATTCCTTCAGTAATTTCCAAAGGACTTCTTCTAGGAATTTGCGAAGGGATTCCTCCAAGAATTTTGAAAGGAATTCCTTCTGGAATTTTTTAAGGAATTCATCCAGGATTTTTTGAAGGAATTGCTTCAGGAATTTTCGAAGCAATTCCTCCCGGAATTTCCGAAAGAATTCCTCCAGGAATTCCTAAAGAAATTCCTTCTGGAATTTCCGAATGAATTACTCCAGGAATCTCCAAAGGAATTCGTCCAGCAATTTCCGAAGGAATTCCTCCCGGAATTTCTGAAAGAATTCCTCCAGAAATTTCCGAAAGTATTCATCCAAGATTTTTCGAAGGACCTCTCCAAGGAATTTTCGATGGAATTCCTCTAGTAATTTCCGATGGAATTTCTCCAGAAATTTCCGAAGGAATTCTTCCAGGATTTTGCGAAAGGATTCCTTCAAGAATTTTGGAAGGAATTCCTCCAGGAATTTCCAATGGAATTCGTCCAGCAATTTCCGATGGAATTCCTTCAGGAATTTCCGAAAGAATTCCTCCAGGAATTCGTAAAGGAATTTCTCCTGGAATTTCCGAATGAATTCTTCCGGGAATCTCCAAAGGAATTCGTCCAGCAATTTCCGAAGGAATTCCTCCCGAAATTTCTGAAAGAATTCCTCCAGGAATTTTTTGAAGGAATTCCTGATGGAATTTCCGAAGGAATTCTGCTAGGAATTTCCGACGGTATTCCTCCAGGAATTTCCAAGAAAAAAATCTAAAAAGAATTTCCGAAAAAAATCCTCCAGGAATTTCTGAAGGAATTCCTCCAAGAATTTCCGAAGGAATTCTTCCAGGAATTTCCGAAGGAATTCTTCCAGGAATTTCCGAAGGATTTCTTCCAGGAATTTCCGAAGGAATTCTTCCAGGAATTTCCAAAAAAAAACGTCCAGCAATTTCCGAAGGAATTCCTCCCGAAATTTCTGAAAGAATTCCTTCAGGAATTTCCGATGGAATTCCTCCAGGAATTCCGCTAGGAATTTTCGAAGGAATTCCTGCAAGAATTTCCAAAAAAAAATCCAAAAGGTATTTCCGAAAAAAATCCTCCACGACTTTCCGAAGGAATTCCTCCAGGCCTTTCCGAAGGGATTCCTCCAGGAATTTTCAATGACATTCGTCCAGCAATTTCCGAAGAAATTCATCCAGGAATTTCCAAAAGCATTCCTCCAGGAAGTTTGGAATTATTTTGTCCAGGAATTTCTTAAGAAATTCACCTAAGGATTTCCTCACGAATTTCTCTATGGATTTCTGAAAGAATTCCTCCAGGAACCACCGTAGGTATTCATCCAAGATTTTCCCAAGGAACTGCCCAAGGAATTTCCGAAGGAATTCCTCCAGGAATTTCCGAAGGAATTGCTCCAGGAATTTCCGAAGGAATTCCTAAAGGAATTTCCGATGGAATTCTTCCAGGAATTTGCGAAGGGATTCCTCCAGGAATTTTGGATGGAATTCCGTCTGGAGTTTCCAAAGGAATTCCTCCATGTATTTCCGAAGGAATACCTTCAGGAATTTCCGAAGATATTCCTCCAAGAATTTCTGAAGGAATTCCTGCATATGTACATTAAAAAAAATACGAGGATGCAGGAGAATTTTATTTTTACTAGTCAAAAACAGCTCTGATCATCTAAGTTCTTCGGTTAAGTTAGAATATAGTTGCTCGGTCAGGGGGGGCCACGGCCCCCCCTGCCCCCCCTGGCTACGCCCTTGCGGGTTGCTATCCGACATCCTGATGACGTGACCCGCCCACCATAGCCTCCCGATTTTCGCGGTTTGGACGATGGTTGGTGTTCTCAGCAGCTGATGCAGCTCGTGGTACATTCGTCTTCTCCAAGTCCCGTCTTCCATCTGCACTCCGCCGTAGATGGTACGCAACACCTTCCGTTCGAAAACTTCAAGGGCCTGTTGGTTCTCTGCACGAAGGGTCCATGCTTCGTGCCCATGCAGGACGACCGTAATCAGCGTTTTGTAGATAGTTAACTTCGTGTGACAACAAACTTTGTTCGATCGTAGGGTTCTGTGGAGTCCTGCCACAATGCGTCTCTGAATGTCTCTGCTGGTGTCGTTGTCGGCGGTCACCAGTGAGCCCAAGTACTCGAATTCCTCAACCGCCTCAATTTCATCATCGGAGTGGCGGGCATGGTGATTTCTCCCTGGAGCCCTTTGCCATCATTTACTTTGTCTTCGACACATTAAGGCGAAACTGGAAGCATTTCCTCACTTTTTGGTTTTTGATTTTTTATTAAATAACGAAGCAATATTTTCAAAATCGGTTTTCGTGCACATGTAGAGTATGGATCAAGGTATCTTCTGAATTTTTTTTGTTGTGGAAAATGTTTTTCGTTTTTGAAGAAACCATTTTTGAACAAAATTTCACAAAAAAATGATTTCTGCAAAAATGGAAAACATTTTCCACCTCAAAAAAAATCTGAAGATACCTCGATCCATACTCTACATGTGCACGAAAACCGATTTTGAAAATATTGCTTCGTTATTTAATAAAAAATCAAAAACCGAAAAGATGAGAAAATGCTTCCAGTTTCGCCTTAATGACTATTCCGATATAGCGTTGGGCAATTTGGAATCGATGTTCGCAACATCGATGTTTTTGTTCTGATTAATCGATTTTTTGAATCGATGTTCAAGCCTCAGGAATTCCACCGAATCGATTTTTTACATTCGATTTTTCTTTCGATTCAAAAATATCAAATTTAATTTTTTTTTTCAGAATGCACTGTAGAATTTTACCATTAAAAATACATAAAATCGAGGTAAAATGTACACAAAATCTAGGGTCAATATAATCTAAGGTCCACTAAATCAAAGTATACCCATATATCTCAGGTTTCTTGGGCAATCCCTCCCCCAAGAGTCTAAGTGAATCTTTATAAAAAAATCTGGAGAAATCCTTCGTATGGTCGAGTAGGTCTCTTTTAGAATTCTAGCGTATCCTTCTCAGGTTTCTAGGTCAGTCCATCTCTGGATTCCGAACATTTTTTTTTGAGAATAACTCAGGATTCTAGATAAATTTCCCTTAGTAATGTGGAAGATCCCCTCTTAGGATCCCTCTCAGGGTTCTGGGGCAATCTCTTTCAGGATTATAATGGGATGTTTTTCCATACTGCAGGAGAATTTCTCATAGGATTCTAGGAGAGTCCCTCTCAGGATTCTGGAAGAATCCTCTAGGGAGTTATGGGGATATCCGTCTAAGCATTCAGGGAGAATTCCTACTGGAAGAGCCTTTCTCTCTTTTCTGGGATAAGGATGCTGGTGTGATAATTTTCAGCATTTTAAAGGAATCTGTCACAAAATTTTAGAAGAATCCTCAGAATTATGGAAGAGTTTCTTTAAAAATTCTGGAGGAATTTTTCTCAACGGTATTGTATGGGAATACCTATCAGAATTCTAGGGAATCTCTGGATTCTAAGGGAATTCGTTTCAGGGTTTAGGGATATTCCCTACCAAGGTTCCCTACCAAGGAAGGGTGAAATCCCTTTCAGGATTCTAAGAAATTTCTGGATAATCAGGGTTGATTCCTCCAAGGATTCTGGAAGACCCTCACTTAGGATCCCACACAGAATTCTGAGGAAATTTTTCTCAGCATTCTCAGGAACTCCTCTCAGATTTTTTTGTATAATCATACCCAGCATTCTTAGAGTTGTGGCGAAACTCCTTTCAGAATTCTGGGGGAATATTCCTTAGGATTCTGGGAGAATCTTACACAGGATTCTAGTGGTATCCTTGTCAGGATTATACTTAAGATCCTTTTGAGATTTAGGGGAAAATATCACTACCCAGTCAACCAATCATCGTATGAGATGTTGAATGAGATGTTAAAGTGGAGGCGATATGCGTACATTTTACATGCGCCTAAATGGAGGCATGCATGCATATGGCCTCCACTTTATCATCTTATGCAACATCTTATACGATTACTGGTTGTCTGGGTAAGTACTCTGCGGGTACTCTTCCCAAGATTCTCTGAAAATTCGGTTTTCTGGGGTAGTGCCCGTCATGATTCTGGGGAAATTTCTCTCAAGATTCTGAGGAGTTTTCTCATGATTCTGGAGAAATCCTTGGGATTCTGAGGCTATATTTTTCAAGATTCTTTCAACTTTCTTTCAGAATTATTAATTATCGAAGAATCTTTCACGAGATTCTCTAGAGAAAAAGTAGAGTTCTGTTTTCTGTATTCTGGAGCAGTTGCTCCCAGAAATATCTTTCAGTAATCAGGGGAAATCCCTGACAAGATTATGGGAAGATTATCTTGAGGTTCTGGTGTAATAATTTAAAGTATCCTAGAGAAATCACTCTCAGAGTTCTGGGGAAACCCCTCTCAGGAGTTTAGGGGATTTCTTTCAAAGATTCTGGGGAATGTCTTTCAGGAATCGGCGGTATTTTTTTCTTTTTTATGTAGCAATACCTCTCAGAATTCCAGAATTCCATTCTAGAAGTTTTCGTAATCACTTCCAGGGAGAATCCTTATCAGATTTTCGGAAAAATCCCTCTTTGATTTCTAGACATATTTCTCTCAAGAATCTGGAATCCTCTTATCATCCATCTCAGGATTCTGAGGGAATCACTCGTCGAATTCTGGGGAATACCTTTCGGGATTCTGGCAGAATTATTCTCAGCATTCTAAAGGATTTCACCCAGTATTTTAGGGGAATTCTGGGATCAAGAATTCTTTAGGTAAGGATTCTGGAGGAATTCTTCTCAGGATTCTGAGAGAATCCTATCTTTCATAATTCTGTAAGAGTTTATCTCACGTTTCTTTGGCAATCCCGCCCAGTATTTTGATGGAACCTTTCGTAGGATTCTGGAGTAATCCTTTTTGGGGTTCTAACCTACCCTTTTCGGGATTCTGGGTCATTTCTTTCAAGTTTCTTGGAAGATTCATCTTAGAATTCCGAAAATCTTTTTTTGTGAGAATCTCTCGGTATTCTAGATGATTTTATCTCAAGAATGTGGAAGAACCGCTCTCGGAATTCTTCTCAGGATTTTGGGAAAATCCCTCTTATGATTCTTTGGGATATTTTGGGAGAATCCCGAGGGAAAGCTTGTCTCAGGATTCTGAGACAATCTTTCACAGGATTCTGGGAGAATTCCTCTCGGACTCTGAGACAATCCGACTCATAGATATGGAGTAATATCTCTCAGGATTCTTGGAAAATCTTTAATAGAATTCAGGGAGAATTCTCACCAAGATACCGGAAGCGTCGTGCTTTCTTTTCTAGGTATTGTCGCTCAGGATTCTGGTGTAATCATTTTCAGCATTCTGAAGAAATCTCTCTCATAATTCAAGAGAAACTCCTTTCAGAATTCTGGAGGAGTCTCTTCAAAGATTCTGGGGGAATTTCTCTCAGCAGTCTGCGGGAATTTATCCAAGTACTAAATGGAAATACTTCTCAGAGTTCTGGGGAATCTCAGGATATCAGACTTTTTCTTTCGATTTAAAAATATTATTTTCATTTTTTTTTTCAAAATACACTGTTGCAACGTTATATTCATTTTCGAATCAGAGTCGCAAAATGTTCGATGTGCATTCTCAAATTTTGATATTGAATTTATTTAGACAATTAAAACATACCATAAACTTACTACATGCAGCAAATGAATCATTTTATGTTTTGTAATATTTTATAATATCGAATCGATGTGAAAACATCGATTCAAAGCATTCGATTAAATCGGTGAATCAATTCTGCTGATCCGATTCGAATTGATTCACAAAAATCGATGTCTCAGCCAGATTTGCCCAATGCTTCCAATTCGCATGGCTTCACTCTTTAGTCGGATTTACGTTTCCGCCATCGTCTCAAATTTACGATGCCAATTATTATATATCATCAGCGAAACCAAGCAGCTGAACAAACTTCGTAAAAATCGTTCCGCTCGTGTTTATCCCCGCTCTCCTTATGACACTCTCTAAAGCAATGTTCGCAAGCACGAAAGACCATCACCTTGTCGTACCCCTCTGCGATATTCGAAGGGACTCGAGAGTGTCTCTGATACTCGAGCTACGCACACCACTCGATCAATCGTTATCCGGGAATCCGTATTCGTGCATAATCTGTCATAGCTGTTCTCGATCGATTGTATCATTCGGCACTTTGAAATCGATGAACAAGTGATGTGTGGGCACGTTGTATTCGCGGCATTTCTGCAACACCTGGCGGATGACGAACATCTGGTCCGTTGTAGCGCGTTCACCCATGAATCCAGCCTGATATTGCCCCACGAACTCTCTTGCAATCGGTGATAGACGGCGGCATAAAATTTGAGAGAGTATCTTGTAGGCAGCGCTCAGTAGTGTGATCGCGCGGTAGTTCCCGCAATCCAGCTTGTCGCCCTTTTTGTAGATGGGACACACGATACCTTCCATCCATTCCTCCTCCCAAATCTTGGTAATGATGTAGTGCTCTCACCAGTGCTTCTCCACCGTATTTTAGAAGTTCGCTTGGTAGTTGATCTGCTTCAGCGACAAACCTCCTCCTCAATCTCTTGGAGGTTAGGGGCTGGAAATCTTTCGTCCTGCGCCCGTACTCCTAGATCTGTTACCACGCCACGTTCGGTGCTTGCCATTGAGATACCCATCGTAATGCTGCCGCCACCTCTCGACCTTTTCGAGCTCGCTCTTGAGAAGATTCCCGTGATTGTCTCGGCACATGTCGGCTTGGGCACGACAGCTTCTTGTAGAACTTTCGTGTGTCCTTAGCGCGGTACAGCTCTTCCATTGCTTCGCGATCTCGTTCTTCCTGCTGGCGATTTTTCCTCCGAAAGACTGAGTTCTGCCTGTTCCGCTCTTGTCTATAACGTGCCCCAGCCTCATCCGCTCTCGTACGGTGTTGCAGCATTCTCGCCCATGCTGTATTCTTCTCGATATTCAACTGATCACATTCGCCGGCGTACCAGTCGTTTCTGTGATTCGGAGTGGCGAAGCCTAGTGCTGCAGCCGAGGTGCTACCTATGGCGGATCGGATAACCTTCCAGCCATCTTCAAGTGTAGCTGCGCCAAGCTGCTCTTCAGTTGGTAGGGCCAGTGCTAGCTGCGGCGCGTAGTCTTGAGCCACTTCTACGTTACGCAGCTGCTCGCGGCGTTCGACTTCGACGCGTGGTGATAACTGTCGAAAGTTTTGAGCGCATGCATACAGCGACTAGGTAGTAGTCCGAATCAATATTCGTACTGTGGTATGTGCGGACATCGGTTATGGTTATATCCAAGAAGAATTTACCGTCGATTAGCATTTGGTCGATTTGAGGTGGAGATGCGCGATAGGATTTTCTTATTGACCTGTTTTCGCGTGGAAAAGTGATCGGTTTTTTAATTCTTCAATCACTTAACCTAATTTTCAGCTCTATTGTCCACTAGGGCACTGCGTGAGCGATTCCAATTGGAAGCTGTACATACACTTTGTAAAACACCTAAATGTATTCTATTTTAATTGTACTATATCGAACTGGTTTCCGTTGCGCTGCTTTCACTTTCTACCCTATTATGGTAGAATGATGAGCACGAGGATGTTGATGTGTGGCTGTTGGTTGTTCCTGTTTCCAGTCCGATTGGGGGTCCATTATGGGTTGGCGTTCGCCGATGTCCAACTATCCGGGTTCATTTGAGCCATGGGCTCAGAAGAGGGTCAGTGTCAGCTGTTCTCAGGGGGAAAGAGCAACTGCCGAAAGTGCCGGGGCTGGGATCGAACCCATGACCATCTGCTTACCAAGCAAACGTGTAGCCACTACGCCACGGGCCCCGGCACAGTGATCGGTTGTGCGCGGCTATTTAATATGAATATCGATGCGTTGTCAGCATCCACAGGTGACTCCTAGAATGACAATGTACCATACCCTACTAACAAAAATTCCTTCCCAAGACAATGGTGGAGAAACTGGGATTTCCGGTCTCTATAACAACGGTTTTCTTACTAACATTCCTTCCCATCCTCGATGACCATCGTGAGGACGTCGCCAGCGCCATTATTGACATTAGGGGCCGTTCATAAACCACGTAGACTTTTTGGGGGGAGGGGGGGTCTGGCCAAAGTCTACGCTCCATACAAATTTCAAAATTTTTGTATGGACAGAAGTCTATGAGGGGGGAGGGGGGGGGGGGGGTCTGAGATGACCAAATTTTGGTCTACGTGGTTTATGAACAGCCCTTTACTAAAATTGTGAGTTTTCGAACTTTGCGCTTTCAGAATAGTAAGCTAGTCCAAAGCCCTATTCAT
The DNA here is from genome assembly GCF_035046485.1 of Aedes albopictus. NCBI lineage: Eukaryota > Metazoa > Arthropoda > Insecta > Diptera > Culicidae > Aedes > Aedes albopictus. Next base: position 90,212,734 of record NC_085138.1, on the reverse strand, counting down.
TCGTTCCTTGTGCAATTTCGATTGCTCTGGTCAATCACGGAGTAGCAACTACGAATTGTGCGATCATTTATGGTCATTATTCCTATGATATTCACAACTATGAGCAACAGTTTAGTGGTAAGCGTCATCAAATGCGAATCTTAAGGTCGAAGGTTCATACTTGAATGTTGGCAGATTTTTTTTATTCTTCAAAGAAAAAGGTCGCCAAATCTTGTCTTATTTTTTTTATCTTGAAACAGCTCATCCTCTTATCTCAGTCAAACCAATATCAGTTTTTATTCTTCAGTTATTCAATTAACATTAACTGAATATGTTATTCGTAAGATTTTCTCACCTTTTCGAATAGTATTATTCAAAAACATTTTTCTCTTCTCTACTTCCAGGTATGTTCGTTTTGTCAAATCATCTTTCTGTCGTTGGCAACAAAGGTTTCAAAGCAGTTGACTCCAGTTCGATGCCATTCATTCATCATTATCTCCGAGTCCAGCGAAACAAAAACATGTATATACAGGTAACCTTGCTGGCCTTCAAAAGTACCGTTCACCTGTCACACACAGCCATAAAACTCCGTGCAAGTGACCGATGCACGTGAATTAGGTACCAATAAGCGCATTACCATTTCGATTCGATGCTCCCTCTCGCCCATTCCGAGACTCGTGGCTATATCTCCTCCTGTCCACAAGCCACGAGCTTCACAATTATTGCGGCGCTTTACTGCTGCAGGTTGACGCTTCGCCTCACGTATTATGGATCTCACGTGTTGGTGCTACTCCGGTTCCAGCTCTGCCCTTGACAGTTTCTTCAATAAATCCGTGTGTACTGAAGTTGCAGACATAGTCTGTAGACGTTTAATATTGAAGTGTAAAGTGCTCACTCATACTCAAACGACATTTACTTCCATTTCGTTAAGCTGCACTGTAAATAAAACACTGCCAATTGCTCCCTGTCGGACATTATAAAGGCTTGAATGACGTGAGATGGATTGGCCTTGCAATGTTGTAGCAACCAAACCAATAACTGACTTTTACTTTCATTTTGCTTGTATTGTGGCACCTTGAATGAGTTGATGGACATCGGGGGCAGACTGTCAATGGTAGTGCTAAATTCCCAGAGCGCCAAATTATGATCGTGAGTCGTGACCGGTAGCGATAGGTTTTGGGGAAGGATGGAGGAAGAAGCAGTGAACGTAACACTGTTGCGCCTTTTCAGATGTTGAAGTGGTATTTTTCAGGGACATATTAGAGATGGATCGTGGACATGGGATTATCCAATATATTTGACCTTTTTTTTCTGTGCGCACTTTCAATTCTTTTTTTTTAAATTCAGTTGCTGTTTCCATGAATAGGAATAGTAACATCTCTAGGTAAAAAATTATACAAAATACCATAAATATCTTTTGTATGAAAAATCTTTCGAATTTCTTCAATGTTTTTTCCAAAATTATAATAAGGCTTCATTCAAAAATTTTATCCGCTGAAAACCAAACAATTGAGAAAATATATTGGGAATCTTTGAGATCGTCAATTAATGAGTTTTCTCAGAAAAATGCTAGGACGCCGTCCACAAATTTCGTAACGCTTTAGGGGACGAGAGGAGTTCGGTCAAGCGTTACTGTTCATACAAAAAATTTAGGATTTTCATACAAAAAAGCGTTACGGATGGGGAAGTAGAAAAAAAATCGATTTTAGTGTTACGTAATAAATGGACGCTGAAGATGAATATGGCAAATCTACAGCACTCATGATTGACTTTGAATCCTGAGTTTGACTGACCTCATGGAGCAAATCCTACAGCAAGAATCAGATACAACAGGGGGTGGCCAAAATGTTTGGGATAGGCAACTTTTTGTTTCTCTCACAAAAAAGTTCAACAAGCTAAAAACGTTCTCGTAAAACACTATGTTTTAGACAACTAATTTTTGAACTATCATATCTCGGAGACCAGTGAACCGAATTGAATGAAATTTTGAACGTTTATCATCAATTATTATTATTAATGCTTGAAAATTCTTTGCGGATGCCTCCAGGAATTCCTCCAGGATTTTTTTCAGGAATTTCTACATGGATTCATTAATGAATTTCTTCAGAATTTCCGCAAAAATTCTTCCAGAAGTTCCTCTACGATTTCCTTTAGAAATTCATCGGGAGTTCCTTCAAACATTCCTCCAGTAATTCCTCTAGGAAGCCTCATATCTTTCTCCAGAAATTCCTCAAGTAATTCCTCCATGAATTCCTCCAGTAAATTCTCCAGGAATTCCTCCAAGAATTCCTCTAGGAATTCCTCCAAGAATTCCTCTAGGAATTCCTCCACGAATTCCCCTAGTATTACCTCTAGAAATTCCTCCTGAAAATTTCTTTTAGGAAAATTCCTCTAGCAATGTCCACCAGAATTCCCCCAATATTTCCTCTAGGAATTGCTCCACGGATTCCTCCAGAAAAACCTAGAAAAAAAAATCTCACGGATGTCTCCAGAAAATTCTCAAGGAATTTCTTCAGGAGTTCCTCCTGAAAATCATCCATGAATTTCTACAGAAAATCCTTCTAAAATTCCTCCAGAAATCTTTCAGAAATTTCTCGAGGAAGATCGCCAGAAACTACTCCAGGAGTTCCTCTAGGAATTCCCCCAGAATTACCTCCAGGAATTCATCCAGAGATTCACCCTGAAATTTATTTTAGGAAAAATCTTCTAGGAATATCTGCCAGGAATTCCCCCAATATTTTCTATAGAAATTGCTTCACGAATTTCTCCAGAAAATCCCAAAAAAAATCCCAAGAATGTTTCCAGAAAATTCTCAAGGAATTTCTTTAGGAATTCCTCCAGAAATTCATCCAAGAATTTCTAAAGAAAATCCTTCTAAAACCCGTCCTGAAATTCTTTCAGAAATTTCTCGAAGAAAACGCCAGAAATTACTCCAAGAGTTCCTCCTGAAATTCCTCCAGGGATTCCTCCAGAAAATCTTAAAGAAATTTCTCATGGATGTCTCCACACAATTATCCAGGAAATTCTCAAGGATTTTTATCAGGAATCCCTCCAGAAATTTATTCATGAAATTCTTCACAAAATCCTTCTAAAATTCCTCCAGAAATTCTTTGGCGCACTTCCATAAATTCCTCCAAATAACCTCCAGAAATTCTTCCAGGAATTCCATGGTTTCTTCCAGAAAATCCTCTAGGAATTTCAACCAGAATTACTCCAAAGAATCCTACAGGAACGTCTCCTGGAACTCTTTCAAGAATTCCGCGAGGAATTTCTCCAGGAATTTCTCCTCCGGAATTTTTTTTCAGGAATTCCTGAATTTCTTCAGAAATTCCTCAATAATTCCTCCAGGGATTCCTCCAGTAAATACCTCATGAATTCCTTAAGAGATCCCTTCTGAAATTTCATCTAGGAAAAATCCTCTAGGAATGTCTGCCAGAATTCCCCCAATATGTCCTCAAGGGATTCCTCTAGGAATTGCTCCACGGATTCCTCCATAAAATCCTAAAGGAATTTCTCATGGATCTCTTACAGGAACTCCTCGAAAAATTCCTCCATGGATTCCTCAATGGATTCCTCCAGGAAATTCTCAAGAATTTCTTTAGAAATTCCTCAAAAAATCCCCCAGAAATATCACCTGGAATTCTATTAGAATTTTGCCGAGAAAAAATTCCAGAAATTACTCCAGCAATCCCTCCAGGAATTCTTTCAGGGATTCCTCCAGAAAATTCTCTAGGAATTTCTGCCAGAATTCCAAGGGAATGTCTTCCGGAACTCTTCCAAGAACTCCTCGAGGAATTCCGCAAGGAATTTGTCCAGGGAATCCCCAACGGATTCCTTCAGGAATTGCTTCGGATTTTTTTCCAGGAATTTCTCCAGAAATTCCTCCAGGGATTCATTAATAAATTTCTTCAGAAATTCCACAAAAAAATCCTTCAGGTATTTCTCAGAAATTCCTCGAGAAGTTTCTTCAGACATTCCTCCAGAAATTCCTCCAAGATGCCTCCAGGGATTTCTTCCAGGAATTTCTCCACGGATTCCTAAAGAAAATATTAAAGGAATTTCTCCCGGAACTGTTCCAGAAATTCCTCCAGGAATTTCTCTACGGATTCCTCCAAGAATTCCTCTACGGATCTCTCCAGGAAATTTTTCAAGGATTCCTTTGGGAATGCCTCTAGGGATTGCTCCTGAAATTCCTCCAGGGAATTCCTTCGACAATTTCTCAAGCAATTCTTTTAGTAGTTCCTCCTGGAAATTTTACAGAAATTTCTCAAGACTCCTCCAGCAGATTTTGAGAGCTTCCTTCAAGAATTATTTCAAGTACTCCTTTAGTAATGACTGCAGGGATACCTCCAGAAATTTCTCGAGGTGGTACATAGAATGATTCTCAAAATTATGCATGGAATGTGGTTTTGATGCACGATATATAAAATTCAATTGTTGCAGATAAGATGCCTGGATGATACAATGAACACCAACAAGTTGCATAGAATTTTAAAAAGGTGTGTGATGTGAGTATGATACATTATAAACCTTAATAATCAAGGGAACGTCAAATAATTGCAAATAATTGAAATTTGATATATAGAATGCTAAAATGAAGCATGAGATTTGGAGATGGTATAAACAGTAGATGTTGCATGAAAATCAAATTGCGCGTGGCTATAAAGGTTCATTATTTCACCGTGGTGTATAGGATCCCTAGATAACGCTGAGATCATTGGGATGGTGCAGAGAATTCTGAGCATGGCATTCAAAGATGGTGCATGATGGTGCAGTATGGTGCATTAGAGTTGAAATGATTTTTTTATGTAATGCTATTTTTATATACGAAGAATAATACTGATGTAATACAGGGGATAGACAAAATGATCGGGATAGGCAAAAATTTCACTTTTCAAAAAATGTTTAACTAGCTGTAATTTTTCGAAAAGTGCATCAAATATTCTCAAATTTTTACTATAAGTTCATCAACTAGTTGTGTATCAGTGGTCCAATTATGGAAAAGATCGCGCCATTCTCCACGAAGTTATAAAGATTATTGAAAAAGTTAAAATTATCCGATATCCATCTTTGAGCTGTTACATCTCCGGATTAAATAAACCGATTGCAAAGAAATTTTGATCATTCATTGCTTATATAATGGACTCTGAAAAACATTTGACATAACTTGAAATTTTTAGCAAGAGAAAAATTTATAGCAATTGTATTTTTTCACGATTTTTTAGTAAATTGGTCTATTTTTTATATGCATTCCATTACTTTTTCAATTTATTGGCAACTATGTTGTTACATTCCTTCAAAACACATTTATATATATAAGTCAGTTAGAGGGAAATTAAATGACCTATAATTTGCATCTTGAATTTTGAAACGATGTTGAAGTTTTGGATAATTTGGTGTTTTATTAAAAAAATTATCTAATCGTTATAATTTTCTTTCGTGTTAAGAGTTTTAAGTTAAGTAGATGGTTTTTCATAGCTCATTATAAAAGCCATGAATGGTCAAAATTTCATTGCATTTGGTTCATTAAATCCGGAGATATAATAGCTCAAAGTTGACTATCGAATAATTTTACCTATTTCAAGAATCTTTATAACTTCGTGGAGAATAGCCCGATCTTCTCCAAAATTGGACCACTGATACACAACTAGTTGATTAACAAACAGAATATTTGATGCACTTTACGAAAAGTTACAGCTAGTTGAGCATTTTTTGAAAAGTACAAATTTTGCCTGTGCCGATCATTTTGTCTATCCCCTGGAGATGCCTAGATGATATAGTGAACGCCACGATTGCGCTTGAAAAGCTTTAGTAGTGCATGAAATTCAATGATGGTGCATAATCTCACAATTAGGCACATAATTGATTCAAAGATGTTGCGTGAGAGGGTGACTAGATGATTCTGTGAACATCGTGGTGGTGCATGGAATGCAAAGAAGCTGTATGATGTCAGTATGGTGCATTAGCTTCACCATAAAAAAAATGGATTTCAATGTGGTGCTGAGGTCACCATGGTTCACGAACATGGAATACAGTTTTGGAATACGAAATACCAAAATGGTGCATGTTATTCAAATATGGTGCTGACATCACTTATTGATTAAAAAATGGTGCGTGAGATCAGCAAGGATGCCTAGATGATTCTAGGCACATCATGGTTGTGCATGGGATACTAATAATTGTATGTGTCAGTGGTGCATTAGTTGTCACCATGATTCAGTGATTCTCAACATTGCGTGGTTACTTAAATTCAGAAATTGATCTCGGTAAACGGTTTACCGAGAATCCAACAGCTGTTATCTCGGTAAAATATTTACTGATTCTCGGTAAAAATTTTACCGAGATTTCGGTAAACGATTACCGAGTCTCGGTGAACTTTGCCGAAATTGGATTACCGAGATCTCGGCAAAGTTTTTACGACATCTCGGTAAAACTTTTACCGAGATTCAGTGAAAATTATTACCGGATTCTCGGCTGTTGGATTCTCGGCAATCCGTTTGCTGAGGTCGGCGATTTAATTTAAGTAAGTAGATCCATAGTGCAAAAATTGCTAAAATGGTCCATAGAATTTAATGTAGTGCGGAAGTCAACATGGATCAGGTACATGGAATACAATTTGGTGTACTATATGGTAAAATGGAGCTAATGAAATTCAAATGTGAATTAAATGCTTAGATGTTGCGTGAGAGGGTGGCTAGATGATTCTGTGAAAATCATGGTGGTGCATGGAATGCAAAGGAGCAGCATGATGTCTGTATGATGCATTAGTATTACTAAATTAGAAATGGTGCTAAACGCTGAAATGGTGCTTGAAAAGCTTTAATGGGCATAAAATATCAGTATGATGTTTTTACATACCTAATTGTTAAAATACATTGGAGGAGATCAGCATAATGCGTGGATACCTAGATGATTCTGTGGACATGATGGTGCATGGTGCATTGGAAGCTTTGAAGAAGATGCATGATGTTAGTGTGCTGTATTAGTCGTCACCGTTATTCAGTGATGCTCGTTATTTTGTATGGCTGGTGTACAAATTGCAAAAATGGTGCTTAGAATTTGATGTAGTGCTGAATTCATCACGAACATGGAATACAGTTTTGGAATACAAATTGCCAAAATGGTGTATGTTATTCAAATGTGGTGCTGACATCACTAAGTTAAAAGATGGTGCATAAGATCAGTCTAAATGATTCTGAGAACTTCATGGTTGTGCATGGGATACTAAGAAATTATATGTGTCAGTGGTGCATTAGTTGCCATCAGGGGTCGTCCATAAATGACGTAGCTTTGGGGGGGGGGGGGGGGGGGGGTTGGTGGTGTTTGTGATTTCGTGACGAAGTATGACGATAGGGGGTAGGGGTTCATGATATGCTACGTAGCTTTCTACTTAGGCTACAAAGGAAAAAGTTTTTGGCATTATTACATTACTCCAGGAGTGCCTTATATAGTTTCTACAAAACTTCATTGAAGAATTCCTCCATAAATTTCTTAAGGAGCTCCTCTAGCAGCTTTGTAAGGAATTTCTCACGGTGTTCTTTAAAGGTTTCCCCAACAGGAGAAGGATAACATTTTCACAGGAATTTCTACCCAGTCAACCAGTGATCGTATAAGATGTTGCTTAAGATATTAAAGTAGAGGTTATATGCGTACATTTTACATGCGCCTAAATCGAGGCATGCACACATATGGCCTCCACTTTATCATCTTCTGCAACATCTTATACGATTGCTGGTTGTCTGGGTACTGGGAATACCAGAAAAAGCTTCTGAAAACATCCCAAAAAGATTTGGAGGAATCTCATAAGTAATCTCTCAAGGAACTTCCAGAAGAATTTCAGAAGAAACTCCTGGAGTAATCTTGAAAGGAAATCATACAGAAATTCTAAAAGAAATCCCGTGAGGAGTTCATGGAGCAATTCTATATGGAGCTTTTAAAGGAATCTTGAATGAACTCCTGGAAAAATCTCATAAGGAGCTATTTGTAGAGTCTCAGGAAGTCACGGAAGAAATTATTGAAGGAATCCCAAAAGAAATTTCTGAAGGAATCCCGAAAATATTTTTTGGAGAATCCTGGAAGTTCTATCTGAATCTCCTGGTGAAATCTTAGAAAGAAAATCCTGAAGTAATTCCAAAAAGAGTGAATGGAGGGATGCCGGAAAAAGTTCCTTGAGCAGTCCTGGGAAAAAATAAATTTTAGAAGGAAGTCCTCGAGGAATCCCAGAAGAATCCAAGAAGGAATCCGAAATAGAACTCCTGGAAGAATCCCAGAAGCAACTCCTGGAGGGGTTTTGAAAGAATGCCGGAGGGGTTTCCTACAGAGATCTCGGACTAAATATCTGAGTGAATTCCTGAAGAAAACCAAGAAGGAACTCCTGGAGGAATCCCGAAAGGGACTTATTCAGAAAACCCAGAAAGAAGTTCTGATGAAATCTTAAAAGAAATTCCGTTTGAAATCCCCGAAGAGATGTCTGATTGTCTGAAGGAATCTCTGAAAGCACCCCTGAAGGAATACAAAAAGGAGGAATTCTCAAATGGAATCCCAATGGAAATTCTTGAAGAAATCCCAGAAGGAAGTGCTGGAGGAATTGAAAGGGGCAGGAATTTCAAAAATGGGAATCCTAAAAGAAACTCCTTGAAGAATTTCAGAATGAACTGCTGAAAAATTTTGTTCTTCGGCATTAAGCAGAACGTTGGGTGGTTTTATTGAGTCATTTGCTCTGGTGATATTCTCCTCTGGTTGCATCTATAGTCTTGATGTTGACGATCTGAACCTGGCAGTCGGAAATGTTTTTTTTTCTTTCTTTATTAACGAGATGTTTAGCCCTTTTTCACCTCAGGACCCACGCTTTACTTCACAACTCACATTTTGAGAGTTTATCGGGAGTGGGATTCGATCCCAGGTCCTCGGCGTGATAGTCACGTGCTTTAAACATCACACCAGATCCGCTCCACAATCGGCAACGTTTTCTAGCTATTGTTGATTTTACATAATATTCGTTAAACATACAAGTCAAAATTGAAATCAGAACTAAGTTTAGAGTTTTTTCGTTACTTGCTGTTTGGAATGAAAATTTTGTTGTGGGGGGTCTTTGTTTAACAAGCTTCGTCATTTATAGAAGGGGTATACAAATTTGTGACGAAATGCTACGAGGGGGGAAGGGGGGTATTAAAAATCGCTTTAAAAAAACCGCCACGTCATTTATGGACGCCCCTTCATGATTCAGTAATTCTCAACTGCGAGGTTAGATCTAAGGTGCAAGAATTGCAAAAATGGTGCACAGAATTTAATGTGGTACGAAAGCAAGCATGGATCAGGTACATGGAGTACAATTTGGTGTACGATATGCCAAACTGGAGCGAGTAAAATTCAAATCTGAAATAAAAGCTTAGATGATATTTGAGATGTTCAGATGGTGTATGGAACATGGTGCATGGAAGCTGCATGATGTCAGTATACTGCATTTGATGGCAATATAATTTTCAATTACTCTCAGTATGGTGCATAAGATGCTATTAACCCTCGAGGACTCGCATTCGTTCGCACCATATTTCTTAGATGTATTTTTTTATAAAAGGGGGGGGGGGGAGTGCTCCTTTGCCCCCCACCCCCCCTGTGCTCGTTCGTGAAAATAAGTAAGGAACAAAAAAATGAAAAAAAATAGCATTGGCTTTCATAATTCTATTTTGACTTTGCAAAAGTTATTAACCTGACCTGATTACCACAAGAAGTCGTATCAAATTTTGAACCTAAATGTGTGCTTTTAGAAGTTTTTTATGATTAACGTTAGTCAACATTTGCTTATTTCGTCTACAGATTTGAGAGATAGCAATAAGAGAAGTTGTTAAAGCGAAACATGAGAAGCGACGAACACCTAGTGAACTGCTGCACTGTACTCTACGGTACCACAAACAATGTAAGGTCACCAAAGTCGACGACACTCCAATACAGCCACATACAATTTCAGCGAAATTCCTTCATCCATCATTAAATCTGAACTTGAGCTAAATTCACACCGGTTTGAACCGTTGCTCATTTTTGCGAACCCGCACCGACCGACAGACGTACGGCGAATGTGAATGTCCGTAGATCGCTGTTAAAATTCAGCTCCAGCGCTACGATCGAATCACTATGCAAATGCTCACTCCGGTTGAACTTGATGTGTTACCTAAGCGAATGTCAAACCCATAGAAAACAGAAATCATCAGCAGCCGAATATCAAAATCAAAACAAAACTACAACCGACATTCACGGCGGCGGCATAGCCATTTTTTTTCACTGTCGCGCTAATCAACAAACGAACGGCCGTTTGATCGCTGCCCGCAGTCCACCTACGGACGCTGTGGCGCTGCAGCTGCAGAGACCGATGACCGGTTGACGCTGCGGTGTGGTACGTCATTTAAATGGTGGTTGCTGACCTTAAACCACTTTCGTTTCGTTTTGCTTTTGCTTCTTTTGAACCCAGCTGCGATGCTGTGATGATGATATTCAACACAGAGAAACAACTGCTGTGCTGTGCACAGTTTGTAAAGCCATGGAGAGTGGGAAATTGTTTCGGTGGATGCAATACGAGTTGCCTGAGCAGCTTCTCCGGAGCTCGTATTGCTATGCGTGTTTCTCAAGGCCTTCGCAACCTCCGGGCAACTGGAAGCCGGTAGATGGTAGAGCTCGCTCGCTCGCTCGCTGAGAATACAATGAACCGAAAGCCAACAAAAAGCTTCGACCGCGGCAACGTGGTGTGTTTCGACATCCGTTCGTGGTTCCCGTGGTTGATCAGAGTAGTTCGGTGTTCGTAAGCCATCATCGAGCCACCGAGCCACCTCGAGGCGGCCTTGGCATGACGTCGTTTTACGCTCCTCCATGCCTGCACACCCGGCATGTGGCTGTTCGGGGGTTCAGTGCACGTTGGGTCATTAGGCGCGTGGTCCGTGTGGACGTGATCTGATCCACGATTGATGAATGAATGATTGACGCGGTTGGAGGCATTGTACGGGTAGATCAAATTTAGATTCATTCGTTGTGCGGGCGAACAGTTGTAATGCGTACTACTGGAGTTAATGGAAAGCTTTGTATAGTTTGAGCTTGTTTTTGTTGGCTTAGTATTAGTGTACGCATCGTACTATGCATTTTTCACACATTAAGTTCAGAAAGAAGTGTTTATCTCATCACCAACACCACTAGGCCTATCTCTGTCTCTACCCGCTATCATGTACTTTGTCATGGTAGTGTTAATCGTCAAGCCTATCCTCGCCGTCTCTCTCTTCAGAAATAGGCTTTCTCTACTGCCATACGCTGATAGTGCCATTCCTCTGCACGCCAGACCTTCTAATTGCTCCTTCGAGTGCAATGTTGAACAACAAACTTGAAAGAGTATCATCCTGCTTCAATCCATCCAAGGTCACAAAAGTGGTAGACACTTCATCTGTGATAAATACTTGCTTTTGATCTATCCAGTGTTGCGCGCATCAGCTTAATTAGTTCCGCTGATAACCATGTTGACATTATCCGTCAAAGCTCATTCCTTTTCACTGAGTCGTACGCTGTTTTAAAATCAATGAACAGATGGTGAGTCAGCAGGTTATATTTCCGAAATTTAACAAGATCATCCGCAGTTAAACATTTGATCCGTCGTTGAGCGGCCCTCACGAAAACCAGTCTGGTATTCGCCGACGAAGTACTGCTCGAAAGGTCTCAGTCTGTTGAACAGGACACGTTACAGTATCTTATATGCCGAATTGAAAAGGGTAATCCCTTTGTAATTAGCACACTCGTCTGTGCCATTTCTTGTAGATTGGGCATATGAAACGTTCCAACCAGCTGGTAGGCAATCTTCATCTTCACTTCCGTTCTTAAGAAGTTCGACCGGAATCTCGTCCTTCTCAGGAGGCTTGCTGTTTTTCAGCTCCTTAATGACCTTCTTAACCTCATCTATTGTTAGTGGTTCCACTGCTTGACCGTCATTCATTATAGTAATCCTTAGGGACAATGGAAATTCGCGGCAAAATTTCTTAAATTTCGCGGGCCAACATTGTGAATTTCGCGGCAATTTCGCGGCTCTATATTTTTGACCGTATCGTTGAAGAAAACGCCGATTTTGCGTGTGAAATGAAGAATTTGGTTGGTTTTGTGAGGCGTAAACATAAATTCACAGAAAAAGTAACAAATTTGATTAAAAAAATCGAAAAAATGAATGTAAAATTGTTCAAACTTTGATTATGCCGGGCTAGGAATCCTCAATTAGTCTACACTGTTAAAAATTACCAGCTAATTTATGTTTTAAAGCTAAAAAATGGTGGAATTTTCAGGTTATTTTCTAAATATTGTCAGATTTCGCGGCATTTCGCGGGATTTCTTAAATTTCGCGACCGTTGCCCAATTTCGCGGATTTCGCGGCTTCCGCGAAATCGCGAATTTCCATTGTCCCTAGTAATCCTGTTTCTGGATGCTCCTTAAATGCTACCATTTAACAAATCTTTGAAGTGCTTTTTCCACCTGGCTGCCACCATTGTTTTGTCTGTCATCAAATTTCCTTCATGGTCATTGCACAAGGCGGGCACTAGCGCAGTCTTGTGCCGAACACCATTGACAGTTGCATAAAACTTCCGCATATCGTTCTTGTCTATACTTTCCTGCGCTTCAGCAATCACACTCTATTCGTGCTGCCGTTTTTTCAGTGCGGTGGATTAATTTCTCTGTTGCTTTTGCCACCCTGTATCGCTCCTTGTTGAGCCGGGTACCAGCCACTAGCATTCAACTTCTGGCGGTATTCTTTTCGTTCGTCACTCGTTGGCGCTTCTCGTCGAGGTCGAGCCAACCATTACGTTGGCGTCGCTGAGCGGTATCTATCGCCTCTTGCGCTGTTGTTTATGTTGAAACGCATCGTTCTGAACTCGTGACGCTGGATAATCGCGCCCGGATTTTTGCGACTACAAGATAATGATCCGAGTTAATGACGCTTGCTCCGTCAACCAGCACGTGGTTTATCTGGGAGCAGGTGTCATTTTGTGTGCATGATTGCCATTCATCTAGCAGCAGCGAATGTTACAAGACGCACACCATTATCGTTGGTAACGGAATGAAGGCTTTCTGTTCCAATGACAGGTCGAAAGAAACTTCCTTTGCCGATCTGCGTATTTGCATCTCCGATGACTTGGGCTCACTGGATGAATTTTTGAAGAATCCCCTGCATAATTCTCTGGAGGATTCCCTGAAGGTACCCCTTATAATATCAGAGAAGAATCCCTACTGGATTTTCTGGAGGAATAGTTGAAAAAATGCCTAGGTAGATACCTAGGAAGATTCCCTGGAGGATTTCCTGAATGAATTCCTGGAGAAATCCTAGGAAAAAGTCTTGGAAGTATCCTCAGAAGAAATTTTGAAAGAATCCCGGGAGAAATTCTTGGAGATTCTCTGGAGGAATCCCTCGAAAAAATCCTGAAGGAAGCCCTGGAAAAAAAAGAAAAATCGTGGAGGGGTCCCTGGAATATTTGTGGAGGAACCTCAGAGGAATTCCTGGAAGAACCTGAGATGAATTCCTAGAGGAAGATCAGAGAAAGCATGATTTCCTGGACAAGTTTCTGGAAGAATTTCTGGGGGAATCTGCGTTGGAAAGCTCTACTGGAATCGCTGGATTTTTTTTTAATACCTGCACAAATCCATGGAAGAATTACTTGGAACATTCACTGAAGGCTTTCCTAGAAGAATTCCTGTAGGAATCCCTGAAGAAGTTCCTGGAGGAATACCTTGAGAAAGTCTTGGAATCCATTGAGGTAATTCAGGAGGAAATTCTGGATGAATCACTGGAGAAATTCCAGAATGAATACCCTAAGGTATTCTTAAAAGAATCTCTGGAGGAACCCCATAAAAAAATCCCTGAACCCAAGCAGAAGGTAATACCTTGCAAATATCATGCAAAGAACAACCCGTGCTCAAATACCTAAAATTGTTATTCTTCAAAATGTTATCAGAACATCTCAACAATAATTGGTGGTATTTGATCAAAGTTTGGTATTGATGTGGTATTTGTTGATTTAGCAGTGAAATAAGTGAAGAACATGTTTTGCTATACATCATGTAGCTATCGAACAAATGCATATTTCAATAGTAAGATATGTTATTGTGTGTAGTTATTAAATACCTTTTTGATAACAAATACAGTACCTAAAATAGTGGATATCCATTCCTTATTGAAATATTACTTGTTAATTTCTTGGTGTTATGCATTCAAGATTGTGGTATTCATTTCTTTTATTTTGCCTCTTATGTCTACCTAATGCAATGCATATCGAGGTATGATAGTATTTAAACTCAATACCTTGATATGTTATTTAGTGGCTATTGTTTTCTGCTCGGGAAAGAATTCCTGGATTAATCCCTGGAAGTATTCCTGGAGTAATCCTTGCAGGATTTCCTGGAGAAATCCCTGCCTGATTTCCTGTCATAATCCCTGCAGGATTTCTAGGAAGTATCCCTACTGGGGAGGAAATTCTAGAGTGATTTTAGAGGAACTGCCGGAGGAATCTGGAAAGATTTCCTGGAGTAATTTATGTAGCCTGTCGGAATCCCTTGAGGGACCCCTGGGCCTGGAGTAATCCCTGGACTGGTCCTTGGAGATTTTCTGAGGGATCCCTAGAAGAATTCCTGGAGTAATCCCTAGAGAATTTCTGGCGGATTCCTTGGAGGAATGATACATATGCAAGATAGTCATTGGCAGAGGAAGCTCTCAATTAATAAAAGTGGGAGTGCTCATAGAATACTGAGTTGAGAAGCAAGCTTTGTTGTGAGAAGCAGTCTATGGTGTAGTTCCAACTTTGTCAACATAGGTGCCCAACGTCTGATAAATTTCTTATGTTCATACAAGTCATATACATTCTGATCCGTATAGATACAAAACAACTCTAAACGAGAGAGAGAGAGATGATAACTACTGAAACTGTATAAAACGGACTCTCAGATCATTTTTCTCTTCTTCTGTATGGCTCTACGTTCCCACTGGAACTTGGCCTGTCTCTCTCCAAGTTAGTGTTCTTTGAGCACTTCCACAGTCATTAATTAGAGGGCTTTCTTTGCCAGCCATTGCATATTGTGAGGCAAGCGCAATGTTACACTATGTCCAGGGAGTCGAGAAAATTTTCTCGACTGGAACGAGAATAGAACCTGCCGTCTCCGGATTGGCGATCCGTAGCCTTAATCACTAGGCTAACTGGAGACCCCTTTATTCTCTTATTTTATCTAATAAAAACTTTTTTAATCAGTAAGATCATGCTGAGAGAGTGTGTCTGGGTTGGATTCCCGGTCGGTTTAGAATCTGTTTGCACTTACTACTTTAGTGCTGAGCACCCATGGTAGAGCAGAGGGCCGAATTGAAAGATCCTCATCCTGGGCGATTGTCCGCTATCGAATTGTGGCCAGATCAAATTACTGTCGACTTCCTTTATTTCTTTGTGGAGTCCACGCCGCCATGAGCCTCTGGGTCTGGCTCTGCTGCGATGTCCTGCTGGATTTCAATCTATCGCTTGATTGCCGATTTCGTTTCCGCCCCTGCGTACATAGAGTGTGGCCAACCCACACCTCCATTTTCGCTCCCGAGTTTCTGTCGCTATCGGCTTTTGATGACATCGACGCGACGATGGAGCTCCACGTTGGAGTTCCAATGGTGGGGCCACTTTGCACGAATTGTATACCGAAGACATCTATTTATGAAGAGGTGGTGTCGGAAAATCATTTAAATTGTTTTACGTAATAAATGGACAGTCCCTAATCTGACTGTTTTTCCATACATTGCTTACACTCGCAAAAGCCTGCTTGATCCGAGCACTTATATCGATCTTGGTGCAACCATAGGCCGCCATTTGGTACCAAGACATTAGAAGCTTTCAATATTCTCCACTGCTTGCCCAGCTACCGTAAAGCGGAAGGAATACTTGAAAGAACATCCTTGAAAGAATCTTGGCAAACATCCCAGAAGGCATTCTCAAAATATCAGAGAGTAATTCTTGAAAGAATCTCGAAAGGAGTCCTTTTGAATATCCTTGAGTGATCCCTTCAAGAATTCCGGGAGAGAACTCTGTAAGAATGCTGGAGGAACCCAGGAGAAATATCAAGAAAATTTAATGTATGTAGCGATCACGGGCCATAAATCCCAGAAGAAATCTCGAAAGGAATCCCGGAATGAGTTTCTGAATTTCACAGGAGAAAGTAATCTTTGAAAGAATTCCTGGTAGAATGATTAAAATAGAGAGGAATCCCTAAGAAATACTGATATCATTTCCTAAAGGAAACTCAGGATGAATTAATGAAAGAATCAAGGAAGAAATATCTGAAGGAAACCCTGAAAGAACCGAGGAAACATCCATAGGAGTCCCCAAACTAATTTTGAAGGAAATACCTGAAAGTATAACACAAAAAAATCAAAGAAGGAATCTCAACCCTCTAATGGATACCTGGGGTTCATTGGACACCAGAGCCACTTTGAAGTGGTCGCAAAAAGTTTGGATTGACATATCGGCCCCATTTTTACAGTACCTTCAAACTACACCGCGATGAGTTATTTGTGCAGAAAAACCGAGAATTTCATGGCGTACTATGGATTCCCCAGAATAATGCTGTCTTCGACAAAATTGTTCAATAGACCATGGACAATCTTATGATAAATAAAGTGAATCGAAATCAGCTCAGTAGATGGCGCTAGTGTGTATTAAAAACTAAATTAAAATATATGTTTAGCCCGAATATCTTTATATTCTGAACTAGATTCTGAATGCATAGATTATTCGTATCTTCGGCAAAAGTTTTTAATACATCAATAACTATTTGGTAATGACAGTTTTTCTTCAAGCTGGCGCTAATAAATACATATTTGAAGATGATGTTTTCGACGAAATTATCTATATGAATGTAGGTATTCAATTTCAATAACCTCTGATTTGAAATTGATACAGGGGTCCATTCAATGATTCCTCACAAGGTGCCTCCAAGACTTTTTCTAGGAAATGCATTTGGAACTCATCCGCATTTTTTTTCCAGAAATTCCCCCCGGGATTTTTCCAGGAATTTCTCCAAGTATTCCTTTTGGGATTTCTCCATGATTACGTGCCGGGATTCCTCCAGAAATGCATCCCTGGATTTTTCCAGGCATGTCTCCGAGATTTCTCCGGAAATTCCTTCCGGGATTCAATTTGGAATTTGTCCTAGTATTGCTCCCGGGATTTCTCCAAGAATTCTTTCCGGAGCTCTTACAGGAACCTCTTACGATCCCTACAGGAATTCCTCTAGGAATTCCTCCTGGAATTGCTTTTGGAATCCCTCCTAGGATTCCTCTCGAAATTCATCTAGCTATTTTTCCTGGGATTTTTCTAGGAATTTCTCTTGAGATGCCTCCAGAAATTCCTCCTGGTACCGCGGAGGGCCCATATTCTGCGCACCTAAGACTTTTTCAATTTCAATCAGCTGTAATAAATCCCAAATCGAACCGATTTGGCTGAATTTTTGATCGCACATAGTTGTTAGCTTTGTAAATAAGGGAAAAAATATAATTCTTATGCAAAACACTCAATTTTTATGTAAACTTATGAAAATTATAAAGTGTGTCTTTGTTCCTAATTCTGCGCACCCCTTTTTTGGAATGTTTCTTATTCTGCGCACATGGGAAAAACTCTAAAAAGATAACATATTGCAATGAGAACATGGTTCATAGATGAAATCCAATTGAATTCAACATTTTCAACTTTTATACGACATTACGACCATTTTGGAACTTTGCATGTCCCGAACATTGATACTTCCTACTTCGATTACTAAGCAAAGGGACTTTTAATCACGATACACAAAAGAATTTTGTAGCTTTATCGAAGACTGCTATGTAAAGCTTTTTGGTTACCCGCATAATATGTACACTAATTAAATTTTAGTAAAATTTACTTTCATTTCTAAAGGCAATATAAACCTTATCGCCATGACAAGGTGGCACAATCTTTGTTTGCGCAGTATGCGTGAATAATACACCGCGTAGATACGTCGCGAATTTTCACCTTCGATATTTACCTTATTACTGGTGTTTCGTTGCGCGAATAATACCAACGCCAACCGGACGTGTAGATAAATTGACTACGGACAGTTTTTCCCTCGCTTCGGTTGGAATAGTCAATTAAACACATCACTTTGTGGCCGCAGAATCGGCTCACAAATTTCCAAATAAGGGAACAGACAGCATCCATTGTTCCAGTATCATCGATACCGAACAACTTTTTCTACTACCGTTATAGTGTTGATAGTGCTACAACTACACGTTCGAGTCGTGAGCGCAAAAGTTGTGAGTGACCGTCGCTGTATTAGGTAGTGCACGCAGAAATAAAAACAACATCGATTGATCAACTGGACAGTGGGGAAAAACGGCTAAAATTGTCCATTATCTGAATCCAAATTTGGGGTAGGTAACAGGTGACTGTTACCCATCATTTCCTCGATTACCGAGTGCAAGGAATGCCAATAGCATAGCAGATAGGACAGACGCAATGAAACCTCCCTACGGGGGCGACCCCGGAGGGTCCCTGGGTCCAAGATATCCTAGTTTCATGGACCCACAGAATGAATTCGGAAGGCTAACGATATTGCTTATGACCGGCAAAGATGGAGCCGCTCTACCGGCAGACCCGGTTCTGATAGGAATGAGTATTGAATCGGTAGTAGGAGATAAAGCGATTGAATCAGCCAAAAGCGAGGACCGTGGCGCGCGCTACATCCTCCGAATTCGGAATCAAGCACACGTGACCAAGTTATTGAACACAACCACTCTTCTCGATGGAACTGAAATCACTATCATCCCACATCCACGGCTTAATACGAGCAAATGTGTAATTTTCTCGTTTGACGCCATGCGCTACTCGGAGGCAGAAGCGCTCGAAAAACTGCGCAGCCAAAATGTATCGCACGTCAAAAGAATCACGCGGAACGATAACGGCAATGTAATCCACACTCCAATCCTAATCTTAACGTTCAATCAAACCACATACCCTAGCCACGTAAAAATTGGACTTCTGTATGTTGAAACTCGTCCGTTTTATCCAAACCCGCTTCTGTGCTACGCTTGCTTCCAATACGGTCATCCCAAACTGCGATGCAGAGGCCCGATCCGATGTAACAACTGCTCCGATGAACACGATGGAGAAAACTGCCAAGCTCCGGCTTACTGCTGCAATTGTCAAGGTGGACACCGCCCTGGAAACAGAAAATGTCCGGTGTATCAAAAGGAATCCGCAATTGTCAAACTGAAGGTGGACGCAAATCTATCGTACCCAGAAGCCAGGAGACGGATCGAAGAAGGACATG
Organism: Aedes albopictus; assembly: GCF_035046485.1. NCBI lineage: Eukaryota > Metazoa > Arthropoda > Insecta > Diptera > Culicidae > Aedes > Aedes albopictus. The sequence goes on along the minus strand of NC_085138.1, from coordinate 90,193,429 downwards.
GCTCATACGCACAGGTCGCCTCCCAATCCCGATTAGATGTCACGAAATTTGAAGAACTAATGGCCGAAAGCAAAAGAAAGGACGAAACCATTTCCAAATTACTTGAAGACAACAAAAAGAAGGACGAAATGATACTGAAACTCTTCGAAGAACTTAAGGCGAAATCTACGCAGATGGAATCCCTTGAGCGAAAGGTAGATGCTCTACAATCGGAACTCACCACATCACTGAAAAGTTCTCAAACGGAATGCTTCGAGGAAAATGCAGAGGGATTACAGTCGCAGCACACACCTCCGACCGATAAGCAGGCAAACGCTGCAGCTCTACCATCACCCGTTTCACAGTATGGTCCACGACCGCAACCCAAACCAGGCATCAAAACTACGACCCACGTTGAAGGAATCGTTAAACGGAAAAACAAGAAGGAAGAAAGGCATCCGAATCAACTCAAAGATGCCTACAGAGCCTCCTCTGAAGGACCTGGATCACCTCCCAAAAAAACCATGAAACCCGCTGCGACCAACCTGGAACTGGAAGCAATGATAGAATACATCGAAGAAGATGATGGAGAAATCGTAGATATTACGGATGGCGAACCTATATCACCAAGAGACAAGGCTTTCGCCCAGGTTCTTCAAGACACAAATGCATCCAAATCCAACCGCATTAACCAGCACATCTAACCAGATCACCATCCAAAATGCAGAATCTCCTATACCACGTAACAGTACCATCAGTGAGGAAAGGTTTGGGAGCGGGGAAAGTGTAGTACCCCTCCCACTTCCACAAGCGGAAGCGCATCTGAGTGGAGGACCTGTCCGGGACGTCATACCCCAACCCGTAGATGGGAAATCCCTCAGTGCGGCCTTTGAAGACAGCAACCGAAGAAGCCAACGAACTACTAAACCAAGAACAAACGCAAACCCCGATATCAACACAAATTGCAACCGAATCAGCGAACGTTCCATGGGTTTCGGAAACCCTAGGCCTTGCCCCACACTGACCCCGACAGGGAAAAACATTCAGCAATATGTGTGTGACCCTCTGGAGGCAGTAGGTGTGGGGGGCCTGATATCTCAGGCAAGTACATTCAACCATACAACCGGAACAACAACGTATGCAGCCTCACAATTTCTTTCAGTTCCCACCCTGGCCACTTGTGGAGGGAGCTGGACAAATCGAATCGGTAACCACGAATCACCCAGCCGACTCAGGATCCCCGTAGTACCCGATCTTTCAACCAGCAAACTCGACCAGTCTCAACCAACTCAACTCGCGGCAACAAGGTTGCGCAATAGTAGACCACCACTACCGTCATATGTAGTATCCGATTCCGTGGCCTATGATCAAATGCTTCAAGTTCAGCAGATGCCTCATTCCAGCAGTGCTACAATAGACCGGCCCACATTTTCAAGTGCTACAACCACATACAGATCAATACCCGAAGATACCCCACCAAGAATCGAACGATGTCCACCTCCACGGACACCGAACCGTTCGGTGTCTACTACATCGGACAGCTTTGGTACAGTGACCCGGCTCGCGTTACAATGGAATATCAATGGTTTACTAAATAATCTCAGCGATCTACAACTACTAACGCACGTAAACCCGCCGCATACTCTGGTACTACAAGAGCTTCACTGCAGAGATTCAGATGGCTGTGCCTTTAACCGACTTCTACAAGGACAGTATATATGGTACATAAAAACGGGATCAACTCTCTTCCAAAATACTGCGATAGCTGTAAACCGATCAATTCCACATAAACTGGTTAAACTCGACACCACTCTCATCGCACTGGCAGTCAGAGTAGAACTTCCCTTTCCACATACAATTGTTTCATTGTATCTTCAGCAAAATGGAACCGGAAATATAGAACTTCTTCTGCAACAGCTGCTCGATCAACTCGAAAAACCATATCTACTGCTAGGTGATTTTAATAGCCACCATTACGCGTGGGGCTCATCAAAAACTGACAAAAGAGGGGCGGCAATACTAGAAGTAGCTGAAAAAAACGACCTCATAGTGCTGAACGACGGAAACGCAACCTTTTCACGTGGGGATTATCAATCTTGCATCGATGTTTCGCTGGCTTCCAGCGAAATAATTAAGTTCTTGAGGTGGAATATCCACACTGATTTGATGGGCAGTGATCATCACCCAATCGAAATTCACACCTCAGATCTATTGCCAGAAACAACAAGACGGCCACGATGGCGTCTCGACGAAGGAAACTGGGAGAACTACGAGCGGGATATTCAGGACTTAGTGGAACCTAACACAACCTATGATCCTGAGGTATTGGGAGAACTAATCCTTGATGCAGCAAAGGCCAATATTCCAAGGACAAGCAGCAAACCAGGGAAGAAAGCGTTGCATTGGTGGAACGACGTTACGAAAGCGGCAGTGAAAGCTCGCAGAAAATCTCTCCGTAGACGCAAGCGAACCCCCAAGGATCACCCAGATTGGAACCAGATCAACCAAGAATACCAACAACGGCGAAACGAATGTAGAAACATAATCCGAAAAGCGAAAAATGACTCTTGGGAAGAATTTCTTGAAGGTTTCGATAGTAGTCAATCCACCACTGAAATGTGGCGAAGAGTGAATGCTTTGAGTGGCAAAAGAAGATCACATGGTATTGCAATCCGGAAAAATGGCACCGTTTCACGAGATTCTAGCTTTGTAGCCAACAGTATTGGCGAATATTTCGAGAAAATCTCATCATGCGCGCTGTATTCACCAAGCTTCTTAGCCGCCCAAAAGAATAAGAACACATTACCGATAGTCGATCCTGTAACTCCCGACGATAACAACAAACGCGACTTCAATGTACCTTTTACAATTGAAGAGCTGTTTTTTGCCCTCGACTCTGCCAAAGGAAAGTCTGCAGGACCGGATGAACTAAGCTACATATTCTTTAAGCGTCTTCCTCTCCAGGTCAAAATATCTCTCCTTGAAAGTTTTAACCACGTCTGGACAACCGGGGTATTCCCAACTAGATGGACGCATAGTTTAATAGTCCCTATACCAAAACACAAAACAGGTTCAAGTGACCCAAGCGACTATCGCCCGATTGCGCTAACCAGTTGCGCATGTAAAATCATGGAACGTATGGTGAATAGGCGCCTTATAACCGCGCTGCAGGACAAGTTGGACGAAAGACAGCATGCTTTTCTCAAAGGCAGGGGAACCGGGACATATTTTGCTTCCCTAGCTCAAGTAATCGACGATGCTTTATCGAATGGTCTACACGTGGATTTAGCTGCTCTAGATTTGTCTAAAGCGTACAACAGAGTTTGGCGCCCAGAAGTTCTTCAACGACTCGTAGACTGGGGCTTCGTGGGAAACATCGGAAAATTTATTCAAGGATTCCTGGAACGCAGAACTTTCCAAGTGCTGATTGGCAATACGCGTTCCAGAGTCTTTCAGGAGGAAACGGGAGTACCCCAAGGATCCGTGCTCGCAGTAACTTTGTTCTTGATCGCCATGAACTCCGTCTTCGAACGACTGCCAAAAGGTATTTTCATTTTCGTATACGCCGATGACATTGTCATCGTCGTAGTTGGAAAACATCCGAAGATAATTCGAAGGAAACTACAAGTTGCCGTACGAGCGGTCGCTAAATGGGCAGAAACCGTAGGATTTGCCATGGCAGCTGAGAAATGTTCAATTTCGCACTGCTGTACATTCGGACACCACCCATGGAAAAACCCAGTCAAAATAGGAAATAGTGAAATCCCCTTCAAAAAAGAGCTGCGAATACTAGGTGTCATATTCGATAGGAGATGCAGTTTCGAATCCCATTTCAACGCAGTAAAGAAGGACACGGAGTGCAGAATGCGACTGATTAAAGCAATAAGTGGCAGACATAAAACAAACAATCGGAAATCGCTCTTCAACATCGCTCGTAGCATCGTTATTAGCAAGCTTCTGTATGGATTAGAAATTACCATTCGCTCCTTCGAGGCTCTAATCCGTATTCTCAGCCCAGTATACAACAGGATACTTCGCTCCACTTCCGGCCTACTTCCCAGCTCACCTACTCTGGCTACATGTGTGGAAGCCGGTGAACTTCCGTTTCATTATCTTATAACCATTGCAGCAGCTCATAGGGCAATAAGCTACCTTGAAAAAACATACGGAGACAACAGCAACATTTTTGTCCTCGAAAAAGCCAAACACCTAGTTAGAGAGAACGCCAACATCAGTTTCCCACCGATAGCACAAGTTTATCGTGTTGGAGACCGCCAATGGAATCAATCCTGCCCAACGATCGACTGGACAGTGAAACACAGCGTTCGAGCTGGAGACTCGGCTCCCAAAGTGTCTGCAGTACTCAACAACCTGCTAAACACTAAATACAGCCATCACGACAAAATTTTCACAGATGGATCTAAAGCCGGTGGAACTGTAGGAGTTGGAGTATATAGCAATAACTTTGGCATTGCACGAAGGGTTCCCGATGAATTCTCCGTATTTTCTTCTGAAGCAGCAGCTATTTGCCTCGCCATCAATCAGATTACCGATCCTTCTGCTCCTACTATTATCCTCACGGACTCGGCAAGCGTTCTCTCAGCACTAGAAAACCCACGGCAGACACACTCCATAGTTCAAGAAATTGAGGCTGAAATGCCTTCCAATACTACACTATGCTGGATACCCGGGCACTGCGGCATTAGAGGTAATGAGGAAGCGGACCGTCTAGCAAACCGAGGAAGAAGCTCCAGAATGTGGAACCTTAGCATACCAGCAATCGACGCACGACAAACTATTCAGCAAAACGTGCTTCAGTCATGGCAGCAACAGTGGTTGACCAATCGCGATATTTTCCTTAGAAAAATCAAAACGGGCATCGGAAAGTGGAACGACCGAAAATTGCGCAGGGAACAACAAATCTTGTCACGCCTTAGAGTCGGACATACAAGGATAACGCATCCACACTACTTTTCGAACAGCGATAGGCCAATATGTCCGGCATGCACAGTTCCGGTTACCGTAGAACATCTTCTAATCAACTGTCCAAAGTTTGAAACAATTAGACTTAATATGCATTTACAAACCAGTATTGCAGATATTCTACAAAATTCCAATGTAACTGAATCAAAACTAATAGCATTTTTGAAAGCAACCAAATTATACTCTGAAATTTAACCGTTCGATATAAATGTTAGTAATAATAAGTTCATTAAACAGCGACAGCAGAGAGGTGAACCAGCGTCTGGCTGAAAGCCTCTTTAATAAAGAAAAAAAAAAAAATCTTTGTTTGCAAACTGAGACTTCTTTCTTGTCCGACCCCAGGGTTTCCTCTGTTTAAGGAAATGCCATGCAAACTCACATCATATGTTGCTGGGATTCTTCTATGATTTTCTCCTGACATTCCCGCTCATTTTTCTGAGTATAACGCGATTTTATTGGTTTCCAATAGCTTTGTTTTGATGGTTAAAATAACAAAACAGTTTTAATTTTCGTGGATAGAATGACAGATCAATCGATAAAATGACAGTTCGACCCGAACAAAAAAAAATCCCATACAAGCTTTAAATGCATTTTGAAAATAGTTCCCGCTCTCCAAAAAATGAAATTTTGAATTTCGACTAATTTTTGGGTGGAGAATCCGATTATAGAATAATCCGGATACCCCTAAAGAACCCAATTACATTACCGTCAAACGGGGTTACTTGCAACAGCGGTGTAACTTGCAACACGATGACATACACTAAATGTGAAGTATTTTCTAATAATAATGAAAACTAGTATGCCCTTCAATTTCGGTTATAGAGATTATGTATACCAAAGATCGATTTAGTGGAAAAATTAGTTTTGTTTCTTTGTTTATTGTTTAGCTACACTGTTAAAACGGTTTGCTCATTTCATGCCATAAAAACATGTATGAAAATCGTGTTTCACCTCTCCCCTGTGGTAAGTGCGATAAGTCTGATGACCTTGGTTGCAGTTAGGGTACCTAATAGTAAGCTTAACTAAACGATAAAAGTTTAATAAACTTATCGACTAAGTCATGTAAAAAATCATTATTATATTCGTCAACCACTATGGGGTAACTTGCAACAGTTAAATTTGACAAAACCTTTTATTGTTTATCTTCATTTCACGATATTTTTGACAGAAATAACCAAAACGGATCATTTCTTGATTACGTAACGAGTTCATTTTCAAATGACAACTCATTTTTTACATTTTTTTGAACGTGATTTTCAAACATTGTTAGGAAATATCATATTATGGAGTTTTATTCATGTTACATCTTGTTAAAAGTTTAATTTAGTTTATGGGCGCTTTAAAACAATCACCAACATCAATTCTGAACGTAGATGGACTAAATTATTTCAGCTGAGTACTCAAATTAACGAGTTTGATATTTACAAAGTTCAATAGATGTGTTTCAATCATGTTATTTTAGCAGAAATTGTCAAACACCACTTCAAACTGGAAACTACTTAAAGATGACTCACTCTACCTTTTCAAGAAATGACAATTTTCATTGTTGACATTTTGTTACGAGTACTATGTCACGATATCCATATATATTTTATATTTGAGGGACGTGAGACCTGTTTGTTGTTAAACGATATACTCTCACTTGCAATAACTATCAACCCTTTCATGAAAAAATATATGGCAACTGGTTAGTGTACATCTTAACAATGCATTTTTCATGCATTACATCAAAAATTTACAATACGACTAAGCACTAGAATGTTCGTGCTGTTTAATGATAGCTAACTTAACTTCATGTCCTGTGTTGCAAGTTACCCCACAGATGGGGAAACTTGCAACAAGTATGTATTTCGCACCTCCTGATTAGGTGACAACATATTTTGATAAATCAATTGCTACATAGCATTCTACTCTGGGTAATTAGCGTACACGATGCTTTACAGGATGGTTCAAATGTTTAGATTTTCAATGATATTGCTTCAAAGTCGAAAAGTGTTGCAAGTTACCCCATTTGACGGTACTCAAGTATGTACCCGCAAGTCTGTCGATTCTATAGTACATATCTATATTTTTAGACCCATGTCCTGCCAAAAACATTGCCGTAATAGTGTCTACGGCAATAATATGTATTCCGATGTACAACAAATATGAAATGTACAAAATGCTTATTAGCTCCACCCAAGAAACAGAACTAGCTGAATAACAGTTTCTTAAGCTACATTTAGCTTAAGAAAGGTCTGTTCCACTCTTGTAGAGCAAAAATGTTTGTTGGGCACCTTTTGGCAGAGTTCCGAATCAGAAAAAAATTGACCTACCGAACAATTATGCCGAAAACACCATCATTCTAAGTAAACAGGATCCTGTTGGGATCCTGAGTTATGTGATCTAGAAAATTTGTATGCTTACTAGCGCCGCCTAGTAATGGAATATCAAATCAAACGATCCATTATTCATAAGTCCTTTGCCAATCAAACAACTTTGCCGAAGACACCAACTCTATAAGTAATCAGGATCTTGCGATATATGAGATGTTGATTTCATCAATGATATGTCTGTTTATCTGTGGTGTCTCTTTGGGCTCATTCAAATAAGACGTAACGCAAAATTTGACAATTTTAGAACTCCTCCCTACTTCACTTAACAACTTTTGTATGGTAAATTTTGATTTTTTTTTGTAAAGCGTAACACAGCGCTTGACTTCCTCGCTACCCCTACGTTACGTAATATTTGAATGAACCAGTGTCGCGGAGCATCAGCGTACAAGTCACAAAAAAGCTGATAATCACCAAGCTTGTATCACCCTGTCTCTGCGGTTCCTGATTCGCTCTCTCTACAGTCGCTAACACCAGAAAAGACGGAATCCCATCATAGTCACCCGGTCACCCTTGTTTTGCTACAATCATCCTGACTTGGATACGGCTCATGTGAGTGTCATGACTCTCTCCGTCGCCTCAAGCAGATGCACGCGCAACAGCATGTAAAACTATGCATGTGTATTATCACAAGCACGGTACTACGTCATAAATCCTATTCGTTTTGCATAGCTCAGTTTAAACGCACACATTGAGCGCACCACGAAGTTCGCCCTGGCTACGGCAAACGCTCTCACTTCGCCCGTTATGCATCGTTGCTCAGAAAGATTGATTCTCTCGCAACCCGCCTGAAGCATACTCAGCAACTGCTATCGCTGCAAAGCTGCGAAGGGTGGAACCCACAACATGTTTGTCATTCCAGGCGTGACATGCTAGCTGGTTCGTATCACCTTGGGAAGGGTGACTCCAGAAAGCGGTTCAAGTGATTGTCTCGTGATGGTCGCGATTATTCGCAAGACTGGAATGAACCTTTTTTGAGCTGCCGGACATAAATGTCTACCCATTTACAAATGTGCGATTTATTCTTTTGCTATGTGCGTCTTCTCCGCTTGCTTTGGTACGATTAATCCTACATATTAATTTTCGGCATTGAGGAATGCCCTCTAGCGCACCTAGCATAAATTTCTCGAACTAAGTTGTTCATCACTAGATAGGCCTTGACTTACCTAACATCTTTGCTGAAAACATCAACCTTTTAAAAGGTAAGGATCACGAGATACGCGACTATATATGTTGGGGTCCAATGGACCCCAGGGTCCCAAAACGAACCTTTTTTAATGTATCCTTTTGAGGGTTAAAAGGAATTCTTGAAGAAGTTTTAAGAAGAATTCTTGAAAGAATCCCTGAATGAATCTCGGGAGGAATCTATAGAGGAAACCTGAGAGAAATCATTGATAAAATCCCAGTTGGAATCATAGTAGGAATTCCTAGAGAAATAGTCAAATGAATCATATGAGATTTTAATGAATGAGAAAGTTTTGAAAAAACACTGAGAATATCGAGACGGAATTCATGAATGAATCTTGAGAGAAATTCGGGGGAAATCCGATCAGATGGTAAAATGGGAAGTTCGCTCTCGTTTTTATCGATACATATCTCGTTGTTGCGGTCAATGCTCAACTAAATATTTAAATCGGTTGAAGATAATATATTGAAATGTTTGGAAAAGCTTAGACTCTCAGCTTCCTAATGATTAGTTTAGATTTTAATTCGGTGGTTGTGAACACAGCGAAAATCGCGATTTAATGGTAAAATTCAAAAGGCCAAATCCAAGATGGCTGCCAAAAAATTTTCAACTTCTAATTAAAAGTCTACACTTTCCCTTCATATAGGGTCTGGGACCATTTGGGCAGGAGCACCTATTTTGGGCACTTGCTGCTATAACTCAGTCAATTTTGAACCGAATGACCTGATTTTTGAAACACGATCAGATACGCACAGTATCTAGCCGTGTGCAAAAAATCAAGTCAATCGGTTTTTTTTTCAATTGATTTGTGGGTACACAACCCACCATTTATTAGGCATTTTAAGTAATAACAAACCATCTCTTGCCGACATATCAGTTTTGATAAAAAAAAGAAGAAAAAAAACTATAGTACTAGTACAAATACACTATTGAAATACACAATATTATAACTTAATTTTGGCATGAGTTACGAAACTATTAATTATTTGCATAGCTGGAACATCCATCGCCCCAAGAACATCTCTTATGGGTATTTTGAGAGGTCTTCCGATTCGCGACATTTCATCCTGCATGAGCGTTCTGGAGTCCGTATATTTTCTGCAGTACCAGAGGACATGATCGATATGCTCGTAGTCTTCTTCGCATTCACAAAGGTTGGTCTGGGTGATATTAATTCTGAAAAGATGCGCATTCAAGGTATAATGGTTAGATATGATTCTGGACATGTTTTTGATGAATTTTCGATCGCAACTCATTCCTGAGAACCAGGGTTTCCGTTTTACGTTGGGAAGAATACTAAAGCAAAATCTACCAAGATTGCTGTAATTCCACTGATTTTGCCAAATTTGCGTTGTAGTATTCTTGATGAGTGTGTTGAAATCCTGTGGCTCTGATGGCCGTTGAAATTGCTCCCCCTGTGTAGTACCTGTTTTTGCAAGGGTGTCTGCATACTCATTTCCGTGTATTCCGGAATGAGAAGGAACCCAAATAAATGAAATATTAAAACTTTGCTCTTGGAGTTGGGAAATACATTTTCTGATTTTCAGTACCATGGAGCTAGTCTTAGTGGACAATCTCATTTTTAAAATGGCTTATAAAGAGCTCAAACTATCTGAGCAAATTAAGAAATCTCCAGGTGACAAATGGCCAATATGATCCAAAACATACCATATTGCCGTCAATTCAGCCATATACATTGAACACGGTTCTGCCAAACTAAAATTTGCTTGGTGACTACTGCTATAGACCCCAAACCCCAAAAGGCCGTCCAACAAAGATCCATCTGTATGAAATATGTTCTGATCTTCAAACGCAGATGATCTTTCTTTGAAAATGGCTCGCAGCGTTCTTGGTTCAATATACGGCATATCTCTCGTTACAGCAAGAAGAGACTTATCAACTATAATTTTAGGAAAAAGTCAATCGGTTGAAAATTGACTGAGTTAAAGCAGCAAGTGCCCAAAATAGGTGCTCCTGCCCAAATGGTCTCAAACCCTAAATGTAATGTTTTGTACATGTTACAACATGAATCTTCGAGATATTACGCGATAAATAAGGTGCAATTTGATGGAAAATTGTCATTTTTGTCACCTTGTAAGCCCCTTGGCAAGCAATAGGTCTAATAATTCAACCTAATCAAAGTGGTTTTCATCCTTTTTTCATCATTTCCTAGCCAATAACCAAGAAAAGGTTGCCGAGGCCCGTGGCGTAGTTGGTCACACGTTCGCTTCATATGCGGATGGTCATGGGTTTGATTCCCAGCCCCGGCACTTGCAATTTTTCGTCAGTTGCTCTTCTCCCGAGAGCGGCTGGCACTGACCCTCTTCTGAGCCCCGTGGCTCAAACGGACCCGGATACCTGGACATCGGCGAACTGCTACTCATAATGGACCCCCAATCGGACTGGAAAGGAAGAACGGCCATCCATCATCCTTGTGCTCATCCTTCTACCATGTATAGAGTAGAAAAGTGAAAGCAGCAGAAAGGCAACCAGTTGGATAAAGTAGAATAGTATATACATCTAGGCGCTGCACAAAAATGTAAGTGCAGCTTGTCAATTGAAATCGCTCACGTAGTGCCCTAGTGGACAATAGAGCTGTAATTAGGTTAAGTGATTAAGAATAAAAAAAATAAGCAAGAAAAATTCAAAATTCCAGACTTTATGTAAATGGCGGCCTGGTTTCAGCGAGAATTACCCCCATAATAAATTGAAAAAATGTTTCAAATTAAAGTTCCAACTATTCAAAGTGTACTAGTATCACTGTATACTAATTTTGCACTCTTTATTTTTATTATAGGTTCGCCTTTGGCGTCATCACCGCCGTCAGCCGTCAAGTTTTCCGCCGTAGGAATCTACCGACCACCGGCAGCTCGAAAGGCTTTGAAATTCTCCGAAAGCGCCATCCAGCTTGCACCGCCAGCCGCCGGCGACAACCCCAACGATTACAATCACTACCACCCTCCTGCACCAGTTCCATCGGCTGTGAGCGCGTCCAAAACTGCATCCGAGGAAACTGTAGCGGACCCAGCCCCTAAACCGCCCCCCCCAGCGACAGCCTCGTCTGCCGTTGTATCACCTTGCAAGGCTACTACTACCGGTACCGTTAGTAGGGCACCAAAGCAAGAAGAACCAGGTGATGATAGTACTGCTACCAAAGGCGATACTGGTACACCGCCAACGAAAGCGATAGCTACTGGCAAAAGTAAATTGCCGGCAGCAGATGTAGCGAGCGTTTCGGCAGTAGCAGAAGTAGCCGATAGTAATAGTAATAACAACAGCAGCGCCGAACAACCACTTGTTGCTGCCGCAGTAACTAGTCAAGGAAATCAAACCTCAAGTAGTAGTACCACTACCACTAGGTAAGTGAGATGAAGATGCAATGAATGGTAAATAAAACAAAACTGGTTGCGGCGAGCAATTGCGATATGCAGCCGTGTGCTGCGGCGGCGGATTACGCCATGGCTCTTTGAAATAAGGTTAATGGTTTACTGGGAAGGTAGATAGGATGGTTGGATATGCTTGAAGAGGTGTGAATGGCCGCGTGTCCGTGGGTGTAAATAAGTAGGTAATATGAGGCGTGGGAATGTTTTTTTTTTTAAGGAACGTCTGCACATTGTAAGTCTTGGTCGGAAGCACGGTGACCGGAATACACGCACGTTGAACTAAGAATTGTATAATTGAATTTTTAAAATTGGTCAACTGGTGTATACAGACGACGGCTTATGGAGTCAACACATAAAAAGTCCTTAACCCTCAAAAGGATACCTTAAAAAAAGGTCCGTTTTGGGACCCTGGGGTCCATTGGACCCCAACATATATTCTCGCGTATCTCGTGATCCTTACTTTTTAAAAGGTTGATGTTTTCAGCAAAGATGTTCGGTAAGTCAAGGGCTATCTAGTGATGAACAATTTATTTTAGGAAATATCCGATAGTTGGCACTAGAGAGCATTCCAAAACGCCCCTAATCAATGGGATGTAACGTACCAAAGCAAGCGGACAAGACGCACATAACAAAAGTATAAATCACACTTCTGTAAATGGGTGGGTAGACATAAATGTCCGGCAGCTCAAAAGGGTTCGTTCAAATATTACGTAACGCTAGGGGTAGCGAGAGTGTCTAGCGCTGTGTTACGCTTTATAAAAAAAAAAAACATAATTTACCACACAAAAGTTGTTACGTGGAGTAGGGAGGAGTTCTGAAATTGTCAAATATTGCGTTACGTATTATTTGAATGAACCCAAAGAGACATCACAGACAAACAGACATATCATTGATAAAATAACATCTCATATATCGCAAGATCCAGATTATTTATAAAGTTGGTGTCTTCGGCAAAGCTGTTTGATTGGCGAAGGGGCGCTAGTGAGTATACAAATTTTGTATCTCATACATCTCAGGATTCTGATTACTTAGAAAATTAGTGTTGTTCGGGAGGCCGAATATTTATTTGATTCGGAACTTTGACATAGGCTGGTGCTAATGAACAATTTTTTACATTTTATATCTGTTGTACATCGGAATACTTATTATTTACAGAGATGGTGTCTACGGCAAAGATTTTGGCAGGCATGGGGCTAAAATATATAGACACTATAGAATCGACAGGCTTTCGGATACATAATTGAGTGATGAAATTGTTATGTACAGTTTATATTTTAGAAGAATCTCGGGAGAAATTCCTAGAAGAATCCCGAGAGGCATTCCTAGAGCAATCCCAGATAGAATTCCTGTAAGAATTCCTGGGGGAATGTTAGAAGAAAATCTTAGAAGAATCCCAGGAGAAATTCCAAGAGGAATCTCAGCAGGAATTCCTGTAGGGAACGCGAGGGTTCCTGGAAGAACCCCGAAGGATTTCTTAGAGGAATCCCGGGAGCACTACTGGTACAAATTCTTAAATGAATCCCGGGAGGAATTTCTGGAAAAAAAAAATGCGAATTCCAAGTGCATTTTCTAGTTTCTAGATGAAGCCCTGGAGGAACCTTTGGAGAATCATTGAAAGATTCCCTGTATTAATTTCAAATCAGAGTTAATTGAAATTGAAAACTTACATTCATATGAATAATTCCGTCGAAGACATCAACTCCGAATATTTTCTCTCGATCGAGACATCAACGTAACAAAAGTAGGGTGACAATGGGTATTATCGGCAGGTTTGTTCTCTTCGTCATGGGGGGTTTTTGTCAGCCAAATTGCCTGAAACTTGGCCATATAATTCAGTTTAGTTGGGAAGGATTTGAGACCAACTCTGAGTTCAATAGGTTTTAAAAAAAACCCAAAGACGAAGAGAACAAAACGGCCGAGAATAGGTAATTTCCCCTATATTACATTTTTGGAATATGGTAAAAAAGTCTCATCTATGTGTGATCTTTGCAGCTACATTTGCGCCACCTGGTGAGGCAATTCTAATGTAAATTACCCACATAATAGGAAGTATTGGTATTGCTAACAGTTTGTTAATATATTGTATCAAGACATTAACCTCAAAAGAAGTTTCTTTTTTTGAGGACATTTGTCGATCGGGGTATCTAGGATGCTGGCCAGCTTGCAGATAAACTGTCAATACCAATAGTCCTTGATGTATTAAACATTTTTGCCGAAGACACGAATATTATAAATAATTAGAATATAAAAATATTCGAACTTGTGGAGCGGACCTGGTGTGATGGTTCAAGCACGTGACTATCACGCCGAGGACCTGGGATCGAATCCCACTCCCGACAAACTCACAAAAATGTGAGTTCTTCCTTCGGAAGGGAAGTAAAGCGTGGGTCCCGAGATGAACTAGCCTAGGGCTAAAAATCTCGTTAATACAGATAAAAAAAAATATTCGAACTAAATATAACTTTTAATCTGTAATGTTGCTGCCGGGGCCCGTGGCGTAGTTGGTCACACCTTCGCTTCATATGCGGATGGTCATGGGTTTGATTCCCAGCCCCGGCACTTGCAATTTTTCGTCAGTTGCTTTTCCCCCGAGAGCAACTGACACTGACCCTCTTCTGAGCCCCATAGCTCAAACAAACCCGGATACCTGGACATCGGCGAACTGCTACTCATAATGAACCCCCAATCGGACTGGAAAGGAACAACGGCCATCCATCATCATCCTTGTGCTCATCATTCTACGGTATAAAGTAGAAATGTGAAAGCAGCAGAAAGGCAACCAGTTCGATAAAGTAGAATAGAATCTAGGCGCTGTACAAAATGTAAGTGCAGCTGTCAATTGAAATTGCTCACGTAGTGCCCCAGTGGACAATAGAGCTGTAAATTAGGTTAAGTGATTAAGAATAAAACTCAGCAGAAGAACTTTACGAGATAGGTACTGCGAAAGAATTTAAAAGAGGAATTGTGGTAGAAATCCAAGAAGAAAATAACAAGAGAAATCCTCAAAGAAATTTCGGAACGAACTCTGGATAGATTTCCAATCAAATTTGTAAACAAATCTCTGAAGAATTTCTTATTCCTCTAAAGAGTTCTTGAGAAGATCTCATCGGAATAGCCAAGATAATCGGTAGCACCCGTTTTTGTTCAAAAATGTAATGCTACATACCGTAATATCTAGTTATCAGTAGGATGTTTATCGAAATCCCAACAGCACAGACTTCCAAGTCCAATTTCAAATCTGTGTAATGAAAATTGTGGTCATGTGGTTATATGGTTATATGAATATTAATTGAATTCCTGAATGTTTTTCCGGATTTGTTGAAGTGCCTGAATGTCTTTTTTTTTTAAAGTAATTTCGATGGTTTTGTTTATTTTTGAAAGTGATTTGTAAAGAGAGTTTTTGAAAGAGTTCAGGAATAAGTTTTATAAAATGAAGACTTATTTTTGAATTATAAACTTTCAAAATCAGCGGCTTTGTTGGTTTTAAGCTGATGAATTTCTTTGCATCCTCAATATCCCAC
Source organism: Aedes albopictus (assembly GCF_035046485.1). Lineage (NCBI taxonomy): Eukaryota > Metazoa > Arthropoda > Insecta > Diptera > Culicidae > Aedes > Aedes albopictus. Next base: position 90,178,005 of record NC_085138.1, on the reverse strand, counting down.
AGCGTGAGAGTTGGATCATTTCCGTAGTCGTTTTATTCGTTGTCTTGATCCCCCGTACCAACGTTCTTCAGGTGTCCATTGAAGTGCTGCTTCTACTTTTCGATCACCTCACGTCCGTCCGTCAAGATGCTTCCATTCTTATTCTTGATCTCGGCTTGCGGCTCGAAGCTGTTGCGGAATGCGTTGAGTCTTTAGTAGTTTCCACGACTTAAGAACAGGAGATAAGTTCCACTTCCTTGTAATCCGGCAGATAATCTGTCAGGCGGAGTTTTATTTTTCCCGAAAAAGCATGGCAATTTAGACAAGATTAAACTTTTATTGAAAGTATTACTTTTACTATAAGCTCTTGGAATTTAACGATATTGAAGCATAATACTTGAATACTTATTCTATTCTATTCTATTCTATTCTAGTGCTTGCACAGCCAGTATTGAAAAGCATCCTGGAAATACCAGAAATTCTTCTGATGTTTTCTTGTCAGCATTAATATTTGCAGCACATCGGATATATGATACAAATATTAAAATGGCCAGACCCACTGTACAGACTAATGTATTTGAAGATAATTCGAAAAAAAAATACGGCAATCAGACTATTCACTTGTGAATAATATGATTGAAGCAAATTTTTCGAATGTGGTAATGGAAGAAACGGGGACAATCGTACAAACCGTTTCATATTTAGGGGACTAGATTGTGTTTATAGAAAATGTTGGAAGTGGCGTAAATAGCTAAGAAGGTTAATGCGCACTTCTTTGTGGATCGTTGCTTCTCCTGAGATGGGACATAGGTATTTGTTCCATATGTCCTGGCTCTGAAGCCTAGGCTTAAGCGCCTTTACTCGCTCTCTGAAACGAGAAAAACAAAACAAAAACGAGAAAGTATAGTCCCATGTAATTATTTGAACATACGATCCATTTTAGAGACATAATAACCACAATTTTAAGATTCTTTCTGAAATGAAGAAAATGTATGCAATGCTTTACCTGAAAACATATTTTTGTATTTTCGTCATGTTGTTATTGTATATAAAAAAAACAAAGGTGGTGTATTTTGCAGAAAGTCAGCAATCAAAATTATATGATTTTCGACTATAGGGCACTGCACTGTTTTGATTTTGTATGGGATTTTGACATTTCCTGGCCTTGTTGTTTACAAAATCTCAATAAGTGCGAGGAGAGAATTTCGTGCACAGCCCTATTGTTGGATTTTTTTTTAATTTTAAGGCGAAACGGGACGCCGTGTTATTTTTCCTATCTTGCCTCTCTTTCTAACAATTTACCTCGCGATTTTGAAGATGGTAATCTCGAGTTCTATCGCACTGAAGATGCTGAAAAACAATCAGCATATGCACTACAAGTGAGCATACACAGTGATAGGTTTTTGTTGCAAAATATGAAGTAGAATCTGAGATTACCATCTTAGTAGCAACAGAGCAATGACGGATATTTCCCCGACCGTCCCGTCCGCCCTTAAGTGTATCGGATGAAGTTTCCTTGTTCTTATTTCTTTAAAATAGGTACTTTACTTATGTTTATTTCAATTTATTGTTGTATGCTTACAATTAAACAGATTCTTCGGATATTTCCCTAATATTATTCAAATTTCTGAGCCTAATACTTGAATACTTATCTTATCTCATAAAAATCATATCATCTGCCTTTATCATTTACATCCTTTAGTCCTTTTCAGCCGCAGAGCATTGTATATTCTACGAAACTGGTATCAAACAATGATCAGTTCCATACCCCTTCATCTTAATCCCACTGACACAATTTCGCCACCATTTCAGGCCCGCCCGTCCGCACCGGGAACGACGACCGGATCGTGCCGTGTACATTCCGCGAGCTCGTCGCAGCCTAACCACCCCGCCGGTGACTGCTCCCAGTCAGCAATCATCCACAACCAGTGCTTCCAGTACCGCGACCGGCGCATCGACAGCCGCCACCTCACCACCCTCACCGCCGGTGTCAACCACCGGTAGCCTTTCGGCGTTTGCAACTCCACTCAGTTCTCCACCGAAGGTACCACCGAACAAAAAGGAACGGCCCAACAACGGCGAAAAGGAACGCAAATCCAAAGCGAAAGACAAACCTCCACCGCCGGGAGCGATTCCGGACTGTGAAGTCGCCCACACTGTGATAGGAAATCATCGAAGAAACGATTCAGCTGCCCAAGGGGACAGTACTTGTACGATAAGTTTCAAAAACCGTAGTCATAGCGTAGAGGAAAGTTCCAACGGAAGCAATCAGGAAATAGTGAAGCTCAAAAAGCAAAAATCGGAAGAGGTACCTCGGGAGAACGTAGAACAAGACTGTGATTTTGTATCGAAAGCCGACGGGAAGAAGGATCGAAAGGATCAACGCCCGAACGGTAGCATTTTAGCGGAACTGAACGGAAGTACAAATCCCAAAGCAATAGAAACCATGAACAAATCCAACAGAAACCGAAGTTCCAAGCAGGTCGGAGGGAACGCCACCGCATTGATAATCAACGATAAAGTCGGCACAAATGCGACTGATAAGATAGACAAAGATGAGAAGGAACTTCGAAGAGCTTCGCTGGAGATTAACAGAAGCAATAGGCGAATCATCAAGCAGTCTTTCGCGTCAGATGTGTTGGAAATCGCTGAACAGGAACCTGTCGTAAAGGATAATTCCACAGAAAAGGTTAACGGTCAGTCCAAACAGGATCCGGAACGGCTTGTCAATCCAGAGGAAGACGATTGGGAGTCCATGTACGACGACAATGGAGATTGTTTGAATCCGAAGCTAATGGAAGAGTTGACATCGGCGGTGGGGAAAGTATCGATTGAAGTCCCACGAACGGATTATAAGGTAGGTTTGGGTCATCGGTAGACTCTACCCAAAATAAAAATCACTCGTGCACTTCTTCTTATTCATCTTGGCGTAACGTCCCAACTGGGACAAAGCCTGCATTCCAGAGTTATAAGAGCTCTTCCATAGTTATTTACTGTGGGCCATTTTTTGAATATTTTCAGAAAAAAAAAATGCAAAATCAGGCCATTATTCTTCAGTAGCAAAAACGCAGACCCATAAAAAAATAAAGATTCTCAAGGTATCGAGATTACACCTTCGTTTTCTCCTTCTCAGGTATATCAAACGAAACAAGCCGCCCTCAACGAGGAAGAGTTTCCGCACGTGTTGGAAGTGTCCAACTTCCCGGTGGAGTTCAAAACGCAAGATCTCATGATGCTATTCTCGCAGTACAAAGAGTCAGGGTTCGATATCAAGTGGGTCGATGACACACACGCCCTGGCCGTTTTCAGTAGTTCCAAAATCGGTGAGATTCGTTATTTATGCACATTTTGTTCCTCCCTTTTAAGCTAACCTACCTACCCTTTTTTTTACTTCGCACAGCGGCCGAAGTTCTTGCCAATGGTCACACGTTCGTCAAGCTAAAACCCCTGGCCGATGCCACAGTGGAATCTCGCTCCAAGGCCCGAAAGTGTTCCAGCTCGCTGCAGCCGTACCGACCGCGGCCGGAAACCTGCGCTGCCCTGGCCCGACGGCTGGTGACGACGGCCCTCGGGGTTCGGCTGAAGACTGCCCCCGAAGAGCGCGAAAACGAAAGGCGCGTCCTTCGGGAAGCTAAGGGTAATGTATTTGATTCTGTTGTAGAATTCGCATGCTGACACCAAATCTACCATTCTTCTTCCAGAACGCAAACTACTTGCTGCCAAACAACGGGAGGAAATCTGGGAAAGCTAAAACCTGTATGACATCCTCCAGAACCATGCGTCTCCAGCACCTCAGAAGGGTGGTGGTACATTCTTTCATTAATTTTTCGCTGCCATAGTCATTGTCGAGTTAAGATTTCCAAAACATTTGTGGGCATGTCGCTTCCCATAGGCCAACTGTAGGCACGTGGATGTGTGTGTCGTTGGAGCTATTTTTTCCCTCGATCATGGTCAAGATTTCAAGGTTGTGCTGCAGATTTTAGGATTGTTTTAGTATCCTATCAAAAAAAAAAGTCCGTAGTCGGACCTATTTTGTGTCTGTGAAAATATCAATCATCATTTCAGCAATCTCACGTTAGTGAGAACGGAAACTGTAGATCAAACGGAGGGAAACGTATGTATTTAATAATTATTGTACACTGTATAGGACAAAGTTAAAAAGTTGTGTATAAAATATAAGTGCGAACGATGAGAATGTTATTTACAGGTTTTTATCAAAACACAACTCTTACTGCAAGAAATAGAGTATAATTTTATTGTAAATAAAGAAAAGTTCATCAATATGAGAAAAATCTAAATCTCCTGGAGTGGAAACATGTATTTATTATTGTAATCCGAAAATGTATTCCAGTAAATTGCCTTGCCTTTTCTTGATGACAGAGTAGCTTTGTTCCAAACAGAAGCCTGCCTCTGTTTCCACTCGCAACCATGTACTTTGTCTTGATAGTTTTGCGTCTGAATTAAGGCACTATGTGTAAGCAAAGATACAAAATGTACTGATTGTTACTATTTACATTAACATAAAGGGGAGGGGGGCTATATACTGTCATGATCGCATATTAGTCCCATCTTTGCTGGGTTTCCTATTCATATGGGATAATTATGCGATCATTGGCAGTATAGCCAGAGGCTGTAAAGGCGTGAGTATTCAGCATAACTGTGCTGAAGGTGACGGATTCGATTTCCATGACTTCCTTGGGCATATAGTACCTCAGCTACAAGATACAGGGGATGGCCAAAATGTTTGGAATAGGCAACTTTTTTGACGTAGGACTACGTCTCTCTTTTCTATACCGGGTGTCATTCTAAATTTTCAGAAATCGGCCGCGTTACGTTTAAAGTGGAGATTTTGAGCGTTAATAGCTCAGCCATTTCTTGTTGAATTTTCTAAATTTTGGCACCAATCGATTGCAAATCTTTACACCAATTATGTCCAATAATAATATTTGCTGTTTTTCAATAACAAACTATTGAAAAATTGGGAAAAGTGAACCCATGTTTATTCCAGCCAATCACGATCGAGCACATTTTGGATGCTCCCGTCGAATATAAAAGCTACTGCTTCTTCGCATCTTCCCTCATTTGTCTTTGTCGTCTCGAGGTGAACGCATCGAACGAGAGCGGCCCACTTTCTTCGTTTGCGTTTTCGCTCATTATTCTTTGACGGCCGTGTTGGCTCGGCGTCGGTGGTTGTCGGCAAGGGTGCTGTTGCACATTCGCCTTCTAACCGTCTAAAGCGGCACGCAAAAACGGCTACGCTCAAAAATGTGTTCGGCCTGCACATTTTTAGTAAACATCCATGCCGCACATGACTGTGTTGGAAACACACATTTATTTTTAAATTGCTCGTACGCTCACATTAGCATGTATTTTGCAATAATTTCGACATGGCAACCTCACTGGGTTTATAAACCACCTTCAAATACCGAAAAATATTGATATTTTGCAAAAATGTGAGCGTACGAGCAATTTAAAAAAATGTGTGTTTCCAACACAGTCCCTGTGCGGCATGGGCGCTACTCAAAAATGAGAGTTTTTATTTTAGAGAGGGCAGACGAAGGAAAGAATACGTTTCATCGATTGCTCGGCGGTGGTGGCAGAGGCAGCAAAATCCACAGAAAGATCCGCGACAGACGAATTTGCGAGTTGCGTCGCTGTCCTCGGGGCTCGGCCCTTCACCGATTGATTGGCGGCGGCGCATTGATGATAGCATCAGGAACATCCAGGGCAACAAGCGGCGGGCCAATTTTCGACGGCGTGCAGCATTCAGCACGGAGGAATCCAACACGCATTACGTGGCATGATAAATTCATATCATTTTTTGTCTAAAATCGTCCAATATTCAAACGGTTCTTTACAGGACCATAGAAAATTATTCATCAAGAGCTGTGAATCAGATAATTATTTCATTCCATCATCGATCGGTAAAAGTGTGGTGCAACCGAAAAGTGAAAGATTGAATGCTTGGTGGCCCCGCAAGAATGATGATGCCGGCCACTAATGGTTCCATCCGGAATTTATCAACTCTATCCGAACCATTTTTCGTGAAACATCGATAAATTATAACGTTGTTCGAATTAAAATGATCTTGACATTCCAATATTTTGGTTACTTTATTCGTTAAATGAAAATTTTCTCATTTCTCGGTTGATTAACCGTTTCAAGCGTCTGGTGCATGCGGGGCGGGTCGTGCAAATGAAATATACTGAAAAGCCAGCCGAATGGGAGGAGCTTCATCTGCTAATCTAGGGGCATAAAAGCTGCTCCCTCTGATTTCTTTCGTCATTTTCGTTGGATTAGTCAAGCAGGGTGGATGTCACCTCCACACCTGAGCAGTACCCAGCGGCGACTCTCGGCTATCGTGCTGATAGCGTCATGAATCTTATCCACGGCAGAAAGCGGCCTACCAATTTTCGGTGGCATCCTGCAGGAATAGCACGGAGAAAACCAACACGCATTGCGTGGCAAGGCGGTTTCATGCCATTTTCTTTCTGAAATCGTTACTTTATCCAACGGTCCTTATCAGGATCACCAAAAAATGATTCTTCAAGAGTTGTAAATCAGATAATTTTACTCCATCAATCGAGAAAAGTGTGGTTCACCCGAAAAATGAATGATTGAATTCCGGCCACTAATGGTTCCAGCCAGAATTCAGCAACGCATTACCCTATCAGAACTGTTTTCCGTAAAACAGTGTTTAACTCTAACAATTTTCGAATTAAAATGATCTAAATCTTCCAATATTTTGTTTACTTTAACGCTTAGAGAAAAAAAATTCTCATTTCTGTGTTGATTAATCATTTGAAGCGTCTGAAGCATGCGGGGCGGGCCATGCAAATGAAATATTCTGGGCCAGCCGATTGGGAGGAGCTGCATCTTTTTCCAATTTTAAATTTTGTTTATTCAGTCATTTTGTGTTTACAATAAATTTTATGATTAAGTGTTACAGATCTTGTCTTTTCATCCTTTGATTTTTGTTTGATTGCTTTTGATGTTGCTTTTTAATTTAGTTTCTTAACGAGTGTCTTGTGTTTGTGTGTTTGTGTGTTTACAAACTTGGTAATTTTAATTTTTTATTCTACTTAACCTACTTATCCTAAAAATTTGAAAAATCCTAATCAACCAACGCTCGGATGAGCGGGTGTTCTGATCGAGCAGCGCTTTCGATGAAGCCGTCGATTCCTTCCTCGATCCGTTCCTTGACGGTCTTGATGCCTGCGTTTCGGTGCAGCTCGCTGATCCTAGTATCGTAGGGGGCGTTCAGAATAAGGCGAAGCAGTCGGTTCTGGACCACCTGCAGCTTCTTCTTGTGGGTTTCCGCACACGTTCCCCACACAGGCATGGCGTAGTTCACCACGGGGGCGATGACGGTTTTGAAGACGGCTAGCTTGTTCCGTCGCGAAAGTCGGGATCGCCGAGAGATCAGCGGGTACAGAGACTTTAACAGACCAATGCATCTGTTCTTCAGGTTCTCGGTGTGCGTCCGGTAGGTCCTTTTGTTGTCCATGACCACCCCAAGGTAGCCAACTTCATCCGACCAGGGAACAATGTGGCCGTCGAACCGGATGTAGCAGTCCGATGGAGGGAGGAGCTTCGGTGATGGTCGATGCCGGAAGACGATGGTCTGGCTCTTGGCTTCGTTGACTTTTATTTTCCAGCTCGTGAGGTAGCCGACGTAGGCCGTTACGCCCTGCTGGATCCGGGATCTGTAGATCGTGGGCGTTCGACCATTCGCTACGATCGCGCTGTCATCGGCGTAGAGTGCCAATATGCACCCACCGGGGAGTGGCGGGATGTCCGACGTGTACAGGTTGTACAGTATCGGGCCCAGGAGACTGCCTTGGGGAACTCCTGCTGGGACCGCCTGCAGTTCGGATTCTGTTCCTGCGAAATGGACTCGGAAAGATCGATTTGCGAGATAGTTGCTTACCATTTTCGTCAGGTAGGTCGGGAATCCTGCCTGCACCAGCTTGTAGACGAGGCCGTCGTGCCAGACGTTGTCGAAGGCCTTCTCGACGTCCAGGAGGACCATCGCCGTGTTGTTGGATAGGGCAGTGTTGCGGTGGATGGCGTTTTCAACTCGAACCAACTGGTGAGCGGTGGAGTGCCCTCGTCAGAATCCGAACTGCTCCGGAACGATGAGGTCGTGTTCTTCGATGTGCTCCATCAAGCGCTGGAGAATGATGCGCTCAAAAACCTTGCTAGCTGCTGATAGCAGGGAGATGGGCCGGTAGCTTGACGCGTTGGTCGGGTCCTTCCCGGGCTTCAGGATGGGAATCACTTTGCCTACCTTCCACCTGGATGGAAAGTAGCCCAGTTGGAGCTGCATCTGCTAATCTAGGGGTATGAAAGCTATTCCCTCTGATTTCTTCCTGGATTCCGCCAGACTGAAAAAATGTCGAATGTCGGGTTTAAGTCGGGTCAATTTTTATCGAATGTTGGGCCACTGTTGGACCAACATCGATCAACTATTGGGTCTATGTTGGGTTTGGTGGCCAAAATCAAAATAGGTGAATGATAGGTTGATGTCGGGTTTGACGTCATCAACTATGGTAAAAGCTTTAAACCTACAACACCACAAATTTATGCTTCCTAGCTGGGGCTCAATTGAATGATGTGCCTTGACTGAGGCTGGAGCTGAAAATTAGTAAAAGCTCGAGGTCAGTCTTACCCAACCAATCCCAATCAAGCATAGTTGTGTGAGGCGACACGACGAAACTTATATAAGAGGTGCACACACTCAGTTCGATCATTTCATCGGCACACACAGCAGCGGACGGACAGCGCCGAGCGGCAGCAAGATCCCAAAAAAGATCCGCTTCAACGGATGAGCAAGCGGGTGGCACCGCCCTCTGTCCAATGAAGCCTCGATTCTTTTCGGATCAATCGGTGGTGGCGGCATGAGTGGCAATGAATTATACCAAAATGGTCCTTTTAAGGGCCCCAAAACTTCCGAAAGAGTTATTTGGAGCATTATTCAATTATTTCTAAAAATTCAACTTATTCTAATTTTTTATAGTTTAGTTTATCGATAAAGTTTAATTTTTATACTAAATATACACCGCTGTATATTTAGTATTTGGAATTCCAAATTTACTGTCAATGTCATTCCAATCGAGTAGGATACCTGTCAAATGCGCTTTAAGGTTGAAGGATTCGTCATTGACATAATCGTCATCATTGAAAGTTCGGAAGCAGTTTTCTCATTCTAAACTGAAATTTCTGCAGTGAAAATAAGTTCACTGTACTCCAATCTTCAGCCGCAATACAGTGAATACATTTTCACTGCGGAAATTTCAGCTTTGTACGAGAAAACTGCTTTCGAATTTTCAATGATGACGATTATTTCAATGACGAATCCTTCAACCTTAAAGGCATTGCTCGGCAGCATCATCGTCATGATACGAGAATCATCATCACCAGCAACAATCGCCAGATTTCGAGTCTTTAGCATATAGTGATTTTACTCTGGCCGTTATTTTTGCTGAATAGATACACGTTTACTTCATCTGTGAGCCCCAAATTCTTTATTATGCGTTAAAAATTAGTCCTACGTCAACATTGCGGTTATGTCTCAGACATTACACACTCCTAGTTTTTTCTCTCACAAAAATGTTCAACATGCTGTAACTTTTCATAGAGTGCATCAAAAATTCTCAAATTTTGACTGTTTGTTCACCTATTATATGTATTGGTGGGATTGGTACAAATTTGAGCTCGATTGGTCAATCTTTCGCGAAGTTAGAATCGTTCTGGTAAAACACTATTTTTTAGACAACTAATTTTTGAACTGTCATATCTCGGAAACCAGTGAACCGAATCGAATGAAACGTTTATCAACAATATATTGATACTTCAAACGACGCTATAAAATGTAATATTTTCTCACGATGAATAAAGTTATACCGGTTTGACATTTTTACCCATTAGAGGAAAATAAGTCAAATTTACAATATCATACATGTGTCATTCTTACAATCCAAATAGGCTCTAATAGTTCTTATCAGAGATACATATCTTGAGAACAGAAGCAGAAAATCTTTGGATATCAACACTAAAATTTAATGACATTGATGTAAAAAATTTACATTTTTTAAAGAAAGATCCAAAAAGTTTCAATCCATGATAACATTTTACAACGTTCAAAAACTTTATATGTTTTAATGACATGAGAAGCGTCAATGTATTGTTGATAAACGTTCAAAAGTTCATTGAATTCGGTGCTCTGGTTTTCGAGATATGACAGTTCAAAAATTAGTTATCTAAAAAATTGTGTTTTACCAGAACGATTCTAACTTCGCGAAAGATCAACCAATCGAGCTCAAATTTGTACCAATTATGCACATATAATAGGTGAACAAACAGTCAAAATTTGGGAGTTTTTGATGCACTCTATGAAAAATTATAGCGTTTTGAACTTTTTTGTGAGAGAAAAAAAGTTGCCTATCTCAAACATGTTGTCCATCCCCTGTGTTGCGAAAATTAGGGTGGTCCATATTTTCAAAGAAATTGGTAAGCAAACTTTTTTATTTCCAAGAATAACTGTATACGTTCTTCGGGAAAGTTGTAGATCTATTAATTCTGAGCAAGTTTGCCGAAGACACTTTTTATGTAGCTTTAAAATTGATCGATCTAGACGTATTTTTCTGAATAAGCTTAGGGTGGTTCAAGAAAAACCGGTTTTCTGGCGTTAACTTTTTCAGTTTCGATTTTTCATCAAAGTCGCCCAAGAAACACTTGTAGAGCATTTGAAGACGCGTCGTTTCGTGCGCTGAGATGGTCGTTATCTCTTTTGGTTCAAAAGATATAGGCATTTTTCTTGAAAAATCATAGTTTTTTAAAAAGGTGTTTTGACGGGTTGGGGCAAACATAAAAAATATCTTTTGCCCGCATTCAAAAGAAGAAATGTTGTTATAAAACATATCAAAAAATTAGAGGGGTGTTATTTTTGTAACTCAAGTGAAAAATACTTGAAAAGTACCTATTTTTCTAGAAAATCATCAATATCTTTTGAACGGAATGACGTAGCAACATTCTCAGCGCACGAAAATGCGCGTTTTTGGAAGCTCTAAAAGTGGTTCTTAGACAACTTTGACGATAAATTTGAAACAAAAAAGATAAAGCAATAAAACGATTTGTTCTAGCGTCACCCTATGAAAACTATGGGAAAATGCTCCAAATTTGGTCAAAACAGTTTAAACCCTGTAGTTAGCTGTAAAACCAACATGTATTTCACGAACTTAAAAAAAAAAACCTTAATCGGCCCCAACGACTTTCTGCTATATGCGATGACAATAAAGGCATCCCGCACACGGTCCCCATCGTATCGACGACGACGACCAACCGTTCTAACAGGAATCAATCAGCACACAGCGTGCGCCTATCTTCTGATCCAACAGAGATAGAAGTGAAACAATCGACGGTGAATATGAGAAAAGAATTTGCACTAGTGGAGAAGGCCTTGGCGTCGTCGTCAGTGTTGAATGCAACGCTGTTACTAGATGTGTTGTTTTCGACCCCGGTGGAACTTCTTTGTTTGCTTTTTGCTTTTTTTGCTTTAATTATCTATCACAAATTGTTTTTTTTTTATGAAACCGACGTGGCAAACATTTTATTCTGTGGAAATGGCCGATAACGAGAAAAACTTACGGAAAAGGTGTGACTAAGCATGAGAATTGCATTGGAAAACATGAACATGGTTCTCACAATCACGAATAGCGTAATCAAGATAACCACGTTTGATGGTATTGATTACTATGAGCTTGATCGTCAAATTATGGTAATTGTAAGGAAAACATAGTAGTCATTACTGATATCATGTTCATTACGACTATTTTTCGGCATGGTAAAATTAAACATGGTTGAATTATTAATTTTACTATGTTTTTTTTTCTCAGTGTAGACAGAGGTGAAGTTTCTGAGAGGTGGTAAAGGTCAAATATTGGTTCTACTGCTCAAACCTTGGAAGCCACCCGGCGACCCGTCGGCATACAGACCAATCTATCTACTGGAAAGCGCCGGAAGGGTCGATCCACGGTGGACTATATTACGGCTGTACGTACAGTCCGGATTCGCTGGTTGGGTCACGACTGCGCCCCGATTAGCGAATCGTGTTCGTTCGTTGGGGCAACTGACAACTGATCAAAATTCTCTAGACACACGCAAGTGACGAGAAATACGTCACGGAACACTCACATACTTGCACGCTCCCATCAGAATACCCATTTTTTCATTGCTATCTCTGTCGCTCTTCAAGAGGCTCCATTTAAAAATACCCATTTTCAAGTTGGGCGGCCCAACTCATAAATGGGTACAGTCCGGATTCGCTGGTTGGGTCACGACTGCGCCACATAACATAAGTGGAACTCTGGCTCAAAAAGTTGATGCCTTTTCTATTTCGTACACTGGTATACGGGGCATCGGAATGTCAAATGCATTATAACATTATTGCTATACTATTTTCCAGCAAGTATACCATTCTTCATTGCTGCGAAGTAAAACAAAGATCTCATAGGTCTAGACTGGCAGTACGTGGAGATCTAAAATCTATATATATAAAAATGAATTTCCGTCTGTCTGTCTGTCTGTCTGTCTGTCTGTCTGACCGCTATGGATTCGGAAACTACTGCTCCGATCGATGTGAAATTTTGTATGCGGGTATGTTTGAGGCTGGGGAAGGTTCTTAGCTTGGTGTGAGACCTCTCCGGTCTTTGGAACGGGGGGCACCCATACAGATGACATTGCGGGGGACGTCCCTACGGAGCTGTGTGTCAAAAAACACAGTAGGCAGGCAGTACGACGTTTGCTGGGACAGCTAGTAGGATATAAATGTGATGAAACTTTGTAAACTCAAGTCAAAAATGCGTTTTCTACCTTTAAATATAAAGGGACATCGATATGTTGAACGTGGATGTGTTATTTCGAAGATTTCAATGAAATTATGACAAAATGAATAAGTGGTTTTACATCAGCTTGTTTTACGCATATCTCAGATGCCAATCTTCGTTCCTGTATTCTTTGCCAAAACTGGAATACTGGTTCGATCAGATGTTTTTTGTTTACTAAACTAAATGACAGTTCGATGCCTTTTATAAAAGATATAACAGTTTCGCGTGCTGAAAAAGAATACAACTTTTTCCTTCGTTCTGACTACGGAGTTCCACTTATGTTATGTGACTGCGCCCCGATTAGCGAATCGTGATCGTTCGTTGGGGCAACTGACAACTGATCAAAATACTCTAGACACACGCAAGTGACGAGAAATATGTCACGGAATACTCACATACTTGCGCAAACGTTCTGTATACAGAAGCTGTGATGCGACGGCGGTCAGACGTCAAACTCGTTTTGACATCTATTTTGACATTGACAGTGCTTTTTATTTGGGTTTTGCCCCAACCAGTGAACATTCAACCATCGAGACAGCCCATCTAACGAGCTCTCAACGAACGAATCGTCACTGTAACCGAAAGTTCGAGATAGCGCTCCAAAAGAAGCGAACGGGAACCGCTGTTGTGCGGTCGTCACGCTGGACGTGAAGAATGCGTTCAACAGCATCAGCTGGGCCTCCACCGAGTGCGCCATACATTACCTAGGAGTCCCGGTTAGCTTAAGCAGGATACTAGAGAGCTACTTCCAGAGGGTGTGAACCATTTCGCTTATTCGTTTAACTTTTAGTTGAAATTTGACACTTCGGTAGTTATTTTGCATCGGATGGTTAAAAAATAACTACGGGGACGGCCCATTTTAAATTTGACAGACGAGTAGTTATTTGAAACAAAATTCAGTACGCAGCCAAATCATTGCGTACAAAAAATAACTATCGGATTGTCAAAACTAACCCTGGTCGGGAGTACACTGAAAGGAGCCTTGCAGTAATGACAAGCATAAAAATGTTTTTAAATTTATTGCGCTTAGCAAGAAAAATTTTAGTTTCACACTTTTACCGATCTGTCAGTCAGTTGTGCGCAAGGGTGAATCTCATATCATGGGCAGTATCCATATTTGCATTACTTAAAACATACCCAACCGGTATCAACCGCGTTCGATCAGTACAAGACTGAATGTAACAAATAATGGCACAACCAATCGAATCAGTATTGCGCTTAGCAAGAAAAATTTTAGTTTCACACTTTTACCGATCTGTCAGTCAGTTGTGCGCAAGGGTGAATCTCATATCATGGGCAGTATCCATATTTGCATTACTTAAAACATACCCAACCGGTATCAACCGCGTTCGATCAGTACAAGACTGAATGTAACAAATAATGGCACAACCAATCGAATCAGTAACAATTCCAGAAAATATTGTTTTATTTCCATTTTATTAAAACAATCTCGAAAGGGACCATAATGAGTTAACTTACCTTTCCACGCAAGTTATCAACAACAACAGTCAGCCGGTTGGCGAGCGTCGATGTTTGTTTTGGTCGCAGACAATAGAAACGTGCTGCGAGTAGCTTTGGCGCGAAACGACGTCGTCTGCTTCCTTGCTCCTGATTGGCTGCGCGCAACTGGAGTGGAGCTGCGCGTAACTGCCCGGCGCGCAAATTGCGCAACGAAAGAAAAACTAAACAAAATATTCGCAATACCATGGCAAAACATGATCATCGACCCACCAACGCTTTTTGTGTGCGTTTTGTTTCTTCTCACATCAACCGGTTCGATAGCTGAGTGGTAGCGTGCGAGCCTGGTGATGTCAAGGTTCTTGGTTCGAATCCGGCTGCCAACAGAAACTTTTTTTAATTGAAAATCGAGTCCATGGTAAAATTGAAAACATAATTCTGTTGAATTAAAACGAAACACAGTCTGCACAAATTTAGTGGCGTTGTGCATTTAAATTGACCCTCAGAATAGTAATTTTCACCGCAAGCCACCGTTCAGTGAGGGTTATTTTTAACCGGACGCAAAATTACTACCGAAGTGTCAAATTTTAACTAAAAGTTAAACGAATAAGCGAAATGGTTCACACCCTCTAATAGGATGCTACACTGAAAGGAGCTTTGCAGTAATGACAAGCACAAAAATGTTTTTAAATTTACCATGGCAAAACATGATCATCGACCCACCAACGCTTCTTGTGTGCGTTTTGTTTCTTCTCACATCAACCGGTTCGATAGCTGAGTGGTAGCGTGCGAGCATGGTGATGTCAAGATTCTTGGTCCGAATCCGGTTGCCAACAGAAACTTTTTTTAATTGAAAATCGAGTCCATGGTAAAATTGAAAACATAATTCTGTTGAATTAAAACGAAACTCAGTCTGCACAAATTTAGTGGCGTTGTGCATTTAAATTGACCCTCAGAATAGTAATTTTCACCGCAAGCCGCCGTTCAGTGAATGTATGACAACGAGGGAGGCGAGATGAGCTACAACATCACCGCGGGGGTACCTCAGGGGTCCATCCTGATGTTACATCAAATTGTAACGTCATGCTGATGTATATATCATTATAATGATGCATCGAGAAACATTCAAAGACATCAGGCTCTAATGTTACATTAAAAAATAACTTCATGTAATGTAAAACTATGTTCTCATAAACATCAAGATACATCTAAAAACGTTAGATTCTAAAGTTACTTTATGAGCTAATGTCGTGCTGATGTTGAACCACCGACGAACCGACGTGACAGCTACAACAAATAAATTCAAATTTGTTGTCCCCGACGCCATGATGAAAAATAGCCGAACACTACCGCCTCCTCTATAACAGTTCGCGTTGTTTTGATAGCTTGACTCCAAACCCCCGTCTATTCATATAGGAAAAGGTTCGCGCCTGAGCTGATTTGACAGGAGCGTTCGCTCGCTTTGCTGGAATAGCGTTAATAAACTACGAATCCAGCGTCGCCGATCCAGCGTCGCCGATCCAGCGTCGCCGCCGCAACATCTTTTGCTGGCGGAGATAGGGAGGGATATAAGTGTCAAAGCGAAAAAGTATGCAGTTTGACAGATAGATACCCGGCATGTTTGCGAACGAGAACAAAGGGAACAGCAGCGACATTCGTCCTCTATAGTTTATATATTAAATCTATCTATATATATAAAAATGAGTTTGAAGTGCCTTTGAGGCAACAAAACTCACGAACGGATGAACCGATCAGGATGTCCCTTGCACGGTTCGGTTCGTATTCGTGGTGGCTGTGTTTATATGTAGAAAAAGTTACGAAAATCAGCTAGAAAAGTAACAAAAATGAAAAATTTTGATTTTTCATGAGCTGGGAAGGAAATCAACACGATCGAAATTAAATCAATCTAGAGTGCGGTGACGTTTTGAGCTCAACAGTTGTCAAACCACCACAGCTGGGCAAGACAACGTTTGCCGGGACAGCTAGTTTATAATAAAAATGAGTTCCAAGTCCCTTTGAGGCAACAAAACTTACGAATGGCTGAACCGATCAGGATGACTCTTGCATGATTAGATTCGTATTCATGGTGGCTGTGTTTATATGTATTAAATATTACGAAAAACAACTAATAAAGTTAGAAAATTTACAAAGTAGTGATTTTTCGTGAACTGGGAAGAAAATCAACATGATCGAAATGAAACCAATCTAGAGTGCTGTGCCGCAATGACCTCAACAGCTGTCAAACCACCGACGAACTGACGTGACTCTCGATATCAAGGCATGACCGAAAACTTAAAACGGTCAATTCAAAAGCCAGTGGTCGCAAATGTCAAACTGAAAGTGACGTCTGACAAAATGAAGACGCTTTTGCAGGCGTCGTCTTGATGAGATGGAGATTGTAAATAAAAACACGTGATAGTCGGTTATAAATATGAAAACGCGGGAACTCAGAATGTAGCTTTTTATGGTTTACTTGCACATTTGAGTAAAAAAATTGAGAAATTTATGTTCAATGTCCTAGCCGTAGTGGAATGACACCAAATATTGGTGGCTGTTCTGTTGTTACCATCTGCATGCTATATTTTTCTCACCAACCGTATCGAAAGAGCGTCGCGATGATGCTACTGCTCCTGCTGCCGCTTAGAATATCGAGAGCTTGGCCGACCACTAGGTTTTTTGAATTTTAGAAACATTAATCTAACATCATCAAATTGAGCTTGTAATGAAAAAGATTGCTCCGGGAACATTTACTTTGGGTATTATGGAGAAATGATTGTGTCCTGATATAAAATTAGCAGAATAGCAACACAACGGCGAAGGCAGCAATGATGAGGGCGACGCCACGACGACGACGCCACGGAATGTAAACATGCACTCTACACTAAATCCAAGAAAAGATTCAAATTATGTGAGATTAATCGGTGTTCAACGCTTACAAAAAGCTGCATTTTCAAAAGTATTCAGTTATTTTTCCTTTTCTTTGTCAATTTTAGGGAATATAGGTTATTATTGTCATTAAAAGAGCATCGTTCGACATTTGGAAAAACTTGCCATTTCAACACAAGTATGCGTGGTATTTTTTAAGAGTGCTCGATATTGTTCGGTCAAAATACTTCTGAACCAAAATCAACAGATGGCGTTAGTGTTTCAACGGTTTTTAATTTGAACTTTTGGACGCGCATCTCATGGTACTTTGCACTAGCCTACACGTCAGTTTGTCGGTGGTCAAACCACCACAGCTTGGGAAGACAAAGTTTCCCGGGACAGCTATTAGTCTATTTATAAAAACGTCTAGATTTAACGTTTTATACATCGCAAAACATCAGAAAAAACGTTGGAATGTAACGTTTTCATACATCAATATACATCAGGGAACGTCTGAATCTAATGTGTTTTACATCAATATACATCAGAAAAACGTTGGAATCTTACGTTTTTGTACATCAAAAACATCTGAAAACGTCAGGTTTTGATGTTCTGGATAGTATTCTTGACATCATAAAACATTTGATTTCCTGCACGCTAACCCTCGGTTACCCAGATTGGTGTCAAAGCGACCCAGATTGAGCAAAACTGCAGTTACTCTAATCTGAGTAAAGGCACCTTTACTCAAATCTGGGTTACCGATGTTGGTTGCAAAATCTGGGTAACCGGTACACAGCTCCTCCGGGACCTTGATTTTGTTAATTTATTTCCAATTTAGATTTTTGATAAAAAGCTCCTAATTCCCATGTGCTTTTCACTTACCTGATGCAGGAAAACAGTTCCCTGGAAGAATTTCACTGTTTTCCCGTCATTTATCCTCATATTTTCCGTGGAAACATCCATAATTGCCTGCGTTCGCCTGATCGCTGCCATATTCTCAAGCCGGAAAGTGACAAAGTGCCGATTACCCAGATCTTTACCCAGATTCAACCAATCTGGGTTTTCGGATTACCCGGATTCTGACAACTGCTAACAACATGAAAATCCGGGTAGAATCGACCCAGGCGATGGGTAGTTTCAGGTTAGCGTGTGATGTATACATTATGTTACCTTGCATAAACACATCTAAAACGTAATGTATTCTAATGTTCAACGACAGAAGTAAATTAAAACTTGATGTTGATGTACACATCAATATTAGGCTGACACAAATTTCGATTTTCTCTTATGTCACCGCCCCCTCGGAAAATTTTGGTCGAATTTAAACATTTTAAGGGGGGACACCAATAAATTATTCAAGATATTTTCAAATTTTAAGGTGAAATTAGAGTTGCACAGAAAATTTCTTAACAAATCCGATGAGTTTATAGATTTTGCCGAATTGTTTGGGTATTTCTTCTTCAAATACATTTCTGGAGCAACATTTGAAAAGGGCCCAAGAGGTCTTGTGTCTTTTTTCTAAAACGCTCCGTAGGGCATAACAGCAGCCCACCCACGCAAATAAACACCGTTATCCTAATGATCGATGTTTGCTCTATCTGATAACGGTCTTAGTTTTTGTGAATAAGCTGAGGGGGGCTTAGGAGCGACGTGTGAAGTCATTGTTTACCAATGCTTGTATGCCCTTTTCAAATGTTGCTCCAGATTTATTATTTATTGTCCTCCCCCTTAGCGATCCAACGAGTGTTGTGACAAAAGAAGAAAATGAGATTTGTTCCGGCCTTAATGTCAGGCCAATGCAAATTTTTATTCGGGATACAGCAAGTGTACATATCTAAGTTTTATATTCACCACTGACAACGGCATGGGAACTATGCGATAGCCCCGCCTCCACGGATTGCCACTTCTGTTGCCATTTCAATTGACCATTAAATTTCTATCACAGTTTTTGAAACTGGACTTGGACGTCTGTTCTCTGTGAGAAGGACTCAAGTCTACTTTTGAGTCGATTTAAACGAGCGTGCAAGATAAAGGCTGCGCAGCTGTCATGACATCTATCTGATTTGTGATGAACTACTCGTGCGTTTCATAATATCCCAGGTGGTAAATCACAATTTTCAATACTTTGATGATTCGATGCAACAGAAAGATGCAGCATGCAACATGTTGTAGCCCTGTTCAATGAAGTAAATAATGATGGTATATGTCAGGTAATTAAATTTTAATTTTGTCCATTTCTAAATCTTTCGTTCTCTCAAAAATTAACATTTATTTTATTTTATTTCATATGTTTATGTTTCTATTATAATATTAACTTATCAATTATTATTATGCTTCAAGGTGCTTCAAGCACCGTTGGTTATTGAGTTGTCCAAAAAATGTCTCACACGCTAACCTGAAACTACCCATCGACTGGGTCGATTCGACCCGGATTTTCATGTTGTTAGCAGTTGTCAAAATCCGGGTAACCCGAAAACCCAGATTCGCTGAATTTGGGTAAAGATCTGAGTAATCGGCACTTTGTCACTTTTCGGCTTGAGAATATGGCAGCGGTCAGGAGAACGCTGGAAACTATGAATGTTTTCGCGAAAAATATGCCGATAATGACGGGAAAACAGTGGAATTATTCCGGGGAACTGTTTTCCAGCATCAGGTAAGTGAATAGCACGTGGCAACTGAGAGCTTTTTAATCAAAATCTAAATTGGAAATAAATTAACAAAATCAAGACCCCGGAGGAGCTGGGTATCGTTTACCCAGATTTTGCCACCAACATCGGTAACCCAGATTTGAGTAAAGGTGCCTTTACTCAGTTTAGAGTAACTGCAGTTTTGCTCAGTCTGGGTCGCTTTGACATCAATCTGGGTAACTGAGGGTTAGCGTGCACGAAACCTAATGCAAGCCTATCCATATACGCGAGAACAAAAGATGTTTACAAAGTTCTTACAGATAGGGAAGCGCGCCACTTGGGCGGTGGCGTCTATATTCGTCTGTTTTCCACTATAACTCAGCCAAATTTCAACCAATTGACACAACTTTTGGAAAGTGGTGAGATGGGTATAGTATCTACCCGGGTACAACATTTCAAGTCAATTGGTTCAAAATTGACTGAGTTATAGTGGAAAACAGACGAATATAGAAGCCACCGCCCAAGTGGTGCGATACCCTAGATTAACACGGGAAATCTGAACACAAACCACTACCACACAGGAATTTGGATTGGTCCATAGGGCACTGCACTATTTTGATTTTGTATGGGATTTTGACGTTTCTTGGCCTTGTTGTTTACAAAATTTCTGTAAGCGTGAAAGAGAAGGAGATAATTTCATGCAGTGCCCTATTCAAGCGCATCATGGGGATGTTGCTTTACATTCCGTGAGGTTGTATTATAACCACAGATAAACAGAAGTAACACTGCTATCTTTCCCAATGTACAACGATATATCAATCTATTTGAAAATTTCATTGTTGGCTGACGCTCCACCCGTGGCGCCCGTATCGTTTTTGTTCGTTTTCACTCAGTATTGTGGCATTGGGCGAACATTTTTGCGTGTCTACGATTTGAATCAAATGTGTTTGAAGTGTTATGTCTTTTGGTCTATGCTACAAACCACCATGTCACGTCGCACGCTTTTGAATGTTTCTCTGGTTTCTCTCATCACCGCCGCCGCCGCGATCGTCATGGAAACATTCCGTTACAAACAAACCCGCATCCTCGTGCCGCGCGGATCGTTTCGTTTCTCTCGCAGAGCCACCCAGAAGCATAAAAGAAACATGAAAAGCATAAAGTACCGCAAGTGAAGAAGGTCAACAAAAAGCAGCGAGAGAAGAATTAGTTCACAAAAAAAGATCGCGATGTTATTACGAAACGAAGCTAACTGCTGATTGATCTTGTGCGTTTGTCAGTGAATGTGACCAAATTTCAGATTGAATTTCAGTGAATTTTATATTTAGCTACTTTTTGAACGATTGTCCTTGATGTGATTGGAAGGACGCAAAGAGGGAAAGAAGGATGAAAATCATCCCGATTCCAGCAGCATAGCGCGAGACGGTGGAGACGATGTCAATCAACATTACGGTGCACAGCTCCCAGCCTGCTGCGCCTTCCGGTAGTAATCCGTTTGCCAGTTTGGAAAGTGTTCGTAAGGCCGAGAATGACAAATTGCGCAAAGCTCGGTTGGAACAGGTGAGTGTTGTCATATCGAATAGTTTTCTGTAGGAGGAAATAACTGTTTTTCTCATAGGTCCGACAGCAGTCGAAACAGCTGGCGGCGAAAGTTCGCCGGAACTTCAAAACGGCCAAGGAAAAAGAGTTGGCTAACGTGGAGAAGCTGAGGGAGGCCGAGTTGAAGAGCTGGAAGCAGAAGCACATAGCAAAGTTACAGACGGATTATCAACACTGTTTGGAAGATGTCGGTGAAGCGCACAAGGCGGCTGAAGCAGCTGACCAGTGTGAGATTTGGTTTCAGGAGAAAAGGGCCACCCAGCAGGCAGCGGCTCTGCAGAGGGGAAGACAAGCGGAGCAAAAGCTAGCGAAAGACATTCAGGACCGAGAAAGCAGGAAGGTCAAAAAGAAGAGAGATTACGTACCGAGCAAGTCGGTTGCGATACAGGTTTCGGTTCCCGCGGAACAGAAGAAGGATGCTCCGGTTCAGGTGGATGACAGTAGTTCGTATGCCAATACTGTGAGTGCATTCGAACAGTTCAAGAGAGGTTCAAAAGCAAATTCGGTGCCAGATTTACGAGTACCGGATGATCGTCCGTTGTCTCCAGATTTCCTGTCGTCGGATGAAGAACTGCTTCCTGCAACAGGTAAAAATAAAGAGAACATTCCAGCTCAGAGTTCTGCATCTAGCAAACGGATCGACACACTTTACTACAATCCAACATCATTCACCTCACCGGAAACAATCCAACACCAAGCATCCACTACTCAACAGAAGCCGATAAAACCTTTCACACAGATATCCGATTTCGTCAGAAGACGCCGACAGGAGAAATCTCACCAATACGCCCACCCACATGACCCTCCCATGAAAGACTTTCCCACCTATTCCTCGCAGAAAATCGTCCAGTTCGATGATCTCAGCGAAAACACCCTCTCCTTTCCCACTAGCGCAGCCATGGGCGGCTCGATTCTGGAATCTCCGCGCAAACCGGTGCGAAAGTTGGTGGAACATCCGAAGACCATCCCCATCAAGTCGAAAGCATCGAGTCCCTCAAAGCGATCGGCAACGGCCACGACGGATTCTACCACCAGCGCGGTGGGTGCCACTTCGTCCAAGGTACAGTACTACGACTTCAATACCAAATACCGGAAGGAGTACGACCAGCCGAGCGCGTTTGTGACGCGAAACGATCATCCGAGGGAAGGGGAGCTGAATGCCATGCAGGAGGCCGATCGACTGGAGCGACTGCAGGCCGAGATGCTGAATGCGAGGAGGTAACTTCTATTAACAAAGCCGTTTAAGTAGCAGAACTAATTTTATTTATTTCAGACAACTTCCGGTGGGTCCGGATCGTTCGCAGAACGCGCTGGAAAAGTTGCAGATGCGCAAGGACTACGAAAATCTACAGGCGGAACTGGACAAATTGGTGCGAGCTGAATCCCAAGTGAAGGGCCTGGATGTGGTAAGTGTTTATTACATTTGTATTTATTTCTCTGCATCTAGACAAATTAATTATGAAGTAGTGAAGCCGGAATTGCTGATCAAAGTTTTCTACGCATAAGCAATAGAGCAGATCGGTGAACTCCCTGGGCTTGGATTATATCTTCCAGAAAGCTTTGATTTCAGGCATGTGGTCGATGTGCTTTGCAGTAATGATTGGAATAGCTGAATGTATAATCAATGGCAAACAATTCTGTAAAAATCAGATCTTCAAGTCATCTGATATTGTTTTACGATCATGATGCTGCATAGTATATCGAACATTTGTCGAAGTCATTTATGTGCCAGGAAAATATAATTCCAAGTTGGTGAGAATATTACAAACTGAGGGAGGGTAATAGGCCCAGTCAGACCCCTGAATGGGCAATGTGGGTTAGTGTGTGGGAATGCTATTGAAGGTTTGTAATATTCTCGGAGGCTTTCGAAATCCAACAGGGCGCGTCCCCGGGTTGCATATAGGGGGAAAAGGGAGATTTTTCACATGTACTGTAATCAGCCAATGTGATATTATCTCCTATGGTGTTGTAGTGCGAATGAATGATCTCATTCTATGGGAATTCGAACCTTGTAATGTATTGTTTATTAACTCCAATTTTCCAAGCTTGACAGGTTTTGAAGACAAACATGTGCTGAGAGAATTGCCTAATAGGAAAGTCACATCAGCAAAGCTTTTACATATGCAAATGCTATCCATGGGGTCATGTCTAGCATTTAATATGTATGGCAATGACTGGTTCTTACCTAGCAGGGGTACTACAAGACCACGCGGACAATTCGATTGAAGGCTTAATTGGGGATAATATATTTTCCAGAACTGAAGGGACATTTTTTCCGGGACTGGCGAGTCGGAGAGGGTAGAAGTTTTCGTTTGTTATAATTGACAAAATAAACAATCGGGCGCTTTTTCTTTCTTTGACTTGCTTGGTATTTTGTGGATTATTGTTTTTTGGTTTTGGAAGGTATGCGATTCACTATTGAGCCTTAAAATTATTTTGCATCTGAATAGCATTGATATTGTCAAGTCTGTACCAACACCCTAGTCCCACACCAAAATACCCTTTTCCTATCCCATGGCGTTTTTGTGGTCAGCAAAGACTATTCAGCCATTACCCCTCCTTATCATCGGCTTTGGACTGATTTGCGCTCTCATTGCCCCACCAAATGCTGCAAAATGAAAATGAAATAAGCAATAGAGCAGATCGGTGAAGTACTACAGGTATTCTTCGATATAACGTACCCTCGATATAGCGTACCCTCGATATAGCGAATTCGATATAACGTACATTTTGCTTCGATATAACGTACAACATTGAAAAAAAATATTTTTCCCACGAATAACCCTTAGATAAACTACGATATCACTCAAATCAATGTTTTGTTGCAGCATTAGTCTTGTTACCCAGAATTAGCGCAATTTGGGGAAAAATTTAGTGTACGTTATATCGAAGCAAAATGTACGTTATATCGAAGCACAAAAAACGAAATGACTTTTTCGTCAAAATTTAAGTTTTTCATTATTAGTTTTGTGAATTTCACCGAAATCATTATTTTGGATTATTTCACGTCGAATACATCAATACTAGCATAAAAAATATTAAACTTTTCTCTGCTTCGATATAACGTACACTTCGATATAACGTACAAAGAGAAAACTTTTTTGTACGTTATATCGAAGAGTACCTGTAGTTGTAGTAATGAGCTGAATTTTTGTATGGTGAGAAGATCATTTCTCCGTTTCTGCAATGATAGGGTGCAAAGAGCGTGGGTATTAGCGTGGTTCAAAAAATCGGTTTTTGCTCCACACCGCTCATTCGATTCGTAACCAGATTCTAAGCCTTCTCCCAAAAAATGAGCTGATTTGGTTGAAAATTGAGAGTGCACAAGCCCTTCAAAGTTTGTATGGGAATTACTATGGGAAAAGGACGTTTTTCATTCAATTGGCCGTAGCATTTCCCCAAGTGCCCTAGAGTGTTAGTTGACCCTTGGTACTCCTAGGCTACTCTATCAGCTACAACTTTGCCGAAGACCACATTCAAATCGGATGCCTCATTAATTAGTTATCAATTTTTATCCAACTGCAGAAACTTTAACAGTGATCGTTCAGCTTCCCAGCAGGCAACAGTGCTGCACATGGCGCCAAAGATAGCACACATAAATCATGGCTACTATGTTTCAAGGCAAATTGCAGTGATGCCCATGGAATAGTATAATCCAGTGACGACAATTGTCAAAATACGGTCGTCTGCACCGACGCCCAGCGGCGCCAGCGTCGTTGATTTGTTTTTGTATTGATAGTCGTCTTGACAACCCGAGCGCTTTCGAAATTCTTTTGACCGCTGTCTGCTGAACTTCAATCACCTACTGATACTCAAAGTCAGTATTTTCAATTTCAACTGATTATTTTTAATTAAGCACGATTCAGAAGCAAAAAATGCAGTTGTTTTGCATCACTCACCAAAAGTAACTATAATGCATTGAATTGAGGTAACATATCGGTATTTGTATGCCTAAACCATAATAAATCAATTTCTATTCATATTCGAATTCATCGAGCTGAAGTTCAGCTGAACTGAACTTCAATTACAGTGGATGACACCACAAGACGCCGCTTTCATTGTCTCGTCTCTCTTTGTCATGTTCATTCTCGGCCTCGTGTCTATGGGTAACTGTGTTTGTTTATTTGTGCTCGTTTTCACACAAATTGAACATCATTGTGCTGAATTTTTTCGACACTGGTATAATCATCATGATCAAAGATTTTCATTCTGGATAAAAATCGATAACTAATTAATGAGGCGTCCGATTTGAATGTGGTCTTCGGCAAAGTTGTAGCTGATAGAGTAGCCTAGGAGTACCAAGGGTCAACTAACACTCTAGGGCACTTAAGGAAAAGCTACGGCCCATTGAATGAAAAACGTCCTTTTCCCATAGTAATTCCCATACAAACTTTGAAGGGCTTGTGCACTCTCAATTTTCAACCAAATCAGCTCATTTTTTGGGAGAAGGCTTAGAATCTGGTTACGAATCGAATGAGCGGTGTGGAGCAAAAACGATTTTTTGAACCACGCTAGTGGGTATTATGATCCCTTGCATAATTTGATGCTGTTTGAGCAAAACTTTGGGCAACAGTGTTCTGCCAAGATTTGGGATTATCTATTAGGGTAGTATAAATTGTTAGTACATTACTACAAATACTTTGTTTCTCATGTTCCCTTTCGTACTAATCTTGCACTTTCCAGACAAGCAAACCTCTCATGACGGAGACCAGACAGCGGCAGCAAACGGAAGCCCGCCAGAAACGAATGAATCAAGCCGTGGAAGATTTACTAAAGAAGCGGGTTCTTATCACGTGCCCTGTAGTTCGGGATCCACCGAAGGGAGTTCAGCTGGCCAATCGACCCTCGCAGATAAATGTCGCTGCGGGAATGGGGAACGCTGTTCATGTACCGGGGGACGATTCCGTCGTTCGGGACAGCTCGGATAGTTGCAGCACCATCATGCTGGGGTACGATCGGGGAAATGAGAGAGCGGGAATTCCTCTGCCGGAAGCTGACAAGGTTGCCAAGCTAAAGGACCTGCTGGAGAAGGTGAACGAACAGAAAAGATTGCTGACGGAGGAACTGAAGAAGGAGGAAGAAATCGATCGGGAACTGAAGGTCCCCGTTGTGGGTTTTAAGTCGACGAAGACCCAGACGGACAACGGAATCAAGAAGCTGCAGCAACGTCAGCGGGAGCTGGAAGTGCAGCAGAAACAGTTGCACGAGAAGGAGAAGGAAATTCACGAGTTGGAGAAACAGTTGAAGGAGAAGTTGAATCGATTGGAGAAAGAGAAACCCAAACCGAAGATCCCGATTCAGATTGAGACGAAAGGAAGTGGGAATGCTGAAGTTCAAACGATTCATGATAACTCCTCGACGGTATCGAATGATAGCATCCAATCGGGTTCGGAGATTCCGGTGAAGATTGTTATAACTGTTAACGATAAATCGAAAAAGAAAGTTAAGAAAACCCCGAAAAAGGCGGTCCCGGAAGTAAGAAAAAGAAAGAAGGCTAAGGAAGTCAAGGATGTTGTTGATCAACCTGTTGAGCCGCCGAATATTCCAGTCAAGTCGCCACAGAAGGTAAAGGAAATTCCACAATCGCCCATTATTACACAAAAAGTCATTCCGGAACCTCCAATGGTAATTCCAGAACAAACGGAGGCATCTCCAATAAGCTCAACAACCTCAACGGTCTACCGACAACTGCCAGCTAAAATTGACAATCGTGCAGGTCAGCTCTTAAAGCAGCTGGCCCAACTACAAGCTCCACCACAAAAACAAGCCAAACCTCAACGGCCTGATTCCGCTCCCAAGCATCTGCTCAAAAAGACCGCTCTTCCTCCACCGGTACCTTCGACTCGAGTGCAGCAGAGAGGTCAAAACCTCAACCCAAACCTTATGCAGTATATCGTCCGTCTACTAGGTATGTCCCGACAATCCATTGAGCAGCTTGGAGTTAGTTCTTCCACCACAGTTTCCACACCGCACGAATCCGTGGTAAACGTTAGCGCCAATCAGTCCAGTAGCGCCGAGGAAGTAACCAGTCGAGATCAGTCACGGATGGACAAGCTGCGACGGTTTATTGACGAGAACTACAACTTCCTCCAGGAAATCGACGAGACCCTCAAAGAGCAAGAGCTGAGCGGAACGGCCGACGAGAACATTAGTCGAGTGGAAGACGTCTGGATGAAAACGCTCAGTCGGAAAGAGAAAGAAATACGACGGGAAAAGCCGAAAATGGCGGCACCTCCCACGGGACAATCTCCTCCGGTCAGAGACAGCTCCCTCAAGTCGATTCTGAAATCGCCGAAGAAGACCCCAGCCAAGGTTGCCACAATTATGACTCCCCAAGGGAACGTGGAAGTGATCGATCTGACGGATCGTGCCGAACAGGAAGCACTGGAGAAGTATTCCCACCTCGCGGAAAACTGCAGCAAACGAATATCCGAACTCTCGGATATGATCCAGAAGGTCAGGGAGGAGAAAAAGAAGCTTATTGAAAACAGTTTATCCTCAAGTGATCAGCCGGAATCGTCCACGAAGTATCTGGATTTACCCCGAACGCAGCAGAAGATTCCGCAGGCACCTGAAGCTGCTGGAATCAGTCCGCAATCCGCCAAGGACGATCCCGTCAGCGAAGAGATTAACAACATATTTACCAACTCGCGGCAGATCGGACTGAGCAAGGACAGTGGCATTGCAATGTCCCGACCGGTAACGTCATCCGACTATCGGGACAGTCCAGATACTAGGCCGGCGAATGCCGGTGCGCCGCAGTTCGAGTCGTCCGAGGATTTAAGCTCGCGGGAAATGGTGACTCCTGCCGTCTCGGTTGCATTCGAACCATTGTTGAAGGATATTCCTAAGGTGAGTACAAGAGATCTTAGTTTGCAAATTATTATCGAAGTCCTAACTACCCATTCAGGAACATTTCCTAAATCCAAACTTCAAATACTTTACAGGTTTCCCCGCGGTTGCCTCACGTGGAAACAAATGATCAAGCCATGTCTCCCGAACCGAAGGACATCCCTCTGGCGAAGCGTACAAAACCGCCTGTGGCCATAACTAGGTACAGTCCACAGCTCGAGGAACCCATTGCAGCGCATGAACTGTCCACCATTCCAGAAGTGGAAACTCCGCTTGCCTCCAAGGCCAACATTTCAGTGGTACCAAGTGAGAAACTCGACCCTGCCGAACAACTTCTCGTAGAAGTCCGCGACAAACTTCTGGAACATGCTCGTGCCCTGGGCTACGAAGATTTCCCCAACTACCAGCAGTACGTTCGGGAGCAGAATCTGGAAGGAACCCGTTACGATCCCGAGAAGACCAGCTATTCGCGTCTCCACGATCTGCTTGAAGTCACCGACCGGAGTGATCTTCGATACCAGAACTTCCCCGTGCCGGCTCCGGAAATGAACATCACGGAAGAGAGTAACAAGCAGAACAATAAAAAAGCGGAACTGGACAGTAACTCCAGCTCCAGTACGACACTCCCCGATGTGGTTGCCGAGCTGAAGCTCAGGAAGATCATTGACAAATCTTTCGACAACTCTCTGGACGACTCGAATCTGTCGACACCGGAATCCGGATCACTACTGGCTCTCCATCCTCTACCGGAAAAATCTCCCATCAAGGCACACCAGAATCAGAACGACGGCCACAAAACCCCCGAACAATCTGTCTCCGAAACAACGGCGTCCCTCGAACGAGATCTCAACCAACTGGGTCTTCGCTGGGCTTCGACCATGCTCAAAAAGAACCAACAAGCCCTGCTTCAGGACCACTCGAGCAGTTCGTCCCTCTCGCCGGCCGAAGATATCCGTCGTCAATCGGGAAGAAACCCGCAACCACTGCCATCGCTTCGAGACGATCCGAACGACTCCCAGAACGCCGTCGCTGGGAAACCCCTCAACCTGAAAGAGTTCATTGCTCGGGAACTGATGATTCGCACCCATTCCGACCCGAGTTCTCTCTCCGAATCGTCCAGTCCGTGCAGCTTGCTGTTACGTTCCCTACTCGACATAAGCCATATCAACGCCTCGACGACGCCGGAACTGCTAACCCAGACGACAGACCGTAACATCCAGCGAACCTCCACCCCAGTGGCCACGAAATCATCCTCCGGGACAACCCCGCGGGAGGCCAACAAAGATGACGGCAGCCTGAACAACATCACCAATGGGCTCTTTTCCGCCGAGTCACGGATTTCGTCCGTCCGAATGAGTTCCTCGTCATCGGGAGGGGAGAACAAGTTGACGGTGCCGAACGTGCGGCTGGATGTGGAACGGTATGACAATGGACGGGACAAGGAACGCAAGTAGATTGCACACAAGTCGCACATGCTCATTTTCTGATAAGTATATTTGATAGATGCCTTTATATTTTAATAAAAGTGCCTTGAAGCAATATTTTACTAGAAGCGTTGTTTTCAATTGAATTAGATTGCTCAAGCTACATATCGATAGGGTTAATTTGAATTCTACGCGTGCGGCCCCACAATCAGTGAATTAATTGTACGGTACGTTTTGTTTTCTGTTTTAGGATTAAGTTTTACCTATTATCAACTATTTCTAGGGTTATTTTTAGTGACTAATAATTAGAATGTACTCTCTTCATATTTCATAGGACGCAACAAATTCAGCACTGTTAGTCATAGGCATGTTAAAGCATTTAATAAATGAAAAATGAACCGTATTTTGCTTTACTTGTTTTACTGCATGATGAACGATGGATTCCATAAAAACTTTTTTTCAAAATCAATAGGGGGACTCACTAAACAGATTAAATTGCTGCGTAAGCCATGATTTTCTGCTTATTTGAAATGTTTCATGATTTTGCGAATGAAATAATCAAAGATTGCCTTGGTGATCGCGACGTTTCATCAGTTTAATCAGTTTAAACTGTTTAGTGAATCCCCTTAATGACAGTAATTTATTTTTGACGAAATTTAAGACAGAATCGTTGAATGCAGGGTATGACGGGACAAGACAAGCACCCCTCTGTTTTACTACTTTTATAACGAGTTTTGTTTAAACAACTTAAAATAAAGTTCATCCAAATGTGATTGCCAGCTAACCAGCCTAGGGCTGAAAATCTCTATAATAAAGTAATCATGTGATTGCCTGTTTCCAAAAGGCGTGAAAACCTCGCACCGTCACACGCCGGACAAAATGATTTTCGGAAATACGGGAAATGAAAGCTGATGATCTCGTACTAGTTGTTGGTGAAACGGCATTTCATCAGTGCAGTGGGTTCGCGGACGCGTAGAAAAGCTTATCTCCGGGAGAGACGGCCGACTACGTCAAGCACATGTACGCACAGGATCAGGAGTATTTCGGGGACCCGCATAGAGACATCGTAGAGAGTGGTGAACCTATCGATCATGATGGTGGCTCCATGGAGGAACTCTGGAATGTCATAGAGGCTCACGGGTGGGGGATGTTACGATGCCACAATAGAACACGATTGCACTTTCGGGTGTAATGATCACTTTTCACAGTTTTTAGCGTTTAGATACATTCTCAAACATTCATAGTAGGTTAAGGTGAATGAATCTAAAATTAAGTAGGCTATGACTCTGACAAAATGACATGTTAGGATTATTCTGTAATAAACCACTGTAAAGAACACACCGTTGTCCAATCATTTGCCTACAATACTATATATGTAATATTAAGATCAAAACCACTGTATAAGCTCAATATAAAATCGCAGAGTTGAATGTCATTAACAAAACCTTTATGAAAATGCTTCTTTTCATTAAAATATGCGATCTATTGAAAGTGTGCTTTCAATACCTTAAGTCATGTAAGAATTTGGACAACATATTCGAAATTAGGGCCACCAAATTTAGTAACTAAGAGTATTTTCAACACAAACGAGCAATGTTAAATCAAAAACATAAAAAAATCGAAAAAGCCTATTTAGACATGTTTAAAAGTTTCACAATACTTTTTGAAGTAGCCTACCGCAGAGGGTCAGTACCTAGGTCAGTACTTGTTTTAAAAATATAAAACATGTATTGTTTGCTTAACCCTTTATAAGGCAGTGGCAACTATATTGCCACCTTCTGTTTGTATTTTTTTTTCTGTTTTATAACAACTTATTTCGAACTTTTTTTTGTTTACGCAAAGTTGGGATTACTAACAACGCCTGGTATTTTTTTGGTACTAAACAAAGCTTTAACAACAATTTGGGAGCCATTTGCAGTCTCAAAAATGGCTTAATTTGAACGCGTGAAGAAAATTAGCTCAAACTTATTGTAAAATTATAGATTTGGTAAATATTTTAAGAAATAATCAAATTATGGGTTGACATGAGCTTAACTACACGGTTTATATTATGGGTTAAGCCCTAATCCACTCTAAAATCTCTTTTCCGGCTTTTTGTCGAAGTCAAAAGAAGAAAACTACCCTAAACGGGCAGTGGCAAGAATATTGCCACCAGCGCTGGTGGCCTAAACGGGCAGTGGCAACTATATTGCCACCTCAAAAGCTCAATTTTGGGGTAAACGGGCAGCGGCAACTATATTGCCACCAGCGTTTTTGGGCTTAACGGGCAGTGGCAACTATATTGCCACCTAGATTTTTGAGAGAATCTTTCAAACAAAAATTGTTTTGTACATGTAATCATGTATATAATAATTTCCATAATAGTATGCGTTGACAACTCTTCTAGTTTTCTCGGCCTTATAAAGGGTTAAACAAGGGAATAATTCAAGAAAGATCGAAAATTTCGACCAATGTTTCCCCGGATGACAGTACGTCAAGTTGAATGTATAGAACTCACAGCGACGCATATAAAGTTTGTTAAATTTTGTGATAGAATACTTAATTGAAAATAGGATGCTTATATCTCCCCAATACTTTGGAATCGACGCAAAAACACACTTTTTTCAAAAAATCTTTTCTCGTAGTATAAACACAATTTAACTACAGTAATGGCAAGTATGACTCAGTAAGCAGTTCAATATTATCATGATCGTTATGGCACTACAGTGTACGGAAGATTCAACGTTGTTTTCAAGCATCTTCAGTCGACTTTCAGGCGGCTAAGTTAGGTGATTTGCGTGAAAAAACAAGTTACTAGTTCATGTTGTCCCGTTGTGCGCGGGTAAAGTGAGGTGTTTGCACGGATGGTTTTAACCGAAGACGGCTAATAACAAGACAGACATCTACCCTCTTGCTCCATATACTTTGGGAGCTACAAGCACTCTAGCGCCGCGAACGCCTTCAGGGAACAACATCATGAATGAGTGTGCGTGCGATGCTACAATTCCCGTTTACGTATAGACGAGTGCACCGATGAACTGAATTCATCGCAGTCCGAGAATTTTGACACTAGAGCGGGGCCGTTCCCAATCAGAATTGTTCAATTCTGATTGGAAATTCTTCACTTCTGATTGGAAGCGACCCCGCTCTAGTGTCAAAATTCTCGGACTGCGATGAATTCAGTTCATCGGTGCACTCGTCTATTAGCATGCACACGCACACTATCATGTTTTAATGTTCCTGTGAATCGTTGAGGGCGTTTCAACCATGTCGCCTGCAAGAGGGTGAGAGCTGTCTGTCTTGTTATTAGCCGTCTTCGTTTTAAAGGATTCTTTGTCGCGAGTGCATTGCCATGTAGATTAAGTATTGTGAAAATAAATCGTGTTTTTATCATGCGATTGATCGATAAAATCGGAATTGTGCTTGTTCTACGATTATTACGACGCGTATATCCATTAGCGTGGTTCAAAAAATCGTGTTTGCTCCACACCGCTTATTCGATTCGTAACCAGATTCTGTACCTTCTCCCAAAATTTGAGCTCATTTGGTTGAAAATTGAGACTGCACAAGCCCTTCAAAGTTTGTAAGGGAATTAGTATGGGAAAACGATGATTTTCATTCAATCGAGCGTACGCGTATGGTGCTTGTTTTGCAGTCGTGTATTAGCTTATGGTTTATATTTAACTAACATCGCTTTTATTCATCGTTGACTGCTTTAATTCGTTGGTTACACAACAGAAAGCAAATGATTGAAGCTTATAGCGTTGAAAATGTTAGTTGGGGTAGTATTTTCCCAAGTGCCCTAGAGCGTTAGTTGACCCTTGGTACTTCTAGGTTACTCTATCAGCTACAACTTTGCCGAAAACCGCTTTCAAATCGCTCGCCTCAATAATTAGTTATCGATTTGTATCCAACTGGACGAACTTTAGCAATGATCCTCCAGCTTTCCAGCAGGCAACATTGCTGCATATGGCGCCAAAGATAGCACACTGAAATCATGGCTACTATGTTTCACTGCACAATGCAGTGATGCCCACCGATTAGTTTAACCATCATGGGTAAAGATTTCGATTCTGGATAAAATCGGTAACTAATTAATGAGGCATGCGATTTGAAAGTGGTCTTTGGCAAAGTTGTAGCTGATAGAGTAACCTAGAAGTACCAAGGGCCAACTAACACTCCAGGGCACTTGGGAAAATACTACGCTCGATTAAATGAAAAACATTGCTTTCCCATAGTAATTCCCATACAAACTTTGAAGGGCTTGTGCAGTCTCAATTTTCAACCAAATGAGCTCATATTTTGGGAGAAGGTATAGAATCAAATAAGCGGTGTAGAGCAAAAACGATTTTTTGAACCACGCTAATATCCATATAACCAGTTGTGTGGATCATATCACCTACCATAGGTGACTCCCAGATTCGCACCCTACCTTACCCTACTTACAGATATTCCTTCCCGAGACAACTGTGGGATGTTAGTTGTGGATTCCACGGTTTCTAGTAGCAAAGGTTGTCGAACTAACATTCCTTCCCTATCCTGATGACCGAAAATACGTGGCCGGCACCATTATTGACTTTTAAAATATTGAACTCTCGAATTGTGCACATTGAGAATGGTTAGCTAGTCCCAAGCACTATTCATTGGTACCCTGTGCAACTTCGATTGTTCTGGTCAATCGCGGAGTAGCAACTACAATGTGTACGGTTATCTTTGCTTTGATTTGCATAGGAGAACAAAATTGAAGCATTTCAAAGTGGATCAGTTCATATGAAAATCGGCTTAAAATTGGTCTTAAAAAATCTTTCATATATTTCGAAGTTATAGCGAATATCTATTGCAGTTTATTGCTCTGTGAATCAAGTCAAAATGGAAAAAACAGACCTGAGGGAGAATGGGACAAGGGATGGAATGGGATTAGGAAAGGGAAAGGTGATGAAATAGGAAGGGGTGCCCTAGAAGAGGGAATGAACGCATAAGAGCAACGAGAGCTCATAGCCCATACCACAACGGGTTTAAGGTGAATATACATATAACGAAGCCACACTTCCGAATTTTCAAAAGCACAAATCTGAAGCTGAAAAGTTGATCGATTGGTCACTACCGGCGGGTCACCAATCGATCAACTTTTCAGCGCAATCCGTCTTTTGGTTCCTTAGATTTGTGCTCTTCGAGGTGTGGCTTCGTTATATATTCACCTTGATCAGTGCCCTGAAAAGGACACTGCAAAGCGCATGAGCGTAAAGAGAGCCCATAGCTCATTGGAGGAAGCTTGTGACGTCATGCAACTTTAAATATGACATTGAAAGGCACGTCATCGAAAGCATCCTCAATATTCAAGAAATCACCCAAGCAAAAACTACGTTTAAGCAAGTACTTTCTTGAAAACGTATACAAAAAGAGTCACTGTGAACATCCCACATTGGAAGACATGTGAGTTCACATGAATAGGCATGTCAGCCACACGAACATCACAGATGTGATAATCGACAATGCGTTTCAAGCATTTCAGAAAGAACGAGGTAACCAGATTAATCTGGAACTTATTCCTTCTTTCTAACAACGCACGCACCCTTTCGGGATAAAACTATCAAGTAATTTCACGCCATGAAAATACCCAATAGAAAACTACAAGAGTTCAAAACATGTTTTAAATACTTAAATCCCTCTGGAGAAAAATAGGACAAAACCCCATTTGCCCTGGAGATTTGAAGTAAGCAGAGCTTTTTAGGGCCCTTTAAGTCGATTATATAGCTATAATTCTCGGGCGGAAGCTAGAGATTCGTAACTATACAACAGAATGGTTTGTCCGAAGATATTTTGAACTTGAACAGGTCACAGTTCCATTCTGGAATACCTCTTGTGATCTGCACAGACCGCAGAGGACAAGCTTCTTTCAAAGCAATAGTTATGGCACAGACAAACAGACGTAACACCTTGAACGATTTTCATGGAAATTCATCGCCCAGTTCACACTACCATCACCTGGTGGAAAAGTTGCACGAATCACTGTGTTGTGCAATATCGTCAACAGAAGGCACTAGTGTAAAACGTCAAACGCCACTACCCAAACTAGACAGGATTACACTCTTCACAATCACAGCATAAAAAGAAAACATCAACGACAAACCAAATCGGTGTCAATTGAAAAACGCCAATGGCGAAAACGCATTAAGCGAACCCATATAGGTACTAATGTAAGCTAATTTACAACATTTGAATAATTCCGCCCTTATTTAGCCTCAAATTTGAGTCTTAAGGAGGGCAACTGATTATCTCGGAGAAACGAAAGGTCCACTGCACTATAGCTCCGGTTGGCGCAGTAAGGACGAAATACTGTGGAAGACGCCCTAATTCTCCACAGGCTCCGTTTGTGATTAGGTTTTTGTTAGACCCCCCTAACCATTCATTCCTTGGCACGGTAAGCATAAAGCCGCATAACACCATGAATTAGGGGTCACCTGTTTAGTGGACTCTTACCACTGGATCAGGCGGTCCGTAGTGTTATTCTTAGCCAATTGAGACAACCGCTACCGACACTACACAGCTATCTAGGCTGATCGGGAAAAGAAGTTAACATTGATGGTTAACTTCCAAACGAGCCCGAACAAGCCAGGATCATCTCCACTTCAGAGTAGTTTGGATGATCCAGAATGCCCCTAAGATGTATATACAAGTATCATAGTTTGAAATGTACCCGATGTACTGTTACGAGTGTAGATGTAAAGACCTTAACTCCAGAATGATTTGGATGGCCTAAGCATCCGTCATTGATGTGGAGTCGCATCTCGCATACTCAAATTTACAAGTATGGATCCAATCAAATTAGTTCTGGCATGCATACATTAGTTTAGTATCCTATTACAGGTAAAGGCCTCACAATCAGAACTCCAGAACGTTTTATGTTACCTAGAATATCACCAGGACATGATCACCATCATTTCATGTTTTAAAATATATCTTTGAATGTAATGAATAAAGTTCAAGTGATTTAAAAATAAAACAAATTTATTTGTATTCAGTAGACTAAGTTCGAAACTACTGGTTGTTTTGGATAACCTGGAGATAGAGTTAGGTACAGCTATAAAAGGACATAGGGTAAGTGTTCCAATTATGGTTATTGTACCAATCATTCGTCATAGTAGATTTTCACCCTTTAATGGTGTGAACCAACAAGAAAAAAAAAAGGTGAACAACAGAGCACGATCACAAAAGATGGTTGTACTCATTTAAACTCCACATTTTCCTCAAATTATGGTATAAATACAGTGGCGTAGCTAGGAATTTGGGGGCCCGGTGCGGAAGCAAATTGGTAGGCCCCCATGAAAATTACATAATATGTTCATATTTTACAATGATAAATCTATACATTTAACTGTCGAATAATCTCACTGTTATATTTTGTACAAAAATCTCGCTTTTTGTACTCAGTATTCTAGTGATGCTGGCAGTGATGGCCAAAGGAGGGTTAAAAATTATCTATCTTATCTTATTTTCTGTTTTCCTTTATGATTTTTTTCGGGAGCGCGAGATTTTTTTTATAAGAATTATGCTGAAAATGTTTTAACAATTTATTTAGAAATTGCACCAAATAATCATTTATAAACGCTTTGAAAGATTGCTTTACTTTTTTCTTTAAGAAATTTTTCTTGAAGAATAATTTGTATTCAAGAAACTTTTAAGTTGTAAATGCAAGGATATCATTCAGTACTCCTCTAAAAGCACTCCTTCAGGAATGATATTATTATAATTAGCCTTATTAATGAGGCTTTCAGTCCCTTGGCTGGTTCACCTCAGACATGCAGGAATGTTTTCAAAATACTACAAAGTAATTCAAAAGATTCTTGCAAAGGCTTCATCGAGTATTTCTGGAAATAATAGTTCAAGAATCTATCAATTATATTCTGAGGATTCATCTAGAAGATCATCTAAAGAATTCTTTCAAAATTCCAGAAAAAAATACTACAAAAAATCATCAATGATTCATTAAGAACCAGATGTTCTTCCAAGAAATTACATCGAGATTCCCTCAGAGGAAGAGAAGCCCTTCTAGGGTTTCTTTCAACATTCTTCCGTTTCTTTCAGAGAATCCTCTTAATATTCCTTTGGTGATTTTCCATAGATTCTTCAAGTATTTCTCAATTCTTCCCTCAAATAACTCTTTTAGATATTTCTCCAATAATTAAACTTGGAATTTCCTCAAGCATTCATCACTTGTCTTAGTGTCCTTTTAAAGATTTCTTAAGAATTACTTTCTAAGATTACTTCAGAAATCCCACCAAAAATTCCCTTTTCCAAAAAAAATCTTCAAGGATTCTTCAAGAAGTTTCTCTAAGGTTTTACTAAGAGATTCATCATAGGATTTCTCCATTAAATAAACAAAATCTCCAAGGATTCCTACTGAAGAAATTGAATTAATTAAATTAAATTAATTAAATTAAATTTATAGATGGACTTCTGTAGGAGTTCTGTAGGAATTCTTTCGAAAAATCCTTCTGAATTTCCTCTAACGAATTTTTCAATATCCATCAACTCTAGGAGTTTTCTCAAGAGTTCCTGCAGGAATTTTTGCTAGTATTCCTCTGAGCACTCTTCAAAAAATTCTATTTCTCCAGAATTTATGATTGATTCCTCCAGAATTATTACGTTATTTTTTATATAATCCGTGATCACTTCTAACAAATATACAAAAATAAGAAACAGAACAAAAACGCTTCATTACATTGTTTTGGGTGGGATAAAAATGGCAGCGTAAATGGCTAAATAGTAAAGAAACAGATATCCTATCTTATCAAAACAAATAACTTCTCCAGAAGTCTCTCCAAGGAATTAGGAAATGTTCTAAGGTTATTCAAAATTCTAAAGGATTTCCTTTAAGGCAGCCTTTAGAAATTGCTCCCGAAATTCCTTCAGGATTTTTTCCAGAGGAGATTTCTTTAGTAATTCTCTTGCGATTTGCCCGAAGATTCGTTCAGATTTTATTCAAGTTTTCTCTTAGAGTTTCTTCAATTGATTTCATTCATTCATTCCTAAACTGATTTTTCCAGGTATTTTACAAATAATTTTGTACAAGAAATCTTTTGGGGTCTTTTTATGCAAGGATTTCTTCATGTATTTATTTATTTACTATTGCAAGGGTTTTCCGGAGATTCTTACACAAATTCCTGCAAGAAATTCCATAGGAATTCCTCCAGGGGATGCATTAATGAGTGTTTTTGCTAGATTTTTTTTAGAAATTCCTCTAATAAGCTTATTCAAGGATTCATAAATTCCTCCAATGAATACTTTAGAAACTCAAAAAACAAAAGAATTCTTTCAATTCTCACAGAAATTCCTCCTAGAAATTCTATAGAAATTTCTTCATACATTTTTAGGAAATTGTTTGTGATCTCTTCTGGTAATCATCTTAATTTTTTGGTAATTCTCTTGAGATTTTTCTCGGTCGTTCCGTTGTAAATTCGTGGATTTATTTTTAATTTGCAAAGATGTATCTCATAGAACATGAAAAGTAATAACAGACGAAATTTAATAAAGAATTATCAGAAGAAATTTACAGAGGAATTACCGAAGAAGCTTTTAAAAGTTGCCACTTAAATTTACAAACGAATCGACTAATTAATTTTCAAAGTACCTGTATGTGTCTCTGACAGGTTTTGGGCCGCTGAATCCGAATCCGGGCTCAGATTTGTTTCAGGACGCCACAAGTTTGAGCTATACCTCAATTTCTAGGGCAAAATATGCAATTTTGGGCTTTTTTGACTGCAAGCCGTTAAACATGGAAATATTTTTTTTAAGCAATTAAAAGGTAAAATGGTCAATTGACATCTAAATTTACGACTCAAGCAAAATATTTCGTTTTACCAAATCAAATTTGAAAGATTTAAGCATTTTATGTTAATATGTAAAATTGCATGCAATTTTTGGAGGGTGGTTTGTATCGTACCTAACATAACCGCGGCCCAAAATCTGTCAGAGACACATTAGTTTGCTCTTGACACAGACCAAAAGTTAATTTTTGTTACGCTGTGCTATTGAAAGAATTACAATAGTAATTGTCAGGTATATGAGCAAAGGGACTGCTGGTAGAACTTTTAGAGAAATTGCTGAATCCCGTAATAAATTTCCAAACCCAAAGAATTTAAAAAAGTTCTGTCGAAGATATTTTCAAAAATAATAACCTAATTCAACTTTGAATATTATTGCCGAGAAATTCCAAAAGAGTTATGCCGAAATAGTTTTCAAAAACATTTGCAGAGAAAATTCCAAGAATATTGCGAATATTTTGTATAGTTTTTCTGTCGTTGCGCAATTTGCGCGCCGGGTAGTTGCGCGCAGCCAATCAGGAGCAAGAAAGCAGACGACCTCAGACGACGTCGTTGCGCGCCAAAGCTACACTCTACACGTTTCCATTGTCTGCGACCAAAACAAACATCGACGCTCGCCCACCGGCTGATCGTTGTTGTTGATAACTTGCGTGGAAAGGTAAGTTAGCTCATTATGGTCCCTTTCGAGGTTGTTTTAATGAAACGGAAATAAAACAATATTTTCTGGAATTGTTGCTGATTCGATTGGTTGTGCCATTATTTGTTGCATTCAGTCTTGTACTGATCGCACGCGGTCAATACCGTTTGGGTATGTTTTAAGTAATGCAAATATGGATACTGCCCATGATATGAGATTCACCCTTGCGCACAACTGACTGACAGATCGGTAAAGGTGTGAAAGAAAAATTTTTCTTGCTAAGCGCAATACTCTTATAGGAACTTTCGGATCAAATCCAATCAAAGCATTTCCCAAGAATTTGTTAAAAAAAAAAACCGCCAAAAGATATTTGAAAGTTTTTTTCAGGTAACTCACAGTAAACTCGCCGAATAAATAACCAAAAAAAATGCCATATGAATTACCCAATCAATTCCCGTAGGGATTGGCATAGAAGTTTCCAGAAAGTTTCCAGAAGTTTCCAGAAAACTTTCGGATCAAATCCAATCAAAGCATTTCCCAAGAATTTGTTAAAAAAACCGCCAAAAGATATTTGAAAGTTTTTTTTTCAGGTAACTCACAGTAAACTCGCCGAATAAATAACCAAAAAAAAAATGCCAAATGAATTACCCAATCAATTCCCGTAGGGATTGGCATAGAAGTTTCCAGAAAAATGTTAAAGTTATTCCGAAAGTTATTACCAGAGGTTTTCTCAAACGAATTGTCAAAAAAAAGTCAGTGAAAAGTTGCAGACGGAATTCCCAACAGAATTTTCGTAGAAATAGAAATCTAAAGAAGTTCGTAGAAATAAGAATCAGAAGCCATTTGTAGCATTTCTGAGAATTAGTTGAAGAAGTTTCCAAAGGAAATGCCTAACAATTAATCAAATATATCGTCAAAGGAAATTTTCAGAGCAATAGCCGAATGGATTCTCAAATTAATGTTTAAACATATTCCTTAACGAATCTGTAACGGGTTTCCGAATTAATTACTGAAAAAGATAAAAAAAAATCCGAAAAAATACTTCAAAAATTGTAATAAATGATGTAAAAATTCTCACAGGATTTGCTCCAAGAGATTCTACTGCAATTCCTCAATGAATCCTTTAGGAATTCTTCCATGGTTTTTATAAGCTTTTTTTTTCTATTGATACCTTTAACGGTTTCTTTAGCGATTACACCAGTTTCGTCCGGATTTCTTTCACGAAACTTCTAACGAAATGTTTCTAACGATTTCATCAATATTTTTTTCTCAAGTGCGGAGCTCTAAGAACTCTTTCTTGGATATCTTTTACGATTCATCTGGGAAATACTTCAAGGACTTCTTTACAAATTCGTCGAAGATTTTCTGCGAAAGTTGCAACAGCGATTCCTTAGGAAACTTCTTCTTCAATTCCTTGAAGGATTTTCTTCAGTATTATGTAATCCCAAGAACTCTATAAAGAGTTTCTTAAAGATATCCACAAACGATTCGTTCATGTTCTCTTCAGCATTTTTTCAGAGGAATACTTTGGAGTTCTTTCAAGATTTTTTCAGAAACTTCTTCAAGGGTTCTTTTTGCACTGCCTCATACGATTTTTCTTGGAAGTCCTTTCAAGGATTTCTTAAGAATTTGTTCAAACATTTCTTTAGTAATCATACCTGCAGGGATTTCCTCATAAATTCCTCTAATAATTTCTGTAGAAAATCATTCAAAGATTCCTTAGGCAATGTTTTTAACCCTCTAATACCCAAATTTTTGATTTTGATCTAAATATCATTTTTCGTTATCTAAAATCGATTTAAACATGTTTTGGAAGATGATTCTTCTCAATTCTCGATTTCGTGAATTTCAGTTTTTGATTTTTCTAATTTTTATTTTTGAACATCCCCACACTTTTATATTTTTCCAGGAAGCCAATTTGGGGAACGGATTTTTTGAGATGAAAACATTTTGAGATGTTATGATTATTTTTGAAATATAATTATTTTATTTTTTTTCACAGAAAAATTTATTTTCCGTGTATTTTTAAGGAAAATAATTTTAGTGTGTATTTGATTCCCTTAAACTATTAAACAAGGATAGAATTATTTGGGAAAAATTTAAAATATGTTAATTGTAGCAATTCAATACAAAATAAACAATGACTTCTAAAAGGTGACTAAAACATCAATTTTTCAATGATTTAAAAAAAATGTAAATTTGCTTTAAAATACACCAAAAACCATTTTGAAATATACAGAACAGTCCTAAATATAAATATAATAGCCAAAAATATAAAAAAAAAATGATTTTCCACGAAACAAAAATTACAAAAATGCTCAAACTATACCCCGTCTAAAGGCGGGATTGGGTATTAGAGGGTTAAGTCCTTTTTCACAATTCGTTCAAGAATCTTTTAAGAAATTCCAGTAAAAATTTAATCTTTTCAACAAGGATTTTGTTTTTCAAGTTACGTATAAAGATTCGTTCATGGATTTCTCGAAGTTTTTCTTCAGATAATCCTACAAGGATGGACACATTCATCCCTAAAGAATTCCTGCACAAATTTCCTCAGGGGGTCTTACAGAAATTCACCCAAGGCCTCCTGCGGAAATTCTTTTGAAGATTGTTTTTTTTTATTTGCACCAAAGAATTTCTAATTCTTAGGGGTTTCCGTCATTGATTTCTTGAGAAATTATCTAGGCATTTCATAATTAGTTCTTCCAAAAATTGCTTACAGATTTTTTCAGGAATCCTTTAAGTAATTACTCATAGTACTCCTAGTACTTGTAGTACTACTTCATAGTACTGTAGTAATCCTTCCAGAACATCATCAAATATACCTCCAAAATCAACCCAATGATTCTTTCCTAATACATCTTAGAATTCATCTAGGCGATTCTTAAAGATTTTGTTTAGAAATTTCTACAAAAAATCCTACAGACATTTCTACAAGAGTTCCTTCGGGGTGTAAAAAATTAGCATTAAGTTAAAATTCACAAATACAAAGAAATTTAAAAAAAAGTTCCTTCGGGAATACATTCAAATTTCTTTGGAAAATCTCCCAAGGATCCATTCGGGTAAGGCTTCAAAAATCTCAAAAAATCATCAAATATATTTTCCATGAGAGACTACTGCAAGATTCCTTCTTGAAGAAATCTCTAAAATCATTCTTGGAGAAATTCCTTGAGGTCCATCTGAAGGATTTCTTGAAGAGTTTCATGATATAATCCTTGAATGGCTTTATGAACGGTTCCGAAATGGTATTTCTGAACGACTGTTTGAAGAAATGCTTACAAAAAAAATCCCAAAGGAATTCCTGAAGGATTTCTTGATAATTGTTTGAAGAAATTCTTGAAGAAATGTCAGGAGGAGTTCCTGAAGCAATCATTGTAAGTATTCATAAACCAATGCTTAGAAAGTTTTCTCAACCAATCCCTGAAAAAAGTTCTGAAGTAAATCATAGAGGAATTTTTGTAGAAGTCTTTGAAGTAACTGCCTGATAAATCGAAAAATATATTCTTGCCCGAAGGAATTCCCGCAGAAACTCTTCAAGAACGTAATATGCGTTCAGTTCTTAATTTTGATAAATGGGGCCCCTGAATTTCAGCTGCTATCTTATGCTAAATCAACACCTATGTTTGATTCTGTGGTTAGGATATCAGGGACATTTTCATAATGCTCATGAATTATACTTCCATATCGGTACTGAATATCGTAAAATTCAATTTTGATTTCGAACACATTTTTTATTGTATTTTGGGGCTCCTGCAGGTGCAAAGAGTAGTCATCAAATTAATATAAACAAAACTAACGAAACTACATGAATAAAGTGTGTACATGTATAATTGATAATAATAGAACATCAAAATAGCCATCTGTGTTCCCCATTCCAAAATCTCTTGATAATCACGAAGAGGCCCCTACATATCTATCAGCAGATCGGCAAGTATTTAGCTTATACTTATATGTAGGAATCTTTCGCTAATCACAGAACTTTATTCAAACTGGGCCCCCGAATTCAGGGGGCCTCCAAATCAGGGAAGGTTTATAACACTAGACCTGCCCTGATTTGGAGGTCCCCTAGGTTCGGGAGCCCGGTGCGGACCGCACCCTCCGCCCCCCCTTGCTACGCCACTGTATAAATAAATCATTTTCCTTAAAATTTCGGCTTCCTTGCACCCTATTTCGCCATAGTGTACCAGTTATGGCTAATCCCATAAGGATTGCATGCAAATAGTGCGAAAAGGAACCGAAGTTAAAAAAATGTAACCATAATTGGTACAGGGTTCCTATCATTGGCACACGCTGTAATAAATACTAAAAGTAGTTTTGGCTCCGTTTCTGTATTTTTCTTGTAAAGTGTGGAAACTTAGCTATCTTTTAACATATTGATGACATTCGTTGGTCTTTTCGTTATTTTTGTACAAATAGTTTTCCTTAGTAGTGCCATAATTGGTACATCCACCCTAAATCATTTCTATCTAACAGCTACAACCCAAACAAGGAGTTTTGAGCAATTTTCATTAAAATATATTACATGTACATAGAAAGATTACCCGAAATCGAGTTAAAAACAGCAATATCTCCAAAATGTTCTATCATAACATAACCTCCATGTATGTATATGAAAGCGCAACTAATCGCCTTAATAAAACCGTTTTGATTTTGAACATCCATCATCTTCATCAAAAGGTATGAATAAAAGTAAGAAAAAAAAATTGTCCACAGCCTTAAGGGGTCAATGCTGATGCTAATACCAATATTTTGCCAGAATTTCTGCCGTAGTATGACTAGGG
This sequence comes from Aedes albopictus, assembly GCF_035046485.1. NCBI lineage: Eukaryota > Metazoa > Arthropoda > Insecta > Diptera > Culicidae > Aedes > Aedes albopictus. Next base: position 90,133,099 of record NC_085138.1, on the reverse strand, counting down.
AAAGGATGGATAAAGGATCGAAATTATGTGGCCACGTGGTACACAGACGGCAACTAATTTTAAAACGGCATCTTTACGGGCATTTGTCCACCAAACCTTTCCGATTTTTTTTCATGCTGTGAAGCTTCTAGTTTTCAATATCCCTTCAGAAACGTTTTGCGCATGACTGTTCATTCCACATCAATAAAGGCAATAAAGAGGTGCCTCACACATATATAAATACATTAGACTGGTGCAAATCTTAATAGAGCTTCTTCCATGCGTTAGATTTTTATGGTAGCTTAAACATCTTAAAAATCTACAAACATTTTTATGCAACGGTTGTATGGGAGCGAATTGATCAACAGATAAGAGGAATGAGGAATCACTCTCATTTCTCTTATCTGTTCCTTCAGACAATAGAAAAGTATTTATGAAACATCTTGATAAGTATTTTAATTTTTGTTAAATGTTAATTAAAGTATACATTAAAAAGAACTCTCGCGGATACCAAAATAAATCTTCTTAGTTATTTATCTGATAATCCCACTTGTTTTGGTCTTTGTTTTCTGCAAAGGTGAATATAATATATTATTAGCTGTACACAATTAATAAATTTAATTTACATAGTAAATTAAACAGCCTAAAATTCCAAAATTACCAAATTTTGCGTTTCGTAATTTATGCACCATTCAAGGAAATATGCATGGCAATAAAGAAAGACCTCATTTCTACAGATTCGACCTATTCAGACAATATTTAAAGAAATCGTTAAATTCGCATCAGTCTAATAACTCATATAAAACTATCAGTACTAGCACATGCGAACAGTTTCAGCTGTTTTATCAAGGTAACCCTCTCTGACAGACAGCAGAGATCGAAAATCAAAACAAAAATCATACAGTCATACCAACTCCCCTACTACCATGCAGCCCATCTCGTTGTTCGCCCACTCATATATCTACAAAGTGTCTGGACCCGCAGTGCGATACGGTATACGATACAAGGAACATTATACGTATCTGCAGTGCCATTAGACAGAGACCATTGATTGAGTTGATCATGTGTTTACTACTAGTTACGGTGCGGTCTTATGGTCTACTAGACTAGCTAAGTGGTTGGAAAAAATGGCAAGAAAGAAGAACAATACACCCACCCATTTTCATTGAAAATCGTCGTCTTGGTCTTGGGACGGTATGCGACGATGACGACTATGCTAAAGCCATAGTCACCGACCGTGTGCAAAGCAGTAGGTACCTACCTCGCTAATCGTTCTCCGCGACGACTTACTCATAGCCGCGGCGCCGCCGGGTTTCATCATTAGCTGGAAAGTGGTGCTCTTCGTCGCGCGTTTATTGCCAATCGCACAAATGGTCAAACAGTTGTGATTCCGCTATTCTAATCTCGGGTCGCGAGGCTGGTAGTAAAACAGCAGTTATTACGTGCATCAGCCGGAGCAGCTCGGTGAAGATATTATAAACACCTTCGTCGCGTCGTCGTCGGTTCGAGGAGGGAGGAACGATTGGAATGAAGTGAAGCACCCAGCCAGAGTGTGCCTTCTTGAAGCGTTCAGTGAAGTGATAAGGTGGGAAGAGTAGTGAAGAAGCCCGTTTTTATCGTGCCGTATGCAAAATAAGTTGTAGTCTCATCCAGGAATGTTGCGAAGTAAACCGCAGTAAGGTGTTCCGCAAGTGTGTTCATCCACAACAAAGCACCGCGGGGATGGCATAGAAAAATCCCCAAATTGAAACCACTCTCGCAGTGCTGCTCAGTGCAGTGAACTTGCTGCGGGGTTTGTTGGGCCACCACCAATGCTAAGTGGGCGAAACAATCCACTTCAGTAGGTCAGTAGTTCTCTATATACATAGTAGGCAGTGCAATGTGTACGAATGAAGAACATCTCTCCAGATTTAAATTTAAACACGAGAGATGCACAAAAAGTGAATAAAGAATGACTGTGACGGCGCCGACGAACGTAATGCTTTCGGTACTGTGAGAGGTGGATAAGGGTGGCGCACATCAGAGCACATGGTGTACCGTCAACTGAGGTGGTATTGAGCACATTAAAATTTAAGAATTTTATGAACAAGAAATTTATATATGGAATTCAGTGTTATAGTTTCTATTTTATCAAAGGTGATTGGAAGGTTTTCTTCTAACCATCCTTGATTTTATACAACCCGTTTTAGCATCATAATGATTTAATTTTCCTCACTGATTCATTATGCAACTGCATTGACTTGCATTATGAAAAACAGCTAAACAATGTTCATGAAGATGAACATTGCATTCGTTATAATTATCCAACACAGAAGACTTTTTCAAAAAAAGTGTAGAATTAGCATTTAAGTTAAAATACACATTAATAAAAACAAAAAAAAAACTTTTTCAAATTAGAGTTCAAATTTACTTCGCCATATGCGTAATTGGGTTCTTTAGGGGTATCCGGATTATTTCATAATCGGATTCTTCGCCCAAAAATTAGTCGAAATCCAAAATTTCATATTTTTTGGAGCCCGGGAACTATTTTTAAAATGCATTTAAAGTTTGTATGGGGAAAATTTTTTGTTCGGGTCGAACTGTCACTTTAACGATTGAACTGTCATTCTATCCACGAAAATTAAAACTGTTTTGTTAATTTAACCATCAAAACAAAGGCGTTGGAATCCAATAAAATCACGTTATACTCAGAAAAATGAGCTCTTTCGATTAGGCTGTAGAAAATAGCAATATTTTATTCACTAAACAACCCAATTAGGTTTTTAAATTTAGAAAAAGATTATGATTTTTTATTTTTAACCGAAAGAGCACGTTTTTCTAAGCCACTATGATTTTTTCATATTTTTAGAATTTTATTTTGATACACTGCCTATGATCGTATAACTGTCCCATATGAATAGGAAACCCAGCAAATATGGGACTGATATGCGATCATGGGTAGTACAGGTACTCTTCGATATAACGTACAAAAAATTTTTCTCTTTGTACGTTATATCGAAGTGTACGTTATATCGAAGCAGAGAAAAAAATAATCTTTTTTATGCTTATATTGATTATTTCGACGTTAAATTAACCCCAAATAATGATTTCGGTGAAATTCACAAAACCAATAATGAAAAACATTAGTTTTCACGAAAAGGTAATTTCGTTTTTTGTGCTTCGATATAACGTACATTTTGCTTCGATATAACGTACACTAAATTTTTCCCCAAATTGCCCTAATTCTAGAATACAAGGTTAATACTGCAAGAAAACATTGATTTGAGTGGTTTCGTAGCTTATCTGAGGGTTATTCCTGGGAAAAATTAAAATTTTCAATGTTGTACGTTATATCGAAGCAAAATGTACGTTATATCGAATTCGCTATATCGAGGGTACGCTATATCGAGGGTACGTTATATCGAAGAATACCTGTACCACAAATCAATTTCAAAGAGATTTTTTCAAATCGCCTTTTGACAGGGGCAACTGCTTGACAGCTCCGCTCAGTACAAAATCCGACGAGGGGTGATTCATCAAATGGCTCCCGTACAAACTTCAAAGTGATTTTTAAATAGGTTCCCGGGCACCAAAATTCATGAAAATTTGGATTTCGGCTTAGTTTGGCATGCAGATTCAGAATATGGAATTATCTCAACACCGTTAAAGAAGCCAATTCCCGCCATATCAAATGAGCTGAAGGATCCAGCAAAATTTTGTGCTGAACTTTCAGCAAAGTTTGCTGAATTTCTGCAAAATGGTGGTCAGCAGAGTTTACTGAACAAATCAGAAAATTTTGCTGAATTTCAGTATAATTTTTGCTCGGCAAAATTTAGCAAAATTTTGCTAAAACCTCAAATCGATATTTCGGTGTGTAGATCCGTGTTGAATATTACTCTCAATGCATATTTTTTACACTTCTTACACCCATAAGAAGGGTATAAATCGCTCGAAAAACCCGACTTTCGATCTGAGGTCCGGATGACCTCGCCGAACTGAGCAAATGTTTGTATGTGTGTGTGTATTAGCGTGGTTCATAAAATCGTTTTTGCTCCACACCGGTTATTTGATTCGTAATCAGATTTTAAGCCTTCTCCCCAAAAATTGAGTTGATTTGGTGGAAAATTGAGAGTGCACAAGCCCTTCAAAGTTTATATGGGAATTACTATGGGAAAAGGACGTTTTCAATTCAATTGACCGTAGCATTTCTCCAAGTGCCCTAGAGTGTTAGTTGACCCTTGATTCTTCTAGGCTACTCTATCAGCTACAACTTTGCCGAAGACCACATTCAAATCGGCCGCCTCATTAATTAGTTATTGATTATTGTCCAGAATGAAAATCGTTGATCATGATGGTTATTGGTTATACTATTCGATAGGCATCACTGCAATTTGCCTTGAAACATAGTAGCCATGATTTCTGTGTGCTATCTTTCGCGCCATGTGCAGCAATGTTGCCTGCTGGGAAGCTGAACGATCACTGTTAAAGTTTCTCCAGTTGGATATAAATCGATAATTAATTAATCAGACGTCCGATTTGAATGCGGTCTTCGGCAAAGTTGTAAGTGGTAGACTAGCAGAGGAGTACCAAGGGTCAACTAACACTCTAGGGCACCTGGGGAAATGCCACGGTCAATTGAATGAAAAACGTCCTTTTCCCATAGTAATTCCCATACAAACTTTGAAGGGCTTGTACACTCTCAATTTGACACCAATCAGCTCAATTTCTGGAAGAAGGCTCAGAATCTGGTTACGAATCGAATACGCGGTGTGTTGCAAAAACGATTTTTTGAACCTAGTGTGTATGTGCGTTACAAAAAAATTCACTCACGTTTCTCAGCCGTCCGTCAACCGATTTGGGTTCCCTTGACAGCAAATGAAAGCTACAACATCCTAGTAGAACGCTAGATTCTTATTTGGATTGGACATGTGGTTACCGAGGTATCTTTCGAAAAGTACTTGTGAGTGATATCAATGATTTCCTTTTTTCCATACTATATTACATGATCTACAATCATTAATGCAAATGGTTATCAGGTATCAGAAGGCCGGTATCAGAAGGCCGGCTCCAGAGGCACGTTATCCTCCATTTGTGACATTTGTGCCAACGCCATAATAAAAGCCTCTTTCATCATTTACCTGAGGGAAAAGGAAGGAAATAAGGATAAGGTAGGGAAATAGGAAAAAAACTGTAAGAGGATACTATGACATAAGCGTACCACAATGGGTTCAAACAGCGCCCTGAAAAGGGCACTGTAATAACGCATAAAGTGAAAGAGAGCCTATAGCTCTTTACCACAGCGAGTTAAGAACAACAGAATATCCTGAAGATCCAGGTTTCTGAAGTCAGTTTCAGTTAATAAGTGTTTACCGAATACTCGGAAACGCAGTTGCGCAAAAACTGGACAGTTACATATCAAATGATACGAAGTTCCATAATCGGATTCACAGCTATCACTTGCAAATGAATCAGCTTGCTGAATATTCGCCATGTGATAGCTGAGTCGGCAGTGGCTAGTCAATGCTTTGACCAGAATGATGCAATTCTGCTTTGACAGATTTGTAAGATACTTCGCCACCCTTGGAGATGGCTCAGTACAATACAATTTGGTTTGACGACATAACTCTATTCCAGTATTGTCTGTGTTGAGTGGTAGCCCAGGTGTGAATCTGAAGCTTTACCCAACACTTCGATATCGGAAAACTTACTGAGGGCCAACGAAGTCATGTGATGCTCCAGTGCGAGCTAACTCATCAGCCAATTCATTTTCAACGATGGAAGAATGGCCAGGTACCCATACAAGGTGAACAGCGTTTGCTGAATTCAGCTCCTCGATTTGAGTTCGACAAGCGATAACTACCTTCGACCTAGAGTTGGCCGAAGCAAGTGCTTTAATAGCAGCCTGGCTATCTGAACAGAAGTAAATTACTTTGCCCATTACGTGCTGCTGAAGTGCTGATTGCACTCCGCACATAAGAGCAAAGATTTCGGCCTGAAAAACGGTGCAGTGTCTAAGTGAGTAAGACTGATACAGCCTTAGCTCACGAGAATAAACACCAGCACCTGCTCGACCTTCGAGAAGGGAGCCATCAGTGTAACATACGATGCCGTCTGGAATACTTCTTTCCAGATATCCAGATGTCCACTCCTCCCGGGAAGGGAATTTCGTGGAAAATGTCCTATATGGAAAATTACAAGCAATTGTAAGATCACTTGGAGCAAGAACAATTTTGTCCCAACTCACCAAAAGTGAAAACAACGAGGTGTGTGTTGATGTGCGGTTCACAGGAGTTTCCTCTAGTAGACCGAGTACCCGTAACCGGTAAGTGCAAGAAAGTGCTTCTTGTTTGAGATGAATGTGTAGTGGGGCAACGTCAAAGAGAACTTCAAGCGCTGCCGTGGGAGTTGAAGAGAACGCTCCAGCAGGGATGGGAACACTCACTTGCAAAGAGTTACACTCACTTGGTATTTTCTCAGCTCAGAAGCGTGTAATCAAGAAACGATGTATGGAAGACCTTGGCCTTGAGGTTTTGTCTAAAACTTTGTCGAATAGAGTAGGGGTCGCACACGAATCCCAAAGTCGTGACAGATCTGTGAAGGCAACTCTCCACGAGGTGAGTGTAAATTACATTCACCTCGTGGAGAGTTACCTTCGCAGCTCCCTAACGACTTCAGTATGCGTGGGCGACCCCTACTCTATTTGGCAAACTTTTAGACAAAACCACAGAGCAAAAATCGTCCATACATCGTTTTTTTTATTGCACGTTTCTGAGCTGAGAAAACTGCAAGTGAATGTAACTCTTTGCAAGTGAGTGTTCCCATCCTTGCGCTCCAGACATCGCCATTAAGCACATCCTTTGGAGATGGCCTAATTTTGATTGGACCGTTCTCACTCCGCCCATTTGCCACCACACAAGACATCCATAAGCCAATATTGGACGAGCAACAGTTGCGTAAATCCATTTGATATACTTTGGGTTTTAGACCCAAGTTGTACCAAAAGTACGTCGGCATTGCCCGAAGACCATACAAGCTTTCTTGATTCTGAACTCAACATGAGGTGTCCAGGAAAGCTTGGAATCAAGAATGACTCCAACGAACGTACTTTACCTGTTCAGTCACATTGATTTCAGAATCAAAGAGACGTAAAGATTGAACACCATTACGGTTTCGCTTTTCCGTGAAGAGAACAATAGATGTTTTACTCGGATTTACCGAAAGGCCATATTGGCGACACCAACCCTCAACTACCTGAAGGGCACTTTGCATCAGGTCGAAAAGGGTACTGATGCACATACCGACTAACAATGCTAGGTAGTCGTCGGCAAAACCATAAGTAGGAAAACCGCTATTATTGAGTTGCCTCAATAGCGTATCTGCTACTAGATTCCACAAAAGTGGTGATAAGACTCTTCCTTGGGGGCATCCACAAACACTCAATTTCCTAATCGCCGTTTGACGCAATGTCGAGAAGACATGTCGGTTTTTGAGCATTTGGTGAATCCAATTGGAAATCATTGGAGATATACCATGACCCCGTGTGGCTTCCAATATGGCATCGAAAGGCACGTTGTCATAGGCACCCTCGATATCTAAGAAAACACCTAAGCAAGATTACTTTTGAGCGAATGCCTTCTCGATATCGTAAACAACCTTGTGTAAAAGAGTCACAGTGGACTTACCAGATTGGTAGGCATGTTGGTTCACATGAAGTGGCACGTTGGCCAGATGAACATCACGGATGTGATGATCCACAATGCGTTCTAAGCATTTCAGAAGAAAAGAGGTCAAACTGATAGGTCTGAAGCTTTTTGCTTCTTCATGCGACGCACGACCCAGTTTCGGAATGAACTTCACAGTAATATCCCGCCAAGATTTGGGAATATACCCTGTAGCAAAACTGCAAACAAGTATTTTTTTCAAAACATGTTTGAAATAATCAAATCCCTTCTGAAGCAAAATAGGATAAATCCCATCTGCCCCAGGAGATTTGAAAGGAGCAAAACTGGAAGCATTTCCTCCCTTTTTTGATTTTTTATTAAATAACGAAGCAATATTTTCAAAATCAGTTTTCGTGCACATGTAGAGTATGGATCAAGGTATCTTCTGATTTTTTTGTAGTGGAATTTTTTTTTTCGTTTTTGCAGAAACCATTTTTGAATAAAATTTCACAAAAAAAAAATGGTTTCTGAAAAAATGGAAAACATTTTCCATCTAAAAAAAAAAACAAAAATAGAAGATACCTTGATCCATACTCTACATGCGTACGAAAACCGATTTTGAAAATATTGCTTCGTTATTTAATTAAAAATCAAAACAAAAAAAAATGAGGAAATGCTTCCAGTTTCGCCTTAAGTGCCCGCTCAATCGATTCTATAGTTACAATACTCCGAGCCGAGGCCAGGGAATCATAACTACAAATAACTACAAGAAAAGACATCAGGTTCATCCGAAGATGTAATTATCCACACATCCAGCCCAGTCAACACACGATCGTATATGATGTTGGACAGGATGCAAAACTGGAGGCGATATACGCACATTTTACACGCGGTTAAATGGAAGCAGGTACGTATATGGCAGACCCGCCTCTTTCGGGAGAAAAAGCGCAGCCTGGAAGAAGCGGAGTGTGAAGAAATGGAACTGCTGTGCCGTTCCCAAGAAACACGGAAGTTCTATCAGAAGCTCAACGCATCCCGCAACGGCTTCGTGCCGCGAGCCGAAATATGCAGGAATAAAGACGGAGGCCTCTTGACGGACGGACGTGAGGTGATCGAAAGGTGGAAGCAGCACTTCGATCAGCACCTGAACGGCGTGGAGAACGTAGGCACGGGAGCCCACGGCAACGGAGGAAACGACGACGTCAGTGCAGCGGAGGACGGAAATGAACCAACTCCCACGCTGAGGGAAGTTAAGGATGCCATTCACCAGCTCAAAACCAACAAAGCAGCTGGTAAGGATGGTATCGCAGCTGAACTCATCAAGATGGGCCCAGAAAAGTTGGCCACCTGTCTGCATCGGCTGATAGTCAGGATCTGGGAAACCGAACAGCTACCGGAGGAGTGGAAGGAAGGGGTAATCTGCCCCATTCACAAGAAAGGCGACCATTTGGAATGTGAGAACTTCAGGGCGATCATTAATTTGAATGCTGCCTACAAAGTGCTATCCCAGATCATCTTCCGTCGTCTGTCACCTAAAACGAATGAGTTCGTGGGAAGTTATCAAGCCGACTTCATCGACGGCCGGTCGACAACGAACCAGATCTTTACCGTACGGCAAATCCTCCAGAAATGCCGTGAATACCAGGTCTCAACGCATCACCTGTTCATCGACTTCAAAGCGGCATACGACAGTATCGACCGCGCAGAGCTATGGAGAATCATGGACGAAAACGGCTTTCCTGGGAAGCTGACTAGACTGATTAAAGCAACGATGGACGGTGTTCAAAACTGAGTAAGGGTTTCGGGTGAACTATCCAGTTCATTCGAATCTCGCCGGGGACTGCGGCAAGGTGATGGACTCTCATGCCTACTCTTCAACATCGCTCTTTTTTTTTTTTCTTCTTAACCATAGGGGAAAAAATCTGCTCAACAGACACCCTAACAGGAAGGTTGGGGTAGTGTGGGGTTAAGGCCGTCTTCTACAATACTAGTAAAAGCCAGGACTACTCTCTCCTCGACCCACTAAAACACATTCGTATGGTCGCCAAACCCTTCGTCACTCCGGAACCACCAAGAAGGTATTGCTTCAGAGAGGGGCTAGTGCACATCGCACCCTCAAGGTTAGCTGCGTAGCCTAGCAGCAACGAACATCGATGACTCGCTCTGGAGAGTCCATCACGGTAGCATGCTGACGTTTAGCCAATTTCCCGAGTAGTCCTCGCCACTCCCTTTGTCCTCGGCAGACGGGCAGGGTCAACCCCGTCCGCGCCCAACTGCTTGGCAGACGTCAAGAACTGATGCCCACGTGCAACCCGATCTGACCTGCCCGTAAGGAAGGGTATCACTACCCTTCAGGCCCTATCAGATGCACCCGAAGGTTGCAGACAGCAGGGTCTCACCTACCCCGACCCTTGTCGAGGACCCCTTTCCAACCGCGGGTTCGTATCCAACCCAGTAGACCGACGCTACGACAGCACCGCTACCGGGACTTCCTCTCCGCGGCCACTTAATCGCTGTAAGGAGCTATCTCGACCGTAGGGCACCGGTATGACCTACGAAGCCGACTTCGAACTCCTGGACCACCTCTTGTACTGCATCTGGACTAGCCATTCTCCGAGTCCACGCGCCACCTCCTCTGTAGCTCCCAGACGATATGGGTGATAGCCATTGAAATGGCGTTCCAGCTAACCTCATCCCTACACATCCTCTGAACCAAATTGTCCGGAGTTGTGTCCTCCCCGCATGTGGCAAGCATGCGGTCACGCATTGTGCGAAAACGCGTTTCCACACTGGGCATTCGGGAGAATCCGCATGCCCGAAACGGTGTAGATACTGTCGGAAGCAATCATGACCTGTAAGGACCTGTGTCAGGTGGAATGTAACTTCCCCATGGCGCCTATTAATCCAACTATCTACCCTCGGTATCAACCTATGGGTCCACCTTCCTTTGGTGGAACTGTCCCACGCGCGCTGCCATTTGACCATAGAGTCCATCCTGGCAGTCCTGCGTATGCCTCTTGTGCCGCGCATTTCGAAGCACTTCATGTCCTCACTGATGCTGATAGGCACCATACCAGTAATGACGCAGAGAGCATCATATGACACGGTACGGTACGCGCTCGCAACCCTCAGGCACATAAGCCTGTAAGTACTTTCCAGCTTCCGTCGGTAGCATTTAGTACTTAGGGCGGTGCCCCATGCCGGGCCGCCATACCTAAGTATGGACGTAGCAATACTAGCCAGAAGCTTGCGCTTACTGGCGTACACCGCAGAGCTATTGGACATCATCCGGGACAGTGCCGCAATAGCTGTGGAGGCTCTTTTACAGGCATAATCGACGTGGTTACCGAAGGTAAGCTATCGTCGATCATCACGTCCAAGTGTTTGATGGAGCGCTATGACAGGATAGTGCACTCTCCTACACTGATCTCCGTCTGCTGTTCCGACTTCCGGTTGTTAACAACCGTCACCTCTGTCTTGTGGTGAGCCAGCTCCAGTTTCCTGGACCGCATTCACGCCTCCACAACCTTGATCGAGTGGTCGGTAGTCAACTTCACCTCCTCGATCGTTTCACCGTAGACTTCGAGCGTAATGTCGTCGGCAAATCCGACAATCTCCACTCCCACTGGGTACTCTAACCTCAACACCTCGTCGTACATGACATTCCATAACACCGGATCCGTGATGGAACCTTGCGGGACTCCTGAGGTTATGTGAAAGCACTTCCGACCCACCTCCGTGTCGTAGACTAGTACACAATTCTGAAAGTAACTTTCGAGAATCTTGTACAGGTACTCCGGTATCCCCGGACGCAAGAGCGCATCGGCAGTAGCAGACCAGCTGGTGCTATTAAACGCATTCCTTACATCCAGAGTCACTACGGCGCAGAAGCGAATTCCCCTCCTCTTAGGCTCGAGTGCTTTCTCGGTGGTTTTTGTAACCGACAAGATAGCGTCTACGGTGGACCTCCCCTTCCGGAAGCCGTACTGGTTGCTCGAAAGGCCATTTTCGCCCTCGACATTCTATTGAGGATGATCTCTTCGAGCACCTTCCCCGCCGTGTCAATCAAGCATATTGGTCTATATGCCGACGGGTCTCCGGGTGGTTTCCCCGCCTTTGGCAATAGTACCAGGCTCTGCCTCTTCCAAACTTCTGGGAAAACTCCCTCGTCCAGGCATTTCTGCATAGCAGACCTGAACATCTCGGGAGCCTCTTCAATAGCTACTTTTAAGGCCAGGTTCGGAACTTCGTCCGGACCTGGGGCCTTACCTACGCTAAGGGACTTAGCCATCCCCGTAAGTTCCACATCGGTGACCCCCTCCTCATCGCCAGCACCTGTCCCCGGCTGTCCTACGAAAGGAGGCCAAGGACTAGGATCATGACGCGGAAAAAGTCCTCCAATGATCCCCTCCAACATCTCTGGAGATTGCTTTGTAGGAGCCATCACACCTCTCGTCTTGGCCATAACGATCCTGTAGGCGTCACCCCACGGGTTCGTATTGGCACTCTGACAGAGACCCTCAAAGCAGGCCTTTTTGCTTGCTCTTATCTTGGTCTTGAGCGCGGCTTTTGCAGCGGTGAACACCACCCGACGTTCGTTTCGCTCTTCCTCTGATCGTGCTCGCTGCATCCGCCGCCTAGCCCGTAGGCAGGCGCGGCGCAGGTCCGCAATATCGTCGGTCCACCAGTAAGTCGGTGGCCTCCCATTTCTAGGGTGGACTCGCCTAGGCATGGTCGCATCACACGCACGTGAGAGCACCGCTACCAGCTCGTCGCCGTCCAAACCGATTAAGCTTCGCTCACGGCGGAGCGCCTCCCTAAATGCCCCTTCGTCGAAGTATGATGTCTTCCACCTGCGAGGGCTTGGCCTTGGCCTAGCTGTCTGCTGTTGTTGTAGTCGATACTGTAGCGAACTGCCAGGTGGTCGCTGTGAGTGTAGCCATCATCTACTCTCCAGTTCGAACTACTTGTTAAACCAGGACTACAAAAGGTCACGTCAATAATTGACTCCGCTCCGTTTCGACTTTAGGTACTCTTGGTACCGACATTAGCCAAGTCGACATCTAAGATGGCCAGTGTTTCTAGCAGGATCTGACCCCGCTGGTTCGTGAAACGGCTTCCCCATTCCACGGCCCATACATTAAAGTCACCCGCTATTACCACCGGCCTTCGCCCTGTTAGCATGGTCGTTAAGCGGTCCAGCATTTGCGTGAACCGCTCGATCGGCCATCGCGGAGGCGCATAACAGCTACAGAAGAACACACCGTTTACTTTGGCGACCACGAAGCCCTCATAGGTAGTAGACACCAACTCCTGAACGGGGTATTTACCCGTCGTCCATATCGCCGCCATTTTTCTGGTCCCATCCGCGACTGTTCGGCTGTTCGGGTTCGTTTGGAAGTTAACCATCAATGTTAGCTTCTTTTCCCGATCAGCCTAGATAGCTGTGTAGTGTCGGTAGCGGTTGTCTCAATTGGCTAAGAATAACACTACGGATCGCCTGATCCAGTGGTAAGAGTCCACTAAACAGGTGACCCCTAATTCATGGTGTTATGCGGCTTTATGCTTACCGTGCCAAAGAATGAATGGTTAGGGGGGTCTAATAAAAACCTAACCACAAACGGAGCCTGTGGAGAATTAGGGCGTCCTCCACAGTATTACGCCCTTACTGCACTAACCGGAGCAATAGTGCCGTTGACCTTGCGTTTCTCCGAGATAATCAGTTGTCCTTCTTAAGTCTCAAATTTGAGGCTAAATAAGGGTGGGATTATTCAAATGTTGTAAATTAGCTTACATTACCACCTATATGGTTTCGCTTAAGGCGTTTTCGCCATTGGCGTTTTTCAATTGACACCGATTTGGTTTGCTGTTGATTTTTCCTTTTTGTGCTGTGATTGTGAAGAGTGTAATCCTGTCTAGTTTGGGTAGTGGCTACGGCTAGGAAACCTCAGATCAATTTTCAGCGTAAAAATTGTGCGTAGCCCAAGTGGCTCTACTTCAAAAAGTTCATTTTCATAGGGTAACTTCTATATAGGTTACCTTGTGAACCCAGTTTGCTTTTTTCATTATAAATGAAGTGCCGTGCCTCGAGCATGCTATATCTTAGAATAACGTAAACAGTATGTTTCAACATTTCCTTATTGATGACTTCAAGCAAGCTCTTGTATTCAGCATCTTTTCGCTGGTATTTGGCAGTATTGCTACGATGATTACATCATCTGAAGTAGCTCAAACATTAATTTGAGATGCTTCAGTTGGATGGATTACTTAGGTAGTACAGTTCATGGATAACTTAACATAGAATTTCACCTAACCCAACTCTGCATGAGCAGAATTTGTCATGTGTTGACTGATTGGCATGTGTCAGATGAGGAGTCTCCATGTGACCTTCTTTGCACTTTTGAGTGTTCTTTCGCAAAATGTGCGTATTCAGGCGACCCTGCTCAACAAACTAGGAAACCTGTACTTATTGGTTGCAACTACATTTTATCGATAACTCGCTTCCATTGCTACTCTAAGAGAGTTTCACTGTGATTTTGTACCTAAAATGCCCTCCATTATGGTATACCATAACTATTGCTTTAAAAGAAGCTTGTCCTCTGCGGTCTGTGCGGACCGCAAGAGGTATTCCTGAATGGAACTCTGATCTGTTCAAGTTCAAAATATCTTCGGATAACCCATTCTTTTGTATAGTTACGAATCTCTAGTTTTCGCTTGAGAATTGTAGCTATATAATCGACTTAGTGGGCCCTAAAAAGCTCTGCTTACTTCAAATCTCCAGGTGCAAATGGGGGTTTGTCCTATTTTTCTCCAAAAGGATTTGAGTATTTCAAACATGTTTGGAACTCTTGTAGTTTGCTATTGGATATTTTCATGGCGTGAAATTACTCCATAGTTTTATCCCGAAAGGGTGCGTGCGTTGTATAAAGAAGGAATGAGTTCTAGATTCATCTGGTTACCTCGTTCTTTCTGAAATGCTTGAAACGCATTATCGATTATCACATCTGTGATGTTCGTCTGGCTGACATGCCTTTTCATGTGAACTCACATGCGTCCCAATTTGGGATGTCCACAGTGACTCTTTTACACAAAGTTGTATACGTTTTCAAGAAAGTACTCACTCAAACGTAGTTTTTGCTTGAGTGATTTCTTGAATATTGAGGATGCTTTCGATGATGTGCCTTTCAATGTCATATTGAAAGTTGCATGACGTCACAAGCTACCTCCAATGAGCTATAGGCTCTCTTTACGCTTATGCGTTTTACAATGTCCTTTTCAGGGCACTGATTAAACCCGCTGTGGTATGGGCTATGAGCTCTCGTTGCGCTTATGCATTCATTCCCTCTTCTAGGGCACCCCTTCCTATTTCATCACCTTTCCCTTTCCTAATCCCATTCCATCCCTTGTCCCATTCCCTCAGGTAAATGATGAAATAGGCTTATATGTATGGCGATGGCACAAATGTCCCAAATGGAGGATAACGTGCCTCTGGAGCCGGCCTTCTGATAGCTGTCTGCTGTTGTTGTAGTCGATACTGTAGCGAACTGCCAGGTGGTCGCTGTGAGTGTAGCCATCATCTACTCTCCAGTTCGAACTACTTGTTAAACCAGGACTACAAAAGGTCACGTCAATAATTGACTCCGCTCCGTTTCGACTTTAGGTACTCTTGGTACCGACATTAGCCAAGTCGACATCTAAGATGGCCAGTGTTTCTAGCAGGATCTGACCCCGCTGGTTCGTGAAACGGCTTCCCCATTCCACGGCCCATACATTAAAGTCACCCGCTATTACCACCGGCCTTCGCCCTGTTAGCATGGTCGTTAAGCGGTCCAGCATTTGCGTGAACCGCTCGATCGGCCATCGCGGAGGCGCATAACAGCTACAGAAGAACACACCGTTTACTTTGGCGACCACGAAGCCCTCATAGGTAGTAGACACCAACTCCTGAACGGGGTATTTACCCGTCGTCCATATCGCCGCCATTTTTCTGGTCCCATCCGCGACCCAGTTGCCGTTGCCGGCGGGTACTCGGTATGGGTCCGATATGATGGCGATATCCGTCTCCCACTCAGAAACCGCCCGACAAAGCAGTTGCTGAGCCGCATTACAGTGGTTCAGGTTCAGCTGCGTTACCTGCACTGTGATTTGTTGTTCACTGCGGTTTTCTTGCAGGCCGGGACCTTGGACCACCCATCGGATTTCTGTTGTTCGAGGATTTCCCGGTACAGATCATGCAGATGGGCGGACTCGTGCAGCTTTGGGCCTTATGACCTTCAGCGCCGCATCGCCTACAGAGTTTGCGCCTGTCGGGGCCTTTGCAGTCCCCCGACTTGTGTCCTGGTTTCAGACACCTGAAGCAAACCTCTGCTGGCTCGTGGAATGTCAGGTGACATACACACCAGCCCACCTTTATACTCCCTACTTTAACGGACTTTTTAACATCCGCCACAGGTAGCTGAACCAAAGCTATCTGTGTCCCTGCTGGCCCTCTCCGTAGCTTAACGGCTGCGGCGGCCACCTGCACATTGCACTGTTGCCGCAGTGCCGTGACGAGCTCTTCCACTTCGGTGATCTCATCAATGTCCTTGACCTTCAGAGTCGCCTCATGTGTCAGAGCCTTCACCTGCACACCCTCACCAAGGACCTCTTCTGCTAGCCTCTTATAGGCGGTGGCCTTGTGTTCCTTCTGGCGCTTCAGCTCCAGGATCATCTCGCCCGTACGAGTACGTCTAATACTGCGTACGTCGGCTCCAAGACCCTCAAGCTTGGCGTCGCTTCGCATCGTCTTCAAGACGTCCGAGTACTTGGACTGTTCCGTCTTAATGACGATCGCGTCGCTTTTCTCGCGCTTGGCACCTGCCCTCCTACGCCTTGGCTTGGCGTCCTGCGCTACTACCTGCGGATTCGCCTTTTTCTTTTTCTTCCGCTCTACCTTCGTTCAAGCGGGGTCCTCTCCTTGGATCCCCCTGCTCTGTGGCTGTTGAGGGCCCACCAGCGGTCGCAACCCCTTGTTCCCATCGTTCCGGGACGGGCCAGCCTTTTCAGGCCCACCTTTCCCAGCTTTCCCTGGGGAACCCTGGCTGGGGTCCGACCTTCCGGCATTATTACCGACTTTCGGGGTAATGATTCGCCTGGCTTTGCGGGCACCGCCAGACAGCTCCTCGCCTGACGGCTGCCTCGCCCGCTTCTGCGATTGCTTGCCCCGTTTGTCGCGAGCTGTCGCTTCTGCCTGTTTCGGGCTTCCTGCGAAGGAGAAGGCCTCCGTTTGGGTAAACTTCGGCACTTTCTCATTTGCAGGCTCCGCTGCTGCAGCAGTCAGCAACGCGAGTGCCACGTGCTCCTGCTTGGCATCGTCGATCGACACCCTAAGTCGAAGCAAGGCCGTTTTCAGGCCCATGCTTATGTTCGACTTAGTGGACGCAAAGTCGATGATTTTGCCAAGCTGCAGCTCAGCCACCTCTATTGCGGACCGTCCTTTGGTTTCTTGGTTGACGGCCCTCAACAAGCACGCTCCGTCCACAACCTCCACCGGCTGGCTTGCCGGGAAGTGGACTGGAGCACCCACGCTCGAGCTGCGTACGCAACTCCCAGCGCCTATCTCCTCACTTCTCCTTGTCGGAGACCTCATCAACCCGCTTCTTGCGAAGGGGTTGATCCCACCACTACTTCCACCTAAGTTCTGATTTGTTTTATTTGAGTGATCAACATCGCTCTGGAAGGTGTGATGCGACGAGCCAGGCTCAACAGCCGGGGAACGATTTTCACAAAATCCGGTCAATTTGTGTGCTTTGCGGACGACATGGACATTATTGCCAGAACATTTGGAACGGTGGCAGAGCTGTGCACCCGCCTTAAACGCGAAGCAGCAAAGATCGGACTGGTGGTGAATGCCTCAAAACCAAGTACATGCTGGTAGGCGGAACCGAACACGACCGGATCCGTCTGATTAGTAATGTTACGATAGACGGGGATACTTTCGAGGTGGTGGAGGAATTCGTCTACCTCGGATCCTTGGCTGACGACAACGTGAGCCGTGAAATTCGGAGGCGCATCATCAGTGGAAGTCGGGCCTACTACGGGCTCCAGAAGAAACTACGGTCGAAAAAGATTCACCCACGTACCAAATGCACCATGTACAAAACGCTAATAAGACCGGTGGTTCTCTACGGACACGAGACATGGACCATGCTCGAGGAGGACCTGCAAGCACTTGGAGTTTTCGAGCGATGGGTGCTAAGGACGATCTTCGGCGGCGTGCAGGAGAACGGTGTGTGGCGGAGAAGGATGAACCAGGAAGGATGAAGGATGCTACTGATCCGGTAGGCACAAGAAGGCGTGGAGCGCAGCGAGCACGATGGCCGGACCAGGTGGAGCGTGACCTGGCGAGCATTGGGCACGGCCGAGGATGGAGAGCGGCAGTCACAAACCAAGTAATATGGCGTACTATTGTTGATTATGTCTTGTCTTAAATGTGATGTTGAACAAATAAATGTATGTATGTAAGTATTACCGGAGGAATGGATGGAAGGTATCGTGTGTCCCATCTATGAAAAGGGCGACAAGTTGGATTGCGGGAACTATCGCGCGATCGATCACACTACTGAGCGCTGCCTACAAGATACTCTCTCAAATTTTATGCCGCCGGCTATCACCGATTGCAAGAGAGTTCGTGGGGGCAATATCAGGCTGGATTCATGGGTGAGCGCGCTACGACAGATAAGATGATCGCCATCCGCCAGGTATTACATAAAAGCCGCGAATACAATGTGTCCACACATCACTTGTTCATCGATTTTAAATCGGCGTATGAAATAATCGATCGAGACCAGCTATGGCAGATTATGCACGAATACGGATTCCCGAAAAAACTGATAAGATTGATCAAGGAGACGATGGGTCGAGTGGTGTGCGTAGTTCGAGTATCAGGGACACTCTCGAGTCCTTTCGAATCTCGCAGAGCGTTATGGCAAGGTGATGGTCGTCGGCGTCGGTGGTGTAGTGTCAAGCGTGGTTGCCTCTCAACCCAGTCGGGTTCAATTCCCGTCAATGCCGATGGGATTTTCTGAGATATAAAATCCGTGATCACGCCTTCCCTCGGATAGGAAGTAAAGCCGTAGGTCCCGGCCCATGTGTAGATGGGCTCGATATGTAGGTCCTCAGGTGTGGTGGCTGTCTCCCTGGGGCGTCGGAATTTAAGGCTTAGCTCCTAGACCCACACAGATCGAAACAAGAGTGTAAAATTCTGTGACATATGATGCACATAATTGGAGCGTGGGATATCGCAGAAGTTTACATGACATATCATGTAAAGTTCATGAAATATCATGTAAACTTCCATTATATGTCATGTAATTCAACATGACTCTGAGAGTTTACATGACATATAACATAAATTTACATGATATATATTGTAAACCATCATAACACTAAGTTTTCATGTCAAAAATGAAGTTTACATGACGTGTAAACCTCATTATTTTTATCTGTGCAGCCGACGGTAAAACACAACTGGCGCCGAACGGTGCTAGTTGGCCAGATAAAAGAAGAAAAGGTGATGGTATTTCGTGCTTGCTGTTCAACATTGCTAGAATCATGCCGAATTATGCCGCTGACTCATAAAACCATAAAACAGCAGCATAAAGCAATGCAACAAAACAAACGGGTGCGAGCCATGTCGCTGATGAACTGTATGGGAAAAGCAAAAGTGGGTTATTATCTTGTACTTAAAAATCTTTGGAGTCATATATTTTTTATACTACCCGGGTAGAGGTGAACTCAATAATGGTACATTTTGCAATACTCAACCTTAATTTTTTTTGTTCTTGGTTTGCCATTGTAATGTCAAAATTTGACATTCTTCAGTTATTTCATAGAACAATGTCAGTTGTTATTTTTGCCTTTTTGTCACTTATTTCAAACAAACCAATGGCAAATTTTACCATTCAGTAATTCTTTTTGGATGGTAAAACTTGCAATTGTTTTGTAATTCTTTTCTGCCCGGGTAAGCTACTCGAAAATTGTGCAATACTGTAAATTCTCATAAAATTGTATTGCTTTTTGTGTGATTCCTGGTGGTTTTGGTATTCTAGGTTGGTGATAATAAAACACTAAGCTGAGAAGCAGTACCAGTGGCGACGATACGTCACGAAGAAGAAAAATAAGATAATTAAACGTCGTTTACATATTTCACATTTCCAGTGCTCAATACCACCTCGGTTCACGGTAATCACACTTCAGTGTTGTTAGTGCAGTCAGCCGGTGTGACTGACAATGATGTGAGCGCGCAGTGCGTTCGATTGGCGTCGCCGTCCACGTCAGGAATTATCGTGTGAAAGTTGCAAAATCAACCAACCGGTAGCGCACATTTTATTCATTGTGTTCTTTTCTCTCCAGGCACCAGCCACTAGTAGTGCTATCATAGGTCGACCGTCGTCAGCGTGGTGGAAGAATCGTCGCGTCATTACTAAAGCAAACAGACACCATCCGTGAGGGAGCTAGCAGCATGGCAGTTTCGAAATTCAGGTGAGTCACTCTGTTGTTTTTGAACTTGCTTTCGTTGGAAAGTCATTTTATAAATTACGAAATTGCGGTTTGGTGTTTTGGGGAAGATGGGACAATCACGGTGCAAAAATGTCCACGAGCAACAGTGATGCTTTTGAATCATGGCGATTATGGCAATTGGTTTGATACGCATGGATAGTAAAAGTTTTATTTTGCAAATCATAATGTACTAGAATGGTAATGAGTGTGAATGGTACCTTATAAAATTTTGTTGTGGGCCATATGATGCTTGCAGTTTGCTGGAACCTCTAGGGCGAGGCAGCTAGGTATTTGCAGCTGAATGATAAAAACAAGATATGGAGCAATGAATATCACTGATAAGCATAGGGAGTGAATAATTGGTAAGGCATGAGAATGATTAATTTGATCGTTTTGAACCTTGATAGAAATTGATCAGCATTTTGATGGCTAGACGATTTATTCATGAACACATGTTCGTAAAAAGTTCAAACGTGATCGATTGTTGTAGACTATATTTGAATTATGATACCATGATATCGTTTGAAAGGTTAACATCTTAACCAATAATTCATACTGGTAAATTTGAAAATAGGTAATTGTTGATAGAAACACATTCTTTATTTTCATCATCAATAAATGATCAATACGATGCAATTGAAGATTACCCATTGACTGTTATCAACAAGGCTGCGCGTTGCTATTTCATAGTTTTTTTTTCATTGCGTTATCTGAATAGGAAAGGCTTCCTATCGAATATCAGCAGACCTAATGGTGTTGTTTTAGACTACTGTAGTTTTTTTTGTTATAGAGTGTATCAAAAGTACGTTATTTTTGCAATTTTAGGAACACTAGATAGGATACAATTTAAAGTTCTATGCATTATCCATTCCTCTGATTTCATTTCCCCAAGCTAAGTTTAGAGAAGCAATGGGTCTCGAGATGAACTATAGTTTGTTCCAGAAAATAAGTGAATAATAACTGATTTTGTTATTATAAGATCAAACCAAGGGCAAAACATATCTGAACTATAAACACAGTTTTTTTAAATCATCCAACTAAGAAATTCTCAATTTTAATAGTGACACAACTGACAAAACTGACGGAATAAGCTTTGACATAAACATAAATGTGCCCTACCCGAACAGGGAATGAGAACAAATCTATAATAAATTGATAACTCATTTTGTTATTGATAACAAAATGAAATCAAAACAAGTTTCCGTTCCGAATTGTTTTTATTTATGTAATATCAAATTGTTCTTTTGTTAAATATCATTTTGTTATCATTTCAAAAACTCCATAATAGCAAGATTTGATTTCAAAAATCCAAAATAGGTTTAACATCCCGGGTAGAGGTGAACAACAAACTAGCTCAAAAGGACACATAAACAAGCTCAAAAGGGCACATAAATAACAAAACATGCTATCATTGTAAAACTTGTCATTGGCGAATTATATTGAATATTATAATAACATAATAATAACAAATACATATAACTATCATACTATCAGCCATAATATCAGAACAGTAACATAATTTACCATCATACTAAAATTTGTTATTATTTTGACATTATTTTTGCTATTATTTTGTTATTGCAATGGCAAAATCATTTGTTATACCATAGAAATTTAGTTATTATTTTTGTTATTTTAACTCTTATTTCAAACAAACTAATGGATAATGTTGTCATTCAAACATTCTATTTTAATGGCAAAACTTGCCCTTCATTTACCATTTCGCTCTACCCGGGATGCTTTATTATATAAATATAAATTATATTCACTAAATATTTGTTAAATTTTCCTAAGTATTGTACTTATATTGACACAAAATTTATATTTAGCTGATTCTGGGTAATGGTCATGCTATTGATTTAAATTGGCTACGTAGGCTACGGGGCTTACAACAAAATTTCAAACCGCTGCCAAAGACGCAAACATCAATATTTTTCAATGAAATTTTGAGGTTCACTTCATTATTAGTTGTAGTTTCAAATAAAAAATTGGAGTCCCGAGGACAGTTTTATTCCGGTGGACGTTTGGGTCAGGATGGGTACAAATTGCATAACCTTGCTTTTAGCAAGGCCCCATTAGTTGGAATTCAAATGAATTCATCTGAAAAGTGGGTAGTTCCATGCATTATTGTATATTACGTCAGGCCAGAGGGTTAAGAAGTATGTAAGTAGTGTAAAACTTTTTCAAGGCCTCCAAAATATTTTCAAGTTTGACTCTAATTTCTATGCGATTGTAAAAGTTTTTAAGGCACGCAAGAAGTAGATTTTTTTGTCCTAAGCTGGGTCTTAAGCATATTGAACATGACTATAAGTAAAACTTGAAGATAAACATACTGTTTTTGTATAAAAAATCATGTGTTTCACGAAGGTGAGACGATTTTGAAAGAAATTGCCTACATTTTGGCGTACCGCATTAAGTACTTTTGTGATGCAGAAAACAGAAAATGAGTGTGCCATTTATTGTCGAAAGAAAAGCGTGAGAAGCGACGATTTTCCACATTTGGAAAGATTCCCTGATTTGCAGCGCACAGAAATTAAGACATTGCGCGCTGATTATATAGAATCAACCCATGAAACTACCACGCGCCTCCTACTCCTCCATTTGCTACTGGGAAGAGTTCGATGGAGCCCCTTGGTATTTCACAACAAGTCAAAGCGGGAAATGCCAGCGGGCGTTTTGCCTCACCCAAAAAGGCGTTTTGCCTCTTGCAGTTTTCCGGCACCTAAAAAATAACACTTTTTTGAATTGTTTATTTGAATGGGAAATTTTGTGGGAACGCGGGCCAAAAGTTGAAGTCTCTTAGGTAAAGGAGTAAACTGCTCTCCAAGGCAGAATACGACCTTAAAATAAGCATCATTTGAGGTTTATGACCACATATGCTTAGCCGGGGCGTTATGCCCCTCTTTCCCCTAGTGAGGAAATGGGAGGTGTGTGAAAATTTGGCCATTAATTCAATTCTTACAAGTTTTGTTTGTACCAACACTACTCTATAAAAACAATAAAAAAAAAGGCTCGTTTCAAATTTCAGCGACGTCGATGAGTATGGCTTCAAGCGGGAGCCAGACTTCGATTACCAATCGTACGAGAACATCATGTCCAGCTACTACACGGTCCTAACGACGCGGAGTATCAAGTGGCAACATTTTTCGAAAGATGCAGACATCTTGTCCAAGCCTCGAAAGTTGAAACGCTTCGTCCGCAAAGGTGTACCCGGACCGCTACGGGAGGAAGTATGGATGAAATCCTCCGGCGCGTATCGGATGCAGCAGAAAGAACCAAGTCTATACCAGACACTGCTGCGGTACGAGTATGATCAGGAAATCTGTAAGTAATTACTTCATAGAATATGTATAGCTTGGGAGTGATTGAGACTCATTTGTGTTTAATTATGTTGGCCAGCGGACCAAATCAAAATCGATCTTCCTCGAACCTTCCCGGACAACATCCACTTCGATCAGTACAAGCTCGGCCTGTACAACGTGCTCATAACGTATGCACATCACAACAAAGCGGTCGGCTACTGCCAGGGGCTGAATTACATTGCCGGTGAGTAAAGACAACTACTTCTGCTTAGCTACGAATTGTAATTAAGTGCCTAAATGACCTTTATGCAACTCAGTATCATAATTTCTATTTTATACTACTCATTTGAGTATCATAATTACCAACTTTTCCATACCAGTTCATTACCCAACTAACAATCACTCATTTTACAAGCACCTTTACGACGAATTGATTCAGCATGATGCTGAATAACATTTGGTAAATTTTCAGGTACAACCTTTGTTCGGGTTTTGTTCACACACATTTGGAGAAACTTTAAAGCATAGTGTTGTGTACCAAGTGAAATGGTTGTTGTTAGATCGTTTTACAAATATAAAGTAATGCTGTTATTCAGCTTTTGCAAAAAAGATCAAAAATAAAAAATTGCAAAATTTTTCAATTTCCACGACAGTTTATGATTGGAACTTAATGATGTGAACAAGTATTGTGAAGTAATAACTACAAATAAATTTACCTAAATCCAGATTCGAACTCGAGACCCGTCGTTTGCCAGCCGCATGCCTTCCTATCTGCGCCATCCTAGAGATGATGAATTGCAGCGCTCAAATCAAAACATAAACTTTCCGTGGTTCAATAATGATCAGATTTTGACTCCTATACAAGCACAACATTATGGTTAACGACTGAACAACAGATTAATTCAGCTGTTGTTCAGTACAAAACACTTGTTTTTCATCATGTACTCTGAGTCGAAGCATGATGAAACGAAAGCGCTTATTTGACTTGTGAAAAACACATTATACAGATACATGTCCTAATTTTTACATGAACTTAACAAGAAGCAGAAAAAAATCTTTTTAAACTATGTTGTAAAGGAATTACTGCGAGTCGAATGAAAATCTTATTAAACGCTAAATAAGTGTTTTAAATTATCATTATTAATACCAATACGAAAATTTGAACATTGGCTACTTTTTCAATTGAAATAGCATTTGTACAGTAATGTGTACAGCATAATTTTAGTTCAGCTATAATTACTATTATAGAGTAACTGTTCAGCATGCATGCCTGTTTGCGGCTGGCGATTGTTAGTTGGGATGCATCTGAAATGAGTTACATAATGAAAAATAGTTGCGTAATGTTCATTATGCAACTCATTTGAGTTGCACTATGAACATTATGCAACTGAAATGAGTTGTATAATGAAAAAATCATTGCATAAAATTTTATATGGAACTCGACAAGCCTCGTTGGATAAATGTACGACTCGTGTTGAAAAAATCAACTTTTTGCAACTCGTTACATGAATAACTATATTAACATTGATTTCTCCCCCTCTCTTTCCCAGGCCTGATCTTGATTGTGACGAAGAATGAAGAATCGACGTTCTGGCTGCTCAAAGTGTTAGTGGAAAACGTCGTTCCCCTGTACCACACCAAAAAGATGGAAAACCTCATCACGGATATCGATGTTCTCAGCGAATTGGTTCGATTACGGGTACCCGATGTGCACAAACATATAGCCGATTTAGGTGAGAGAGACAGAGATCCACTATGCTTCGTTTGAAACGCGCTTATTTTCCCCGTTAACTCATTTGTTTTCAGGACTGCCATGGCCTGTGATAGCCACCAAGTGGCTGATTTGCCTTTACGCGGAAGTGGTGCCGACGGAGACTGCCCTCCGGATATGGGACTGTGTGTTTCTCGAGGGCAATAAAATCCTGCTGCGGGCGGGTGTCAGCATCGTGATGCAACTTCGACAGGAAATATTGGCAACGGATGATATTTCCACGTTGATAGGCCTGTTTCGAGCGCTGGAGAAGAACCCCATTCTCATGGATTGCCATAAGTTCGTGAAAAGTATCTTCAAACTGCCGGGAACACTGAAACGGGCACAAATTGATCGACTACGGAGAGAAATCTACGAACAGAGGATAGCCAGTAAACAGAAAGATTCCTAGGGTCTGGAGGACTATATCCTCAAGAGATATAGGCTTAACTTGGTGTAACCAGGAACCAGTGGGGAATAACCCTACCAGTTGTGTGGCCTTCGCAAGTAAGGATTCATCGTTCCACATTGCAAATGATGCTTCTTCTCGAGAATTCTGATTTGCATGTCGAAATGCTAATTGAGTTTGTACTAGAATCAGTTTTGAGAAGCATCATTTGCAATGATAATAAAAGCTGCCGGATGAGCTCGGTTTCAGCACGGCTCACCCGTTTCGATGGGAGTACCGAAAAAGGGGAGAAGGTGGATTATAGCTAGCATTATTGCCTGTGAAGTCAAATGTATGGGGCATATATCTATGCGCTACGAGAAGAGATAATGTTGACCTTAAGATTTCACCGGTAGTGTAATTAGTCGGTTCTTCATCGTAATTTATTGACTCTCTCGTGGTTCTCGTTCTCACATATAATTACGAATGGTTGCAAATGCTATTCCAAATCCAAACCTTTTTTCGTGTGCTCCTATTAAAACGGAAAATTAATATCAAATAGATGTAGGAATTTCATATTACAGCAGAGAAGTTTGAGAATGGTAGCTCTGGGCGTGTTAGTGGAATAACTGTAAGTAATAAAAAAATCGAGTTAAATACTTTCCGCTTAATTTCAACTTTGTATTTAACTATAGTTCAGTCAAGTACGAGTCCTAAACACAATCTTGTTACAGTTGATGTTGAAATACGTATCTGTTATAGAATGCAAACACATAATTGGAATTCAACGGAACGGTATTTAACTCCATTTATATTCGTTATTATCTTGCTTAAAAAAGAAAGCGACCAAAAAGCGTATGCAAAAAATATGTCACAAATTGTCAATGCTTTTATAGAATTGATTAGTTTGGCTAATATGATTTTCTACTTGGGGAAAGTCCTACTCAATAAACATTCAGTCATCAGACATGTCAGTGAAAATGCATTTGTTCGAGCAGCTAGGACAATAAAAATAATCGTTGATTTTATTGATAAACGTAACGTATGTAGGTGCAGCTAGTAGCTAGTATACCCAAGTTAGGGAATTTTACGACAATGTGATTCATATTTGGATATGTTCCATACAATAATGTAAATAAATATAGTGTAATATTCAATGTAGGATTGTTCTGAGCAAATATGTTGTTATAAAAAAAATTATAAAAATATGGTTATGTTCCCAATCCGAAGATTCCGTAAACACTGCATTTAACGAGGGAGTATTCCAAAGTGGCTCATAGAGATTTGAGGGGTGATGTCAGGGAGGTCCCAAAGGTCTTCAATCAGGGTGTGCCAGGTGCATTTCAGGGAGTTTGAGAGGTTTGGGGAGAATTCAGGAGGTTATCCATAAGACAGCGAGAGGTCACTAGTAAATCGCAATGGTGATTTCTATGACCTATACTGCCCCTATTCACATAACAGTCCCATGTTTGCTGGGTTTCCTATTCACCTGGGACTGTTGTGCGAATGGGGGTAGTATAGCTAGGGTAGTTATTGTATACCTCGAACAGCTTGACTCTTTGACTCGTGAGATCATAGTTGCATGAGACCTTCTCCAAAGTAACACCAGGTGAATGGTTAAAGTGATAAGTTATTTTACACAAAAAATAAAAAAAAACACTAGTTTCCCCGATAGGTTTGATGATATACACTCTGTTCCATAACTATAGATCCATCTAATATTTATTTACTTTTTATTTAAAGTGCAACTGATTATTTCATGCACTACGCCTTACACATACTACCATGTAATTTTATTCATGCACATGTGTGTATACAGATAAGCAAAAACAACTGAAATCCCTTTGTTGTGCCTAATTAACGCGTTGTTTTAGGTTCTGTACTCAGGTTTATTTCGGCGTTTGACGTATTGTTACGTGTAAACTTCAATTTATAATATGCCATGTGCAAAATATATAGGGTGGGGCGGGGCAAGATGGGTCGCGGGGCAAGATGGGTCAGTGCCATTTTCGAGCGAATTACTCATGTTTTGATTATGTTAATAATTTTGTTAGGTGACCAGCATGAATATACAAAAGATTAGGGTATTGATTGAAAAATTATTCACTCTCATTGGAAATAAAAAATAAAATGGTTTTTAGCCATTTTTCTTATGCGATACATCCCATATATTCTCCATATAAACCACCGCGGGGCAAGATGGGTCACCTCCAATATTGAGCGTATTCTTGGATCATTTAAAAGTTATTTATTTTTTATTACAAGACTATCTCATAACTCACTTCAATCAGGCGGAATGAACGCCTAAAATTATAACATAAAATTATGATAATTTTTTAGTGAAAACATCGATTTTCAAGTCGTCTTAGGATCACTCAAATCGTAAAGTTTTTTATATTTCAAATAAATTTATAAAATGTTTACTAGTAGCTCTTGTTTACTCAGTATGGATATGGAGCATATATGAATGCGGAACAAATCTCATATTTTAAGGTTGAAGGATTCGTCATTGATATAATCGTCATCATTGAAAATGCGAAAGCAGTTTTCTCGCTCAAAACTGAACCGTTTGCATCGAAAATGTATTCACTGTACTCTGTTCTCCACCGGCAACACATTGAATACATTTTCACTGCGAAAATTTCAGTTTTGAACGAGAAAACTGCTTTTGCATTTTCAATGATGACGATTATATCAATGACGAATTCTTCAACCTTAACGTTTTTCGTTGAGAAAATGTGAATTACTTAAAAGGTGACCCATCTTGCCCCGCACTTTTTTCACGGCGTAAAATCGATCACTTTTTAAAACTGCTTGTTTAACATCATATTTTGTATTTAATGAACTTTTTATCGACTTTTAGCATAGCTAACTAGTGTATTAAAGAGTAGCGGACGAATGCAAACCAATACGATTTGAATTTACAAAGTTATGGTGATCCATCCTTAGGTGACCCATCTTGCCCCGCCCCACCCTATCTGAAGTTGAAATAAGAACTCATCAAGACTTTTCTAACGCTCTATGCAGAATACCCTCTTCGAATGAGTGTATTCAATTTTTATATCTTTTAATTCTGCCCTCTATAGGGCGGAATTAAAAGGTACAAAACGGATTACAGTTCTTTGAAGGTAAATATCACTTTATCTCCCTGTCTTCGATCTTCAATCCCGATGGTTTTTGTTCTAGATTTTCTCTCGATTTGTCAATATACTATTTTTACAGGTTACTGTTCTTGGTTTCCAAGGTGCAAATTATATCTGTTTGATGAAGGTGTTTCCTAGTTGCGAAAGTTTAAAAATTGGTTCTTCAAAAAATTACAGTTCATTCTACCCATCTCGATATATCGAGATAGGATTGTTATTTTTTTTAAATATTTATTTGATTGGCTTCTCAAGACATATTTGACACTTTGGGAGTTAAAGTTAAAGAATGGTCAGCTTCTTACCCTGAACAGAACCCAATTGAGAATTTGTAGGGTTGATTATAAAAGCATGCAGTGTGTAAATAAAATAAGCCGTACAGATGTTTTCTAACCTAAACCGTGTAGTTGTTTGAACGTGGAATAAAATCCATTAAAAGTTAATTAAAAGTATCCTGGATAGGCTGTTTGAGCTTATTCAGAACAAAAGAGAGACTACTCAATGTTGATATGTTGAATGTTTTAAATTAACTAGAATGAATTCTCGCTTGGATTTATTGTTATGAAACAATGGAATTTATATAAGATTATTTATCAGATTCAGAGAACACATGTAATATCGATCTATTGTTTTTCTTATGTCTACTCTGATTCGAATTCATTCTACATATCCGAGTATCTAAAAATATTGTTTGGATCTATAGTTATAAAACATAGTGTATATATTCAAGGGAATTATTGGTGATTATTAGATATTCATCGAACTCACAAATAGGGCTTATTGAGGATTCCCCAGGAGTTTCAGAAAGGTTTTAGGGAATTTTGTGAAGGTTTTTAGAGAGGTTTCAAGGTATTTCAGGAATTATTTTAGAGATTCAGAGGGTATTCGTAATACAACCAGATCACTAGGTACGTTTATAGATACAATAACCCATATTTAAGGGAGTTCTTGGAGACGCTTAACATTCATCGATATTCGGGATCCCAGGGGGGCCTTTATCGGTATGGTTTAAAGGTTGCATAGGGGTCGGATTAAAATATGAACATGAATATAAATGGAAGTCGTCTTTTGAATCTCAAGATATTTTATATAGGCTGGAGCGGGGCACGATGGGTCACCTAAAAAATTGTAAGACTTATATAAAGAGCTTTGAAAAACGATTGACTTAACAGAAAATGGTTTATAAGAAAAAAAGTTATAGCGCTTTAATTTATTAAATGTTTTTTTTAGTAAATTGGTATTACATGCATCCTGTAACTTGTTTCAATTTAAAGACCGGTCCAGAAAGTATGGACGCAGTAAGAAAATACTGGCATTTAATAACTATTGATGACTAGTTCTTTTTGAAGAATCCTGTTGGTCAACCTATTTTCTCAGCATTTGTATGACGGTTTTTGCGGTTCCAACAGTGTATTTCTAAATACATGAACTTTCAACGGAACACCATGGAAAAAATGTGCACAAACGATGTACAGAGTTTGAAAGATCACTTAGGAAAAGAACAAAATATGGTGGGAGTAAGTTAGAAAATTGTGCAACCAGCAATTAGCAACCACGATGGGAATAACACGTTAAAGCATAGGCAAAAATTGGGTAAAAAATACAGATCCTGCTTTCCCTCGTTTGGATAAACAAATAATGAAGGTGTTTGAGCACAACAAAAAACCTTCTAACTAACACAGAGCGGGGTATTACCAAAAAAGTTACCATTTTGAATTCCAATGTTAATCGTGGCAACGAACGTTTGAATTTTTGATCCTATAGTAAGCAGAAACAAATAAAACGGAGCCCGAAATAAGAACCATCGATCAAGCCCAGACAACTGCGTCCATGCTTTCTGGGGCAGTCTTTATTATCGGATATTGTGTTACTTACTTTCAAAACATATCTATATCCAAGTCAATTTGAAAGAATATAACTGAACTATAATTACTATCTCGAATTTTGAAGCGATGCTGAAGTTTTGGCTAATTTGGCGTTTTATCAGAAAAAGTCAAAAGTGTTTCGAAGTTCATTATATAAGTCGTAAAAGCTCAAAATTTCATTACATTTGGTTCATTAAATCCGGTGACTAATAGCTCAAATTTGGCTTTTGGATAATTACGCCTTTTTCTAAAATCATTCTAATTTCCTGTAGAATAGCTTTATCTTTTCTATATATACAACATAAAAAGACAACTAGTTGACCAACTCACAGTGAAAATTTTAGATTTTTTGATGCACTTTTCGAAAAGTTACAGGTTACAGCTAGTTGACCATTTTTTCAAAAATGAAAATTTTGTCTGTCGCGATCATTTTGTCTATCCCCTGTAGGTACTTTAAAAAATAGGTGTCTGAAGAAAATATATGTGAAAGTGCTATTGAATTGAAAACTATTCTCATGTAGTCATATCGAAATTTCGATAAGATTTTTTTATATAATACGGTTGAAAGCAAAAAAATATCAAGGTAATTTAAGGCAAATCATTTTGAGAAAATTCTTGTGAGACTACTTTGAACATGACAAAGATTTTATTGCCCTTTTCCGGCTATACCAGTCAGCTAGTTTGTCTGAAATAGACGTAAAAACTTGAAGTATTTTTAGGCAAAATACGTTTAATTGGCATATTGAGAGATAAATTTGTGAAAAAATTACCACTTGTTTTGGTGGGATTCGAACCCACGACTCCGTTATCGCTAGTCCGGCGCTTTAACCAACTAAGCTACAGAACAAGTTACAACTCTGCAGAATAGAAAGTCAAACTGGATTCGAAGCACCACCCAAACCGGGTCCGTCTTTCACAACTTTATCTCTCTTTCGGCTCTTAGATGCCAATCTCCCGTTTTTACGTCTACTTTGAACATCTTGAACAGTTTCCAGGAATCTACTGGTAACACTAGTTTACAGCATTTTTGAACTCGGTAAGCTGATGATTGTTTTTGGTGTAGAATCATGCCCTGAGTTTGAAAACGCGAAGGAAAAAAAAATACAATAGAGCGGATTTTTTTTCGACTTTCCATACAAGGTTGATGATTTGAAATCGATTTTTGTTGTATTTTTAAGCAAAGTCGCCCACTTCACACATCTCATTCTCCGCAATCAATGCTCCGATTGAGCTAACTGTAACTCGCCTACATATTATATGTCAAATAAACGTTGAGAAAGAATTTTTAAATTATTTTTTTGTTATTGAAAAAAATACATTTCTTTATATAATTTTGGAAATTTTGCTAAAATTTAAGGAGATCGTCCCCAAAACTCGCCAATATCTTGAATTTCATCAATCTGACGCAAAACCTGTATTCAGATGATCGAATGGTATTATATTCAGCTTTTAATTTATGGAAAAAGATTCAAAATTGGTTGACCAAAACGCAAAATATTTGAATTTAATTAAATTCTATATTTTAAAAAGTTGTTAAACTCGATATTGAGCTAAAACTCAAAAACTGTTCTACTTTAAATTTTTTGAAGCACGGTTTCGAAATCAGCGCTAAATTATGCTTAAATTTTGGTCGTTGACAGAAGTTCACGACTTTCGTTTAATTTTGTAAACTAGTGTAATTTATTTATTAGTATTTACTTTAGCTGTAGGGTAATTCGCCAATTGTTGAACGGATAGTACTGGCATTTTTTATTTCGTTCGTTTTTCCGTGCATAATTCCACTTTAGTTGGAAAATATCCAGTGAACGTCTAGATCCACTCATTCCATATACTTCCCATTTAATTTATATTTCCTTAAATTCCATTTTCTAAGAGAAAATGGAACATTTGTATGGGAAGTCTGTAACCCAAATTGATGACGTATAACCCGACATAAACCTATCATTGACCAGTTTTTATTTTCGCCACCAAACCCAACATAGACCCAACAGTTATTCGATGTGGGTCCAACAGTGGTCCAACATTTGATAAAATTTGACCCGACATCCAATAATTTTTCACTCTGGCGGAGTTTTTCCAGGTTTTTCGAATTTTGTGCCCATTTAGTCATTTGAGTGACAATTCATTCAAATGAGGGAGCGTCCATAAATTACGTCATGCAAAAATTGTCAATTTTAAACCCTCCTCCCCCCTAGGTCACACTTTTTGCATGAGACCTCTGAAGTTTTTGTATGGGTCGTCACATTTTGCTGAACCCCCTCTCCTCCCTCCTCAAACCGTGACGTAATTTATTGACGTTCCCAAGGAATCGCTTCCCATTTGAAGAGAGCTCTAGTGGACTGAAATCGTTTTAAGCATGACTAAGTGCAAAAATAGCTGAAAAGATTAGACTAGAAGCAAAAACGACTGAAGAAAAAACCGCCTTTGAAAGCCCCTGAAACACTCCTGGAAACCCATGGGACCCACTCTATCCCCTAGAACACCCCTGGAGTGACCGTGAAATGCTTTGAAAACCCGTGGATCGCACCTCAAAAAAGTAAAGTGAAAAAAAAATCTGGCAGTCATGCTAACATCGTAGGTTATGTCAGTGTTCAACAATTGGATCTTAGATGCATAATGATAGTGTGATAAGAAAAATATTTTTATCGAACAAAATTACAATGAAAATGTGATTTCAAACAATGTTAAACTGTTAAGGACATCCTTCCAGTTCTTGTAACTATGGTGTGACTTTGATATTTGTGGTCGATTTGCCAGCAAAGATTATTTCATAACAGCAATTGTGCAGTTTTCGTGTCATCAGCGGTACAAAATTTGCAATCGATATTTTTTACGTAAAATATATATAATTTTGTAACTTTATTGGAGCAATATCATGACACACATGTATACGCATCTACATCATACGTTTACGTTGATGGAAAATAACTTATGTTAAATTTACAATAACATTTTCAAAAACTGTTCAACATTTGGGTAGTGGGTGTTCAACAATTTACGAATTACCCTATTTTATTAGCAAAATTTCAGCCTTCATCTACATTGGAATCTATGTATTGCAACATAACCACACGAAACTGTGGCGTATTGGCCTACATTTACTTGTGCGTGAAAGTGTAGGAAAATGAAGAATTTCTTATAACTGGAATTCAAGCAGACATTTGTAACAGTTGGTGGGAGGAATGAGGCGACTTTCTTAGTGGAACTCTCTGAATTCTAACTGTTGGATCTCTTACCATATTGTTTTGTAGTCCAGAGGAATTTCTTGAAGAATTGTCTGGCAGCATTTCGAACAGGGTTACTTGGAATTCAGGCATCTTTTTCATAAGGACTAACATAAAATGTATGCGAACTGGTAGTGAAAATTTAGGAAAATTATCTGATGAAAAAAACTACAGAGAAATGTATAGTGCAAACATGTGGAACTTGAAAAAAAAAAAAATCACAGCAGAACATTTTTTTTGTCTCAAATTTATGTGACAGATTTTGGGCCGCTGAATCCGAATCCGGACTTTGCTCCAGCATCTCACAATTTCGAAATACACCTCAATTTATAGGGCAAAATAAGGGATTTTTTTGATTGCACATAATTAAACATGGAAATATTTTTTTAGGCAATCAAAGGGTAAATTAGTCAATTAACATCAAAATTGATGACTCATACAAAATATTTCATTTTACCAAATCAAATTTAATAGATTTAAACATTTTATGTTGGTATGTAAATGTGCAGGCAACTTCTGGAGGGTGACTTGTATGCGAAATATCGTACCTAACATAAATCGCTTAAAACTATCGAATTCGATTCTGTAAAACGAAATAGTTTACAGGAGTCGTTAATTATCATGAAACATTCTCTGTGCTGGAAGTATTCCAATTAAATTCTAATTCTACACATACACTGAAACCTCTTTTTATGCATGCTATTTTTATGCACATTTAATTTATGCACCTTTTTTATGCCCTGCATAAAAAGAGAGAAAGCTACTCAGAACCAATATTGTACATAGGAATATTTAATTATGATGGGAACTATTGCAACGGCGGCGAAGGGGTGTTTACAGAGGAGAGCAAAGGTAGGTTACTGGTTCGTTTTTGGGTGTTTCCGAACGTCTCATGTGCGTTACATGGGGCCCGAGTGGGTCTTAAGGGAGTTTCTGAATCATTTCAGGAAGTCTCAAAGCATTTTAGGCTGGTTTCAGAGGCATTACGGAGCCGTTTTTAGAGGTTTTGGTTTAGCAGGATTTTTTGTGGCATTTCAGGATGTTTCAGACCATTTTCAGCGTGATTCAGAGGCGTTATGAAAGTGTTACGGAGGAGTTTTCGGGGTGTTCGGAGCTTCTCAGGTGCGTTACATGGGGTCCGAGGGGCAGGGATAGGGTGCGACTCAAAACTCTTTGCGTGCTGCACACTCTGCTACGAGACAGCACAACAAACTAGAAGGAGACGAGTACGCGCAATCGGTTGTGTGTTGCTCGCTTGCTTTGCCGCGCGCTGGAGCTCTCCTGTCTCTCACGCTGCACTCTCTCGGTGCTTGTCTCCGTACTTTGCACTTGGCTTGATACTACGCATGATTGCAAAAATTTCGAATCAAACGACCCATCACTTGTCAACCCTTGACAAGCTTAACAACTTTGCCGAAAACACAAACTCTTCAATTAATTTATTAATTGATTTTTTCTGTTTGGAGACAAGCGCAGTCCCAAGCACCGTGCATTACTCCCTGCGCCGTAGAGCTAGTGCTGCGATTGTCTCTCGCACAATTACGAAAGCTCTCACTCATACGTCTCTTGTCTCTCGGCAAAACGGGAGACGAGCACTTGCGATTGTGTGAAGCACACCCTTTTTTCGCACCGCACGGTGCATGCCGCCAATCCCTGCCGAGGGGGTTTAAGGGTGATTTTGGAGGCATTTCAAGACGTTTCAGAGCAGTTACGGCGGGATTCAGTGGCGTTACTTAAGCGTTACGAGGAGTTTTCGGGGGGTTCGGAGCCTCTCAGGTTCGTTACATGGGATCCGAGGGGGTTTAAGGGGGATTTTGAAGGCGTTTCAGGACGTTTTAGAGCATTTTCTGCGAAATCAAGAGGCGTTATGAAAGTGTTACGGAGGAGTTTTCGGGGTGTTCGGAGCTTCTCAGGTGCGTTACATGTGGTCCGAGGGGGTTTAATGGGGATTTTGGAGGCATTTCAAGACGTTTCAGAGCATTTTCGGCGGGATTCAGAGGCGTTACTTAAGCGTTCCGAGGAGTTTTCGGGGGGTTCGGAATTCCTCAGGTGCGTTACACGGGGTCCGAGGGGGTTTAAGGGGAATTTTGAAGGCGTTTCAGGACGTTTTAGAGCATTTTCTGCGGAATTAAGAGGCGTTATGGAAGCGTTACGGAGAAGTTTCGGGGGTTTTGGAACCTCTCGAGTGCGTTACATGGAGTCCGAGGGGGTTTAAGGGGGATTTTGGAGACATTTCAGAATGTTTCAGACCATTTTCGGCGTGATTAAGAGGCGTTACGAAAGCGTTACGGAGCAGTTTTAGGGGGTTTGGAGCCTCTCAGGTGTGTTACATGGAGTCCAAGGGGGTCTACGGGGGATTTTGGAGGCATTGCAGGACGTTTCAGAGCATTTTCGGTGGGATTCAGAGGCGTTACGAAAGCGATACGTAGGAGTTTTCAAGGGGTTTGGAGCTTCTGAGGTGCGTTACATGGGATCTGAGGGGGTCTAAGGGGGATTTTGGATACATTTCAGGACGTTTCAGAGTCTCTTCGGTGGAATTCAGAGGCATTACAGAAGCGTTACGGAGGAGTTCTTAGGGTTTGCGAAGCCTCTCAGGTGCGTTACATGGGGCCCCCGGGGGGTTTAAGGGGGATATTTGAGGCATTTCAGGACGTTTCAGAGCAGACTCTGAAAAACCTTAAAATGCTCCTCAAACCTTTTGCTACGCCCTTTAAAGGCTCCTGTGATCCCTTGAATTACCCCTAAAGCCCTTTGGAACGCCCCTGAAACCCACTTAATACTTTTGAAATACCCCAGAATTCCCCGTATTCCCATGAAAACACCAAAAAATCTTGTCAGAACACGCTTTAAAGGCTCCTCAAATCCCCCGAAACAACCCCTTAAAACGCCCCTGAAGCCCCTTGGAACCCCCTTTTTGAGCCCTCTTGGGTCTTTCTGGAAACCCCCTTAGCCCCACCTCAACTGCACAGGAGCAAGACCTGTTCTCGCGAACTAGATTCTCTTGTTGAAGCCCGAACTTAATTTATGCATAAATTTCCCTATTTTTAATTTATGCACATTTTTAATTTATGCAGTCCAAGCCATGTGTATAAAAAGAGGTTCCAGTGTAATATGAATTCTGTTCGACATTTATAAAAAATACATCTGCATTTCACACGCAGAAAAAAGCATGGTAAAATCAAAAAATATTTCAGGTAAACTCAAATAAATTGTCAATTTGTTCTGGCAACAAAAATAAAACTGTTTGGAGCAAATCGAACGTCACATTTGAAGTAAATTCAATCCATTTTTGAAACAAACATGTATCTTCTGACTGGTTATGTTAGAAACAAATGTAAAAATTTTTGTTTTTTGTGGCAGGTCGGCCCTACGGAAATATTTGTTTTCCAATTAAATTTACAAAATTATTTCCTTCTCTAGGAAAATCCACTTCCCGCGTGGCACTTTCAATGCCAACATCATGTAGATAAAATACGCTCCCGAAATCAATGGGATTTCGTGGAAACTTTTGGTGAAACTTGCCTTTTTTGCAAGAGGAAATCTTGTTTGGTGATGCAGCTGGAACTTGAGAGTTTTGTTTATGTTCTCGACGGCGGAACGGGGAGCTCTTCAATGGGTATTGTAGAAATCAATATGTAATTAAGTTTGTTTTAAAAATTAATATTTCAGTTTTAAATATTTTATCAGTTTACCGAATAAACATGAATATTTTTGTTTCAAACGAACGAAATTTGTCTCCGTGCAAAATTGGTTCAAGAGCTGCTAAGAGATACAATTTTCTCCGTAAGGGGAAGGTAACATAAGGCTGAATTTCGAAAGGCTGAATGCACAAAAGGCTGAATACGAAAGGCTGAAATCAAGAAAGTGTAACATAAGGCTGAAAATACGAAAATGCGTATATAAGTTATACACTTCTTCCTTTTCTTGGAGTAACGTCCGAATTGAGATCAAGCCTGCTTCTCAGCTTTTGGCATATCGTGCAACAGGTACAAAGATACTCAATGCCAAAGGACGTCAACAAAATTTTCATAAAGTTCTTAGTCCGAACGCGAATCGAACGCGTAACCCTCAGCATGGGTATTAGTGTCGAAACTGAGCTTAGTGATGAGGCTCTAGTGGTGCATACAAACGAACACAAAAAGGAACAGATAATACTCATTTCGTTAATTTTTCCTTCTTTAAACATGAGCTATTCTTTCGAGTCAAGTTGTTTTGAAGATTGTTGTCATTAAGGTTACTAACAATATCATCAGAGATGATTCTTTGAAATATGTATATGCTATTCTTTTGGAAGATACTATCTCAGCAATGTAGGCGTTCAATAATCCATAGCATTATGGCTAGTCGTAAAACTTTCTGATTCAGAACATCGTAACTAATGTTCCCCCAAAATGACTTAGTTTGGCCAACCATGAACTAAAAAACAGTCAATCGTCAAGCTCAAGCAAAACCAATGCGAGTGCCGCGGCTGGGTAATCGACCAACAAGCAAATGCGTTTGAAAACTAGTCAAACCACTACTTGAACCACTATTTCAGCCTCAGGTTATTTCAGCCTTTCGATGGATGCCTTTAGCCTTTAGTTATTTCAGCCTTTCGTAATTCAGCCTTTTGTACGTAACCCTCCGCAAGATATTCTTTCAAAAATCGAGGAAATATTTCCACTAATTTAACCAGAAAGTTGTGCAACTTCAGGAAGCTCGTGGAATGCTTCTTCGAGGGTCCTATCAGAAATATATAATTTAATTTAGCTTCTCGGTGTTCGACAAGTCTACTTATTATATGTAATTTGAGTACATTTTTTTCAAGCAAAATTAGAAATATTTCCTATCAAAATCATCAGTCTAAAACACTTAGTTCATTGTTAATGGTTCTAACTCATTTGTTGAATTGGGATTATCCTCGAATGATTATTCACTTTTACACTCACATGCGTTTAATACTCTACCGTGAGTGGACATTATAATACTAATTTTAATATTTTTTAATTTTCAACCTAGGGAAAGCTTGCATAATCAATTTGTTACTTGATTTTCAGGATATTTCTGAGGATTTCGGGGTTTAGTGATGCTGCAAACGGTTTCAGGAAACTTTAGACAGACTTCGAGCGACAGCGAGGGGGTGGGTGAAATGGCTAGATCCATATGTGTTTCAAAGGGGTTTCAGTAAGTTTTGCAGGGGTTAGAGGGGTTTCTGGGGATCTCAGGCAGGGATGTTTGAGAGAAATAGTTGGAATTTAGGGAGTTCATAATACGGCGAGAAATCACTTGTTACGCTGGTAGATTCATGAACTCATATTAAACAGCGAACCTTAACAGTCATTGAACTCACCGCATGATGGAACACAGATGGTTGGGGGCTGTAAGAGCATGACCTTTGTACTCATAACTTAGAAATATTGTTAATACAAGTTGATGATGGTCGTGAAATTTTTCTTCAGTGTGTTGTTGCATGTGATGAATCTACTAGTTGCGTGGCATACGTCCTATCCATTTCAATCGCACCAAGATTCCTCAGAAGAACCCAAATGTCTCCCATGTGATACCTTGACCTTCATCTGTTTTGAGCCACCTCATATTCCATGTTTTGGCATGTAAATTTTCTATTCGACATCGTTCGAACTACTTTACTCCTACCTTTTCTTCAGATTCCATGGGTTTCCAGCAACAAGCCCAGCTGGTACACGATATGGTCTGGTTGACATGTGGGAGCGTTCCAATGAACGAAAAGTCGTTTCTATACAATCCAAGTTTTATTGGCTCGTTGGGAATAGTGCGCCCTGTTGATGATGATGACCAAATATAGGATGGAGTCACATATGCAATGAGAGAAAAAGGAAACTAATTGGAAACATATGATGCCCCTGCTAGAGAGGCCCTGTGCTTGTCTGTCCTGTCCAAATGGATTTCACCAGGATTGATATTCTTCATTCTAAACAGAGTCCGGGAAACCATTTCGCTTCCAGTGATGCATGCCAAATGGTCATTTACCGGAACCTAATGAAATGATTGTGTGTGTGTGTGTGTGTGTGTGTGTGTATGAATATGAGTCCCGTATTGGTACCAACAGGAAGGAGCAATAAAATTCAACCCGAACCCCGAACATGGTTGAACGACAATGAATATTGGGGCACACTAGCTTCACAGTGGTTCAAAACCAGGGAAAACATGCGCTTTGCATGAAAAAAGTGTAGTTTCATACTTTTACCTATAGTTTAAGAAATGTATAGAAAAACAATCGAATTCGACGCTTCAAAATCCGAATTTTCAACACCAACGTGAAATCTGTACAGCTGCCAGTGAAACTTGGTGTGTATCAGTGGAGATCACTCAACGGCTGCAAGTCTTCATCAATAGAAGATGCCTGCAGTCTATAATTCGTGCATGTGGCCTCACAGTTGGATCTCTTACGTGGATCTCCATCTTCGATGTCATCGATAACCGATAGCGACAGCAATTCGGGAGCGAAAGTAGAGGTGGGTCGCCGGTGTAGACAAGGGTGTAG
This sequence comes from Aedes albopictus, assembly GCF_035046485.1. NCBI lineage: Eukaryota > Metazoa > Arthropoda > Insecta > Diptera > Culicidae > Aedes > Aedes albopictus. The sequence continues at coordinate 90,092,769 of NC_085138.1, read as the reverse complement.
CCAGCTTTTCGGAAAGTACCCTTAGAAAATTTGTACCTGCTAGCTAAACGCAACACGATGAAGTTGAATATAATAACATTTAATCCTTCAGAACTCACGCTGTTGTATTTAGTACAATACGTTGAAAAAAAATCGCCTGTTCTACATAAATCGACGTGGTGCTGGAAGCGGTGACAATTTCTGGAAGATTTAGGATTTTCATTTACTCGTGCTTTATTTCTTCTGGAGCTCAGATTTTTCAAAACATTCGTAAGAAATCATAGCTGAACTCTTTTGGAAATTATGAACTCTTTTGAGGACTAACCCAGAATTTTCTTCATGATTCCCTGCAACATTTTTTTTTCCAGTAGAACATAATGGAAACCCGTCTGAAGATTTTTTGAAAATGGAGGACTTATTGTCTCGCCTATTGTAAGAATTTCTAATGGAATCTCTGAGTAAACTTCCGAAGAAACTGCTGGGAGGATTCCTGAAAGAATATCTGGATAATTTCTTGTTCCTGTTTGCATCCTTTTTAAATTTTCCAATACCATTCGCTGGAGGAGTTCATCCAGAAATTCTTGAAGTTATTCGAAAAAATCATCAGGTAATCCTGAGGAAACTCTTGGACACATCCCCGGAAAAGATGATTGAAGGATTTCTGAAATATCTGATGGAACTCCTGAATGAATTTTTGAAGAGAACCTGAGAGAAATTTCTGAAAAAATCAGCAGGATAAATTCCTGAAGAAATACCTAGACGCAGAAATCGCTGGTAGACTTCCTGGATAAATTCCTGAAGAAACACCTAGACGAATCTCTGGAGGCATTGCTACAGGAATGCCTGGAGGAAATTCTGTAAAATTCCTGGAGGTATCCCTGGAGGAATTTCTGAAAGAATAATTGGAGGAATTCCTGGAGAAATTCTGGGAGGAATCCCTAGGAAAATTTCTGAAGAAATCTCTTGAGGAATTTGTAGAGCAAATCTTAAAGAAATTTCTGAAATAATCCTTGGAGGAATTATGAAAAAATCCCTGCAGGAATTCCTGGAAGAAACCCTGAAGCAATTCGTGGAAAAATCACCAGAAAGAATCCTGGAGGAACTTCTGGACAAATTCCTGGCGTGATCCCTGCAGGAATTCTGGGATGAGACCCATCAGGAACTCCTGGAGAAATCCCAGAAGGAATTCCTGGTGAAATTTCCAGGTAGGATTTCCTGGGGAAATTCTAAAAAAAACTCTTGAGAAATTGCAGTTTCCTGGAAGAATCCTTGGAGGAATATATGGAGGATTTCCAGGAGGATTCTCTGGGAAAATCCCGAGAGAAATTCGTGGAGAAATCCATGAAGTAATTCCTGGAGGAATCTGTATAGGAATACCTGGAGAAATCCCAAAAAAATGCTGAAGGTATTCCTGGAAGAATCTCTGAGGAAATGCATAGAGGTTTTCCTGTAGAAAATCCTGGAAGAATTGCTGACAAAATTTATGAAGGATGTCCAGGGGCAATTCCTGGAGGGATTCCTGACGAAATTCCTGGGGTAATTCCTGGAGGAATTCCTGGAAGAGTTCCTTGACAAACTCCCAGATAAAATCCTGGAGGAATGTCAGGATGAATTTCTAGAGGTATTTCTGGGGGAATCGTCAGAGTAATTCTTGAAAGAATTACTGGATAAATTTTTGGAGGAATCTCTAGAGGAATTCTGAGAGCTTTCTATTTTTATTTATATTATTCTTCTATTTCTGCAAAAAACTCTTGAGAGAGGAATTTCTAAAAGAATTTCTAGAGAAATTTCTGGACGAATTTCTAGATATATCCTCGAAGGAACTCCTGCAGGAATCGCAGGGGCAATCCTTGGAGAAATTTGTGGAGAAATCTCTGGAGGAATCCCTGAAGCAATTCCTGGAGAAATCTCTGGAGGAATACCTGGAAAAATCTTTGGAGACATTTCTGAAGGACTTCCTGGAGGAATCTTCGAAGGATATCCTGTAGAAGTCTCTGGAGAAATTCGTGGAAAAATTCCCGAAAATTTTCTGAAGGTATTAAAAAAAAAATCTGAAGAAATCCGTAGAGGGTTTCATGGCTTAATTCCTTGAGGAATTGCTGACATAATTTCTGAAGAATGTCCAGGAGCAATTATTGGAGGAATTCCTGGATAAAATACTGAAGGAGTTTCTGGAGAAACTCCTAGAGGAATGCCTGGAGGAATTCCTGGATGTATTCCTGTGGGATTGCTGGAGGAATCTCTGCAGGAATTCCTGGAGGAATCTCTAGAGGAATCCTTGAAAGAATAACTGGATGATTTTTTGAAGGAATCTTTAGAGGAACTCTGGGAGAAATTTATGAAAAAAATCCCTTGTGTAATTTGTGGCGGATTTTCTATAGGAATTTATGGAGGAGTTCCTGGAAAAATCCTCGAAGGAATTCCTGAAAGAATCCCTGAGAGAATTCTTGAAGAAATTTGTCGAGAAATCCCTGAAGAAGTTCCTGGTGAAATTCTTAGCGGAATTCTTGGTGGAATTCCAGGAGGAATCCCTGCAATAATTCCTAGAGGAAAATCTGTAAGAATTTCTGGAGGAATCCCTGCAAAAATTTCAGAAGATATTCCTAGAGAAAATCCTGGAAGAATTTCTGAAGGAAAGATAAATTCCTAGCGAAATTCCCGGAGGATTCCTTCAATAAGGTCCTGGGGTCATTTTTGAAGGAATTGCACGAGGAGACAAAAATTTCTAGATGAAATCCTGGGGAATTCCTGGAGAACTCCCTGAAGCAATTCCTGGTTGAATTCTTAAAGAAATCCCTGCAGTAATTCCTGGAAGAATCTCTGGAGGAATCCCTGAAAGAATTCCTGGTGGATTTCTTGGAAGAATCCCTAAAGGATATCCTAGAGGAATGCCTGTAGGAACTACAGGAGCTCCTGTAGGAACTCCTAAAGAAATAGCCAGAGGAACTCCTGGAGATATCTCTAGAGGAATTCCTAGAGAAATTTCTGGCGGAATTTCTAGAGGAATCTCCAGTGGAATTCCTGAGGCAATTTTTAGAGAAATCGCTGCAGGAATTCCCAGAGGAATCCTTGGAAGAATTCGTGGTAGTCTTCCTGAAGAAATTTCTGGAGGAATCTCTTAAATTCACAGAGGAATAATTCCTAAGGAAATCGTAGATGGATTTTTTGGAGAAATCCTGAAGGAATCCTTAGAAGTATTTGTGGAGAAATCCCTGTAGCAGTTCCTGAAGAAATCCCTAGAGGAATTTCTGAAGAAACTCCAGAAGGAATCGCGGAAGCAATTTCAAGAGGAATTCCTAAGGGAATCCCTAAACAGCTCCTGGAAGAATTACTGGATTAATTCCTGGAAGAGTTCCTTAAAGAATACAAGGAGGAATTCCTGACGGAACCCTAAAAAGAGTTCCTGCGAGAATCTTCGGAGGAATTTATAAAATAAGTTGTTCATGAAAAAATCACAGGAGGAATTCTCGAGCGAAGCCCTGAAGAATTTTTTGGAGGAATCCCTGGAGGAATTCCAGGAAGAATTCGTGGTGGAATCCCAGGAAGAGTTTCTGAAGAAATCGCGAAGGAACTCCTTGAGGAATCCCTGTAGCAATTCCTGAAGGAATCCCTGCAGGAGTTCGTAGAGAAACCCCAGAAGGAACCCCGGAAGCAATACCAAGAGACATTCCTAAGGGAATTCCTAAATAGTCTCTGGAGGAAGTATGGATTATTTTCTGGATGAGTTCCTGAAAGAACCCCAAGGGTAACTCCTGAAGGAATTCTAAAACGATTTTCTGGGGGAATCCTTGAAGGAATTATAAAATATTCCCTGGAGCTGTTCCTGATAAAAAAAACTGAAGAAATTCCCGTATCTCTGAAGGATTTCTTAGAGGAGTTCCAGGATAAATTCCCGAAGAAATCACAGATGGAATTCTTGGAGAAATCTTGAAGGAATTTTAATAAGAGTTCGTGGAGGAACTCTTTGAAGAATCCCTGTAGCAGTTCTTGAAGGAATCCCTGGAGGAATTCCTGTAGAAACCCCAGAAGGAATCCCGGAAGCAATACTAAAAGGAATTCCTAAGGGAATCCCTCAACATTTCGTGCAGGAAGTACTGGATTAATTCCTGGAGGTGTTCCTTAAAGAATTCCTGTAGGAATTCTAAAAAGAGTTCCATAAGGAATCCTTGGAGGAATTTCTAAAAAAAATCCCTGGAATTGTTCCTGAAAGAATCCAGGGATCCCTGGAGGAATTCTAGGAGGAAAACCTGAAGGAATTCCTGAAGAAATCCCATGAGGAATTCTTCCGGAAATCCCAAGAAAGATTTCTTAACAAATTCTTGAAAGAATTTCTGTAGGAATGCCTAGAAAAAAATCCATGTCTGCAATAATTTTAGGACGAATGATTGTAGGAATATTTGGATGGACTACCAAAACTATGTTTTGTACAATATTTCTTAATGAACTCGTGGATCAAATTTTAGATAATCTGTGGTAAAATTTTCAGAAAGGGTTTCTGGAAGATATTCCTGCTGACATACTTCGAATTATTCCAGATTAAGTTATTGGAGCAATCTCTTGTGCAATTCTTGATGGAATGGATAAATCCCGAAGAAATCTCTGAAGGAACACTTGCAGAAACCTCTGTTGACATTCTTTGGGAATCCCTGGAGAAATTCCTGGGGGAATCCTCGAAAAAAGCACTAGAACAATCACTGGAGGAACCTTTAAAGATATCCCAAGAGAAATTCCCGGAGGGATGTTTGGTGAAACATCTAGAGGAATTCTTGAAAAAATCTCTGGAGCAATCCATGATGGAATTGCTCAAGGAAGTCATGTAAAAAATCCTGGAGGAATCCGTTGATGCATCCTTGCAGAAGTATCTGAAAATAAAAACCGAAGGAATTGTAGGAGGCATTCCTGAAGCATTTCTTGGAACAAACCCTGATACAATCACTATCGGAACCCTGCAGAATGCCCATGGAAGAATTCACAAAGGAGAAATTCTGCGGTTTTCTTGGAGAAATACTTGGCGAAATTTCTTGTGATTATCGAGTAAAAAAGGTTTGAAAATTATGGGAAAAAAACCTTAATTATTTGAATAGATTATTTCTTGAGATATTTTTTTCTAGAACTCTGATTTATTGATAATGGCTCGAATTAAAAAATATCTGGAGGTCAGGCGCGGGTCACACCTCCCTACCTACCTCCGGCTACACCTATGGAGGCAGACCCAGAGACTCATAGCGGCTCAGCCTCAAGGAAATCGGCAGAAATTTGATCTAGCCGCAGGTCAAGGCGATGGTGGGCAATTGCCCAGGATGTAGATCTTTCAATTCGGCCCTCTGCACCACTACGGACGCTCAGGACTGAAACATTTTACCCATCCGTCAGTTCAGTTGTGCGACAGGGTGGATCTTATGTTATCGACACAGACGGAAAATATTGCGTACGATCGGCAAAGACTGCGCGCCATAACTAAAAGCTACTACGAGCAGTTTCAATAGAATCATGGGCAATTCCATCATATATTGTCGCTTCGCCACTAAACTGGCTGTCGCACAACTAAGTCGTGGGGCAACCCAACTCGCGATGTTTTCTGAATCATTTCGGAAGTAGTGCGCTTCTACATATATTGCTTCCTTGCTTCTAATTGGCTGCGCTAAACTAGAATGAAGTTGCGCGTAACTGTGCAGCGCGAAAGTCACGCGTTGAAAGAAAAACTTTAACACAATATCCGCAATCCTTTTGGTGTATTTTTTGTAAGCGCACCAACCACTGTGCAAAATGGCAATCATTCTCGACCCAGCTGCTGTGATTCCAATGACTCAATGTAAAACCACAATTGTTACCACAAAAAGACGAACACGCGTGAGTGGACCACAGACAGACCATTCAGGCAACCGGGAGGGGGCAGGATCGAAATCCGACCGGTCAATCGAGTCCGATTCCGAGTGTGTGTGAGTCTGTATTTCAGTTCGGAAAAGATGTAGAACATTTTAATTGTCGAAATTATGATGGCCTCCGCTCGGTGTTCCTCTCGACGATGAAGTGAGTTTGTAACAAGGGGACAAGTGTGATTTGATGTGGTTATTTGGAACATAAGTATAAAGGGGTCCAGCCAGACCTCTCGGGAGTGGTTAGGTCCGTAACTGTTCTTGTCGCACACTTCCGTCCCGGTATACCGCGCGCCGTTCGGAAATTACGTTGATGATGATGCTTGGATGGATTGTGGTGAGGCTCTGCTCGGCACGCTACATTGTGCCATTTGGATGTCAGGTTGACCGTACCTATAACTAGTGACTGAAGTGGTGTCTAAAGGTATAAAATGGACAGATGTCAGTTGCTTCAATAATTGAGAGGAATGGCCTTGTTAGGCAAAGTCGCAAATGGTCAGTTTTGAAGTGGGGATTTTTTTTTATTGTTTGAAGTGCTATAAAGGATTGTGTCATTAGGACATTCGTGACGAGAGTTAACAGAATTAAGGACACATATGCTCTGGGGACTGGCATTAATCCCATGTCAGACGAATTGAATGTGGGCCACCTTGTCAGATGCTTGGACTAGCCGCATATTTATTTAGTTCAAAAACGTTACAGAAAATATTGAGTCAACAACTGTATGCCACAAAATTCGAATCGTAGCTGCTTTCTTCCGATTTCGAGTAAGTCCTTTTTCCGCAAGATCGCACTTAGTCTAAATACTAAGCGTTCGCGGCATGGAACTTTTTCAAAGCTGCTTTTGAAATGCTTTTTGAAATGCTTTTGAAATATCCATGGACCCAACTGAAGCCCCTTGGAACCCCTGAAAACCTCACTTAATCGCTCTCAATTCTTTCAGTCCTGGGCCTCCACGGTGGTGCGGAAGGCCGAACTGAAAGATTTCCATCCTGGGCGATTGCCAGTCATCGCCTTGACCTGTGGCCAGGTCAAATTTCTGTCGACTTGCTTTATTTCGTTGTTGAGGCTCCGCCGCCATGAGCCTCTGGGTCTGCCTCTGCTGCGGTGTCCTGCTGCAACGCTTGCTTGCAGATTTCGTTGCCGCCCCTGCCTATAGTGTGGCTCCCGAATCTCTGTCGCTATCGGCTTTTGATGACATCGACGCGACGATGGAGCTCCACATTGGAGGCGTGTACTGAGATTCCAGCCTGGATTCCAGCCATGATTCTTCTAAGAATTCCATCAGGTATTATCGGGATTTTATCAGGAATAAAGCAATCCCTGCTCTAGAAAAGCAATCCTTAGAGGATTATTTTTGAAGTTCTAGCCGGCATTCCATCAGGGGTTCCTTTTTTTATCTGTGTTAACGAAATGTTTTGCCCTGGGCTAGTTCATCTTGGGACCCACGCTTTACTTCCCTTCCGAAGGAAGAGCTCACATTTTGCGAGATTGTCGGGAGTGGGATTCGATCCCAGGTCCATGGCGTGATAGTCAAGTGTTCTAACCATCACATCAGGTCCGCTCCATCAGGGGTTCCTGTTGGGATTAATTCACAGATTCGTCCAAAAGTTCTTTCATACTTTTTTGATGATATATATGTTCAGTGGAATTCTTTCAGGCATACTTGTCGATATTCCTGCTGGTATTCCTTGAAAGATTCTTCTCGGGACTTTTTCAGAGATTTCTCTCCGAAATTCTCCTGGCATTTATGCAGTAATTTCTCCCGAGATTTCTTTTGTGATTCTTTCAGACAATCCTACCGAACTTCCAGATGAGATTCTCCGCAGGATTTTACCAAATGCCTCTCAGATTACTTTTTGGTATCCTTCGGGATTCCTTCAGGGATTGCTTCAAACAATCTTGAACTGATTCGTTCAAGTGTTCTAGTCGGCATTCCTTCAGAGATTACTGCTGGAATGTAATTGCTTCAAATATCCCTTCCGGGATTTTGTAAACGATTAGTTTAGAAGTTCCTACAAGAATTGCTTCAGGAATTCCCATTTGTATTTTCTCAAAGGTTCCTTCAGGAAATCTTGAGGGATTCTTTTAGGTATTCGTTACAAGATTCTTTCTTGGATCCCTTCAAGGATTTTTCCTGGTTTTTGATAATCCTCAAAGGATTTCTCCTATAACTCCTTCCGGGATTTCTTCAATTATTCTTTCAGGGAGACCTGCCGAGCTTCCAGCCGGGGTTCTTGTCGGGGTTCTTAGGGGCTCTGTGCGGGATTTTTCCGGGATTTCTTTTCCCAGGATTTCTACAGGGTAATTCCTCCAGCGTAAGTTACAACAAATGAGAATGGGAGAGAAAAATAAAGAAACAGAGAGAAATAGGCTTTTTGGTGCACCTAGATATCGCTAGCAAAACATGATGTCATCCGACGATCATTTTCCTGTTCTTCTTGAGTAATTATCCTTTTTTCACTAATCATAGATGCATTGTATTTATACGAACTAGAATACAACGATAGTAAAAAAGTTTTGCTAAGGACTGTTCATTTTATAAAGAGGACAACTTTGCAAGGCTATAAAAAGAAAACCCGTAGTTCAAATTTGAGCAGCCTTGGTTAGTTGTTCAGTACATTATATTAGCAGATAATAACCATAAATGAGGGCCCATATAGCCGAGGCGGTAAACGCACGGGTATTCAGCATGACCATGCTGAGGGTGACGGGTTCGATTCCCGGTCGGTCCAGGATCTTTTCGTAAAGGAAATTTCCTTGACTTCCTTGGGCATAGAGTATCTTCGTGCCTGCCACACGATATACACATGCAAAATGGTCATTGGCAGAGGAAGCTCTCAGTTAAAAACTGTGGAAGTGCTCATTGAACACTAAGCTGAGAAGCAGGCTTTGTCCCAGTGAGGACGTTACGCCAAGAAGAGGAGAGAGAGGAGGAACCATAAATGAATTGGGTTAAAATTATTGAACTTCATAGAAATGTGGCAAAGTGTTTCGAGAGATCAATTTTTCAATTCCCAAAAACTAAAGATAAACACAAAATTTCTGTAAAACATCGGTGTATCGTTTTTAATTGCATAAAAGTGTTTGCCATGCTGAAGCAGTTTGAGTGATACATATTCTGGCAAAATATAAACCTAATCGGAATAATGGTTGTTGAGATATTAAAGTTACAAGTTGGACTCGATTTTCAGAATAAAATTTATTTGTTAAACAAAAATGTATAAAAATATTAAATTTTGAATGTTTTCAATGGATCTAGTCGAAAGTACTAATAATGCAATTTCAAATGCAGAAAACCGCTTCTTGATAGCATTGTTGGTTTGGTTACTGTGCTTCATGGCAGTTACCGGAGATAAAACCGCTTCGTTCTTTGAAGGTTCTTCTAAATAACGATGTACTCTATTGCAAATACAACTTAACAATGATGTCGAAAATCAAAATTAACATGTAGTTATTTTCAAATAGGGTATATAATCACATAGGGTCAGACCGTGCTGAAAATAAATAATAATAAGCTTCTCTAGAATCAAAAACTTGCATTTATGGAGCAAAAAGTATGCAATTTTTCATTATGGCCATCATTAAGTATTAAATTTATGATGAAGAATGTACTTTAAAGCATATTTTTCTTCGGTATCATTTAGAATGCGATTCTCTTCTATACTGGACAAATTTTGAACTGATTCCGTAGTGTTATTGCATCACTGGACTTAAATAAGTATTTTTTTTATCAATTTCATTGATAACAAGGCAACTCACTATATTAAGCTGTATAATGCTTGGTGCATTATTACTGACCAACTATTACACCCTACCTTTAGAATAATAGTGTTAGATCCCAACACATTGAAAAGTTCATGAAAATTTTAAAGTTATGTATGTGGAAAGTTGTGTAGAATTTTGAGAAATGGGGTTTTATTGAGTTTTAACGAGAATCGCTTCAGTTCCATAACTAAGGACCATTTGTATAATGTTATATTTTTCCTACACTGTAGAATAGCTATGGAAATTTATGCAAAAACCCGATAATGATTTTATTGAAAAATAAAAAAGATATCACACAAATCAGGTGTCCTCTTTATAAAATGAACAGTCCTTAAAGTAGAGCTTGAAAAAAAAATCAGATGTTGAGGAGCCACATCAAAGATTTTTTTCAGAACTACACCATAGACTTCTAACGTTTTCGTGAAATCATGTTTATTTTATTGGAACCTGACTGTTGATAACAAATTTTCATGATGATTACAGTTGTGAGACACTTTGGGCGTTAACGGGTTAATTGAAATTGAAAAGTCCAGTGTTAGTGAAAAATATATAATCTTTAACATTCAATATTGATTCAGTTGCTAGCTTTTTTTTTCTAGCTAAATTTATCATCATTTGTATATAAATTACGTGTTCGTTACAAATATTTTGGCAAACTCCTTAATTTTTCCGGGTATTTTTCCTGTGATACCTCCAACAATTTTTCTAGGGATTCCTTCAGAATCTCCTGCTAGGAATCCTCTTGAAATTCTTACTGGCATTCCTGAAGGGCTGTTTTTAGGAATTTCTATTGGAACTGCTGGATTGTGTCTACAAATATCTATGGCAATTTGTCCAACAATTCCACCTTGAATTACTCCAGAAATATATTGAGGATTTTTCCTAGTATTTTTTCAGGAATTCCTTTAAGGATTCCTTCAGGAATTCCTGCAGGTATGCTTTCAGAAATTGTACCGGGGATTCATCCATTGTTTCCTGCGAATGGGTTCAGCTATCACTTAATCACGAATCACTCAAACAATTCATTCAGAAATTCCTCTGAGTATTTCTCCAGGATTTCTCTGAATTTGATTGATTGATTGATTTAATTTTATTACTTTCAGCCCTTGACTGGTTCGTCTCTATTCCTCTGAAGATTTCCGTATAGGGTTTCATTTATTGATTTTCTGGAGATTCCTCCTAGAATTTCTCCAGGATTTCCTCTTGGTATTCCTACAGAAATATCTTTTGGTATCTATTGTGTTTTCATTCAGGATTCTTGTGGAGACTCTTCTAGAAATCCTTGCTAGAAATCCTCCTGCTCCTGGTATTTACGCTAGAACTTTTAAAGCCTTTTCTTCGATATTTCCGCAGAAATTTTTTCCGGGAATTCCTCCGTGAAATCCCATGAATTTTATCTGGACCACTAACATGGATTTTTCAGAGTGGTCAGGAATCCCTCCAATGATTCTTCCAGGAATAACTTCAAGGAATTCCTTCAGATTTTACTGATAGGATTTACTGAGGATTTTATTTTCAAAATTTCACTCATAACACAAAATAAAACGAAAGTCGTGAACTTCTGTCAACGACCAAAGTTTTTTTTAGCACAATTTAGTGCTGATTTCGTAACCGTGCTTCAAAAAATTTTAAGTAGAACAGTTTTTGAGTTTTAGTTTAATATCGAGTTTCAATTTTTTTTTTAAATTATGGAATTTTCTAAAATTTAAATTCCTGCGTGTTGTTCAACAAATTTTAAATCTTTTTCCAAAAATTAAAAGCTGAATATATTACCTTTAGATCTTCTGAATGCAGGATTTGCGTCAGATTGATAAAATCCAAGATTTGGCTAAATTTCCAAAAATATATGAAGAAATGTATTTTTTTTTCAAAAGGAAAAAAAAACAATTTGAAAATTCTTTCTCAACGTTAATTTGATATATCATATGTAGACGAGTTGAAGTAAAAAATTCAGCTCGATCGGAGCATTGATTACGAAGAATGAGATAAATGAAGTGAGTGACTTTGCTTAAAAATAGAACAAAAATACATTTCAAATCATCAACTTTGTATGGAAAGTAGAAAAAAATCCGTTCTACAGTAGTTTTTTTCATGGTGTTTTCGAAGTCAGGGCATGATTCTACACCAAAAATGATCATCAGCTTACCGAGTTCAAAAATGCTGTAAACTAGTTTAATTTAACCATCTGTACATAAACAAGGGCGTAGCCAGCTTTTCGGCCAGGGGGGGGGGGGCGAGCACCCTTACACTGAAAATCACTTTGCAGTCACAAGGAGTTCAAATACTTCATCATTTAAAAAAAATAAATGTGAAGTATAAAATAGTTCAAATACTTCATCATTTAAAAAAAAATAAAAGTGAAGTATAAAATATGAGTGATTAACAGGAATAGTTCAATGAAAGAATCATATATGATATAATCCTGAGGAATTCCTCAAGATATTGCTTCAGGAATTTCTTAACAAATGCCATCATGAATTTGAATTTATCCAGCAGTTTCTCCAGAAATTTCTTTAATATTTTTCCAGGTTATTTTAATGTAGATATTCCAGCAAAAATTACCTTCCGTTTGACAAGCTCCAGAAAATACTTTAAGAATTTCTCCGGGAATTCTTTCAAAAATTCCAATCAAACTAAGATTCCTTTCCTTGAGGAATACCCTAAGAAATTTTTGGAGAAATTTCTTCGAAAAATCCTTTAATGAATTCCTTCGGAATTACCGGAAAAAATTCTTTGAAAATTTCTAAAGGAATTCCTTTGGAAATTCCTGGAGGAATATCTTTGGAAGTTGCTAGAGGAATGCATTCGGAAATTTTTAAAGGAATCAATTAAAAAATAATTTCAGGAATTTATTTCGAAAATTCTTGAGGAATTCCACCGGAAATTCCTTGACAAATTCTTTAGAAATTTCTTGAGGAATTCCTTCATTTCTAAAGCTCCTTGAGAAATTCCATAGGACATTCTTTCGAGAGTTCGTCTACGATTTCCTTTAAAAGATTCTTCGGGAATTCCTTGAGGAATTTCTTTGAAATAGATTTAGAATATTTCTTGAGGAACTCCTTCGGAGTTTTCGTGAGGAATTCTTCCGAAAAGTCCTTGAGGAATACCTTCAAAAATTCTTGGAGGAATTCATCCGGAAATTTCTGTGACAATTCCTTCCCAAATTCCTGAAGCAATTCTTTCGAAAATATTGAAAAAAATCCACTAAAAGTCTCATGAGATTTCCCTTCTGAAATTCCATAAGGAATTTCTTTAAAAATCTTTCAAAACTTCCTTGATAAAATATTTTGGAAATTCCTGAAGAAATGCTTTTTGTGATTTTTTATTTCCTAGAGGAACTCATTCGGAAATTCTTTGAAGAATTCCTTTAGAAATGCCTTGATAAAGAAAATTCGGAAATTGTTAAGGGAGTTCGTTTGGAAATTTGTTTGACATATGTCTGAAATGTCTTATGGAATACCTTCGGAAATTTCGTGAGAAATTGTTTGATAAGTTCGTTGAGGAATTTTTTCGGTTTTTTTTATAAATCTTTATGGAATTCCTCAAGGAATTCCAGCGAAAGATCTTTGAGAAGTTTCTTCAGAAATTCCTTCAAATATGTATTGCGGAACTCCTACGAAAACTTGAGAAACTTCTTCAAACATTCCTTCAGAAACACGTTTGGGGATTATGTGAGAAAATCCTAAGGAAATTTTTTGAGGACAACCGTCAAAAATTTTTGGGGGAATTCATTCGGCAATTTTTGGAGGTATTTCAAGGCAAATCCATAAGAAATTTCTTTGGAAGTTCCGGGAGGGATTTCTTTGGAAATTCGTAAAGGAATTCCTTCGGAAATACAGGAGAAACTCCTTTGAAAATTCCAGGAGAAATTCCTTTGAAAATTCCTAGAGGAATTCCTTCGGAAATTCCTGGACAAACTCCTCCGGAAACTGATGGAGGAATTCTTCGGGAAAATCCTGGAGGAATTCCCTCGGAAATTCCTGGAGTAATTCCTTCGGAAATACTTGGAGAAATTGCTTCCTGAAATTTCTGTAGGAATTCCTTCGGAAATTCATGGAGGAATTCTATTAGAAAATTCTTGAGCGATTCCTTCGCAAAAGTCCTGGAGGAATTCCTTCTGAAATTTATGGAGGAATTCCTTCGGAAATTCGTGAAGGAATTCCTGGAGAAATTCTTTCGAAAATTCCTGGTAGAATTCCTTCGGACATTCATGAAAGAATTCCTTCGGAAATTCCGGCAGGAAATCCTTTGAAAATTCCAGATAAAATTCCTTTGAAAATCCCTGGAGAAATTCACCGGAATTCCAGGAAGAATTCCTTCGGAAATTGCAGAAGGAGTTTCTTTGAAAATTCCTGGAGGATCTCCTTCGGAAATTCCTGGAGGATTTCCTCCGGAAATTTCTGAAGAAATTCATCCGGAAATTCATGGAGGAATTTCTCAGGAAATTCCTGGAGGAATTCCTTTGAAAATTCGTGGAGGAATTTCTTCAGAAATTCATGAATGAATTCTTTCGGAAAATTCCTGGAGCAATTCCTTCGGAAATTTATGGAGGAACTCCTTCGGAAAATGCTTTAGGATTTCCTTCGCAAAATCCCTGGAGGAATTCCTTCGGAAATTCATGAAGGAATTCCTTCGGTATTTCCTGGAGGAATTCCTCTGAAAATTCCTTGAGGAATTTCTTCGGAAATTCGTGGAGGGATTCCGTCGGAAAATTTCTGGAGGAATTCCTTTGGAAATTCATGTAGAAATTCCTTCGCAAAATTCCTGGAGGAATTCATTCGGAAATTCATGGAAGAATTCCTTCGGACATTCATGGAGGAATTCCTTCAGAAATTCCAGGAGGACATCCTTTAAAAACTCCAAGAGGAATTCCTTTGAAAATTCCTAGAAGAATTTCTTCGGAAATTCTTGGAGGAATTCCTCCGGAAATTTCTCGAGGAATTTCTTCGGAAATTCGTAGAGGAATTCAGTCGGAAAATTTCTGGAGGAATTCCTTCGGAAATTCATGGAGGCATTCCTTCAGAAAATCCTTTAGAAATTCCTTGGCAAAATTCCTGGAGGAATTTGTTCGGCAATTCATGGATGAATTCCTTCGAAAATTCATGGAGAAATTTCTTCGGACAGGAGGATATCCTTTGAAAATTCCAAGAAGAATTCCCTTGAAAATTCTTGGAAGAATTCCTTCGGAAATTCTTGGAGGAATTCCTCCGGAAATTCCTAGAGTAATTCCTCCAGAAATTTGTGGAGGAATTTTTCCGAAATTTCCTGGAGGAAATTCTCCGGAAGTTCCTGGAGGATTTTCCTCGGAAATTCCTGGAGGAATTGCCACGGAAATTCCTGGAGGAATTGCCACGGAAATTCCTGGAGGAATTGCCACGGAAATTCCTGGAGGAATTGCCACGGAAATTCCTGGAGGAATTCTCTCGGAAATACATGGAGGAATTCCTTCGGAAAATCCTGAAGGAATTCCTTCGCAAAATTCCTGGTGGAATTACATAGGAAATTCATGGAGCAATTCCTTCGGGAATTTCCAAAAGAATTTCTCCAGGAATTTCCGACAGAATTTCTCCTGGAATTTCTGAAGGAATTCTTCCTGGAATTTCCAAAAAAAAAAACCATTCAGGAATTTCCAAAACAGTTTTCCCAGGAATTTCCGAAGGAATTTCCATAGAAATTCCTCCAGGAATTTCTAATGGAATTTCCAAAGGAATTCCTCCATGAATTTCTAATGGAATTCCTCCAGGAATTTTTAAAGAAATTCCTCCAAGAATTTCCGAAGGAATTCCTCCAGGAATTTCCGAAATAATTGCTCGACGAATTTCAGAAGGAATGCATCCAAGAGATTCCGAAGGGATTTCTCCAGAAATTTCCGAAAAAATTCCCCTAAGAATTTGCGAAAGAATTCATGCAGGAATTTCCAAAGTAATTCCTCCATGAATCTTCAAACGAGTTCGTCCAGCAATTTCCGAAGGAATTCGGGGCTGTCCATACCACGTGGTCATTTTTTTGGGAATTCTCAACCCCCCCCCCCTCCCCCGCGTGGTCATTAGTCCATACAAAATTTTTTATTCGTCCATACAAAATGGTCATTGGCCGAACCCCCCCCCCCCCTCATGACCACGTGGTTTATGGACAGCCCCTTCTTCCCGGAATTTGCGAAAGAATTCCTCCAGGAATTTTTGAAGGAATTCCTAACGGAATTTGTAAAGGAATTCCTCCATGAACTTTCGAGGGAATTCCTCTTTGAATTTCCAAAAATAAAATCCAACAAGACTTTCCGAAAAAAAATCTCCAGGAATTTCCGAAGGAATACCTCCAGGAATTTCTGAAGGAATTCCTCCAGGAATTTCCGAAAGAATACCTCCAGGAACTTCCGAAGGAATTCTTCCAGTAATTTCCGAAGAAATTATTCCAGAAATTTGCGAAGGAATTCCTCCTGGAATTTCCAAAGAAATTCGTCCGGTAATTTCCGAAGGAATTCCACCAGGAATCATAAAAAAAAAAATTCCTCTAAGAAGTTTAGAATGATTTTTTTTTCCAGGAATGTCCTAAGGAATTCATTCAAGGATTATTCAGGAATTTTTCTATAGATTTCTGAAAGAATTCCTCCAGAAATTTCCGGAGGTATTCATCCAAGATTTTTCGAGGGAACTCCCCAAGGAATTTCCGAAGGAATTCCTCCAGAAATTTCCGAAGGAATTCTTCCAGGAATTTGCGAAGGGATTCCTCCAAGAATTTTGGAAGGAATTCCTTCTGGAATTTTTTAAGGAATTCCTCCAGGATTTTTTGAAGGAATTGCTTCAGGAATTTCCGAAGCAATTCCTCCCGGAATTTCCGAAAGAATTCCTCCAGGAATTCCTAAAGATATTCCTTCTGGAATTTCCGAATGAATTCCTCCAGGAATCTCCAAAGGAACTCGTCCAGCAATTTAATTCCTCCCGGAATTTCTGAAAGAATTCCTCCAAAAATTTCCGAAAGTATTCATCCAAGATTTTTCGAAGGACCTCGCCAAGGAATTTTCGATGGTATTCCTCCATTAATTTCCGAACGAAGTCCTTCAGGAATTTCCGATGGAATTTCTCCAGAAATTTCCGAAGGAATTCTTCCAGGATTTTGCGAAGGGATTCCTCCAAGAATTTCGGAAGGAATTCCTCCAGGAATTTCCAATGAAATCCGTCCAGTAATTTCCGATGGAATTCCTTCAGAAATTTCCGAAAGAATTCCTCCAGGAATTTCTCCTGGAATTTCCGAATGAATTCCTCCGGGAATCTCCAAAGGAATTCGTCCAGCAATTTCCGAAGGAATTCCTCCCGAAATTTCTGAAAGAATTCCTCCAGGAAATTTTTTGAAGGAATTCCTAATGGAATTTCCGAAGGAATTCCTCCCGGAATTTCCGAAAGAATTCGTCCTGCAATTTCCGAAGGAATTCCTCCCGAAATTTCTGAAAGAATTCCTCCAGGAATTTCCGAAGGAATTTCTCCTGGAATTTTCGAAGGAATTCCTCCAGGAATTCCGCTAGGAATTTCCGAAGGAATTCCGCTAGGAATTTCCGAAGGAATTCCTGCAAGAATTTCCACAAAAATCCAAAAGGAATTTCCGAAGGAATTTTCAGTGACATTCGTCCAGCAATTTTCGAAGGAATTCCTCCAGGAATTTCCAAAAGCATTCCTCCAGGAAGTTTGGAATTATTTTGTCCAGGAATTTCGAAAGGAATTCACCAAAGGATTTCCTCACGAATTTCTCTATGGATTTCTGAAAGAATTCCTCCAGGAATCTCCGAGGGTATTCATCCAAGATTTTCAAGGAATTTTCAATGACATTCGTCCAGCAATTTTCGAAGGAATTCCTCCAGGAATTTCCAAAAGCATTCCTCCAGGAAGTTTGGAATTATTTTGTCCAGGAATTTCGAAAGGAATTCACCAAAGGATTTCCTCACGAATTTCTCTATGGATTTCTGAAAGAATTCCTCCAGGAATCTCCGAGGGTATTCATCCAAGATTTTCAAGGAATTTTCAATGACATTCGTCCAGCAATTTTCGAAGGAATTCCTCCAGGAATTTCCAAAAGCATTCCTCCAGGAAGTTTGGAATTATTTTGTCCAGGAATTTCGAAAGGAATTCACCAAAGGATTTCCTCACGAATTTCTCTATGGATTTCTGAAAGAATTCCTCCAGGAATCTCCGAGGGTATTCATCCAAGATTTTCAAGGAATTTTCAATGACATTCGTCCAGCAATTTTCGAAGAAATTCCTCCAGGAATTTCCAAAAGCATTCCTCCAGGAAGTTTGGAATTATTTTGTCCAGGAATTTCGAAAGGAATTCACCAAAGGATTTCCTCACGAATTTCTCTATGGATTTCTGAAAGAATTCCTCCAGGAATCTCCGAGGGTATTCATCCAAGATTTTCCCAAGGAACTGCCCAAAAAATTTCCGAAGGAATTCCTCTAGGAATTTCCGAAAGAATTACTCCAGGAATATCCGAAGGAATTTCTGCAAGAATTTCCGAAGGAATTCCTTCAGGAATTTCCGATGGAATTCTTCCAAGAATTTGCAAAGGGATTCCTCGAGAAATTTTGGATGAAATTCCTTCAGGAATTTTCAAAGGGATTCCTCCAGGTTTTTCCGAAGGAATACCCTCAGGAATTTTCGAAGATATTCCTCCAAGAATTTCCGAAGGAATTCCTGCATACATTAAAAAAAATACGAGGATGCAGGAGAATTTTATTTTTACTAGTCAAAAACAG
This sequence comes from Aedes albopictus, assembly GCF_035046485.1. Lineage (NCBI taxonomy): Eukaryota > Metazoa > Arthropoda > Insecta > Diptera > Culicidae > Aedes > Aedes albopictus. The sequence goes on along the minus strand of NC_085138.1, from coordinate 90,074,402 downwards.
CTCTGATCATCTTAGTTTATCGGTTAAGTTAGAATATAGTTGCTCGGTCAGGGAGTCAGGGGGGGGGGCACGGCCCCCCCTGCCCCCCTGGCTACGCCCTTGTACATAAATTTGCATTAATCAATGGAAAAAAAAACTTGTATTTGAGTTATTAAATAAGACAAAGAGACCCGACTAATATTCCTGTTCTTCCACAAACACGCACTGAGATCATCAAAAGAGTTGCAACTCGACTTTAGATCACGGAATCACCATGAGACTTTCTATGGATGTTATCCAACGTAAGTTGATGGAATGATTTTAGCTTTGCAGCCATGGTATTCCACATGGACTTTACGCTTTCACTAATTAATTTCGTCTCTACTCTGGCTCTAATCCGCTGTGGTTTTACATATGAACTAAGATAGAGCATGCTTTCAATTAATTTTAATGGTTGCTGAGAATCGTACATTACTGAAGTGTGATTTCAGCACTTTTTTTTAACCCAAAGGAATATTCTACGTGTGTTGAAAATAGTGGATGATTTCAATTTACATATAATTAAAAGCAACTTTAGGCACGGAAGGTACACCCCTTGGGTGTTGCTGTCCGTTGTGCTAATGACAAGCCGGATAGAAAATGATTAATTGGTAGTTACGTCTAAAGTAATGAATAGAAAACAAACTAATCATAGTAATTTTGGAAGTTTAGCATGATTAGCGGTTGTTCATAAGCCACGTAAACCAATTTTAGGCCATCCCTGACCCACCCCATTTGCCGTCATAGATTTTGGTCCATAACAAAATTTGATTTTTTTATGGAGCGTTGACTTTTGCCTGACCCATACCCTTCTCTCCAGATTTGAATCCGCAGTAAAACAAAAATATTACCCGGCTCAACTAAACCACACCACTACTGTTATGCCATGATTATGTTTCCACGTGTCAAACCATATGACCTGATGACTATTCATTGCAACGCCATGACCTGATGATTTGACCTGTTGTAATTTGCTGTTTCCTATTTCGTGTCAACTCCTGGGGAAGGTGGCATGACTAGACAAGTCAAAGTGGTGAACGCGTGTTTATCAGACAACCCTACAGGCGGTTAACATGCTACTTGCGTGCGGACAACCCATTCAACACGGTGTGCAAAGTC